>NC_060880.1:28609360-29234360 GCF_021901495.1 Neodiprion virginianus
TGCGGGAAAAAAGTGGAACTGTAATATAGGTGTACGCACAAACTGCAACTCTTCGTATAAAGGGATGCGAGGATGTAATTCGTTCTATTTGTGAAGGATACTCAAGGGCTTTGTGTGACGCTTATAATGCAAATGCGCGAGCAGAAAGATGCTCGATCCGTATCAATAACAGAAGCCTCTGAACAAGCGATATCTGAACAAAGATTCAGCAGACGATGTCTGTGAGAAGTAAAAGAAATTCTTTGGCGGAAGGGTCGCGTAAAAATTATGCGATATAAGATACGTATTGTGAAGTGTGTATGAGTGAAATTGCTTAATGATCCGCGTACTCTTGTCGTACAAGGCTTGATTTTTTCATTCAACATCGAACTGGTAATTATAGTCGCAGACCACTGGGACTGAGGATCCTGAAATTAATAATAGCAATCTACAAAGGAAAGATATTTTTGACGGAAATTTTTTATTGAGAAGCAAAATATATTTCGGTGAATTTCAAGTAATAAATTGTGATTGGTGTACCTTATTGAATACACTGACAATATTGTTATAACGGTGTATTTGATGTATAGTCTGCTGTGGTTGTCTATATAATGTTTATGTATATATATATGCATATATACATATATATACATAAAAATGTCTCGATTTATGATGGATAGAATTGTATCGTCAGGCAATTTTGCTTACACGTCACTGACACTTCGAGCAACACCGATCCGTATACTCTACTCATGCAAATCTGATTCAAACATACTTCTTACGAATTATCAATCGACAATACCGACATAAAAATATCTTTTGGAGCGTTAGTAAATGCGAGTAGCGTTCACTATTATGTCTCAACTTTTGAATGGATCGCTTCAACTATGACAGAACAACCGACTGTATGGTTAAAGTATACACGAAAGAATATCTATATATACATAGATACATATGTATATGTACATGTATATGTATATAGTATATGGTAGAGATTAGTATCTACGTATATAAAATGGATGAATAATCTACAATATGATATAATATGAAATTATATGAATATGTATGTACATATACAAATTGCATACATATATGCTCGTATATGCACATTATATATTTCTATATTATTGAATAAGTAAATATAAATTACGTAGCACAAAGTTAAATAATATTTGTATGTTGTAGCCTGTATATACACACGAGACATATGTATGTCGCCCAGTTTAAAGAAAGAGTAATTAGAAAAAAAAGGAATAGTTATAACAAATATATTAGAAAAAAACGAGCTATAGATTTTTTTTATATGAGCCAGTTGTCTGCGAATGTTTGTATACATATATAATGTATGTATGTATATGCATTACATTACAGCTCGGAATACATCGACAGTTTCTGCATATTCTCATTTTATAGTGCTGTAAATGTCGGAGAGAATAAAGAAATGTTATGGTCAAATATCGCGATTGGAGCGTAAGTTTGAAATCGTAATTGATGAGAGATTAATTTTTTTTTTTGTTTCAATACATGTGTTCGAAGCTTGTACAGTTTTATTATTAAATGGAAATGCAGAAGCTGTGATAAAGCATATAAGTTACAAATAAAAGGGCGAGCCACCTGCAGCCTGTAGCAATTATTATATAATTACATAATATTATACGTTTAATGATAATCATTGTTTTTTCTTCGTGTACGATTATATGCTCTCGTGTTTTGCCGAAGAAACTGGGCAAAAGTCAAACATTGCTTGAGTACCTATAGAATTTGGAAAAAGAAATGAAAACAAAAAAAAAAGAAGAAGAGGATAAGGTAAAAAGAATACCACGCGGTACATAATTACGTTACGAATCATTACTTTATGTAACGTTACGGTAAGAAATGTTCGATGTTAAACTTGTTGCGCTTTTTCCATTGCGCAGTATAAGAATATACATATAGTGTGCATACATATACTTATTATACACGTGAAACAGCTAGTTTTTTAAAGCGACATTTTCAATTGGAAAGAACTTGACGTCACAACGAAATACCTGCTTTTATCACTTTATTTTTCAAGCGTCAGATCCTTATCCCAGAGTTATATAAAGGAAGTTAAAGAAAAGTCACTGCTGTTATAGTAATTATACAGTATCCTGCTGTAAACGCACGGTAATTTCAATGGACTGTTTTAAAACGGTTTATATTTCAATAAAAGAAATATACAATAATTCTCGTACACATACATACATAGTGAATATATTTTTGCTGCGCAATGAACAATCTAGTGAGATGTAGCCATTGTCTGTTTCCGACTTGCTGTGAATAAGTTTACAAATCTTATATACAAAACATTTAGGGCATAGGCACAGTAGTATTCTTGCATATACATATACATATATATATACATAGAACTATAAATTTTTACAATTTATATATTGTGCCTGTGTCTTATTATCCTCCATCTCTTGACACAACTTTCATCAAATAACAAATCTTTATGCCCCAAGAGGAAACGTTCAAAATTCTCAGAAAAATATGTATTTTTATACTTTGAGTAACGATAATTTTTTTATTCTCTCTCCGGTAACACACCCTACACGCTACTTATACGTGATAAAGGAAGAGAGCTTCGTTGTCTTGCATCCCATGAATAATTAAAGGTATTCCAGTCAGAAAATTGAATAATGAACTGCGAAAAAGCTTGCACGATTCAACCGTTTATTATCTAATAATGAAAAAATACCGAATAAATTAGAACCGTATAACTTTAACATTCATGGTGAACAGTTTTCATATACCAACACAAAACACGTGAATCACATTGAATATCCAAATGGAAGTTATCTGTTAACTTTTAATAAACGACATTCGGACTACTGATTCTACTTAAACGTCACGATCGATCGCTTTATATTATGTTATTCGAGGTTATTATTTATGATACACATAAGTCAACTACACTGGTTTATCCTTGATTATTAAACACAAATATATAGTCGCAATTTCGTAAAAAAATTTTCTCTCGGTGTAAAATATGTAAAATGTTGTACATGTCTTATATTGCAACGGTGAACTTATTGTTAGTTTGGAAGTGGTGTTTGTTGGTAAGATTTGGAGTATGAAGTAGCCACTGCACAATAATTACTGTTAAAAGTATAATCAGAAATTCAGTAAACATTGAAATATACTCGCGGTGAATTCCTTTCGGAGCATAAAGCCTAGACATGTTTCGAAACATCTCAACATTGTCATACAATGCAAGTGTAACCTGCAACAGCATAATCTGATCGTTGTCTAGTAAATTAACTAACAGAATAGAGCTGTCGAGTCGAGTTGTCTAGTTTTCGTTAGAACAACTTAGTATTTTGTTAGACAAAAGGCTCAAGTAGCTAAAATGACCTAGATTTACGTACAGAGTTATAATTCAGGCGAGTGTCTCACCTCATAAATGCATATCCCTATTCATCAGTTCATCTGATCGCCTGCATTTTGAAAAGAACAAATTAAAACTACAGAGGTCGGAAGCTTTCATAATTTCATGGATGATGAACAATGTTTGATTGTCATTTGTAGTATGTAGAATAATTAATTCTATTAATTTCCATATCTCTAGTGTACTTACGCTAAATTCAAATAATGTTAGAAGCACAATTCTGCAGAACATAATTGCAAACGAAAGGGTAATGTGTCTTTCAACGTTCAAAAATAATTCTCCTTTCTGCTTTTGAATTGTTCTTTTGAAATGTATGTTGCAATCACATCATTATCAGGCATAGCTATAAGAAATTGTTAATCTTATATCAAGCCAAGTGTCATTGTATAATTGTATATCACGTACTAGTGTGTTACCTTGTAACAGCCTGCGCCTCCAACTTAACTGAAATTGATTGTAATCACTATTTAACCCTATAACAACCCGGTCCAAGTGTTTTCCTGACCACAATTTAAGTATTCAACTATGGTTTTCTACTAGGATTGCAAATGATGAATAAAAACTCGGACACACTTGAGGTAACGAATCAGTGTTTTCACCGTTTACGATCTCTCTACGCGAGGCATAGGCTGAATCTAAAATTACTGTAGTGCCTGAGAAGTATAATATATTATCTGTATCCGTATTTGAAAGTTACGTGTAACATTGTTGAAAAGAAACATGAACAATTATATCATCAACAGCAATTGGACCGCAACAGAAGGGCAGGGAACAGCATTTATTATTGGAAGCGCAAAGATTTATCGATATCACTGGAAATTTGGGGGATCTAAAATCACATAAATCGGTTTCGAAGGTACTGTAGGTTCAAATAGTGAAATAGCACTCAGCTCCGTGTGCGGAACGCAAACATCTGATTATAAAACTTTGTTTCGATGTTAAAGAAAATCAACTACTCCCTGAGGCAGAAAAAACATAACCATTGTCCAATCAGCTGCGTGTGAGAATCAGGTGAATAACAACCTTTTATACGAATAAAATCGTCTTTGAGTAGATATACGCGTCGATACTTGCGTATACTCGTTCATTTAACACAAGAATTGGATTTTTGAAGTTATAAATTCACGTGAATGTATAAAACAACGGCACTCTCACAATCGGTTATCGAATGAATGGATTACATACTTCGGATCTTATTCCAGCAGCTCGAAATGTGATTCAATTGATTCTCGGTCCCTCAATTGTAAATAGAAATTAGATCTGGCCCATTGCATTCCCGTCTCCGTTACACAGACCCATGTACTGTAAATGTAGTTTAACATTAGTACGAATTAAAAATTGAGAAAAAAATAAATTATTGTATGAAATGTTTGTGGAAAGTGTATTCATTGTGCAGGATTTTAAAAAGGTTCAATATAACAGGCTTGCAGATGTTGCCAAAAAAATTTCGCGAGGCGGGCAACGCGTGTACTTCACCGCTTTATGACGGTCACTCGCAATTGGAGGAAATTAATCCTCGACCCTTTGAGAATACTCGGAATACGAGGGACAAGAGATACTTGGAATCCAGGTACTATAAAGCTTATCCCAGATATTATCGTTCTGGAAAAACAAACTCTTCATGTAAACGCGTATTACGTGTTTCAGTAAAATTACCGCTAGGAAATGAGATTTTCAGGTCACATTATGAAAAGATTAATAACCATCGATGAATGCATGGACAGCTGAGATCAATAAAACCCTATCTCAGAATTTGGTTGAACAGTATTGTTCCTGAGAATTCTGTTCAACAATATCGTCGTATGTCTTTGGAGATCACTTTGCATATGCGATGTTGTTGAACCATATTCTGACATGAGGTTTCGTTGATATCGGCCGTCAGCATCCGTTTCCTCTTTTTCGGCCTAAAATTTCTTCTCTAAAATCCGAGTTTGTATGTATTTCTCTTCAGTTTTTCTTTTTGGATGTGATCTTAACGCACGCACCGATTTGCGCAAGAAGTATCACAGTTTTCGAATCTCGCGGTTGAACCTCGCCGGCGAGTCGCGCCAATCAGAGAGCGGCAGAGATGGCGCGGTAAGCCGATTGGGCCGCACCGTACACGCAGAAGACTATAAACTCTTACGCAGCCGCCAAACACGGCAGAGTTACGAGCGCTACGTTCAGTGAGAGAACGAAACGACTTAGCGATAGAATTCGTCCGGTTTGGTCAAAAGCCACCTATTGCGCTGTCGACTTACCACTTAAACCCAACGGTCTATTTCAAACATTCGAGCGTTAGTGGTTATATAATACGGTTTAGCGTCGAGTCTTTTATTCTTTTCTAATTTATATTAATGTTCAGATCGGAGCAATGGCAGAAAACATGGATGTGCAAGGCCGCTCATTATCTCCGCCAAATACAAATAAGAGAGGGCAGGTAACTAAGGAACGATGGCCGGGAAGAGGTTAACTTTACTGTTATTGTACCTTCTTTTAACGCGTTTTTTGATTTCAATTTATTACAGGTTGTTCACAAACGAGAACGTATTGTGATTGTTAATCTGTATAAAGATCTCAAGGTAGAGAATCCTAGGATTACGAAAAGAGAGGCACATGCTATATTATCCAGAAGGACTGGGTTTGGTATATTCAGTATAAAGAATACATTGCTACAGTACGAGAACACTGGCAGGGTTACATCGCCAAATCAAAAGAAGCGCCGTATATCCCGCAACCACTTGGTCGACGAATTTGACCGAAATGCAATTCGTAAAAAAGTTCATGAATTTTATTTGAAGAAAGAATTCCCTACACTAAAAGAAGTTCTGCGTGCTGTAAACGAAGACGAAGACTTACCAAATTTTAAACGCACGACGTTTTGGAAATTGTTAAGCGAGCTAAACTTCACCTACGTTTCCCGTCGACATAATAGGATTCTGATAGAAAGGGATGACATCATTCTCTGGAGGCGAAACTACCTGAAAGCAATTCGCAAATTTCGTAAAGAAGGACGGCCTATATATTACTTGGACGAAACGTGGGTCAACGTCGGTGACGTTTCTTCGAAAGTCAAAAATACCTCCCTTCGAGGGCTGTCAATATCGTCTGATCCTTCTGGGAAGGGGAAGCGATTAATTGTTCTGAATATTGGAAGTTCAATTGGATTTGTACCGAATGGATTGTCATGTTTCGAATCCAAGAAATGTACTGCTGTTTATCACGACGAGATGAACGGCGACACATTCCTGGAATGGTTTGAAAGGGTTCTACCATCGCTCGCGGACAATGCAGTTATTGTCATGGATGACGCTCCATCTCATTCAGTGAAGTTACAGAAATCGCCCGACTCTTCATGGAAAAAAATTGAAATAATTGAATGGTTGAAGAGCAAAGGTCAAGTCGCTGATATGTCAATGTTGAAGCCTGAGCTATTGCAGATTGTCTCTCTTATAAAAGATAATTCCAATAAATACGTAACTGATGAGAAGGCTAAAGAGCACAACAAAACTGTGCTCAGATTGCCTCCATATCATTGTGAGCTGAACCCTATAGGAATGGCATGGTCGATGGTGAAAGATCATGTGAAAAGCCCTAAGACAGAATTTGAAATTGACGACGTGAAACGATTACTTAAAGAAGGAGTTGAGCGCGTTACAACGGAACATTGGGGCAATTTCGTCAGGCACGTGATAGAAGCAGAAACAAAATTATGGGAATCCGATCAAATAGCAGATAGAATGATTGACGATATGCAACCATTATTTATCGACGTTAACGCCGATATTGATTCAGATGACGAATCGAGCGATTAAAAATGTATAAGACATACCCGGTCAGTATTGAATACTGCAGAAGATAGAGAAAAAAATGCAAATCGCTCACTCAACGCTCGACTTATACCATAGGCTCTTTTCAGAGCCATCAATTCGTTTCATGCTTAGGCTTGAGAAAGATATCGATTACAAAAATACCGCGAAAATATATGCTCACTCGTGGAAATCTGACTCGCAGTTAATTTATCAGGGTATCATGAATACTTTGACTCGAATATTATCACAGATTTCCACTGTAGGAATTGTTCATTGTTGGGTCACTACCTTGAAACCGGAATTGCCCAGGTTCGTTGCAGGTACCTACATAAATGGTAATTGGGCCCGGCATACAACCATTGGCATGAGAGAATTTCATTTTTATCTGAATTGCATCTGAATGTGCGTGACGAATAAATTATACTTGACTCAGACCTTTTGTATGAAGTAGACGTCCATCGTCATCCGGTTACGATCAACTATGCAAGAACTTGTTATCCGGCAAACATGAGCGTTATTTGAACAGGAATTCAATTATAGACACTATTTGCAATTTATTTTGAAAGTAAATTCCAACATTCCAAAAATAGTCTCCTTCCAGTCGAATATATTAAATCCCATTATCTAGTTCGCAACTTGCTAACCCATCACTAAAAAACTAGTTTGAATATAATTTCTGCATCATTCTGAAAGGAAATGAGAACCTATAGCTCAATTATTCTGAAATCCTGAACTTGCTGTAAATATGAAAGGCAGAAATATTGTTGCCACGAAACCTTTCTACAATTGTCACTATAGAATGTGAAAATATCGATCCCTTTGCAATGGACTATATTGTTGGCCCTAAAAAGGGCCGATTTGTCATTGTCGTAGACATGTATGTGGCGCTGCGGTTTAACCGCCGAAACCGTAGAGGGTGCGTCCCTGGCGTTTCAAGGCATAGACGACGTCCATAGCGGTGACGGTCTTCCTTTTCGCGTGCTCCGTGTAGGTCACAGCGTCACGAATCACGTTCTCAAGGAAGACCTTGAGAACACCGCGAGTCTCCTCGTAAATGAGACCCGAGATTCGCTTCACGCCTCCACGTCGAGCCAATCGACGAATGGCCGGCTTGGTGATGCCTTGGATGTTGTCGCGAAGCACCTTCCTGTGACGCTTGGCGCCTCCTTTACCCAATCCCTTACCTCCCTTTCCACGACCAGTCATCTTGTTGCTTGTCCGGGGACTTGGTACGACGCGAGTGTACTTCCTGCGATCGTGACACGACCACCTCGAGGATGCAACTATGCCCTGTCGTACGCCGTGCGCAGGTTTTATCCGCTCAAACGCCACGACCCCTACCACTGCTCCGTCAACCAATCAGCGCAACGCACGATGCACAGCCCGAGAGCTGATCGTGGGCCCTTGCCCCTTGAAATGTTGTTCCTGCCGGTGAGTAACAGTTAAGATTCGGAATATTATCGGATATACCAATTTGACTCATTATCAGTCTGCGATGGAACGTCGAAGAAATAGGATGAAATTCTTCCACCGTAAGATTACAATCATCTGGAGGATCAAAATCAAAGACGTCTTAAATTATCGTAATATAGAATAGCGTATAATTATATTTGTGAGCAATTGTACAGCCTCGCTATACGAAGTAAATTGTAAATTTCCTCCGGCTATCTAACTGTCAGAGTACCTGGTGTTAAAAATTTTACGAACAAGTATCTTATTTAAATATTATTGCTCTTTCGAACGACTACCGGCATCCAAGTTATAACTGGATTCAAAAACTCGTATGTCGATGGTCGTTAGGAGGCGAGTGACGCTTAAATTTCGTCGGCATTTTGAAATTTGGGAATCGGTGCTTTTTATGTATACTCTGCCGGGATCGTATCTCCGAGACCGTAAATGACTCTTGAAGGGCCAGCGAATGCAGATTACGTGATAAATTGTCTTCGTCTAACATTTGAACAAATTCATATTTTGGTTAAAATAATTCTTCAACTGTATAATAATGGCGAAATCGCGCAACCTTAACGTACTTGGGTATTTCGTATTCCGTGTTGATACATTTTGAAGATTTCACATGTATCATCTGTACCTACCGTGTATAGATCACGGAGAAGGAATCGACTTCCTTTCCGTTTTTAGTAAAAAAATTAATTAAAACGATTACTCTCTGCTGCCTCAAACTTCCACACCACCTAAAATATGCTCCAATACTAATATTCAAGTTGCTATTGGTACTTTTCAACTGGCATCCTATTATTCAATCCGATTCTGCATCCAGAAGGCTGAAAAAAACTGGGTAAATCGATGTACAACGCGCATTTTCTTTTTCACGGAGTACTGGCGATATTAGCGACCTCCGGTATCCTAAGGTTCGTCGCATTGTCAACTGAGTGTAGTAATCAGTGTTACAATTGTGAAATTTGGCTGTAATCAAAGTAATACAAGATTCGTAAAATTGACCCGCTGAGAAATACATACATATAACAGTCGAGGCAAATTCCGAGAGAATCGATAAACCGTGGAATCTGAGTCCTTGCATGTCAGCAATACTGAAAGGTGCCCACACCCGACAGAGGGAAACGTTTAGAAATTTGGCACTAGATTTGAAATTGATTTTAAGTTCGTTGACTTTCGACGAATTGAAACTTACAATTAATGAATTGTCTTTCAGCAATAGAATCGATCATTGTAAGACGAACATGGTAGCTTTTGATTTTATTTATTTCGAGTGTTTTTTTCTAGTAAAACGCATTAAATCAGATTGGGTCTGTACTCGGTAACAAAATTTGTTATAATACCGAATATTAAGTATGAACCGTTTATGCAATTAATATCCTGATTAAAATTCAAATTTTGGTAACATTGTACTTCGCCTTTGTAAGAAATGTGGGATCACAAATTCTGTTCATCATTTCGTCAATCTATAAAAACCAGTCAATATGTCAAACTTGAATCTTCATTTAAAATACAACCAAAAAATTAAAACAATTCTCGGCATGCAAGTACTAGATTAAAAAAATTATAAAAACAAGAGTGAGTAAATACATTGTCATTGGGAACAATTTATTACTCCCTTAAAATGACTAAGCCCAAAGTCAGTATAAAATTTTATTCAGCTGCAGTTCGGAACCAGTTCATTTGCAAAAGAATGATTTGTGGCCCTTACAAGGGCCGTTTGCGTTTTTCTGTTTCAGCTGCCAATGCAGGTGATATTGTTGTGCGCGCTCACTTTTTTTTCGAGGCAGCTGGTTTTTTGGCAGCAGGTTTAACGGTTTTTGGTGCAGCTGCTGCAGTAGCGGCTTTCTTTGGTTTTGGTGCCTTTGGCTTGCTCGTCGGCGCTTTAGCAGCCTTTTTCGCCTTGGATGGGCTCTTCGGTTTGGCCGCCTTGATAGACGGACTCTTTGGTGTCTTTGCGGGTTTTTCCGTTGCAGCTCCACCAGTTTTCTTTGCAGCTGGAACCTTCTTTGGTGCTCGTGGTTTTGTAGCTGGGGCAACAGCCGAGGCGCCTACCGCCGGCTTCTTTTTCGGTGCAGCAGATTTTGGAGCTGCAGTTTTCGGTTTCGCCTTCGCTTTCACCTTCGGGGCTTCGGATTTCGCTGCGGCCATTTTAAACGAACCCGAGGCACCCTTCCCTTTAGTCTGTGTCAGAATTCCCGTAGTCACAGCAGATTTCAAATACCTCTTTATAAAAGGTGCCTGCTTCTCGGCATCTACCATATACGTTGCGACAATATATTTCTTTATCGCTTGGAGCGAGGAGCCGCCTCGTTCCTTCAGATTCGTAATCGCTGCGTTCACCATATCTGAAGTGCGTGGATGTGCCGGCTTAGCACGAGGCTTCGCCTTCGATGCTGCGGCAGCTTTTTTGGCCGGCGCAGCCTGAGCCTCGGAATTATTTCCTCCAGAGCTTGCGGGTGCTGCTGGCGAAGCTACCTTATCTGCCATGGCTGATAGTGGCAATATGTTTGATAATTCGAAATTACTAGGGTTCCCTGATTCAGTATTCTCGGTCCGCGATCCAAAATTCTACAATGAACGATGCAAAGTACACTGTACAGCACGTGTTGTATAAATGGCGCAGCGGACAGCAACGGCTCGATACGATCGCAGAGCGCGGACCATGGAGAGAGACCCCGCAGCGTTTCACTCGAGCTCTTCAATCAACCCTCGAGCTCGTGGCACCAGGTGATCACTCGACCACCAGGTCTCTCACTGATAGCGGTGAAAATCAATCGATGTTACTTAATCACCAGAAATTACATACTTTGAGCAAGCAGCTCATTAAACTTTGCAGTAATCCGGATTCTCTGAGTCTGCGAAATTTACGACTGTCTTCGAGCGTGCGTCTTAGCGGCTACCGCACCAAGACTGACGGTAATGCGATTATCGACCTGGAGGATGACCATGCATCGTCGCCAAATAGACGACTAGTTAGAGGAAGCCTTAGTCTATATTCTCGAGAAAAATCCAGACCTACAGTTATTCGAGGAAGATCAGCGGCTCGTTCTGAAATCGGCATGGCTGCGAGCAGTCAACTAAGGACGACGAAAGCTCGAGATGTGAGTCAGATGGTTAAACGTATAAAATTCAAAAGTTGTTGTAATTTCAATGAATACTTTAACGGTCTCATTCATCGGTACCAATGATAGTAACTTGTGTAAAAGTTAAAAACTTATTTCAAATACCTGAAGTCATGCATAGAACCTTATATTTCTACATATATGCACTTTATACAAATATAAACTCGCGATTGGATGTATCCATCTACGATGTAAATTTTAAGTTAATAAGTTTTGTGTTTCGAAACTTGCGCACGTCTAATGATATAAAAATATATGGATCATATTGAATACATATACATATTCTAGTAAAATTTTTCTGCAAAAGTTTAGTGTTATATCATGGCATTAGTTTTGCACAATGCGCTATAAATGATCCGAATTTAACACTGCGCCCTAAGCACCCCATCGACGATGACGTAATGCATAGAAAGGACAAATCTGTCAAATGTTTCGTTACTCAACACCATTTGGAGCACTTACATTATGAACGGACTACTATGATATTCTTAACCAGCATTTCTGAACGATATATTCATGTGGCGTTCTAACATGAACTCTGTGTCTAGGAGCAAATCCAGGTTTCATAATCGGGTTCTTGATACGGAAAGTAATTCAATCGTGAGAAGAGCCGCATCACTATGGAGCCGAATGTAATCTATAGGATCTTGTACCGTATTGATTCGCGGAGAGGATGATGAACTGAACACACGTTTAATGAAAACCTTTTCATGGCTGCAGTTCAAGGTACTTAAACATCGATTGGTAAGCGTATTCAATATTCCAAATAAATATGAAAATATGTAGGTAGTTTGTTTCAACTTGGAAAAGCTATGTTTTTTACTTGGATTGTATAAAAACGATAATGAACAGCGATAACTCCGGAGCTATCTCTGAACGCCCTCTCCCACACTCCGTATCGTTGACGTGTGACATCTCCTGAAAACTTGCATTGAAAAATCAAAATCTGGCATTTGGGTTGTATTATTGAAGATAGTATAATAAATATTTTCACATAACCTTTTGCCGCCGGACTCACGAAATGTTGAGCGACTTTTGCAAGCAACAGTGCCATAAATTATATACCAGAAGTAAAGGGGTATAAAAACTGAACAATATTAATTTCCCCGTTCGACGACGTTCCCTGAATATTGTCAATATTCCCGATCTCTTGCCACCGTATACATATACATGGACTGATAAATCTGGCGTTACGTATTATTCATTACCTATACGAGATAATTGACCTAGCCTGACAGACTGGACCATTGTTGTGTGCTTTCACGTATGTGATGAATCTCTGCAGGCAGGAGTTTCCTAAAACTTGATTTTATTTCCTTTATAACTGTTACGTGTATTCTTTTTTAATACAAGTTAACGTTAATGAAAGTCTTCTCATCCTTATTTGTATTAAACTATATTAATACAGTATATTAAGAAAATATTTAATTGCCACCATCTAAGAAAGTATATTTGGTGTATTGAAATGTTTCTTTTACTGTATTATTTATATGAGTTTTTCTAATCTTGTTATGAAGATAGTAAATTTTAAACTCTCAGTAATAGATTGTGTGGCATTCGTAGTTGGATATTTCAATGCAATTCCATACTATGCACGTCAGAAATATCTTCTGACTTTCGTTTTCATCTATTTATATAATATTGGATATTCAATTTAATTCAATGCGTTTTATCACGAGTAAAACATTAAATAAATAGCTAATGAGTTTCCTATCCGTACATGTTTAATTTATAATGAGAATTCACGTATAAGATAAGTTACAGTTGAAGATTGTTAAATATTCTCAGTATACTTTCGAGTGAAGACTGAATTCGGAAACTCTTAATATTGTTCAGTTTTTGATGACATTCGAAATCATGCATATATGTTCATAATTGATAACGAATATACGAGACAACATATTCTATCTACAACTATCGTGGGATGGAAAATATGGGTTTATGGGGAATGATATCCAGCAAGTGTCGATATCGTTTTCTGTCGTTTCAAAATAAGTGGTGGCTCTTAAAAGAGCCGATGTGTATGCAGGGAGCAGTTGCTCACTTGGAGCTAGTGTATTTGGTCACTGCTTTGGTTCCTTCACTGACAGCGTGCTTGGCGAGTTCACCAGGTAACAAGAGTCGAACAGCAGTTTGAATTTCCCGAGATGTAATGGTGGAGCGTTTGTTATAATGAGCAAGACGGGACGCTTCCGCAGCAATGCGTTCAAAGATGTCGTTGACGAAGCTGTTCATGATGCTCATCGCTTTGCTCGATATTCCAGTATCAGGATGGACCTGCTTCAGGACCTTGTATATGTAGATAGCGTAACTCTCCTTCCTCTTACGTTTCTTCTTCTTGTCTCCCTTGGAAATGTTCTTTTGGGCCTTTCCAGCCTTTTTAGCAGCTTTACCACTAGCCTTGGGTGGCATCTTCGGTTACGTCAAGTTTCAAAGTCCTGAGAGAACTGTGCCGAACTTTTGACGTCGCAGTCTATTTATGCAGCGCTAGTTCTCGTTGACCGGGCCAATCGGAACGCGCCGGAGGCGACGCGGCAAGCTGATTGGCCCGCAGGGGGTGAGTCGAAGGTATAAAGTCCTACGCGGCCACCCAACAGGGCACAGACAACCTTCGCCGTTGCGAGCGCACAGTTCGTCATACTCTGATAAGTCTATATCAACGTTCCATTAGACGTCATGTCCGGTCGTGGCAAAGGCGGCAAAGTCAAGGGAAAGGCAAAGTCCCGTTCCAGTCGTGCTGGACTCCAATTCCCCGTGGGACGTATCCATCGATTGCTTCGCAAGGGAAATTACGCTGAGCGCGTCGGCGCCGGGGCGCCTGTGTATTTGGCTGCGGTGATGGAGTATTTGGCCGCTGAAGTTCTTGAATTGGCTGGTAACGCTGCTCGTGATAACAAAAAGACTAGAATTATCCCGCGACATTTGCAACTGGCAATCCGCAATGACGAAGAGTTGAACAAGCTTCTTTCGGGAGTTACTATTGCTCAAGGTGGAGTTCTGCCGAACATTCAGGCTGTTCTTCTGCCAAAGAAGACCGAGAAAAAGGCGTAATGCGTCTATTGGTTACACCTTATAAACCACCGGCCCTTTTCAGGGCCACCAAATTATTGAAAGCGAAAGAATTTTTCATACCAAACACGGGGCTAATAACCGTTTTCTATTCATATAGTCACTCTGCAGTGTGTGCATCACACACTACGAATACATCTCTACTAATATTTTCATCAAATTCGTGTCAACACCAGTTTGTGTTCAATATTACGTTTGAAATTGCTATATGTATAATATAGTAAATCATTGATCGTATAAATTCACGGTGAATTTCTCGCGTAGTCAAAGCTCTGTCACCACACCGTATGATCTGATTTACTTCTATTTGACGTGTATCCATAAACGAGATGTTTGTCATCAATACATTACTACTAAAGAATTTTTTCGAATAGCCGCTCTCGTAAGATGCTCTTACAGAATTCGTACTCCTTTTAGAATCTGAAATTCCCTGAATTTGCCAGGTAATCCAGCCTGAAAATAGGATTTTTCCAGTAACCTTTTATGAAAAATGCGGATTAATGACAATTTTTTCATACCTTCAATACTACCTAGTAACTAACTTAGTGTCTTATCAATTTACAAACATCTTGCGATTTTCCGTAACAAAAAAATTAAGAAAGGTTTGGTATTGAGTAATATCCATAGAATGTACGAAGTAGTGCGACGAACAAAATTTTAAGTAATTTTTTTTGTACTTCAGATCGATAGTACTTTGTATAAGAACGAATTTATACCTTCGACGGAATCAAAATTTTAGTCTGATTTTTAAAATTGCCTGAGCTTTCCCGGCTTACCTTGTACGTACGAACCCTGTTTTAGCTGCTCAGACTTGACTGATGGCGGCCAGGTGTGATGTAGTCAGCCCCTTGTGTCCTGAAAATGTTAGATTTTGAACTGCTTCCCACGTGAAGCTAATTGAATGTTTATTACTAACAAGTTGCAGCTTCCTAAATTACTCGGCAGCAATAACTAGAATCGAATTCACAGCAATTCAAATTGACTCATCTCTAATTCTTACCTCACAGTAAAAAAACCATTGATCCGAAATGCTACTATGCAGTGCGCATGCCTGCTCCGGAAATAGTCAATACTTGCAAGAATCGGAGTTTTTTGGTTGAATGTTCCGTACATGTTCTCTGTAATTCGTTTTGGGCTTCTTTCTAAGGACAGGATCACCCTAGGCTGAGAGAATTGTTGCAATATAAGTGCATCTTTTACCATCCGAGATATGACGGAACACGTATTTCACCAAAGTGTAGTGAATAGCGTACATTATACGTGAATCTGTAGTATTATTAGTTTACCACTTCGTTCGTTCAACTTGATCGGAAAAAGTACTAGTTTTCGACAATTTTAGCCGAAAATTTCTTCAGATTCACAACTTTTCTTTCAGATAAAGTATAGTATAATTGGTTGCTTGCACCGAAGAAAGTCGTGGAAGTGAAAAATGAAAGCTGCACTTGTCATCATTCCGAAACAATTGTACGAATGGAACATTAAATTAGATTATTTCTTTGAATAATTCGTATGATGGTAATTATCATAAAAACGAATCACCTTTCACACGACCGCCATAAATTACAGATGCAAATATACGCACTCTATCAAGTGAAGAATAATATTTCTGATTCAGTTCTACGGTTAAGATAGGCCAAAGAGAATAAAAGTGTTACGTGTGTCATATAATCTATGAATCAATTGTACAGCTGTTGTGATGTAAAATTCGGTTCTTTGCATTGGACTAATATTGTTGGCCCTAAAAAGGGCCGATTTGTCTTAGTCGCAGACATGTATGTGGCTTCGCAGTTTAACCGCCGAAACCGTAGAGAGTGCGTCCCTGGCGCTTCAAGGCATAGACGACGTCCATAGCGGTGACAGTCTTCCTCTTCGCGTGCTCCGTGTAGGTCACAGCGTCACGAATCACGTTCTCAAGGAAGACCTTGAGGACACCGCGAGTCTCCTCGTAAATGAGACCTGAGATTCGCTTCACGCCTCCACGTCGAGCCAACCGACGAATGGCCGGCTTGGTGATGCCTTGGATGTTGTCGCGAAGTACCTTCCTGTGACGCTTTGCGCCTCCTTTACCCAATCCCTTACCTCCCTTTCCACGACCAGTCATCTTGTTGCTTGTCCGGGGACTTGGATAATCGCTAGTGTACTTCCTACGACCGTGACACGACCACCTCGAGGATGCAACTGTGCCCTGTCGTACGCCGCGCGCAGGTTTTATCCGCTCAAACGCCACGATCCCTACCACTGCTCCGTCAACCAATCAGCGCAACGCACGATGCACAGCCCGAGAGCTGATCGTGGGCCCTTGCCCCGTCAAATGTTGTTCCTGCCGGTGAGTAACAGTTAAGATTCGGAATATTATCGGATATACCAATTTGACTCATTGTCAGTCTGCGATGGAACGTCGAAGAAATAGGATAAAATTCTTCCACCGTAAGATTACAATCATCTGGAGGATCAAAATCAAAGACGTCTTAAATTATCGTAATATAGAATAGCGTATAATTATATTTGTGAGCAATTGTACAGCCTCGCTATACGAAGTAAATTGTAAATTTCCTCCGGCTATCTAACTGTCAGAGTACCTGGTGTTAAAAAATTTACGAACAAGCATCTTATTTAAATATTATTGCCCTTTCGAACGACCCCCGGCATCCAAGTTACAACTGGATTCAAAAACTCGTGTATCGATGGGCGTTAGGAAGCGAGTGATGCTGAAATTTCGTCGGCATTTTGAAATTTGGGGATCGGCGCTTTTTATGCATTCTCTGCCGGGATCGTATCTCCGAGACCGAAAATGACTCTTGAAGGACCACCGAATGCAGATTATATGACAGATTGTCTTCGTCTAAGATTTGAAAAAATAAATTATATTTTGGTAAAAAGAATTCTTCAATTGTATAATAATGGCGATAATCGCGCAACCTTATCGTACTTGGGTATTTTGTAATCCGTGTCAATACATTTTGAAGATTTCACCGCAGGAATTATCTGTATCTACCATGCATAGAACACGGAGAATGAAACGACTTACTTTACTTATTAATTAAAAAAAATGAATGATAATTTGCCAAAGATTACAGTACTGATTATAAGTGTATCCAACGCTCACAACACAGCTAGCAAAAATGTGCAGCATTTAATTTTTTTGTCCTTAAATGCAAGAGGTAAAAAATGTTATGACAGCTGTCATAACAGAAAAACGCACGAGATAAACGTGACTTGCGGTTTCAGAATACAGCGTTCAAATGAACACAGACTGAGATCTTCTATGATTTTGGAAATCTTGAACTTGATATTTTCACACAATCAAGTTCAGCTGAACTGCCTACGCGATTAAAACAAACATCTGGAGAAATCAAACGCTTAGGTGACTACCCGATACGTGAGAGCGACATATACGTTGTAATAACCATGCAGGCAAGTCGCCATTGATCCCCTTGCCCCGCTGTGCCACCTGTACCAATGTTATCACAAACCTCCAAGATTAGATACGGTCTGCCACCTCATTTAGTCGGACTCACCGATGGCTGGGTTAATTATCCGCGGTCGCTCGGAGTGCTGCTATTTCTGGGTTTTGTTGTTCTCGTGTAGACGCAGAGATTTTTTGGGGGGTGGTTGAATGGTGAGGGGTGACAATGCCCCGTACTCAGCGTCTTCGTTTGGACAACGTGGTCACGTCGATGGCGGAATTGGGCCCCACAATTCCCGATGGCGGTTATTCCTGGCTTGTGTTTCTCGGTATTATCATGATTCAGGTAAGCGTCTCGCCCGTGTTGTACGTCAAATCCCAAACCTTTTCAGATAACAAGATAAAAAAAATAAAATGAATAAGAATGATTGTACGGATTTCTTGCTGCACGTTATACGTAGCATAGTATAGTAGGTTCGATCACCTCTTAATCCAGCCGAGAAATCTAGATTAAATTCATAGAGTAGCATAATAATGAAAATACATTAATTGCAATGTAAGTCACCGTTAGCCTTAGTGTTAAAAAAAAAAATGCTACTGTCAATAATCAAATCTGTGAGATGGATACTCGGATTAAGTCATTATAATGGACTATCCACTATCTCATAATGTACGTTGCACCAAAATGAATTGATTATCGTGTTACAATCTGCTGACTTTTCGTGAAATTAGTGCCACGTACATCATTCATTAAAAATTTGTAAATTTGTAAATTTGTAAATTTGAGAATCCGAGAGTTGCTAACACTTATAAGTAAGATTGATGATTCGCAAGTTTATCTAATTTATTGCGATGTTAGCCTCATTACCTACGAATTCCACATCTATTTAACGCCGGTACAGATAATACGCAGTTTATAACTTTTCGTGAATTTGCTCAAATAACAATAAATTATCTAGATAATTTCCAGTATAATATTTTCAACCTAAATAAAACCATACGTTGTAAAATGAGTGCTTTTACCTGGGTTCCATGTGATGAAAATTGCATTTGAAATAATCACTACGTCATCATTATATTCTACACTATGATAAATCGCAATTATTTATGGTATTATCTAACATGCACAAACGTGTGTTGCACTCAATACCTATTTAATAAATCCATGTTTAAGGTTCGCACATTTGCAGATCACGGTTCCTAGTGTCCTGTCGATGTACGGCGTCGTCTTGAGTTATTTGCACAGCGATTCGGAACCAGATATCTATCTTTGGAAGGGGAGCGTCACCCTCACGCCGATACTGTTTATCGCTTTCTGGAGTTTAGCCGGTAATTGGAACACTTTTTAATAAGACACTGCAATTTATTCAAATACAGTAGCTAAATAAATTATTAAAATTTTACGATACACGTAGGCTTTCGATAGTTTTCGGATGAACTATCTTTTCATTAGTTCAGCGTTTTGTAGAATTCGTCCATTTCATAGGAAGAATTTTTCTTTCTTTATTGGAAAAGTGAACTCCGAATAAATCGTTGTGTTTTGACCGTTGTTGTAATATTCTACCGTGCTTTATTTTTCGTAATCTGAAAATAACAAGGTAATACACAATTAAACCTTAAAACAGGAAGAAAATTCTTTATAATGAAATTGAAAAAGCACGCAAAGCGAATTGCCGTATCCTTTCACGACGTGCCTTACTTTTGTATTAGCGTTATTATAACGACCGAATGGATGGAAAAATATGCAGCTGTCTAAACACACTCCTTACTTTGAACCTGGAAATATATGAGGACTATTAGTTATGCTCCAATTGCTGAATCCATATTTAACCACCAGTATAAAACGTGGTGTTAAAGTATAACAAATGTTAACCGACTATTATTCATATTTTCCTAATTCGTGATGAGCAAAAGCAGTCTATGATACTTATGCCAAATATATAAGTTGTCCAATATTATTTTGTCGTTAAAATATTAAGTCATATGATGTTCTTCAGTAATAAGTGCCGTTTCTAGGGTAGTGTGCGAGTCAGGCTTGTCGCCCGGGAAAAATATGATCCCAGCTACAAAGTTTCAGGAATACTCGTATACATTTGAATTATTTTATTGGTAGTTATACCAAGTACATTTAGTAGATTAAAATCAAAATTAAGATAAAATAAAACAAAACAAGAACGATCAACAAAGAAAACAGAACAATATTGTAAATGATGGAAGAAAGGCGTATAAGTGAACTTGTTTCTTATCTGGTTGGTATTTTGGAGCAAAAAAATGTTTACCAAGGTATCCAGAAAGTGACGATGGAGGATGCTGGATCACTATTCTGGCCGGTCAAAACCACGAATAATAACATCCGTGAAAAAGTTGTGGGCACTGCATGAGAATTCTAGTTATATTTGAATAATCATCATCATTATGATGGAATGAGAAATATTCTGCAGTGTATATTGTCATTCATTTATGGAAGCTTTGAACCCCTATAAGACGAACGTAAAACTGTATACCTTGCATGAAACGTAGAAGAGGGATATAATGGCTCCCTTTCTTGCGATTTTGGAGTCAGAAACTTTTTGTCCCAGAATCGATTCTAATAATGATTTCTATACTAATTGAACCCCAAGGTACCCAAAAATGGCATCCCAAACCTCGTAGGACCAACAGCTGCTGATATACGAAACAAACTTGTCGCCTAACTGAAATAGTGATTTATTGCACAAAAAAATATCCAGTCTCAAAATATTGTGTAACACTTTGTGTAATACTATACTAGTTTATCGTAGAATTCTTTAGGTCTTCCATCATTACTATTAATTTTGAATTTATCGTTAGATCCATGGAGCCGTACGATTGTAAACCTTGCCACAGTACCACGTTTCGTAGGGCTGACAGGAGTAGCTCTGCTTGCGATCGGCATCCTAGCATCGGGATACCTCGAGACAGGAGGAGTCGGAGCTTATCTTGCGCGGTTGAGTGCCGGCGCTGTTATGGGGATAGGCGCAAGCACGGTGCTGTTGCAGAGCGAGAATCTTCTACGAAGACATTTTCGGACGAGATTAGTTCTAGTATTGACGTTGAAGCGAATATCGTTTTCTCTTGGCATCGCGATGATGCCTGGATACGCCTACATGCTGTTGCAAAACACCGGGCTTCAAACGGGCCTCCTGCTTCTCTCCACGGCCCTTTTACCCGGCATCCTTGGTGCTTGTGCCTTCGACGCCCCCGTACTCCAGAGAACAACGCCGTACCGTCTGCTCATCTCCGAAGAGGACAACGAATTGAGCATTCGAGAAACCCCCGAAGAGACACTGAGCTTTCCGAATCTGGAGGAAGAATTCAGAAATGAAACAGAAGAGAATGATGGGACAACCACCGGAGAACCAATCCCAACACCTCTTTTCAGTGAAGGGAGTAATTCGTACTCTTACGACGAGCCGGAGGATGATATAAATCTATTCGTCACCCCTAGTGGTTCTTCCACGACCACCTGGCTCGAAGAATTTCGAACACTGCGACTAATCAAGTTCTGGAGTGCCGTTGTTACTTGGTTTTCCATCAAGGGCTGCGCGTTTTCCCTCCTCGTGCTTTCTCCGTCTATGGCCATGACCCAAGGCCAGGGGTTCACCACCCTCGGTCAGTCCGTCACGTTGACTACCGTCATCGGTCTAGGGACGTTTCTACCTGGTGCAGCTTCTATTTGGAGTCCCAAGACTGCGCGATGGCGAAGCGTTTATTTTGGAACCATGTGCTGGCTTGGAAGCGCTGCGCTCTGGGGTTAGCAATACCCAATTAATTATATTTAAAGCAACCATAAGTAAATAGAGGAACCGTGTCTGTGCAATTTCTATGGTATTGAAAATATTCTCTGTCACTCTATAAACATGCACATTCTTGATCAGAGATTATTCCTGACCTACTTATATAAAATGTTCATTTTGTACAATAGGAATCGTTTCCAGCAGTAAGCATGTATGGTTTTTACTTTGGGCTTTCGTTGGAGGAGTGAGTATAGGCGGTTGTTCTGTTGCGGAGGAAAGTGCACTCCGTGATCTACTCGGAGCAAAAGGTGCCAATAGAGCACTCAGAGGACTCAGTATGATTGTGGGACTGGCTTTGCTGTTTCTAATATTTATCGAGGGTAAGAAACACGTAGATGTACTGTATCGGTTTCTTTAATAAATTACGGTGTACGCTTGACAATTTGGAAGAAGTTTTCGCTGCCGTTATAATCGCGAATAATGTAAAATTCGAAATTCAATTCTTCTTCCAGATTTCTCAACCTGCCTACGAATTGTGTCGATAGCTGAACTCGTGGGAGGTGGGTACTGGATTCTTACGCCATGCTTTGGTGCGTTGCGGGCACGATGGTCAAAGCGGTGATATCGATTTAAAAATAAGCTAATTGTATGTATGGACATAAATTTGTATATCCATTATTTTTTAAGAATCAGTCTAATTGTAAGTCGAACTATATGTAATTTTTAATTTGAATAGTTTATATTTTTCAATACAAGACATTTATTTTTCTATATACATTTAGATTATTGATAATTCTCACTGATAAAATGGGATGCTTTCAGACTGATGATTATCAGTTGCGTGACTCTGACTGACATAAGTAATTGAAAGTATAGTTACGTTGTCGAAAAATAATTAAATATGACCGTATTCGGATGGATCAGAGGTTGAAGGACCACCTACAATTTATATTCGGTAAGAGTGGATGATTATAATAAGAATGATGGATCCAGAAAAAAATCGAATTCTATTCTTTATTGAATCTGGTTATATAGTTAGATTGGATATCCTTTATGTTATCTCAGTTATGTAATTGTGTAGGGATAGTTAATTGAAAAATAATTTACTTCACTATACATATTACATAAGTACTCATTTGAGCTAGATTTATGTTAGAAAAGAATAACACTCTGTTAGTTTACTGATATGAACATACTTTGTGTATTTAGAAAAACTCAATCTATATTCTATATGAAATGCACCAATGCATATAGATATTTTAGGGTATAAAGTATGAGTTACTGTGAACGTGAGTGAAATTCTTGGACAAATTCCAATTAAATAAGTGATTTTTGATTAAACTAAATTTATAAATACACTGTAAACAGTACTTTATAGATTATGTTCGTAAATTTTAACGTAGGTGTATTTATAACGTAATTTTCTACAAAACGGGTAAAATTCGTGATTACATTATAAAAATGTAAACTGTCACAAATTTTAAATCTGATGCTTATAGTTAACCAGTTTATTCGAATTTGTATCATAATAACAATTGTCGAAAAAAAAGATGAATCCAAGTTGATAACAGTTACCAAACAGTCATTTCTAGCATGTACAACGGAAATAGTCACTAATAACGAGGTGCACGTATTTTTGTAGAAATCTTCCAAACTTTGTCGCGATTTTACAAGTACGAGTCCCGCATTTCGTGGTTCCTGCAAAAGGAAAGAAGCAAAACACCCTTTTATTTGAATTTTACAATAACATGAGCAGAACTAGTACAGAAAAATCTATCTCCAATATATTCACCTGTAATGCTTGAGTATCACTTTGTAACAGTTAAGTCGAATATTAAACTATTCTCTAATGCAGTCAGTTTGTATTAGCTAAGTAAGTCCATAATGTCTTGTGTGGATAGATTCGGAGTCGTTTGTGGCTGGGATACAAGAGGTTGAGACATCCCCTGTGCCCCTCCTTCCGGTCTCCATTGTGGCCTTATTCCAGAATTTACAGATGATCCCCAATTCTGACCTATATTTTGATTGACTCTAGTCTGATTCCAGTTTGGTGCAGATTGCTGAGATCCCCCCCAATTCATAGTTGGATTCATTGCGTTTGAACCCCAACCTGGCATTGGGTTTTGAACAGTTTGTGGTCCAGCTGTGATTGCTAGACCACCCCACTGAGTTTGACTGTTTGTCATACCGTTAGTCATTCCAGTCTTTCCCCAGGACGGAGACTGCAACGCGGCATAATTTGATTCAGAACTTGAAGACTTAGTTAAAGGTTTGTTCAGCTGATTTAGATTATTTTGTAAAAGCGTGTCAGTTAGATCTTTGGGCTTGGATTTCAGAGGTTGAACAATTGGCTTTGGAGCCATTGGCGCTTGGGCTTGCAGTCTCTGATGTGCTTCTTGTTGCTGGACGAGTCTGAAATAAAAAAGTTGATTCAATGAGATGATTTATTCAGGAATTACCAATGTGTAAAGAAAACTTCTGGAAACTATGAAAAGGCTTTATTGCAATGCACATAACTTATTGGAAAATTATTAATGATAAAAAACTCTTGTACATGGCTACTACTCACTTTTGCTTCTCTTGTAGGCTGAGTACTTTTGTATCGCACGTTTTTGCCGCAGCAGTAGGCGGTGGTGCTAGTTCAATTCCAGCGAACGTGTCACTCAAACTACTAGATGTAGGATTGCCAGCTTGGGAAAGAGCCTGATCAAATTGTTGAGCTTCCTTTCGGACAGCATCCAGTTGACGGAGAGCTTCACGATGCTCAGAGGTAACTCGTGTCACCATGTCTCCCACAAGCGAAGCTAGTGTTTCAAATTGTGTGGGACTAAGTCCTGGCTCAACACAGAATGGAAGCAGAAATGGCAAAATTCGAGTTGCCAACATTTCCTTACTCATGCCCAGCTTGCTGTGGGTCAGTACCAGCTTGTAAATACCTGTAAGTCGCAAGGTTATCGTTAGTCTATGATTAGACGAATTTATGGCATTAGCTATGGGATTTAACTTGCCTGAATTACAACTAGCTCCTTACCTATAATGGCCATTAAAACGGCAGGTTCGCCAGAATGTGGGACTTCTTGGAGAAATGGAAGAATTTGATCTAGAATCAACCACTTGTCCAAGTGGTCTAGCATTTTAGCAAGGCACAGAAGACAGTTCACCCTCACCCCCAAGTTGGTACTACCTTTACTTGCTAGACATAATTTTTTAATTCTAGGTAAAATCGCATTTTTCATTGATGGTCCATCGATCAAGTTGGCTATAGAAGGGAGCGCAGCAAGGCAGAGCTCTTGCAGCTGCTCCCAATCGGAATCTAGAGCTCGTGTAAGAAGTGGCAGGACATCGTTTCTGATCGCATCAGCCGGGCACAGTTTCAAAAGTAGATCGACACGTTGTAGTAAAACTAAGCTGACCTATAAAAAAGGAAGAGTTACAAATTAAATTATATGATAGTTTTAAACAATCTGTAGAGTGGTAAGTAATCGATATAAAGGAAATCAAACCTGTGGTGGGTCTTCCAGTGCCAACACAGGTTTTAGGTTGGGTAAAATGTGTTCCTTGAATTCTTCAGCAGTGCCATTTTCCGATACTTGTAGTACACTTGGGAGTACAAAAGGCACCATTGGAGCATTAACAAATTCTTTGTAGAGGGCTGGTAATACTCTGTGTAGGGCAACTCTGTGCGGAAGTTGCTTTATTACTTTTGGCAGACCTTTGTAAAACTGGGACTTTTGTAGATTGTCCCATTGAAAGAGTTTGTCCAAATAGTTCAATGTCCGCACTCCAATATCAGTAAAGTAATCAATCTGTAAATATTCATTATTTATACAGTCAACTTCAAATTTTCCTACAATTTTCGTAGATATAGAAGCAACACCCTTGTACCTTAATAAATTGATGCGCATCTGGTCTCAGTTCAGGATTATTACTTAGCATGAGTTTTGTAGTATCTCTTAGTGGTTCAGGAATGTGACTAAGTTTAGATGAGGAAAGAGAGTTCTTTAGATCTCCCAAAAAGCGTCGGCATTTTGACGGATCTCCATGACATTCGTTCAGTGGACGGCCCCCTGGTGAATGTAAGACATACACGAGCATGCCCAGTGAAAAAATATCACTAGGTGGACTGCAGCTGCCTGCAATTGCACACTCAGGTGCTAAATAATCTAAAGATGGCTGTGCGATACTCGGTATTGTTGGATCATAATCTGCATATGACCACGATGGCTGGAAAAATTGAACAATGAATAGAAAATATTCGGTACGTGGTAAAGATAGTAATATTTGATCACTTGCAATGCTTTACAAATGTGAAGTTCAGTAACTTTGGAATTAACTTTGGATGCATCTAATCTTAAATAGAAAACATTCCAAGTCACAGAGTTTCGGACGTATTCGAATGAGTTATAACTTCGATTACTGTTTATTAATACCTGTTTATCGTTTGGGCTCTGATTAACAGCACAGAAATCAAATCCAAAAATTTTCCAGGCTCCATGTCCATTGATCATAATGGCTTCTGGGCACAAATTTCTGTGCAACAGTTTGACATCAGTATGGAGAAAGGCTAAACCTTCGCCTAGCTGCATGAGACCGTAGCGAATTTCGACATCAAGTAGTTTATAATCTCTTAAAGCAGCTGGCGTTGGTTGAGGTACATTTTCAAGCCGGCCTAGTACGTTAGCAAGGCTTGCAAATACTGGTTCGGTAGCAAAGGCTAAACTGTCCCGCGACTCCTCCAGCGGATGCTGAACTATCAGAACCTGAGGATGGCGGAGTTTTGTGATTTGAGTAACCCCACGTCTGAGAGAATCAAGAACAGCTTCACGCTCAACTTTTCCAGACCATCGGTCTAGCTGGCGTTTCTCAAAGACAAATATAGCTGCTTCCTGTTTGGTTGATTTTTTATAACCACTGTAAACCTTCCATAGCAGGCCTGGACCAGCGCTGCCGACATGTGCAGTTGCTTCAAATTCTCTGGTTACTGGATTTCCAGGCAGAACACTTGACAGTTGGGAGAGACCATAAGCTGTACTGTTAACAGTGTTGCTTATAGTATTGCTTATGGTGTTGCTCACTGTGTTTCGGAGCTTGTTCAAGACGTCCATATTTGTAACTCTTGATTAATATCAGTTTCACTGAATGGATGGAGAATGTTGTTCTATACCGTTGACCAGACCTTCACAGCTCAGCTTTATCAACGCTGTAATTGTACATATTTACAATTAAACCGATATGTCGAATGTCACTTTATTTGACACATCGCCCACCTACGGCTGATGACTAATGCAGCCACATGCCTGCATGTGGGGTACGTTCTTTTATTCTCTCTGCGCAGGTATGCATGAATACCTATATTTGTCTCCGTCGTACTTGGATATTTAGTAAGAAATGGAGATACAATCTACGCGCAACGGACGAATGAAAGAGCGCACCCTGTGGTTTACTCAACGAAAGCTGGAGTCGAGGCCATTCATAAGTTGTTTCTACTACTTTGTAGTTGTTTCTTAACAAAAGTAAGTACGTTATGACTTTTGGTTTTGTTTCAGTGAAAAAAACATACATCTATGCGTACGGTAAGTAATATCGTTGATTGAAGTTTGCTGAAGGCAGTTAGCCATGGGTATCATTTTCAAACAACTAAGAAGGCGCGTCGTGCACGGCACGTAACGGCAGTACTGCTGACGGTGACGTCACGCAGTCAACTGCGAACTGCGTTCCGTTTTTACTTCGAGTTGCCAGTCGCAGTAAAATCGGAACGCTACACCGAAGACGTGGCTTTCTCAAGTACTGCAACTGCCTCACGTCCCAGACCGCAGTACTCACAGTCAACATCATCACAAATTTCATGACGGCACTGACTGGCAGCAGTAAGCTGTCGCGCGATTTCGGAGCGCGGTTGCCAGTATTTGTAGCAGAGAGACTTGCAGTACTGCGAGTATATTTCGGAATACACCCAAAGTTTGCTAACCGGATACGTTGACTCAAGAATATAAAGACGGATGCCCCTGGGTAAATTTTGGTCACCAGTTTTCGTCGGGCCAGTGGGCCCAGGTGGGCCTGGGAGCGTAGGAGGGTTCTGCTCTATCGACTCTACCTAATAAATTTCTTCCAAAATTCGTAGCAAAACAGTGATTTCATTGAAGTATAGGTACCCAAGAGAAGAATGTATACATAGATCATAAATATTAAGAGATCAGATGTAATAATGATGCAGAGGCTAGAAAGTATATATGTATATGCGGTTCATGTACGATATTAATATATATGATCAATTTACGATTAATACGTGATGCATACTATAAATTTTATAGTTTTCCAAAAGACAAACTGGATCATCTACAATAATACGTCTATCATATGGAAATAGAAGAATTATTCATTTCGAAATGACATTCTATTCGATACGTGCTCGATGTATTCCATAACATTGATATTCATAATTATTCGAACAATTTTTCATTTGCTCACTCGATCTTGAATTTTCGTAGGCATAGAATTGAAACGCTGTTTTAGCTAGTCGCAAGTGAAGTACCTACTTTGGGTAGAGAAGCAGAATTGTTTTCGAAGAGTGTTCGTATGGAAAAAAATTCAGAGTAACTGTAACACATTACGGATGCGCTAATTTTGATCGAAATGAAACGGATGCTCCGTATGTGAGACAGTATTTAACACAGTGTCCTGATTTAATTGAAAACGTGATTGTCGGTATTTTTTTTTTTTTTTGAAAGGGAGTAAAAGAACGAAGCTTCTTAAAACTTCGAGTGTATTTTATCACACATTTGAAAGGTACGAGCAAAAATGTTGAGCATCCAACTGTCGCAGAACGGCCGGGTTATTAGCTGACTCGTTAACTGAAAAATATATCTTCAGTCAAAGGCTGACCATCAAAGAGCCTAGCCGCTTCAGTCGGGAATCGGCAGGAGAGATGAAGTGTGTATTTCTTGTATGAAACGTGAAAACTAAAAGCATTATACATCATATCATATCATCATACATCGTACACCATACATCGTACCTCATACATCATACATCATACATCGTACATCATACATCATCATACATAGTATCAAAGTTCGAAACCATAGTTTGGATGTCGGACGTTCAGAAAGTGACGTCACCAATTCAAAATCAGCTAGCCGAATTCCTCAGTCTGGAAACAACCGCGCAGTAGAGCGGACGGATGAGAGTCGCGCTCCGCAAATTTCGAGTACCGGGTTCTCAACCTCCCGGATCCCGCGCTTCGGGTCCGCTACGTATTTCGAGTACCGGGTTCTCAACCTCCCGGATCCCGCGCTTCGGGTCCGCTACGCGGTGAAACTCGACTTCAGAACAAGCGCTCCGTGGTTTCTGCACTTCAGGTCCGCTACCTGGTGAAACTTGACTTCCAGGATAGGCGCTCCGTGGTTCTTGTGCTCCAGGTCCGCTACCTGGTGGAAGTCGACTTCATAACAAGCGCTCCGTAGTTTCTGCGCTCCAGGTCCGCCACCTGGTGAAACTTGACTTCCAGGACAAGCGCACCGTAGTTTCTGCGCTCAAGGTCGACTACCTAGTGAAACTTGACATCCAGGACAAGCTCCCCGTGGTTCCTGCACTCCGGGTACGCTACCTGGTGAAACTCGACTTCCAGGACAAGCGCTGCGTGGTTCCTACGCTCCAGGTCCGCTACCTGGTGAATCCTGACTCTCGGAGGACAAGAAAGACGAGGAGAACAAGGTGGACGAGGAGGACGAGGATTTCTGCACAGTGAGTATAGATAACATTCGTGTAATATTTAATGGAAATTGTAAATATATTTCATCTAAGCTTTTTCAAACTTTTCATGTACACAGTAAATTATTTCAATTCATTTTTCGCGCAAGCACGAGTTTCGTAGCTACAAATGCACTGATAAAATTTATTATATCATGAATTATTTAATTAATTATATTAATCCTTACACAATATTTTTGCTGTGTTCTTATACTGAATATATTTATTTCTATTCAAGGTATAACTCGAGGTGGTTATCAGTGGTTGTTGGAGGTGGTTGACGGTGGTTGGAGGTGGACGAGGAGGAAGACCAGGAAGACGAGGAGAACAAGGTGGACTCAGTCCATCGTGAGTGCATTACTAATTACATTGCATGCATGATTCAATTGTGATAGGTGCTCAATTTTTTTGTCATACGATGGCGTCAACAAAACTTAGCGAGCCGATGTCATCACTAATAATTAATTTCAGCCGAGACCAAGTTTTTTGAATTCGATCTGTTGCTTTTCCTTAATGTTGGAACGATTATTCTACGTGCAATTAATTCTTGTATTGTTGCACTCCACTCATTTCACGTGTGTACAACTTATTTTACAGGCGTGCGGAGGATGGCGGCGTGTATTATGGTGGATGGGCCAGGATGGCACAGCCGATAACTCAGTTTGCAGTTGTTGAGGCTGCTCAGCCGAATATCGGGGAGAATGGGCCGTTGCGCGTAATACGACGTCACTGTCAATCTGAGCGTGAGTAAGGAAATCAGGGCAGAGTTGGAAAACCTGAAGAAATACAACGTTTGCTTTTTAATATCAATCAAACCCCCTAATATCATCTGTGAGTAATTTTGATATATTGTTGCCCGGACGAGTATGCATGCGCATGTTGTAACGCTAGCATAGAAACGCCCGGCTGCAAATATGTTTATAATTTACGTAATATTCATATGAACGAACGTGAAGCCTTGGAATGCTCGCAAGGACCAGATACCGGTATAAACATCTGCGATTTACCATAGAGACGCCTTCCAGGAACGAAATACAGTCACAAACTGCCGTTTGTACCCCAGGTTGGTTTGACAACCGTACGGGGGTGGGAGATTGAGGGCATGCTAGATTTGAATCGTCGAGTGATCGAGGATGGTCCTGAACTAAGGCCTGTACTCCCCGGCGGGAATCGGACTTACCGTGTTTGGTTCGCAACGGTTCGCAATATTTCTGTCATATTTTCTTTTGCTATTCTCAAAAATCAAATACCGTTCACACCAACGCAAATAGAGGCGATCCGCGCAGGAATGCAGCCAGGGCTGACGTTAGTCGTCGGTCCGCCGGGGACCGGAAAGACGGACGTTGCCGTGCAAATTATATCGAATTCATACCACAACTTTCCCAATCAAAGGACATTAATAGTCGCACATTCCATCTGCACTGCTCCGTTTAGGTCACGGCGAGGAGGCGTTTGAAACCGAAAAAGATTTCAGCCGATACGGTAGGGTCAACTACGTTCTGGCAAAACGTCTGGATCTTCTAATGGAAGTTCAAAGGCTTCAGGAGTCTCTTAATGTAAAAGGAGACGTTGCGTACACGTGCGAAACTGCTGGACACTTATTTATGTACCAGATACTTACTAGGTGGGGGCGTTTCAACGGAAGAATCAAGCAAAGATCGGGAAGCAATCCCTCGCCTAACATGGTTTCACAAGAGTTTCCATTCCACAAGTTCTTTGACAATGCACCACAGCTTCTCTTCAAGGAAAGATCTTACAGCGAGGATAGGGAAATTGCCCAGGGTTGTTTCAGGTAAATTATTTTCATTCTTTTCCCCACTCTTCCATGGTGGTCAAATTACGAGCGTATTGCTGTTACGTTACTTTGCTATATTGGACCCAAGCATTCTCATCCGTCACTGACAATTCATTGCGCTAATATGACTGCAATTTTTAAGTAAAAATTTTCCCAATAGTACGGCGTTGTGGTTTTTCAAGGGATAATACGGTCTTGTAAATTTAAGTTAGACATTTTTCTGTAACATTCTTATAAATAATATACGATATTTAGACCAGGTATATTATGTTTTAAATGAATATCTATCACCAATAAGGCTGCAGATGTGACTTCCAATCTTTTGTCGTGGATTTGAAAACGACATTTGTATTCACACGTGCAGATTGCGGCTTCTCCAAGTTATCAAAATTTATAGAAAAATCATGCAAATTGTGCTGAAACGTGTTAACTACCTCGGAGAAATTGCAAATCGCGTCCTACGTGACTATCGAATGAATCTCAAGTTATCATTCGCAAAATTTAGGTAGGTTGTTTTCTTCGGGAATCACTGTAACAGTTTATGGGATTTTGACAGATATGTGGAGAGGATGTTCGCTCAACTTGAGGAGTTCCGTGCGTTCGAATTGCTCAGATCAGGGCTGTACCGTTCAAAGTATTTACTCGTGAAAGAAGCGAAGGTAATCGCAATGACTTGTACGCACGCAGCGCTCAAGCGACGGGAACTTGTCGACATGGGATTTAAATACGACAACATCCTTGTGGAAGAGTCCGCCCAGATATTGGAAATCAAGACCTTCATACCACTGCTGCTTCAAAACCCCCAAGATGGTTACAATCGTTTGAAGCGTTGGATTATGATCGGCGACCACCACCAGTTGCCCCCTAAGCATTACGAAAGGTAGCCTAAAACTTTTGTTAACTTTAATCCAATTTCGGTGAATTTTGAAATATGCTAGAATATATTTATTCAGAAGCCGTATTAAGGTAATTTTGCTCTTGAAGTGAATTGTGCGTTATCTCTGGTCATTGCAAATGACGGCTCAAAATTGACACCGGAAAGACAAAAACACTTTTTGCATTTTGTCAAATTTTCACTCATGTTGGTCCTGTCTTGTCCCAGATGCTTTTGTGTTCTTGGAGTCCATCTTGTAGGAAAGTGGACCCGCGGAGTGATTGTGAGACACGAGGAGAATATCTTAAAATATGGCGAAAGTAGCAACTCCATTCGAATGAATTTTGAATCAAGGGGTTCGAATAGAATACAAAAATATTATGACCAACAAAATATTAGTTGATTAAATGTCTACTGAATCTTATCCATAAAACTTTAGATGTGCATCGAATTTATGACCCTTTCTATCAGGTCCCTTCTGCATGCCACTCCGAAATTCCTGCTAAATTATGTGTGAGTAATGAAGTAATGGGAAAACCTCGGTGAAAACCATGACTAACATTTGACATGCGCCTAATTGAAGGCAGTCGTTATAACACGTCATGATTAAATAATACGCATGAGTCGCACGCTCTATCCATCAAGTGTTGGGGCATGCACTAGGACACAGAGCGTCAATATCACAATGATTCGATTCATCGATCCCTGTTTTCAAGCAACCTCCTCCGTTCAGAGATTCGTCACATACCAGAAGCAGTTTAACGCTAAAATTTCTGCGATTCCATTAATTGAAAATAGAAGAAGTGTATATTGACCAAACTTGATGCGTTGCCCTGAAACGAATGAAACGGATCAGAAAGAGCGTAGTATCGACGGAAGACAAAAATTATGACAATAAACTTTCGTTTTCGGGCTGTGACTTTTGATGCGATGATCACAGCGTATTGGGACTGCGCCCAATCGATTTCTCTCGCAAAATTACGTCGGAATAGTGCATGAAAGAATTTATTCCAGCACTTTTCAAAATCTCGAAAATTTTTGCCAAAAATACAAAGGGGTTAGCCTTACTTTTTCTTCATTTTTGGAGCCGAAAATTTTTGGTCTCAGATTCGATCCAAATGACCCTGTCCTGACTAATTGGTCCCCCAGGAACTCAGAAAACGCAGCGAAAAGAGCGTGGGATCAACAGGAGGGAAATGACGAAGGAAAAAGCACCTGCTGAAAAATGTCGAAAACTCAGGTTCTGGTTTTTTGGCTGTAACTTTTTATCTGCTGCTCGCAGCGTATCGGGACTGCGCTTAATCGATTTGTCTCGCAAAATTGCGTCCGAATAGTACCAGAAAAAATTTATTCCAGCACTTTTAAAATATTAATCCTGACGTAATATTTTTGATGTGTTCTGATACTGAAAATATTTATTGCTATTCCAGGTACAACCCGAGGTGGTTATCGATGGTTGTTCGAGATGGTTGGCGATTGTTGGAGGTGGTCGGAGGTGGACGAGGAGGAGGACGAACTGAACTGAGTCTCAAAGCCCTGTTGACATAAAAGCAGCTATCCGATAGAAATTATAGTTTATAGTTTACACAGCCCATTGCATGACATTTCATTATAAATACATATGTTTCAATGTATTTAGGAATAATTTATCAAATATACAGTGGTCATGTGCAAACAATAAACGAATTGATTCGACCGCAGTTTGATGTATTTATTAGAGCTTTAACAATAAATTTAAGCTTTGTTACTTCTTTTATTTTATTGTGGATAATCAAAAACATTTGCGACTAATCGTGCTGTGGAAGCATGGGGATTGAACCAAAGGTAGCAAAAGATTAGAAACAGTGTATGTAGAGTACGGGTATTTTTCTCATAATGCAAATAGAATAGAATACCACGCCTTGCGAATTAGCTTTCCAGTCACAGATGAATGATGAATTTTGAGGACTGCATTATCGTTGTTGAATACTCTACGCCTCATGGAAAACGAAAATCTGTAACGATAAAATTGATGCACGGGATCATCGTCGACTTTAACTTTTGAAATATCCTACCATTTTCGAACACCTCCTACCTCCCCCTGCCACCTCCGACCATCGATGGCCACTTTCGAGCACCCCCTATCACCTTCTGCCAGCGCCGACCACCTCCTACCATTTCCGAACACCTCCAACCATCCTATTTACCTATATTACCAGATTAGCTATGATATGAAAAGAGAAGAATTATTCGTTTCGAAATGGGATTCTATTCGACACGCGCTCGATGTATTCCATAACATTAGTATTCATAATTATTCCAACAACTTTTCATTTGCTCTCTCGATCTTGAATTTTCATAGGCATAGAATCGAAACGTTGTTTTAGCTGGTCGCAAGTGAAGTATCTGCGTTGGGTGGAGGAGCAGAATTGTTTTTCGAAAAGTATTCGGATGGAAAAAAATTCAGAGTAACTGTAATACATCACGGATGCGCTAATTTTGAACGAGATGAAATGGATGCTTCGTATATGAGACGGTATTTCACGCTGCGTAGTGGTTTAAAGACCTAGAAAGGTGATAGGGAGAGAAAGAACGACGCTTCTTGACATTTCGAGTTTATTTTAACACACATTTGAAAGATACGAGCGAAATTTTTCATCATCCAACTGTCGCAGAACGGCAGCGTTATTAGCCGACCCGTTCACTGATGAATATATCTTCAGTCAACGGCTGACCATCGAAGGGCCTGGCCGCTTGAGTCTGGAATCGGCAGGAGAGATAAAGTGTGTATTTCTCGTATGAAATGTGAAAGCTAAAATCATTATACATCATATCATATCATCATACCTCATACATCATACATCATACATCATACATCATACATCATCATACCTAGTATTACAGTTCGAAACCAAATTTTGAATTTTCGGATGTTCGGAAAGTGACGTCACCAATCTAAAATCGGCTAGCCGAGTTCCTCAGTCTGGTAACAACCGCGCAGTAGAGCGGACGGTTGAGAGTCGCGCTCCGCAAATTTCGAGTACCGGGTTCTCAACCTCCCGGATCCCGCGCTTCGGGTCCGCTACGCGGTGAAACTCGACTTCCAGGATAAGCGCTCCGTGGCTCCTCGTTCATGTTTACAATAAATTATTTCAATTCGTTTTTCGCGCAACCCCAAATTCGGTAGCTGTCAGTCCGCTAATAAAATTTCTCGACTTCCAGGATAAGCGCTCCGTGGCTCCTCGTTCATGTTTACAATGAATTATTTCAATTCGTTTTTCGCGCAACCCCAAATTCGGTAGCTGTCAGTCCGCTAATAAAATTTCTCGACTTGCAGGATAAGCGCTCCGTGGTTCCTGGTTCATGTTTACAATAAATTATTTCAATTCGTTTTTCGCGCAACCCCAAATTCGGTAGCTGTCAGTCCGCTAATAAAATTTCTCGACTTCCAGGATAAGCGCTCCGTGGTTCCTGGTTCATGTTTACAATAAATTATTTCAATTCGTTTTTCGCGCAACCCCAAATTCGGTACCTGTCAGTCCGTTAATAAAATTTCTCGACTTCCAGGATAAGCGCTCCGTGGTTCCTGGTTCATGTTTACAATAAATTATTTCAATTCGTTTTTCGCGCAACCCCAAATTCGGTACCTGTCAGTCCGCTGATAAAATTTCTCGACTTCCAGGATAAGCGCTCCGTGGCTCCTCGTTCATGTTTACAATGAATTATTTCAATTCGTTTTTCGCGCAACCCCAAATTCGGTAGCTGTCAGTCCGCTAATAAAATTTCTCGACTTGCAGGATAAGCGCTCCGTGGCTCCTCGTTCATGTTTACAATAAATTATTTCAATTCGTTTTTCGCGCAACCCCAAATTCGGTACCTGTCAGTCCGTTAATAAAATTTCTCGACTTCCAGGATAAGCGCTCCGTGGTTCCTGGTTCATGTTTACAACAAATTATTTCAATTCGTTTTTCGCGCAACCCCAAATTCGGTACCTGTCAGTCCGCTAATAAAATTTCTCGACTTCCAGGATAAGCGCTCCGTGGTTCCTGGTTCATGTTTACAATAAATTATTTCAATTCGTTTTTCGCGCAACCCCAAATTCGGTAGCTGTCAGTCCGCTAATAAAATTTCTCGACTTCCAGGATAAGCGCTCCGTGGTTCCTGGTTCATGTTTACAATAAATTATTTCAATTCGTTTTTCGCGCAACCCCAAATTCGGTACCTGTCAGTCTGTTAATAAAATTTCTCGACTTCCAGGATAAGCGCTCCGTGGTTCCTGGTTCATGTTTACAATAAATTATTTCAATTCGTTTTTCGCGCAACCCCAAATTCGGTACCTGTCAGTCCGCTAATAAAATTTCTCGACTTCCAGGATAAGCGCTCCGTGGTTCCTGGTTCATGTTTACAATAAATTATTTCAATTCGTTTTTCGCGCAACCCCAAATTCGGTACCTGTCAGTCCGTTAATAAAATTTCTCGACTTCCAGGATAAGCGCTCCGTGGTTCCTGGTTCATGTTTACAATAAATTATTTCAATTCGTTTTTCGCGCGACCCCAAATTCGGTACCTGTCAGTCCGCTAATAAAATTTCTCGACTTCCAGGATAAGCGCTCCGTGGTTCCAGGTTCATGTTTACAATAAATTATTTCAATTCGTTTTTCGCGCAACCCCAAATTCGGTAGCTGTCAGTCCGCTAATAAAATTTCTCGACTTCCAGGATAAGCGCTCCGTGGCTCCTCGTTCATGTTTACAATAAATTATTTCAATTCGTTTTTCGCGCAACCCCAAATTCGGTAGCTGTCAGTCCGCTAATAAAATTTCTCGACTTCCAGGATAAGCGCTCCGTGGCTCCTCGTTCATGTTTACAATAAATTATTTCAATTCGTTTTTCGCGCAAGCCCATAATCAGTAGCTGTCAGTCCGCTAATAAAATTTCTATAACTTTATAATCTTCTCATAATCTTTCTGGTAGATTATATCGATAAAAAAATTATATCAAACCTTACACAATATTTTCGATGTGTTCTTATACTGAAAATATTTATTACTATTCAAGGTATAACCTGAGGTGGTTGAAGGTGGTCGGTGGTGGACGAGGAGGAGGACGAGGAGGACGAGGATTTGTGCTGGGTGAGTAAAACACTTTTATAATATTTGATGGCAATTGTAATTATATTTCATCTGAAATATTACAAACTTGTCACGTTTACAATAAATTATTTCAATTCATTTTTCGTGCAAGCACATATTCATTAGCTATGAATAAGCTTATACAATTTATTATATTATTAATTAATTAATTAATATTCTTATAATATTTAATGGCAATTGTAATTATATTTCATCTGAAATATTACAAACTTGTCACGTTTACAATAAATTATTTCAATTCATTCTTCGTGCAAGCACATATTCAGTAGCTATGAATAATCTTATACAATTCATTATATTATTAATTAATTAATTAATTACATTAATCCTTACACAATATTTTTGATGTGTTCCTATACTAAAAATATTCATTACTATTCCAGATATTACTCGAGGTGGTCGGAGGTGGACGAGGAGGAGGACAAGCTGGACGAGGAGGAGGACCAGGTGGACGAGGAGGAGGACGAGGTGGACGAGGAGGAGGCGGGGTGGGTTGTGGGAGAGGACCTCTCCTCTCCTCAGAGGAGGGGAGGGGGAGGGGCAGGGAAGGGGCGCGGCGGGCGGGGAGGGGGAAGGGACGGGAAGGGATGGGAAGGGGCGGGGGGAGGGGGGCGCGAGGGAGGGGCGGGAGGGAGGGAGGGAGGGAGGGAGGGAGGGAGGGAGGGAGGGAGGGAGGGCGGGAGGGCGGGAGGGCGGGCGGGTGGGCGCGGGAGAAGGGGGGGGGGTGTACTGCTCTATTAACTCTGACGGGCTCGCATCGACATCCGTCCTCTACTCTCTCCCCACCGCCCTCCCTCCCTCCCTCCCTCCCTCCCGCCCTCCCTCCCTCCCTCCCTCCCTCCCTCCCTCCCGCCCCTCCCTCGCGCCCCCCTCCCCCCCGCCCCTTCCCATCCCTTCCCGTCCCTTCCCCCTCCCCGCCCGCCGCGCCCCTTCCCTGCCCCTCCCCCTCCCCTCCTCTGAGGAGAGGAGAGGTCCTCTCCCACAACCCACCCCGCCTCCTCCTCGTCCACCTCGTCCTCCTCCTCGTCCACCTGGTCCTCCTCCTCGTCCAGCTTGTCCTCCTCCTCGTCCACCTCCGACCACCTCGAGTAATATCTGGAATAGTAATGAATATTTTTAGTATAGGAACACATCAAAAATATTGTGTAAGGATTAATGTAATTAATTAATTAATTAATAATATAATGAATTGTATAAGATTATTCATAGCTACTGAATATGTGCTTGCACGAAGAATGAATTGAAATAATTTATTGTAAACGTGACAAGTTTGTAATATTTCAGATGAAATATAATTACAATTGCCATTAAATATTATAAGAATATTAATTAATTAATTAATAATATAATAAATTGTATAAGCTTATTCATAGCTAATGAATATGTGCTTGCACGAAAAATGAATTGAAATAATTTATTGTAAACGTGACAAGTTTGTAATATTTCAGATGAAATATAATTACAATTGCCATCAAATATTATAAAAGTGTTTTACTCACCCAGCACAAATCCTCGTCCTCCTCGTCCTCCTCCTCGTCCACCACCGACCACCTTCAACCACCTCAGGTTATACCTTGAATAGTAATAAATATTTTCAGTATAAGAACACATCGAAAATATTGTGTAAGGTTTGATATAATTTTTTTATCGATATAATCTACCAGAAAGATTATGAGAAGATTATAAAGTTATAGAAATTTTATTAGCGGACTGACAGCTACTGATTATGGGCTTGCGCGAAAAACGAATTGAAATAATTTATTGTAAACATGAACGAGGAGCCACGGAGCGCTTATCCTGGAAGTCGAGAAATTTTATTAGCGGACTGACAGCTACCGAATTTGGGGTTGCGCGAAAAACGAATTGAAATAATTTATTGTAAACATGAACCTGGAACCACGGAGCGCTTATCCTGGAAGTCGAGAAATTTTATTAACGGACTGACAGGTACCGAATTTGGAATTGCGCGAAAAACGAATTGAAATAATTTATTGTAAACATGAACCAGGAACCACGGAGCGCTTATCCTGGAAGTCGAGAAATTTTATTAACGGACTGACAGGTACCGAATTTGGGGTTGCGCGAAAAACGAATTGAAATAATTTATTGTAAACATGAACCAGGAACCACGGAGCGCTTATCCTGGAAGTCGAGAAATTTTATTAGCGGACTGACAGGTACCGAATTTGGGGTTGCGCGAAAAACGAATTGAAATAATTTATTGTAAACATGAACCAGGAACCACGGAGCGCTTATCCTGGAAGTCGAGAAATTTTATTAGCGGACTGACAGCTACCGAATTTGGGGTTGCGCGAAAAACGAATTGAAATAATTTATTGTAAACATGAACCAGGAACCACGGAGCGCTTATCCTGGAAGTCGAGAAATTTTATTAGCGGACTGACAGGTACCGAATTTGGGGTTGCGCGAAAAACGAATTGAAATAATTTGTTGTAAACATGAACCAGGAACCACGGAGCGCTTATCCTGGAAGTCGAGAAATTTTATTAACGGACTGACAGGTACCGAATTTGGGGTTGCGCGAAAAACGAATTGAAATAATTTATTGTAAACATGAACGAGGAGCCACGGAGCGCTTATCCTGCAAGTCGAGAAATTTTATTAGCGGACTGACAGCTACCGAATTTGGGGTTGCGCGAAAAACGAATTGAAATAATTCATTGTAAACATGAACGAGGAGCCACGGAGCGCTTATCCTGGAAGTCGAGAAATTTTATCAGCGGACTGACAGCTACCGAATTTGGGGTTGCGCGAAAAACGAATTGAAATAATTTATTGTAAACATGAACCAGGAACCACGGAGCGCTTATCCTGGAAGTCGAGAAATTTTATTAGCGGACTGACAGCTACCGAATTTGGGGTTGCGCGAAAAACGAATTGAAATAATTTGTTGTAAACATGAACCAGGAACCACGGAGCGCTTATCCTGGAAGTCGAGAAATTTTATTAACGGACTGACAGGTACCGAATTTGGGGTTGCGCGAAAAACGAATTGAAATAATTCATTGTAAACATGAACGAGGAGCCACGGAGCGCTTATCCTGGAAGTCGAGAAATTTTATTAGCGGACTGACAGCTACCGAATTTGGGGTTGCGCGAAAAACGAATTGAAATAATTTATTGTAAACATGAACGAGGAGCCACGGAGCGCTTATCCTGGAAGTCGAGTTTCACCGCGTAGCGGACCCGAAGCGCGGGATCCGGGAGGTTGAGAACCCGGTACTCGAAATTTGCGGAGCGCGACTCTCAACCGTCCGCTCTACTGCGCGGTTGTTACCAGACTGAGGAACTCGGCTAGCCGATTTTAGATTGGTGACGTCACTTTCCGAACATCCGAAAATTCAAAATTTGGTTTCGAACTGTAATACTAGGTATGATGATGTATGATGTATGATGTATGATGTATGATGTATGAGGTATGATGATATGATATGATGTATAATGATTTTAGCTTTCACATTTCATACGAGAAATACACACTTTATCTCTCCTGCCGATTCCAGACTCAAGCGGCCAGGCCCTTCGATGGTCAGCCGTTGACTGAAGATATATTCATCAGTGAACGGGTCGGCTAATAACGCTGCCGTTCTGCGACAGTTGGATGATGAAAAATTTCGCTCGTATCTTTCAAATGTGTGTTAAAATAAACTCGAAATGTCAAGAAGCGTCGTTCTTTCTCTCCCTATCACCTTTCTAGGTCTTTAAACCACTACGCAGCGTGAAATACCGTCTCATATACGAAGCATCCATTTCATCTCGTTCAAAATTAGCGCATCCGTGATGTATTACAGTTACTCTGAATTTTTTTCCATCCGAATACTTTTTGAAAAACAATTCTGCTCCTCTACCCAACGCAGATACTTCACTTGCGACCAGCTAAAACAACGTTTCGATTCTATGCCTATGAAAATTCAAGATCGAGAGAGCAAATGAAAAGTTGTTGGAATAATTATGAATACTAATGTTATGGAATACATCGAGCGCGTGTCGAATAGAATCCCATTTCGAAACGAATAATTCTTCTCTTTTCATATCATAGCTAATCTGGTAATATAGGTAAATAGGATGGTTGGAGGTGTTCGGAAATGGTAGGAGGTGGTCGGCGCTGGCAGAAGGTGATAGGGGGTGCTCGAAAGTGGCCATCGATGGTCGGAGGTGGCAGGGGGAGGTAGGAGGTGTTCGAAAATGGTAGGATATTTCAAAAGTTAAAGTCGACGATGATCCCGTGCATCAATTTTATCGTTACAGATTTTCGTTTTCCATGAGGCGTAGAGTATTCAACAACGATAATGCAGTCCTCAAAATTCATCATTCATCTGTGACTGGAAAGCTAATTCGCAAGGCGTGGTATTCTATTCTATTTGCATTATGAGAAAAATACCCGTACTCTACATACACTGTTTCTAATCTTTTGCTACCTTTGGTTCAATCCCCATGCTTCCACAGCACGATTAGTCGCAAATGTTTTTGATTATCCACAATAAAATAAAAGAAGTAACAAAGCTTAAATTTATTGTTAAAGCTCTAATAAATACATCAAACTGCGGTCGAATCAATTCGTTTATTGTTTGCACATGACCACTGTATATTTGATAAATTATTCCTAAATACATTGAAACATATGTATTTATAATGAAATGTCATGCAATGGGCTGTGTAAACTATAAACTATAATTTCTATCGGATAGCTGCTTTTATGTCAACAGGGCTTTGAGACTCAGTTCAGTTCGTCCTCCTCCTCGTCCACCTCCGACCACCTCCAACAATCGCCAACCATCTCGAACAACCATCGATAACCACCTCGGGTTGTACCTGGAATAGCAATAAATATTTTCAGTATAAGAACACATCAAAAACATTACGTAAGGATTCATATAATCACAGGTTTTGTTTTTTGGCTGTAACTTTTGATTCGCTGCTCGCAGCGTATCGGGACTGCGCTTAATCGATTTGTCTCGCAAAATTACGTCTGATTAGTGCCAGAAAGAATTCATTCCAGCACTTTTCAGAATCGCGAAAATTTTCGCCAAAAATGGAAAGGGGTTAGCCTTACTTTTTTCTTTATTTTTGGAGCCAAAAATTTGTGGTCTCAGATTCGACTTGTATGACCCTTTCCTGACTAATTGGATCCCCAGGAACTCAGAGAACGCAGCGAAAAGAGCGTGGGATCAACAGGAAAGAAGTTACGAAGGAAAAAGCACCTGCTGAAAAATATCGAAAACACAGGTTCTGGTTTTTTGACTGTAATGTCTGATTTGCTGCTCGCAGCGTATCGGGACTGCGCTTAAATGATTTGTCTCGCAAAATTACGTCGGAATAATTCCAGAACGAATTTATTCCAGCTTTTTCTAAAATCGCGAAAAATGTCGCCAAAAATGCAAATCACCCCACTACCTCATGACCCCATCACCCCACTACGCCATCACCCCATCACCTCACCATGCGACTACCTTCCATCACCTCCGACTACCTCCAACCACCGCCAACCACCTCCAACAACCACCCATAACCACCTCAAGTTATACCTTGAATAGTTATTAATAATTTCAGCATAAGAACACATCAAAAATATTGTGTAAGGATTGGTATAATCAATTAATTAATTAATAATATAACAAATTTTATCAGCGCATTTATAGCTACTGAATTTGCGCTTGCGCGAAAAATGAATTGAAATAATTTATTGTAAACAGGACAAGTTTGAAAAATTTTAGATGAAATATAATTACAATTGCCATTGAATAATATAAAAATGTTTAACTCATTGAGCACAAATCCTCGTCCTCCTCGTTCTCTCCTTGAAGTCGAGTTTCGCTAGGTAGCGGACCTGGAGTGCAGGAACGATGGAGCGCTTGTCCCGGAAGTCTAGTTTCTCCAGGTAGTGAACCTTGAGCGCAGAAACTACGCAGCGCTTGTACTGAAAGTCGAGTTTCACCAGGTAGTGGACCTGGAGCGTAGAAACTACGGAGCGCTTGGTCAAAAGTCACCAGGTCAAAAACCTGGACAGCCATAACTACGGAGCGCTTGTCCTGGAACTCGAGTTTCACGAGGTAGTGGACCTGGAGCGCAGGAACTCCGGAGCGCTTGTCCCCGAAGTCAAGTTTCACCGGGTAGAGAACCTGGAGCGCAGGAACCACGGAACGCTTGTCCTGGAAGTCGAATTTTATCAGGTAGCGGACCTGGAGCTCAGAAACTACGTAGTGCTTCTTCCTGAAGTCGAGTTTCACCAGGTACCGACCTGTAGCGTAGAAACTACAGAGCGCTTGTCCTGGAACTCGAGTTTCACCGCGTAGCGGACCCGAAGCGCGGGATCCGGGAGGTTGAGAACCCGGTACTCGAAATACGTAGCGGACCTAAAGCGCGGGATCCGGGAGGTTGAGAACCCGGTACTCGAAATTTGCGGAGCGCGACTCTCATGCGTCCGCTCTACTGCGCGGTTGTTTCCAGACTGAGGAATTCGGTTAGCTGATTTCCGTCTATATAGATCGATGGCGTTAGGAGAAAAAAAATGTTGGGTGACGTCACTTTCTGAACATCCGAACATTCAAACTTTGGTTTCGAATTTTCATACTATGTACAATGTATGATCTATGCTGTATGATATGATGTATAATGATTTTAGTTTTTACATTTCAGACACGAAATACGCACTTTATCTTTCCTGCCTGATTTTAGACTCAAGCGTCTAGGCCCTTCGATGGTCAGCCATTGACTAAAGATATATCCTTCCGTTAACGGGTCAGCTAATAACGCTGCCGTTCTGCAACAGTTGGATGATAAAAATTTTTGGTCCCACCTTTCAAATGTGTGTTAAAATATACTCGAAGTGTTAAGAAGCTTCGTTCTATCTCTCCCTATCAAAAAAAATATATAAAAATCACCGGTAATCACCTGTTTAGGTCTTCAAATCAGGACACTGCGTTAAATACTGTTTCATATACGGAGCATCCATTTCGTTTCGATCAAAATTAGCGCATTCGTGATGTATTACAGTTACTCTGAATTTTGTTCCATACGAACACTTCTTGAAAAACAACTTTGCTTCTCTACCCAACGTAGAGTGTTCACTTGCGACTAGCTAAAATAGCATTTCGGTTCTATGCCTACGAAAATTTGAGATCGAGAGAGCAAATGAAAAGTTGTTGGAATAATTATGAATATTAATGTTATGGAATACATCTAGCGCGTGTCAAATAGAATTCCATTTCGAAATGAATAATTCTTCTGTTTTCGTATTATAGCCGATTATTGTAGATAATCTAGTTTGTCTCCTGGAAAATTATGTAATTTATAGTATGCATCATGTATTAATCGTAAATGGATCATATATATTAATATCGTACCAGGACAGCATATACATGTGTACTGTTTGGTCTCTGCATCATTATTACATCTGATATAAATATGTATACATTCTTCTCTCGGGTACCTATGCTTTAATTAAATGACTGTTTTGCTCCGAATTTTGGAAGAAATTTATTCTCGTTATTAATTTCTTGTATCGCCGACAAGTCGATAAGTACAGACGGCCAAGTACTGGCTTAGGCTTACCATTGCGAAGACTGTGTTACTCGGAAAGTGAATGCAGCCAGCATCATGCCGAAATCGGTAACTCTGATGTTCTGCAATAAGTTCTCAACTCTACCGTTGGAACATCTCAGAAGGCGCAAGCGCAAGAGGATTTTCGGTTGTCACACCACAGCCCATAAGGGACAACTGTCTTTATATTCTTCAGTCAACGAATGTACTAAATTATTTTGGACTACGTAAATAGTTGAGGTTTTGTATACTGCGATTTCACTGACTACTGAGTCACCAGAAATATTGAATTGTTGAACTCAGCACACTTCACTCCCAAGGGTACTTCTTCACTCCAACTACAACTGCTAATTCATATCATGCTCTTTTGCTGCGCTAGCGCTATTCTGGTGGGTTGTTGAACTGTTACTTGCAGCTTACAACTGGACACTTTTTCAACTTGTCCCCAATACGTTCACTGACGTATATCCTCAGTTAATGTTTCGTGGCCATACGGCTCATTACGGATACCTCTGGCGGCAGTTGATTCAAACACCGAACTCAAAAGTTTGCTTCAACGGCTACAATAGCGAAACACCAAAGGCAAACTAATTATGCGGGGATTCTCCGCTGTATAGTAAAAATATCTGAAACTACTTCTGAATGAAAATGGCCCAAACGCGGGCAAGCAAAAAGGATAAAAACAAACACATCCAAGTCTTCGTTCGTGTCAGGTACTTGTTCGAATAAAGTACAAATAATCCAAGCCTTAATTGAGTTTGTCGTCATCCAAAAAGCATGGCAATCACAAATCATTACAAACCCTCACTTTCCATTATTCATAAAGTACGTGTATGTAATATATTTCGATCAACCCCGTTCACCAAAGTATTTAATGAATCATTCGATATTTCATTGTGGTTTCATCTTCTGTCAAATACCACTGTCAAGCATTGATGCTTCTGTGTAAACAAGTTCACTAATCCTACATTGTTGCTGCTCAAAAAAACCCGACGAAAGGTCTAATCTGAGTGGTACTATAAATTCTACTCACAAAGCAAGTTTTCACATAATGCAGTAAATCGAAAGAACACTTCACTCTGAGCTATTTTAAATGTCAAAAATAGTATTTTTCGCAACAAGTGCGTGTATAACAGAGTTTGATCGTCGCACACGTGGGTTGACCAGGCCGGCCCAAGTGTCTCGCGATTATAGTATACAAGAGTGTACAATTCTACATAGCAGTTGCCAAGAGCATTTTCTGATGCATGGTGCGTGAAATTCATAAAAAATCTCAGTGGTGGGCTAAGAATAACAGAAATAATAATCAGACATACATTGTTGCAATGTATCAGAGGTGACCAGCGGTCGGAAGCGGGTCGAAGGATGCAGGGGTGAATCCTCACCCTGGGAACCCTCCCCCCCTCCCATACCTAAGAATATTCTCTTAAAAATAAAATCGATTCATGGAAATATGACTAAAATAATTATCTTGCATATATTCTATATTACAGCAACATCACTCATTCACATGATAAATAATCAATATTCACTTTTTTTTTTTTATTCACAGCTGCCATTCAAATTCCAAAAATAAATGATCATTCATATTAGCAACCTTAATAACTTAAATGGTAAATGATGAATGTTTACCATTAGGGCAACTCTCATTATATTTCTCAGTCAACGCTAGGTGTTTTCGACGTCTACGAACGTCAGAATATTGATTTGCTTGGTCTGATAGGAAATTACTATACCACAGTTCCGCGTTACGTGTCTCACCAGTTTTCGATATCGCTGTGGTGTCTACTGGTGTCTACTACGTGATCAAGTGCAACAACCTTGTAAAACCAACTAGTGACCGATTTATTTTTTGGAATATCAACGCAGCTACTGAAACGAGAAGATAAATGCCATTTATCTGGAGTATAAACTTTTCGATTGAAGTCAAAGATCTTTATTCCTACCTCTGACGGGTATGCGCGTTGAAGTAGTTCATACGAAATAACATACGAAATTTGTCTAGGAATATTTATAGCTGCAGTGTGGCAAAAGTTTACTTCACTCTACTCTAGTACACTAGTTACAGAGTTACCCTACACCTAAGGTCCACGTACAATTTTCGGTTGATACGTTTAATATAATCAAGGATAAAATAATTTTATTTCAGAATCACGTCAGCTAAGTTATGTTCGTAAAATCAATACACATTTGCATCACCGAATAGCCTGAATTTGTCTTTTAAAAATCAGAGCCTGCTCTCCAGATTGACAGTTACGTTACTGCACTGATAGATTTGTACGGGAATCCTGGGAGCGGAAGTAAGGCGTCTGCTGCAGCGGTCAATTGCTCGGGTATCTGCGTTTTCCTCGCGACAGGCAGACAAGATTACGTTATAACAATGTTGGGCCAAATTCTGCGACCAGTAGGAAGAAACGTTTTTCGCAGCGGTAAGTTTTGTCTCAATTGAGACTTGATATAGTACAATTGTGATCAGCTGAAGTCAAAATGGTAGCTTAACGTACTTCGCTTCGCTACCTTCGATTTACTCTATATTCTTCAACATATTATAGATCATACCGATGGTATTACGTAATATTCTTAGCTTAAATGCAATTAGAATATCTGAATCAAGACCCAGAAGTTTATTTTTCTAGTCAAACATTGACCCTCGATGTATTCAAGTTAGGCGTTTCAATTTTATACAATTTTATCCGTACTTTCGTAGCAGTGCAATCTAACTTAACCTAGCTCAAACTAAATCGAGCCATTGTCATCTTATATTCCAATTTATCCTTACGTCTTATATTTACTGCCAGGATCTCGTTCGTACCATCCGCCAGCTGAATTCAAGCAAACAACACTTAATGACCTGCCAGTACCACAAGGCGCGTGGCAGACCCATCATGACGCCATGCAGAAAAAATATAATTTGCATCTTCTAATAGGTGTTGGTTTCACGATTGGAACCGTTACATTTGTAAGTATTTCACTGTAGCGTTTCAAAGTTTCTACTCATGTTAATTATAATACATTTCTTTTAAATTTTAATTTAACGAGGATGGATACAGAAGATTGATTACTCTTAAGTAACTTATATAAAATGATTTGAATGCTCAACATTTATTTCTAATCAGTGTTTTATTTGCAGGCCAAGTTTTCTGGTCTTATCTACCTGAACGCCTATCCTCCAATCCCCAAATAGTGAAACAATTGTGTTGCTTGTAATTAGTAGACTGTGAACTGTAAAGTAATGTATTACTTCAAATATACTGTTGTAAATTTGCGAGAATCACTATAACATTCTGTATTCTTGAATAAAAGGAAAACTTGAAATAGGTATTTGTCTCGATTATTCGGAGTTATTTTTACTACCTACTTTTCATAGAGTTTTTTAATAGATATAACAAACTCTTAATGTAAGACTGCAGACTGGGATAAATACCAATATGCATGTAGAAAAAGCTAATTATTCGTCTAAGGCTAGAAAATTACTATGTATTTTAAAATCCTTAAGAATTGGTGCGTTCAAGGTCAGGTAACAGCAGAAAAAAATTGACAATCATTCTGTAAAGAAAATTCATAAACGTGAAGCCAAATCTTAAACTGTGGTTCTTTTACCTAGCTACTACACACATTTAATGAAATAATTGATATATTTAAATACGTTAGTTTATAGGCTTATCTGGATAGTTTTAAATATCTACAATATGTATACATAATTATTTACATTATTCTGCAACTCTAAGTGAAAAATTTATATAGTATTCATAATTTTCATATCATAATTATTATGCATCAACTTGTTCCACACTTTTCCACGTGTCGATAACATAACTCGACTATGCGTGCCTTTAGTGAGACCTTGCTATCTCTGAAAAGAATTCTAATATTTCTTGAATACTGAATTCCAGGGTGACCATGCTGTCGGGGTAACATCGTTGGATCAACTCTTCGATATTTTTGTACTGAGCAATAAATTCACGTTGCATTTCGCTCCAAACAACCTACGTATGTGATTTTTTTAGTGCGCATATTATTATGCAAACTGTGAATGAATTTTTGTGGATGCAATGAGACGTTTTTTTTACCTGGAGTAAATTTTCTGTTTCACAAAGATGCTTTTCAACCTTTCGATATAGATTTTCCAATCCTTTTTTTACCTCTCTAGCTGGGTACTCTTTAACAACTCTGCGCAGTTCCTGTTTGCTGTATGCCATTTGGTAGCTGATTTCGGATTCTTTTACACCTGACCCTACCTTTGCTTGTACACCTTCAAAAAAGAGCTGTGAAGCAAATAAAATCAAAATTAACAATATTGTTAATGAATTTGCAAGTTGTAAAAAATAATAAAAATATAGGTAGAGTGTGGATCTTACATTCAATTTCTCAAGTGGGCGTCCAAAGTACTGAATCACATAAGCTCGGAGAGCATCATGGTATTTTTGCTTAGCTTCTTTTCTCTCATGATCTAATACGGAAATTTTCAACTGGGACAAAAGGTCGTAGAGATGATGAAAATTTTCTGCAAGAATAATATATTCTCTTTTGGGTGTAGGAACGGTATATACATAACACACATATACAAACTATATCAGCATGGTGAAAATTGGTCAGATAAGTATTAAATCACAATATTGATTAAAACAATCACAGGGGATGACCGAATAATGAAAGTAACTCACCCATTTTTATGACCTCCGGTGGTGTTTTATGATGTTCACCACTGTGTATTACAATTGCTTCGAACATCGCCTCAATGAGTTTGGTGTACCACTTCTCTAGATCGACTTTTCTATCAGAATTTTTGAATATCCGTTCTGCAGTTCGGGCAAAGGGTTGAAGATTTTCAACGTAAGGTAATATTCCACATTTGGTTCGACGGTTGACTTTGGTGTCACGCAAGATAGACTGCAGTTGCGCCTGCATAAATTTATCAAACGATCTCTTCACCTGTACAAGTGCAGATGCAAAAGTCATTGAAAGAAAAGATCCCGTATCCTGCGCTGACATTACGTGCTGTGAAAGCCGCACTAGTACATATAAACACCAACTGGAAAAAAAATATTTCACTTGCTGTTATTGTTATTAAAGTTGTTGGACAGTAATATTTTTCTTACTACAAACGTAACTGATAATGAATTGTCGGGTAAATTATAGTTATTTGACAGAAATATTAATGCTAAGGATAACGGAAATCTAATAACTTACAAGCTGTCTATTTTATCCAAATATGATATAAAATTGTTCAATTCAGGCTCAAGGGATGGGAATATTGCAGCCATTGTAGCTCTAACTTCTTCGTTAACTTGTCTTTCCAACTTTTTGCTGGCAGTAGAATTTGCTGATCCGGGACTTGTTGCTCCATTGCTAATACTATCAGTCTCGTCCGCTTCAGTTCCCTTTTAACAATTAATCACCTCACGCATTATATACTGATCAATTGATATATTATAACTAATAGAAGCAACTAACGATATACCTGTGATTCAACGAAATGTAAGTAAAGAAATATTTTGTACCTTCACGGGCGACAGAACCGAGTCAAGCTGGAAAAACGAAACGCAAAAAGCTTGTTCAGCGAGACAGACAGGCTGCAATTGAGAAAGAGCTCTATCTAGAACAGAATCTAAGAGGGCTCCCTCTCCTTGAGGAGCCCAAACCTCCCCACCCAAGAGACAAAGAGGCGCTGGACTAACCAAGTCATCCCCTTTTTGTCCACTAGATTTCGATGTATTGGCTGTAAATATATGTAAGATGCACAACAAAATGTTTACTTTTGCGTATATACTATGGCTGAATTTATGTGAGGTTATATATACCCACCATTAAGTTTTTTACTAGTAACGCGAGTTTTTGCTTCCTCAAAAAATAGCTTTAGGTCTCTCTGGTATAATTTGCTCATGGTGCCAGTGTACACTTTTGTTAATTGAGTGAATGCTTTGTTATCCAAAGCTCTGAGTAATCTCATCAATTCGGTGTATGGTTCTAGTTCACGATGTACAGCTTGATGCGTAGGCAGTGTAAGATCTGTTGTCGAGGTTGAGGCTTCGCCTGTGTCATTGCCCTGAAAATCAAGTCAAGTAAGATAATGGTTACAGACTATTGCCTAAAGCAATATACGGCAAGAAAGAGAAAATAGAGACAAACCAAGTGTATGAATAGATTGTTCAGATGCCTGGCTACAATCAAAGAGAATTTAGCTCTAAGTTTGTCCAAACGCCGACGTTGTTCCGAAGCAGCTCCTAATTTATCAAGACCAGGAGGTAAAGGAACAGATGTAGCTTTCAATAAAGCTACTCCTGCTCGTCCGAGCTCTTCTCTACCTCCTGGAAGTTCTGCTTCGCTCAATGTGCGTTGGTGTTCTGCTGGTATATCCAGTTGTGTCTAGTTGAGTAAAAATTCGAAAGGTGAGTGGGAAAATCTGTAGATTGTAGAATACTCAGGCAGAATCCTTGTAGTTACACACTTACAATTACAGCGTCAAGCTGTTCGAGGAGAAGTCTAGCGTTGTGATTAGCCGTATGAATGGCTTGGTTTTTTTGACCAACTCTAGCCATTGCATCTCTGATTCTACCAAGTGCCTCGTCATAGACAGCAAGACGTGATTCTACTAAGGATGCTTCGGTAATAGCAGCCTCGATACCATTCATTAATTGAATTACTTGAGGCTCGGAAACTAGGACCGATTGTACATTTTGCTATTGAAGTAAGAAATATGCACATTTATTAACATGTTTTATCTTTACTGATTATTTGGTGCCTTAAAAATTGAGAATATCTTACCCCATCTAATATCGATAGATCTTTAGAGAGTGTTTCCATAAAACGTTCTGCATCTGAGACTGCATAGTCACAACTTGCCATCAACGATGCTAGATACGTAGCCTCCTTGTCAGTAATTGGTTGATAATCTGCAGATACAGGTTGAGACAACAAATCTGAAAAAATTCAATATACATAATGATACATGTATCTTTCTGAACAACAGCATCAAGGTTGTTTGAAAATTATTTACCCGGTGTGAAAATAATGCTGTCGCTTTCTTTAAGAGATGCAGGATCGATCATCCAATCACTGGGTATATTTTTAAACTCAGGTCTTTGCGGCATGCTACAAGAATATGTGTATAAATTCCGTATGAACGTTGTTCTTTCTTGAGCGTAGGTGGCTGTCCATTTATAGACCTTATCGATGTATATTTCCAGGTCCAGCGAGTCAATATTGACACCATCAACCATTTGTATATCAGTCAGAGGCCAGGACTGTTTTTTCTTGTAGACATTCTTGTCATTTTTTTTAACTTGGCAAAGCAATAGTGAGCCTGGGGTGTCAGTTGTTCTAACGATACATAAAAAGCTAGTCTTTTTTTTTTTAAAAGCCTTACAAACATGACAGAGACTAAGCAATTGCTGATCGGCTGGCGCAAACAGTTCTCGTTTTAGCGCATGTTTTATCACAGCCATTGCATCAACAAATTTTATTTAATTATTCAGGTTTTCTTTATTATTCAAGCATCAGTGATGACTGGCTTTTGTGGTCGGTCTGGCAGCTCTTCCGTCTGAAATGTGAGGAATAATTTAATATATCGAATCACTGACAAGGTTAGAGTGCTTTAAATTAAATTGCTTGTTGTGGCTCATGTTCTTACAGAAGAGAAACTATGACTCGTGTGAGTGGTTTTTTAAAGTTTGGTTAGAATCACCAGATTCACAGACTTGTAGGTCAAAGAACTGACCACAATCATTGTGCTATTATTGAGTCTTATGCAACACTGTGCGCTGCTTGGAGTTGGATAAGAAACCTTGGGAAAATAGTGATTGGTGGTCTGAAAAGAGTGTCAGCGATTCCATAGATGAAACTTGTCTTTCGGATATGCGTACGTACTCGGTGTATTTTCTGAAAATCATCATTCCAACCTCGAAATTAACATTTTATTACCTAAGAATTAAGATAGTGTTACCAGGCTCCTGAAACACTGCCAGTTATTTCACAACGCTTCGTATATCATCACACAATTGATTGCAACCAATTTTTTTTGTTCTTTGAGGCTGCAACTGTCATTTGACAGCCCACATCGAGGCTTTGAGGGCGTAAACAGGAATCTAGCTATATTCTGGAGCGCAGGCGTGAGCTTAGAATTTTTTTATTTCGTGTAGCTCTACATTTGTCAGATGCGTTATGTGTTGCAGCTATTAGGCGCAAATTCACTGCATTTCTCAAGTAAAAATGAAACAGAAATTTGATATTATGTACTGAGTTATCGTTGCTACCTGCATAGGTTGAAATTGCATTTGGCATGGTTGAAATTTTATAATCCGAATAATACATTATTTACTAAATGTATTTTCAGTTCTAGAAAAGAATTAAATACTCAAAAGTTCAATGCCCTATATTCACAGAATTCCAAATTCACAAATTATATCTTACTTCGAATATATGCCTGATTTTCGAATGAGAATAGTACACTTGAAATTTTGAGTCGTATTAACAAAATTATACTTGTAGCATGTCCGAGCATCCGAAGCGCCTACAGATATGCAATTCAACTTTCTTTCGTGGAAGAAACGCTATTGTTGCCATCGGATAGGCTCATTGGATTTTTAGTATCTGTATTATATAATATCGATACATTTTCCCGTGCCGTACTTTCACGAAATCATCCGTTGTATGTATAGTAGCGATTGCATAATGATGAATACTACGTATTTCTGACCGAATATAGATTGATTACGGTATCATGTAGATTAGGTCTGTTGCGTGATAAGCTCGAACAAATTTACAGTACACTTCTTCGAAGAGACGCTTTTGCTGTATATCTATCAGCATTCTATTACTTGAAGTGTACTCGAGTAGTGAATATAGTTTATAGTTTTGTAGATCAGTAGACTTGTAATTCGTACGCTCCTACATCTATTTCACATCTACTTCGAGTCTATCGACGCTGAATACACAATTTCATCCGGAATATGAGTTTGATTTGTTTTAGGCGTATCGTAGATTCCATTCCAGACGCTTGAAACAAGCGATTCTTCCGAGAGTTCTTTGTATATAAAATGAAGAACTCTAAATATAGTCTTGGTTCTCAAAATGAAAATGAGGATGAAACATCAGATGAATTTCCGGAGGTCGACCATATTGGTCTTTACACATTGGGCATGTATTTCATTTTGAGCACGCCACTGATACTATCTGCTGCCCGAGGATTAGGCTACGTTTTTACAACCGCACCAGTCAGTTACAGGTTCGTGCTGATAATTTTTTGCTCTTTATTACGACTTTATAGCTCACTAAATTGTACTACAATGAATATAAATGATACGCGTTCTGCACATATAATTGTAATGCTCTAACAACTGTCGATCTTACAGCGAAATTTTTTTGTTTTTTTGTAGGTGTTTGGCAAAAGAGTGCGAAAATCCCGGGGATACTACTTTGCATCCGTTATGGTTACCAAACGCAGTTCCTTACACCGATGGGAAACCGGCGACATGTAGCCGGTTTACTGTACAGAATGTTACGGACTCGTGCTTAACGACTGTTTTCACCAACGATACCGAACCTTGTGATGCCTGGGTGTATGACCCTGAAGAGATAACTATTCTTAACGAAGTAAGTGCATGTGTTGTACCATCTAACCGACGTGACTATGAGACGCAAAGGTAAAGATTTTAAAGACATGTTTAATCTCGACTTTATTTCTTAGAGCAGAAATCGACTCATTTTGATTTTTCATTCGCAGTGGGATCTCACTTGTGATAATAACTTGTGGAAATTGACGTTGCCAGGAACGATAAATAATTTTGGCCAGTTTCTTGGTTTGACACTTTGCGGTCATCTTTCGGATAAGTAGGCTTTACTAGCTGTATTGGAGATTGTTAATTCGAAATGCTAACACAAATTTTTATCGCAGATACGGCAGACGGAACCTGTTGGTAGTTGCTACACTAATGAGCTCGATTTTCGGATTGATACGGTCCTTTTCGTTTAACTACTGGATGTTCATTACTTTCGAGTTCCTAGATGCATTCTCGGGCTCGGCCGTGTACAGTGCTGCGTTCGTGCTAGGTCATTGAATAAGTACAATTATACCGTTACTATCGTTTCAGTCACACGTTTAGTCAAAAATGTGTGAAACTTTAGTCTACTGGATACAATTTATATCCGATTAAAAATTTTCTTTGTAGGGATGGAGCTTGTTGGACCAAAAAAAAGAGCACTGGCAAGCATTCTGACTTGCACCATGTATATCGTGTTTGTGGTTTTCTTGGGGTTGTTCGCCATGTGGTTTCGATCTTGGCGGGTTCTGCTCCGGATCTTTTACACAGCAGGATTGTTTGCACTATTCTTACCTTTCATAGTGCCCGACTCTGTAAGGTATAATAGTAAAACAGTCTTTCTAAAGTCTTTGTCACGTAAGTCTTGTATAGTAGCGTTGTACTTTCCAATATGAGGTCGTTGATTAATTTATTTTCTGAATTTGTGTCTGAAAGATGGCTGTTGAGCAAAGAAAGAATTGAAGAGGCTGAAGCTGTTTTACGGAAAATCGCGGCTGGTAATAAAATAGAAATCTCCGAAAAGTCAATACTATTGATAAGGAATTGGAAGAACAAAAATCACGACAAGGTACATTTGTTGCTATTGCACAAACAGTTCGTACACTACATTGATGGACGTATTTTATAAAAATTCATGCTGTAACAATAATTAATTGCAGGTCGACACAACTAACCCTCCAGACGTTTCTGCGGCGCGACAAGTTATTGGCAACAGGACCGTTTTGATTCGATTGATCATTTGCACTTATTGCTGGGTGGCTAACGTATTCGTTTACTACGGATTGTCATTGGGTTCGATCTATGTGCCCGGAGACAAGTACATCAATTTTATTTTGGTGAGCCTGGTTGAAATTCCGGCTCTATTTGTTGCGTGGATCCTCGCAGATTACCTTGGACGCAAACCGACGCTCAGCCTAACTTTTTTTTTGAGCGGAATATTCTGCATCATCACAATCTTCATTCCTGCAGGTTGGCCTAATTGACATAGAACCAATTACGTGACCCAATTTACTGCAACAACATCAAAATTCATAAGCAATAATTTTTCCGCTCTTTGGCTTAACGAGAAATATCAGCTATGAGGTTACGGATTATAAGATTACGGATGATGCGTGCAATGTAATTATCGAAATATTTTTCAGATTGGGGGTATCTTCCACTAATTGTCTTCTTGTGTGGTAAGTTCTGCATCACGACTGCTTACCACTTGATATACATGTACACAACGGAGATGTTTCCTACGTCACTTCGTCACTCACTTCTCGGCCTGTGCAGTATGGTTGGACGTATCGGGTCTATGTCAGCTCCGCAAACGCCATTGCTAGTGAGTACTGGTATTGTCGACTGTAACAACCTCCTGAAGTTTATACTTTCAAGCCTATGATTAGTTGGCAAATAACTGGAAGTTTCAATATTATGGTTGTAATTATATAAGAACTGCTAATTTTTTGTAAAATTGTTCTGCTTATAATTATTGTCTGTGCATTCTTTCGGCTCACATTCGTTTCGAAACGGAATTTACCCCGATTGTTGGTTTTTCTTACAGGCCCACTATATGAAGTCGCTACCTTTCATATTATACGGGGTGATGGGCATCTCAGCGAGTTTTTTGTCCTTGAGCTTTCCGGAAACATTGGGGATAAAGCTTCCGGACACTGTCTGTGAAGCTGCGAAAATCGGTGAAGCAAGGAAGAAAGAGCGATCAGACAGCCGCGTTATCTGAAATAATATAAATCTATGAAACGTAGTATCTTTACTCTTGATGATCTTATACAAAATATCGATAATCTGTTAGTTGTAGGACAGTTGGAGATAATATAATTAATGCTATCTTAAATCGTATTGCAAGACAACAAATGATGGGAATCATTATACAGTAATTCTAGACCGCGTTACCATGCTGTAAAAATCTTTGTTTCCATTAGTGAACAAATGCTTAATTAGATATAAAATGTAACCTACTTTGCATTGTGGATGTTTTCTCAAGAATTAGCTTGCTGAGACGTCTGGTTAATAAGTTTTTACAATCTGTTTGATATCCTTATCAACTTACATTTGGACATAGTATCATCCAGTATCAGCCACTTATGATTATTTGATTAACGTAATAACTTTTCGTATCAACAGGTTTTAGATAATTAGAATTTAAAATTATTTAATCACACAATTAGAACTCACATTGTCTATGCGAAAACCCATTTAACATGGGAAAAAGATCTGATCATATTTAATGTATCTTATAAATATTGAGAAGTTGACAATAAACTTATCGTTATTGTATTTGATTTATCATCACTTGCTACCATTATTTTCCACTCACTTGTATCAGAATCCTTGTATTGCCGATTTCATGGTGGTAGGGGGGTAAAGCTGATGAAGTATATTTGCATCACATATATGGGCCAAGAGTAAAATTTAGCGGTCAGCTATCTCTCGATTTATACAACTGGCATTTAGCCGTGACATGTTTGAATAAATTCGCCGTTCTCTTCAGTTGACGGCTAACGGTTACAGGGAAGAGATTATTAAATGTTACTCTATTCACCTCTTCTGTCAAGATCTTTCAGTGAAGAGTTTACCTTACGTTTCTTACCTTAATATTTCCAGAAAAAACTACACTGTGTACTTGCTTATCAATGAGTGTATGTAAATGTATATTGCTTTATTGCCCCAGGCGTAACACATATTGCCAATAAACCGGTTACCATTGAAGAAAGAGGTATTTTAATTTACTCAGTCTGCAAAACTTGAAATCAGTTACTACTTCTGGAGTTCTTTGACTGTACGCTCATATATTTACTTAAAGGTACAATATAATAATATTGGAAATAATTGGAAATAATTACTCATTTGCATATTTACTAATAGGGTAAGAAAGTGCAAATTAATAATAGTAAACTGGTTCGCAATATTTCATTTAATAGATTTTTTCATGGTTCCAAGCGTTCAGAGTTTAAAATGTAACGTTATTCCTTCGATGAACTAAACAAGTGTTTAATACGTCCACTGAACACGTGTACTGAAGTTGTAAAACTGTTCAATCTCTAATACGGTATTATGAATACATCATTCGTTTTCAAATAATATTGTTATCTACCAATGATATTTATACATTGTCGCGGTACATAACCAAGGCGGTATATGTGGGCTATATAAGGTATTTGTGTTGGCACAGGTACAACTGATTATTCTCTAACACTCGACGGTACATAATAATCTCACTTTTTATCAATTAAAAAAATTCACCGTCCTGAAGCAGTGTAGCTGTTTTCGGAGTTTTTCAGTTTCGTCGTGTGCGGCAGGTTTATTCACAGTTTGCTGGCTATTCGGAAGGCAACTATGCACACTCACTGTTTTAAATAGCTGGCTGAGTAACTTAATTTCAATGAGCTCTTTTAAATTCTGTTTTACCCAATGTTAAACTTTAGTAGACATTTCATGCCAGCACGCGTCACATTGCTTTGTAAGGAACGCATATTGTCTCATGTATGTTTTCATTTATGATCTCTAGCAGAAGGTTCTTATTTTAGCTATTATTGTCACTATAATGGTTACGTTATGTTTATTTTTTTTTAATCTACAATGAGATACCGATGGCCTGAGCAATTGGATATTGAAGAGTCTGCATGCTCGCGTTCATTCGTGAGGATGATCTCACAAGTGAATAACTTGAAATTTTTCCCTGGAAGCTCGACGTCGGACTTTTACAATTAATGTAATCTGAGATAGATCTCGCTTTCTTCATTCGATTTCGACAAGTTCTGATAACGAGTGATAATAGTGGCCGACATTCACTAATCAACTCTTTTGCTAACTCCTTGTGGTTGGCTACCTCCATTAGTCTATTCTCCTCGCCCTCACCGGTAAGCAAATTCGAAATCTCCATCTCAAATCACGGAGCTTCAGAAGAAGCCAATAAAGTGCCCGTATAAAGTGGCTGGATTCAATATATCTAGGTAAATTATTCATTATTTTTCTGCATTCTTTTGAAGTGAGTGAAGTGTTTCTTATACATGACACACGAGAAAATTATGTTGCCACATTACTTCTCAGATCGTCCATGACTGTAATTTACCTGACAGACATTATACCATTGTTACATTAGGCGATTATGGTTCGTTATTTTCATTGGTCAACCGGATCTTTAAGAAGGAATAGTAAAGCTGATTAATAATTATACTGGAATAACGTAATGTACGATTTTATGGGACTAGTGTATAAGATTCAAAAAAAAATTGAATGTCCGAATTGTTACATAAGATTACGTCGTTTCTTTCATATATACTTCTATTCCGTCGTTCATTTGAACCAGTTTATTTTTTTTCAGATTTAGTGATCGCGTCGATATCGGCATCATGCAACTGTTTTGCTGCCAGCAATATCCATCCGAGTCCAATGGAATATCATCATCGACACCGAAAGAAGCGGAGCAAAATAATTATGACGGTATCGCACTGACAGTTTGATCGAATATTTTCATATAAACTTATTTCAAGGATGGCACGGCAAAACGGTGTAAGTGCTATCATTATGATTTTTCAGGAGAGTAAAAAAACTTTCTCAAAATTTGATTAATCAATTTTAAAAGAAAATCAAAAAGTGTATTTGAGAGTTTTTCAAGCTCTTTCAAATGGTCTATGCCTTGATTCAATATAGCAATTTGCCTTTGAGAAAATGATACTTACTAGCAAGAAAAAAATCGATTCTCGCGAGTCATTTTCTCGAAGACAGATTGCTATGTTAAATCGAGGTTTGGGCGATTTGAAAAAGATCGAAAAACTATTGGAAGGTTTTTTTTTTATTTTTGTTTTAAATTAGTCAATCAAATTTTGGCACATTTTTTTACTCTGCTAAAGACTCACAATGATGGCAATTACACCGTTTTACCGTGCCGACTTTTTTAACTTTCACGATTAAATTTTCGTCAGCCATATTGTTTTGCAAGGACATGTGCAATGATTTTTCAGAAATTTTCAATAAAAAATGTATCTTCGATATTTTGGAACTTACTCAGTTTTGCCGTGCCTCCCTTAATTTATTTATCGACGATGCGGGTCTAGTTGACTAGTGATAATTAGATAACAGCTCTTGATGTATCCAGCGTCGCAAAAAATACTTGCAACTGTTAAAGTATAATTAAAAAGTTCAGTTAGTTTACGATAATTGCACGATAATTTTCCACTTGGATTTAACACACGGTTCTGTTTTTACAGCCAACTGTGGGGATGATGAGATACCAAACGATTTTCCGGAGATCGACCACATTAGTCTGTACACCTTGCGCATTTATGTTATTTTAGGAATCCCAATGCTACTTTCCGCTTGTTTTACAATGAGTTACGTTTTCACCGCTGGGACTGTCAGTTACAGGTTAGTGTTTGTAGTTCATACCATTTATTCGCAGATCATGTTTGTATTAGAAATTTATTGACGTTATAATAAACATGTAGAACGAACGAGATTTTATCATGCGTTTTTAAACAAGGTCACTAATACTTCCAATAAGGTGATAACCTGCATTGATATTGATTACAGCTTGATAATATGAGAAGATAAATCGTTATGAATTGCTGTGCATTTTTTTCACCAGGTGTCTACTAACAGAATGCGAAGATCCTGTAAACACGACACTGTATCCCACCTGGTTGACAACAGCGGTTCCCTACGCTGACGGTGTATCGGAAACCTGTACGCGATATACTGTACAAAATATCACAGATTCCTGTTCAACGACTGTGTTTACAAATGAAACCGAAAGCTGTGATGCCTGGATCTATGAAACCGAGAAGCTCACCATTCTCAACGAAGTAAACTATAAAAAGGGTCTTATATTTAAAACATTATTTTCTACGGCGTTTATACTTACTTTTCAAAATTAGAACGCTTCACAATAACAGATCATCGTTATTTATGAATATGCAAATTTGCAATGAAAAAGTTGTATGTTTGTGGTGTTGCAATGTATTTTTTAATCACAGTGGGACCTCACCTGTGATGCAAATCTATGGAAGTTATCGTTGCCGGGAACAATCAACAATGTTGGACAATTCTCCGGATTGATATATTCCGGTTATGTATCAGACAGGTAAAATATTCAGCTGAATTTGAAGTGGATTCTCGTTCACACTTATTCGTACAAATTTTAATGACTACAGGTTTGGCAGACGTAACCTCTTGGTACTTGCCACTACGATGTCCACGATACTGGGATTAATTCGGTCCTTTTCCCTCAATTACGAGATGTTCATCATCTTTGAGTTTCTTGACGCGTTGGCTGGCGCAGGCCTGTACAGCTCTGCATTTATTTTAGGTAATCGAATAAGTGTAGTATAGAGCGTAGAATAGCAATGACTATGATCTGCTCATTGTCAGGCTTCTAAATCAACCGACTGTGCTGGATTTGAGTGTTCATCGTATGGAAATATGGGGATCTCTTTCGGCGATTACTGCTTTAAACTGCTTGAATTTTGAAACACTTATAGTACAGCACAAAAACACTAACACTATAACTATGCATAGAGTCACGGCGCTATTCGCACTTGTTGTAACAAAGTTCAGGAGCCCGAGTAGATTAACGTTCCTTTTACCAACCAATGTTCTTTGCAGGAATGGAGTTTGTTGGACCGAAGAAAAGAGTTTTCGTCAGCATTGTCATGTGCTGTATGTACCCACTCGGAGAAGTCTTCATGGCGTTGTGTGCTATGTGGATTCGATCTTGGCGTCATCTCATTTTGGCACTCTATATACCGGGATTCATCGCAGTATCCATACCATTCATAGTTCCAGAATCTGTGAGGTGACAATCGCGTACCGAGTATGACGTACTTGTCGAGTCTGTAGCATATAAAGTTGATTAAAACATAACCAGATTCCGGCATGTTCTGTCTTATCACGACGAATTATAAAACAATTTTCATTACTTCGCCCAGAGAATTGAAATACATTGATATTTCCATTCCTCAGATGGCTACTGAGCAAGGGTAGAGGAGATGAAGCGGAGAGCGTGTTACGAACAATTGCAGTCAAGAATGGCGTCGAAGTTACACAAGAATCAATCGATTTAATCAAGAATACGGCGAAAAAAAATCAGATAGAGGTACGCCGATCTCGATTATATGCGAAGAGTTGGGATGAGTAGTATGCAACCAACATGTTACCGTTAAGAACGTTGTCTTACAGAAAAAAGGAGCAGAATCAAAACCGTCAGGCATTTCGGCGCTGAGACAAGTTCTTCGCGAAAGGGTATTGTTGCTTCGTTTGATGGCCTGTGCTTTCGGCTGGATCACCAACACCTTGGTGTATTACGGTCTTTCGCTACAGTCGGTAACGGTAGCAGGTGACCAATACCTCAACTTCATTTTGGTGGCTTTGGTGGAGATTCCGGGTAACTTGGCTTGTTGGGCCCTGGTAGACTACATGGGGCGAAAGCCAATCCTTAGCGGTTCGTTTTTCCTGAGCGGTGTCTTCTGCATCTTGGCAATTTTCGTTCCTGAAGGTTGGTACAACGCCACGGTGGCTGATTCTCGAGAAGGCTGAATTAACGCCCACGCATCGTTCCGAATTAACGAATGTTTTTCGTTTCCTAGACTGGTGGTATCTAACGCTAATCGTTTTCCTGGGAGGCAAGTTCAGCATCACGATAGCCTTCAGCACGATTTACGTTTATACCACAGAGATGTTCCCCACACCGTTCCGACACTCTTTACTTGGATTTTGCAGCATGATCGCTCGTATTGGATCAATGATAGCACCGCAAATGCCCTTGCTGGTAAGTACAAGTAGTTTAATTAACGTAAATCGAAGAATGTTCATTTTCCAAGTAGCCCAATGTGTCTTAAAGATAATCCTGAAACTCTGATTGGCAAAGTTTTAAAACGATTGTCTCTCAGGCCGAATAATTATATGCGCCACGGAGCCGGCAATTTAATTCTTAAAATTAGCTCCTGTCGCAGCTACTGTTACAGGGTGTGACATTGCGAACGAAATTCATTCGACTCCATCTTTAATTGTAATTTGACCGGTGTTCTAATCGATATTACGTTTACAGGCAACATATATGGCGTCGCTACCGATGCTGGTTTTCGGAGCCGTCGCCTTGGTAGCCAGCATTTTGTCTTTGAGTTTTCCGGAAACCGCTGGGATCAAGCTTCCGGACACGATAGAGGAGGCAGTTGTAATCGGCAAGCTGAAAAAGAAACCTAAATCAATTATTCCTTAAATTTTGTATACTTGTACAAAGTAGGCTTGGAAACGTTTATTGCATTGTCACGGTAATCGATTTTGGTTATCGTGGAAAAAAGAATTCCCTGTCTTGGTACTGATCGGAGTATCGTAAGTTTGAAGAAAAATTGTTGTTAATACTTCGTCGATATCAGACGACACCAAGTATATAAGATTCAGTGTTATCTATGAGAGATATCTATTAATCATATAGACGTACTATTCATATTTCGCCACAGATTGCACTGTTTAATTGTCAGTCTGTTCGCCGTATCACTGTATTGTTTATAACTTATTTAATCAAGATTATAGAGCAGTAAGATTAAATTTAGTGCTTGAATCCCATATATTGTGCGATTTCACATACCTATCAGCAGTTCAAATTTAGTCAGCAGTTTTTTATTTTGATGCAATTTAATATTATTTGATTCAACGAAATACGTGGTGGATTGCCGAAGCTCAACTAGGTTAAAGTCTAGCTTGCGACGTAATTCGGCCATTTTACGTTATGAGTCGTCGTCTTCCGTCATTAAACTCTAATAATCCTTTACTAGCTGGAGTGCGATACAAAGTTGAATAGTATATCCAACCCGCCGGTATAAAACGCAGAACGAAAATCTATATTTATCGTCACGTTGGCACTGAACTGTCTTAGAGCAATGTACCCGGTATCTTTTTATAGTTTCAGCATGTTTTCTATGTTGATGACCTGCGCGGTTTCGGCGATCACTCGTGATTTACGAAAGTCACTTTCGGAACATTTTCTTTTCAATAACTTATTCACAATACAGAACTTCTCCGGTAGCAATTACACAACCACCCATATTCTCCTCCTCGTTGAACTGCCATTGAATTTTTGAGGTGTTGAGATGCTTGTGGAGTTTCGCACGTGTTCCACCTTCGAAGTCATTTGCCAGTGTGCGTCCGCGGGTTCAATGGCTCGTGAAAATTGTTCAATAAATTCGTGTGTACGAGGTGTGTAACCAGCCTTGTCCAACAAGTAGTGGTCGTGGTGCACATCGAGGTAAAAAGTAAGCAGGTAAGTACAAAACTGGCTTAAAGGCTCTTGAAAGGCCCGGTGAGGTGAATGAGGGATTGAAATTCACGTTCGCGTTTTTAGGGATTTCATTGGTCGGCAGAATTTTATTTTCCAAAAATAACACCGCTCGAATATTTCTTCGTTCTAACGGTGGATCTTACAGCCAAAGGTTTGAGTGTGTAGCTCGTTTTTCGAAGGTGAACTAACGAGTTACTGGGTGTGACAAATAAGCCGGAGGATATTTATGCAAATAAGGAAAATGCAGAGCTGAAAGGAAGGCGGGTAGCGACACTGTTTCCGTTTAATCAGATTCTCTCGAACCTGCAGGAACCCACTGTGTGAACTAGGATTCGGTAACGTAATCATTCCCACAAAGGCGTGGCCTTGATTAACATGACAAAGACGTACCTACATACCCTTCCTACGTGGTTTTCGCCAAAGACTTCTTGTCTTGGCTTGGCTTTCTCTGTTCTCGGAGAAAACTACGTCGCTTCTATTTACTCCCTAGCACTCATTGTTACCGATTGACTCCCGTATGGTGAGACACGTGTTCACCGGTATTTCCATTTCCGTTGTCAATGCTGGATTGAAATTTAGGAATAAGTGATAAGACGTAGAAGCAAGGTTTTATTTGGATGGCGTATTTTTGAAAAATTCGCGATTTGGATAATATTTCAATAGCAGAACTTTAACATAGCAGATACAATGTGATGAAATCGCGTAATCAACATACTACAACTTGAAGTATGAATCCTCAAAGTGTAATCGTGATATAAAATGCATTGCGTGTTCCGGTGCTGTGGATCAAAAAACAGATCAAGCAATATGAATTTTTGGATTGGTTTCAATAGCCATTATTACAAAATATTTCTATTCAGTTGCGAGTTTTACTTTGAATATAAATAACTGTGACGATAAACAGCGAGGCCGGTGATGACTTACGACTCTTAAATCTTAGCTGGTTGAATTGCGTTTCATGAAAGAATTTCGTGGATATATGCATCGGTATTTATAAAATACACTTGTGATGTAATAAAGGCAGCACAGAATGACTGAACTTTCCAAATGAGCATTAATTCAGAGGTTATGCGATACGACATATTGCTAACTGTGGTAACTGGATCAAAGGTACACTGTAATTTCAAGTAATGAATAATTCGTGTAAACTACAGTGCAATGTACCGCATAGTTAGTAGATAATTACAACTAATGACATTGCTAATTATTATGCGAAACCATATGCTTATTGCCTCTTCCCGTATACGGGTTATTTACTGGTCGTGGTCATAGATGCGTGATAAACGGGAAAATTACAAAGGAATTCCGATTCATTGTCAGGAAATTAATTGGCACTTGTAATTTAAATGTAACTGCTGCGTTTGTCGACAAACTTCTCTGATTCCACGTGGTTTATATTCCTGCAGTCAATGCTACATAATTTTCTAGGAAAACGGTATTCAGACAAATTTTTCACACGTGACGTACGATCCGCTACTACACATTAACCACTATCGGGATTATAACAGTCCGACTTCTAAACCGACCAGGCAAGCCGTACGATGTATAGTATCCGGCTTAGAAATAGCACAGTGACTATAACCTGACCATTTACGGCAGAACAGTTTGAACGTTACTATACTCAGTTTCAATATAAACGATCAAAACTTCGGTGTGTTCGCTCTCAGTGTTAGTCACATATGCATATGTCAAGTATTCATGTGACTGATGTAGCCTTCGGTGAAATAGGAACTCCGGCAGAGGCGGAATCGCAGACGGAACAGTGATCAGCGCGTTGTACTAGCTGCTGGATGGAAGTTGAAAAATAGAAATGCGATGCTGAAGTTTTATTAAGAATTTGTCAGTGCGTTGTCTTTATAAAAAAATATTCCAGAGGAACATCAAAATTTAAATAACTATACGTACGCGACGTCGTAAATCCTGTCACATACACTTTGGCTATTTTCAACTTTCATTTTGTCTCGATCTCGACGTTTGTAAGCACGTTTGCGGTCACACGGTATTGACATATCTTTAACTTTACGTGCTTACCGGCCATCGTTGTATAAGACCTCACAATCAGGCAAACATAGTTATTTGCTTTTTCCAACTTTTCGACAATTCGAAGTGACATTTTGTAATCTTCGTTCACTTTGCGTCGGCATTCAATGGTCGAATAGCAGTTGCCTTCTTGCAAAGTGTGCTACCGGAATGGGTTACAGCATAGTGAACGTGATATTCAGATATATTGATAATAAAGTAGATATATTTCAGATTACACTGTTATACTGCCGAGTGAATTTCACTGACAACGAGTATGCGGTATCGGAGTGACCCGGGTATCAGCAGTCTTTACAGGAAATTCTTCGCCGCGAAATTCTAACATAAAATCCCTCCTCCGATCGACTACGTCACGTTGTGCAGTCACGTGGTATTCGACCGGGCATCGCAAAGCATTTACAATCAGTTTCAAGCCTTGTAACGATGGATTTTGACGAGGTTTTAGAGGAGCTCGGCGAGCTGGGAAAGTTTCAGATAATTAATTACTTTTTGATTTGCTTGCCGGTGTTTTTCAGTGCTGCTAACAGCTTATCTTACGTGTTCGTTGCAGGAGTACCGGATTACAGGTGAGTTGATGATTGTGGTGTTCGCTTAAGCGTCCGCTTACATTCTCACTTCTGCTCGTGCCAAGGTGGTAAAAAAAAATTTACACATTCTTAAATTGTCTGACGGTCAAGCTTGCTCTTGTTGTTATACAACAACCGGTGAATACAAAGATTTTCGCTAGTGCATTTTTACGATGTTTTGAACACTTTTCGTATGACACTGATGAGTCCGGCTTGTGATTTTTTGCTACCACACCTTTAACCGATTTACAGATCCATCTACATAATGAATGTCTGCGGTAATTGAAATTCTCAATTTTTCAAGTTATTGTCACACTAATTGCGTGTAATATTTATGGGTCATTAGAAAACATATATGGTAGAAGTTAATCTTTGTCGTTCGAAAGAAAGATTGGTATGTTCGGTATACATGCAAGCTGTTGGGTCAAACCAATGACCTTGATGATAAGCCTGTCTGAAGTGGAACGATGATTACAGTTATTTGCATGCATATTTCAAAAATACCTTTGACAATGCATGTACGTCGTGTCGATTCATTTTTGACAACTTGGATAAAAATTAAATTGCAATTGGAATCTGTTTTAACACGATTAAGTCTTCTATTCTATGATATTTTCGAAAGATTAGGTGAGGCAACAAATTTGAGTTTACTTTTCACTATCGAGTTTGACGCGTTCTTAAATACATGAAGCTACTCATAATAGATATACGTAGTTTAGTTTAGCATGTGCTCGATTGATTTATATAATCCAGCTTTCGATGTGTAACGAAAGAATATCACGAGATTTGAGATTTATTTGATACACCTGAGCATACTGTGAGAATATGATGTACAGCCATCCACCACGAAAGTGTATCAATTCAAAACTTATGACACTTACGTTCGTGGTCCTCAGGTGCTACATAGAGGGGTGCGATGACCGGAGTACACCAGACTATTCAGCAGCCTGGGTGAACCAGACCATTCCTGATCTCGAATATGAGACGGAGACAGCCAATGCCGTATACGTTCCCAGCCAATGCAGCATGTATCTTATGCAAAATTCGACAGTCGGTCAATTTGATGTCAACGATACGTGTCCGTTCAACTTTTCGACAGATACAATTATTCAGTGCAACGAGTGGATCTTTGATCCGGAAGATTGGACCATCGTCGGCGAGGTTTGAAACAATGTTTTTTTTTTCATTGTATTAAGATTACAGGACCAAACAATGTAAGGAAAACCAGTTTCTGAAACGTTGTAGGATCGAAGGTTCACATATTTTCCGTTATCGCGATTCTTTTCGAAGAATTTGTGGCCCTCCCGTGGTAGTTTTCTTCAATGGTACAGGTGCAGATAGGCTTGAAACACTTACAGTTCTGCAGGTTTACGTTTATTACACTTTCGACGTAAATACTGTTAAGCTGCAGATGATATCGTTTCGTTTAATAATTTATCGTCATGGTAATCTGGAACAGAGATTTATCAAGACCGAGTAACGTGGGTCAGTGCCCCACGGTTCTTCTTGAGTACACAACGATTTAGACCAAACCATGGACCATTCGTAACCAGGTTAAAAAATACACGCCGAATATATAACAGATATAGCTGCTCGAACACTGCAACATTCATCATTATTAATTAACTCAGAGAATAATGGTTAATAACTGTTTCAGGATTGACAAGTTACAATTACGTGTTTTAGTGGAACCTCACCTGCCAATCGAACCTGTGGAAACTTTCTCTGATCGGCACTGTCCACTTTGCTGGAATATTTTGTGGTTCAACTATTTTCGGAATGCTTGCTGACAGGTATGGACATTCTATCGTTTATCACGAAATTTATATATTATAAGCATTAGCTAGTGAATTGCTTTCGTAAAACAGTCAATGCCAGAGTATACCGGAAATGGTTAAGATAATTCTCTCAAATGACGGAAAGTTTGTAAATATTTTCATAAAAAATTCCGCATATCGTTACGTAAAATCTTAATTTGAATTTAATAGCATACCTCAATATCTTCACAGGCGTATTTCATGTTTGTTCGTTTCCTTATGCTGCAAAAAAAGTGATCACCTTTAGTGATGCTACACAACGATTCAACTGTCGGGAAACACGATATATGATTACAGAACAAACCGGTTTTCTTTGCTAATACCTTGAGAGCTAGTTTGAAAAATCACGATATGCTATCGATAGTGTAAAGAATATGTAATGCGATGTTCAGTTTGCTGTATTTCTTAAAATCACAATTGCTGTATTTTTCAACCCATATTTTACATGTCACTCGCGAAGAAATTTCTGGCGAATCGTATTAATAGGAGAAAACTTATTTCATGGATATGTAGTTGCAAAGCTTACAACGCGTTGAGAAATAATGAGTTCTAATTCACAAAAAACGTGATATTTTTCCACAGATTCGGTAGAAAGCTAATGTTTATTACAAGCATCATGATGATGACCATCACTGGCATTGGGCAAGTATTGTCCGGTTCTTACAACGTCTTCAATGTGTTCGTCTTTTTAAACGCTGTCGGAACTGCCGGGATATATCCCCTCGCTTTTATACTGGGTAAATATAAATTAGCTCAACATGAAAGCAAAAGGGAGTTTCCTAATTTTCTCTTCATCTTTCCATACCGTTTATCCACTTGAATAATTTCAGGCAAATTTTTGTAAAGTGATTAAGATTTTGTCTCTTTTCATCTCTGCAAGAAATTTTTAAATGAATTCTGTTGCATTTATGTTGGTGAGAATGAGTCTGGTGGTTTTCCAGGCGTCGAATTGGTGGGAAAAAGGAAGCGAGAACTTTGTGGAATCGTCCTGAATTACTTCTATGCACTGGGCGAGGCAGCTGTCGCCCTTTTTGCCTGGTGGTTTGGCTCCTGGCGTTTGTTACAGTTGGCGGTGTCGGGACCAGCGGCTATTTTTTTGTGCTACTACTGGCTCGTACCAGAATCAGTGCGCTGGCTACTAGCGAGAAATGAAAACGACAAAGCCAAGTCCATAGTTTCGACAGCTGCCAAGACCAACAAGGTTGTTCTTTCGTCACGCATCATGGAGTCCATGGAGGTGAGACAGGGTTTAAAATGAACGAGTCTTTTGCTCGATATCCGACCCATTCGCGGTTCTCATCGATATAATACTTTCCCAAAAGATTTCGGGCGGCGCTAAAACTCCGGCGAAGGATCCTCAGCTGCTGAAGATGCTGGGTTTGGCTTTTCACTCCAGATTGCTCGTCACGCGAATTTCAGTAATGTTTTATGTTTGGGCCGCTACTGCCTTTGTCTACTACGGTTTGTCGGTAAACAGCACTAGCCTTTCCGGGGACAAATACCTGAACTTTGCTCTGGTCTGCCTCGTTGAAATTCCTGGTTACACACTCGCCCTGTATGCCTTGCCACTATTCGGTCGACGAAGGGCTCTTATATTAAGTTTGCTGATCTGCACCGTGACGTGTGCCGCGGCAGCCTGGTGAGATGAAAATTTTATTCGGTTCAATCCTTGCATGCGGTGAAATATTTTAACTGGAATCTTTTTTTGAACAAAATAATTTAATACTGAAGACAGAGAGCGAAAAATAACCTGTTCAGGCTTTTCAGGACATCTACTTCCTTGTATTGGGTTGCAACAGTAATGTTTCTGATCGGAAAATTAGCAATCACAGCAGCGTTTGGCATTCTTTACGTTTATACTGCAGAATTGTTCCCCACTGCGGTCAGGTAAGTGTTCCACTTGTTTTTGGAGAACACCCCATTCTTCCTCTCTTCATCCAAGGCTTAACGTTCCTCGACAAATTGAAATTGAACTGTGCATCGGCGACGAATGGTATCCTTGTACTGTACACTTTGTAATTCATGCGAAAATTTGGACGAATCCGAACAAATCAACCGTTTAGTTCAACTTACTCTGAAATTACGGTAGTTGAAAATATGTTCCCTCCTTAGGAGTTGTGCGGTTGGCCTCAGCTCGACGATGGCTAGGGTTGGCGCCATGGTTGCTCCCTTCGCACCGATGCTCTCTACAGTGACACCGGGACTGCCATTGATATGTTTCGCGGCTGCCCCTTTATTTGCAGCCATCCTGACTGCCCTTCTACTTCCTGAAACCAGAGGACGCCGGCTCCCCGATACCGTTCGCGAAGCTGAGGCGATATAACGTTAATTCTAATTAGTCTTCGAACAATTCTTATATTTGATTGTTTCGTACAAAAACTATACTGTACGGCGAACAATAGAAGCGAATTCTTCCGTATTATTCACGTCACGACTCAAGTATACTTATTATCGTTACTGATTGTTGCCTGATATTATTCTAGGAATAACTTATAGGAAAACAATTCAATTCAGAATTTTCCTTTCGAATTTACGATCGTGATAGCAAACGTCTTTGAATAATGTCTCGAATGACCCGGTAGTATTTTCATTAGAATTTCTTTACTGTCAGTGATCACAATGATTTATCTAGTCGGTATAAAATTTTTTAAAACGTACGGTTTGTAAGTAGGACTCATAACCACACTTCATGGACTTGAAATTACGAACTCCAGAAACTAGGTGCATCTCAGATTCTTTCCAAATCAAAATCGGAATGATGAAATTTTTCATCTGCATCTACGTTCATCTGCACATCGCACAGACGTATAATATGATCAGTAATTATCTGCACCTAGTAATTACTTGAATGGTACAAAAGATTCGATTGACAAGCGATAGTTTGTGGGCGTGTTAAGTCATTATATAATTCACTTATTCAGAATGACAAGTGAAATTTCGTACCGTACAATTAATAATATTCATGACATGTGTAGGTGTGACCAATATTTGTAAGCCATTGGTGTAATAATGGTTGAAATGACCGTGCGATTCTATACCACTGCGATTTACAATCAGTAACGTTAACAATACATGTAATGCACCATTGTCAAGTGTTTGTGTACTTATACCGAACCCCTTCTGCAAGTTAATGACAGCTAAAGGTGATGAAGCGTTTTCACCAAGATCGTGTAATCTAGTCCATTCTGTAGAAATGGCATGATGGAAAATGTTGCGAATGCGATAGCGCATCGTTTCTTGTTATTTTTTCCCAAGTAACGAGTAGCCAGCGAGCAATCGAGAAGCCATAGATTGCATAGATGTTTCTGACAGGCATTAACATTGCGCAAGATGAATGAGAAACAAGTGGAATTTTGAGAAAAGATGGTACAAAATTATACAGTAGAGCATTTGCAGATGCGTGGCATTACATTGCATTACAATTTCCCAATGGTTCAATACTGGAATTCTTTATCCCCTCTTTTATCAAGCGGAAAGACTGGACTCGGGAGCAGTCTGAAAATTTTCGTTTGATCAGATGTCTACCGGAAAATCAGGAACATGCATAAGAAATATAAGATCCTGGAATTCGCCAAAGCCAGTTGGCGATGTCAGCTTCGGGCGCTTCCCTGCTAACAGGCAATTTTAAAGTAGGAATATCATCGAGGGAATTTCAATTAAAACCGAACAAAGTTCGATTCTTCGTATAACGAAAGATCCTTGTCCATTCCTCTGTAGTCGTAAGAGCTAACAGAAATCTCGGAAAACAATTACCGTATAAATTGTAATACTGGGAAATAAATGCCCTCTCCCTCCCCCCCCCCGCCCTCGTATGACGCGTGATGAAATTCCTGGCACTTGGGAATGGGGGTCGAGAAAATGCCGAGGCAAGACTTATTGACGTTCTAGCTGGGGTCAGGAGAGTTTAGGCAGGCCAGTGGGTAAGACGACATTAAATATGAAAACGGCACTTCGGGGAATTTCCTGCTATAGGTATAACAAGGGGCGCAGGAACGAGGTTCAGAGCCCTGGAAGCTCGGAAGGAAACAGGCATCCTTCGTTCTTCGTTGCTCCGTCGTCTTGGTTGCGGCGATCGAAACTCTTCGGAGGACGATGTCGAGGACGCGAACGAGGAGGAGGGAGGATCATTAGCGGTCGGAAGAAGCATTTGGATAATTAGAGAAAGGCGACAGCCGGTGAAACGTTCTGTTTGAGAAGTCTTAATTTTCGTTATCTTTTTCTGATAACGAATATGAGCGAGCCGGTGGAAGGATGATCTCGAACCGGAGGGTAATCTGCGGATTTTCAAGTCACATGTATTTCGAGCGAGAAAGGAGAAGAAAAATAATTAAAATGAAAAAATTGTAAAAATTATTCGAAAGAATGAATGGGTGACTATTTCTCCCGTTACAGAGTTTTTGTGTTGACAATAATCTCCCGAATATCGGATTCCGAAGCGGGGATTTAAAGCCGGGATTTGGATTCACGCTGATTGCATCCGTTTCCTGGATTTGGAACCACGCGTGCGGTGGAAATGCATCGCATGTTTGCAATTGACAGAAGTTGGAGCCCCGTGACGGAAACATAAGCTGACCAGCACAATGACACGATGGAACGTTATAAATTTTGCGTGAATTTTTCACCGTTTCCGCTCTTTTATCGTCGTCATTCATGCTCGTTCCTTCGTGTCTATTTCTGCATGCCTCGGCTCCAAGTCATTCGTATCTCTCGCATAAATGGGGGCGATTCGTTTCGCCCATGTGTTTCCTACTCCGATCGTTTTTCCCTGTACCCATCGAACCACAGCTCGAGTCAGCAACAATACGCATTAATGTCTTATGATCCGTAAAAGCTACAATTCACCATCACCATGCGCCAGTATGGGGTAGGTCAGTCCGGTGCATCGTTATTAATCCGTATATCGACGTGTGTTGCCATAGTTTATTTTATGGAAGTAAACGATACTTCAAAGTGCGCCAATTAATACACGAGAAATAAAAATTCATAAGGGTTGTTTTTCCTTTTCGAAAGCGTTAATATTCACTCGAATTCTTTCGAACGTCGAAAGTTTCCGTGCTGTTGTGACTGATACAAAAAGTCGTTTTTCCAGTCACGCGCAATTATTTGTTCTCCCCACTCAGACAACGTCTATTATTGCTTCGTTTTGTCAGTGTGACTGATGAGGTTGTTGCGGTATAGAGAACTTTCAGCCCTCGAATTCGTTAGAATTTTTAATTACAAACGAAGCCTTGATGTGCCTGCAGTAATAGGTGTCATCGAGTTAGCAAGCAGATCGCTTTGCCGTTTATTCTATTATTTTCCCCAGCTGTCTGGGAGCGCTGTAGTAAGGTTAGGATCGGCTGCGCCTAATTGCTCGCACGAATTCAATTAGCCCAAATCGGAATATCGAGTGAAACGTGATGGATGGTTCTCCCCGACTCCACCACACGTTTCAAATATCCACGAAAGGAAATATTGCAGAAGCGTTATAGACGCGGGGATAATATTGCTCCGAATTCTTGTTCAAACTAAATCCATCAACAGGTCTTGTTCGGCGCTGTAGTTTCATTTGTATCAATCACCTGGATGACAGCTTCAATTGATTAACTTCAATAAAATTCCTCCAACCAGTATTATCGATACGTGTATCAATTTGTCTCACAATTAAATATCATGTCTTTTTCTTCTTCTCATCTCGACTCCCGTTATTCGAAATTTTGTATTTGCAACATCATGTTTTTGCGTACTCGCAGGTTGCGCGGTAGGATTACCAAATTGTTTCATAGTAGCAGGTGTGTATTTTGGCAGTGTGGTAAATACGAAGCGATCGATCCACAGCTGCACTTGTACATATATATATATATATATATGTAAACTGTCAAAGCCACCGATTGCAACTAATACTTTAAGTCCTCCGATTGGAAAATCGATAATTTATAATGGTATGTCGATTAGTGGCGCAAAGAGGGTGAATTGCTTGTGTTTGACAATGGGGTATAGGGTTCCTCTGTGAGAGTGTGAGGGAGAGAAAGAGAAAACGAATAAAAAAGAAAGAGAAGAAAAAAATACAGCCCACCCTCAGAAACGTGATTCATTTTTGGATTTTAGCTTTAACGTGGGGACTGGGGGCTTTCCCGCGGGACAATAACGGCCACGGCTCATCGCCTGTCCCGCACATTTATGCACTTACAGACTGAGTAACCGTGCAGTGATTGAGCACCGAGTATATATGTACGTGTACATATATATGTATGTATGTGTGTATACATGTATATATATGTATATATATATATAATATGTACAATTTGCCAGGAGTAATCTGACCGTCTGGGAAGCGTGATGAGCAAGCTGACGGTGTCGGCGAAATTTGAGGTATATACGGCTGAGAATTGCTCCATCTTCACGGTGGAAATCGATCGCACTGGGGTGCAGGGTGAGGCATGGATGAAGGGTTCAGAACTTCCAAAGGCATTAGAGGGTTAGCGTATAAACTGTCTAGAGTTGGCGCATCAACATGATCTTGCAATCTAAAAGTTTCTTACTCCCCCCGGGATATTGCCGCGCTTTATTTTCACTCTCAATTGCATCCGAGTTTGACCATTGAGACGAGGTAAAACTTAAGCGAGGCATATATTTCGTTGAAATCTTACATCGCCCAAAAGTCTTCTGGCAACATCAGACGAGTTTATCTTCGGTCAAAAATTTTATTTCATGATTAATACCATTACTTTATAGGGGCACCGCTATAACTATACTCAATCACTACTTTAGCTCAACTGAACTTCCTGCATCACGGCCTTCACGAATAAAATGTTTTGTTAACACACAAATTCTGTTTTGCCGTTGTAACAGTTTCGTTATTATCGCTATCAGGTTATTATTATTATTGGATTTTCATCAATTCAAAACATGGTCGGCACATTTCAGTTGGAGATATGTATTCATCTTATACTTGACCAACATATCTAAATGCGATGTATTTTATTTCTTTTTTTTTTAAACGTGTTGTAAATCTCGGAAAATATTACCTCGACGCATCTTTGTATCGTTAATGACGAGATTGATGAACATTTTATCGGACTTGTACAATTTCTGTTCTGACAGTAAATGAAAAACATTACTTGCAATTGTTTCGATAAATTTTTTGGTTACGAAAGTAGATGTAGCAGAATTTTTTAAATTAAAATCACAAAATTTCAGCCAAGTAATGACTGATTCCTAGTATAGCCGACAAATAGTTTTAATATTGCGTGAAGAAAGAAAACAGGATAATGTTTTTCCGATTCCTTATGAAGTCAATTGCGCAAATCCTTATTTTCTCAAATTATATCTCGAAGCAACGTTTGATGGTTTGATGAAGAAACGGGAGAAATATCGGTATGAGCTCAGGGGCGACACGGGATGAAGAAAGGGGGATTCCCAGGTTCCGCTGCAGCCACGCGCCCAATGCGTTCCCAGTGCTAGATGGATGCCGAAAAGAGCCAGGGACTGAGCTGAACGCGACACGTCACCCGACAGCAGCTACTTAGTGGAATGGAATTTATCAGCGCCGAGGCCCGTCAAATAAGATTCAAATAAGACGAGGGTCACCCATCCCCGGCTCGCGAGTCGCTTGTCTGCAGGTTAAGGCACTTTAATGTGTTTGCATTGGAAATGGTGGCCCTGCTATAATCCTATAAACCCGCGTGTTATTAGAATACAAATGAGCGAGAGTCCGGGTGGTCGGAGGATTTTTATTAATCTACATACTCTGACGTCGCGGGGTTGTAAGTATCGCGTGGCCGGGATCAGAACTTTACCGGGACGCAAGAATTCTCCTCCAGCTCGACCTAATCCCCGAGTTCATTTTGTAAACAATATATTAAAACGGAACCCGAAAACGGGATCCAGGGGGATCGATCGTCGAACGCTTCTCCGTCATCTTGAATCAGCTGTACACACGTGTGTATTCCTTTCCGCACGACGTGCGGCTGGGTTTTATCCGCCCTTTGACCCGCGTACTCACGTTACTTCGGCTAATTTGTAATCAACTGATTAAAGCGGCGGAATTATGTCTTCCTACCTGCGGTGGTAAAGCAACCGCTATATGAACGACACGGCCTCACGTCGATACCGACCATGCTGTGTAGCCCACACGCACTGACCCACGTGAAGTTTAGTTACGGTATGATGTATCACGCGCTGCGCCGTACGTTAACCCCTTCATTAGCAGTGCTTTGAGCCACGGCCCTGCCTTCCAGACAGAGCTGGCCAGCCGCTGCCACCCCCAACCGCTTACAGCTCACCCGACCGTCCCATCCCTCAACGGCTCTCTATTTAATCCCAATTAACGTCCAGCCATCGCTCGCTCTGCGATGTTGCGGAATAAAAAGTCTCCACTGACAAAGAATTGCACGGGGAGAAAATATTGCACAGCTGATGCTTCTGCAGTGTAATATTCGTTATCCTTTTTTGTTCTCGAAAGTAATTCGATACGGGAACCGAATTTTTGCCAAGTGACCGAATTAGGAAAGACAGCGCGGTACGACTTTTACTTTTGATACTTGGAAGCCTTCGCCTTTAACTCCGTCTTGGGTTACGCGACTTATAACGAGGCTGTAACTAGTTTCGTACGTAAGAAAATAAGACTCGAAACCCCGCTCGGTAACAAAAGAGATTTTATTATTTACTGGGGTGTTTAATGGTTTAGCATGATTTTGTGAATCCATGGAATGTAAGCCGACACTCGCGTGTAGACCGAAGGCGCGTTCCGACCTCCGCAAGGAAAGAGTCCCCAGGATACGACGCCCACGATCTCCGCTTGGCCGACGGCGTTGACCACCACCAAAGGACCCCCCGAGTCTCCCTGGAAGAGAGAACAATCACCGGATTGAAAATATGGTCCGTCGCTTGTTTAATCTGCCGCGAAAGCACGTGAAAAGCCTTTGTTTCAACCAGGCCATGCGTGCTGACACAGTTTCATTCTAAGCGTTTGTATTGGTGAAATACTAACCTTACAAGCGGACTTTGTACCGTCGAGAGGACCGGTGCAGATGTTTGTGGGATGTAAAGGGTTTCGACCCTCGTGACGCAGAGCCTTGTCCAAGGCGCGTTTGCAAATCTCGTAGTTTAGAATGGGGAGAACAGCCTCCTGCAGAGTCGTCGGTTTGTTTAGGTCTCTGCCGCGACCGATGCTGCCCCATCCCGTCAGCATCGCGTTACCCCGAGGAATGGACTCCGGATAGGGAAGGCTCACCGTTGCGACGAAGGGGTTCAGCTCGAAGGGTTTTTCCAGTTTCATAAGCGCGATGTCGTACGGCGCGACGGTGCTGAAACCGAACAACGCGGTGGAGTGACTCTTCTCAAGTTCTCACCTTGGAAGTGGGCGGGAGTTTTTCAACGCGTGTGGCTCTCGTCACATCTTTTTACCCCGAGTAACCTGGATAAATGAAGCTCCTCGTGACGAGGCAGCTCTGCTCCGTTTCCTCGGTTGTTCCGAGCTTATACTTTCCGGCAAGGACAAGAAACCGTCCCGTGGGATGCCGAGGGGACAGGGTCTTGCAGTGCGCGGCTGTGAGCACCCATCCCGCCGTCAGAAGGCTGCCTCCGCACACGTGGCGCTGCTCCAACCCCCGAATCGGGTCGCCCCAGTGGATGGAGACCTGCCACGGGTGAAGACCTTTCTTCGCGTTCATCCCGCCGACTATCCTCGTCGGCCTTTCCGCCAGCAGTGAGAGCTCGAAGACCGTAGTCGACGCTGCCGGGCGAGAAATAGGAAACAAAAAAAAAATATAAAGTATAAAATGTTGATTGGAGTTACAGCTGCAAAAGTTATCAGTCTTGTCGACAGTTTGGATGAAGTTAATGGGCGCAACTTGGATTACTTGAATGTTAGTTCAGCTGTAATGACTATGTGATTTTGCATTCTAAACGATTGAAGAATTCGCCTAAATCGATTTACTCTCTGAGAGCGAGACCCGAACCGAAACGTTTAAACATTAAGACTGGTACGGGTTACCTGTGAGTTCAATTTTTAATAAGATCCTCAATGACATGGCATTCGAGCGATAAAAAGGCAATTTGTTAAATTGCTCGGCGAGTTTTCTCCCGGCGGTCCAGAGACCACATTTTCAAGAGCAACATTTACAATCCTGTAAATCTTTGACCTTCGTATAACCATAAAATTCCAACTGTGTTTTTATTGCCTATCTCGGTCTTATAGTTTCCCGGATATAATTATACTTGTACGCGTTTTATGTCGCAGAGATCACTTGACGCGAGTAAAAGTTCGCACAGATTATTTAAAACACAGCAATATTTGTGAGTGAATTATCGCCGGTAAAAATGATCAAGTCAAACACGATGAACCTACAGCGTGTATTTCATAGGGTATAACCAGCTTCCGAATCACTGTTTATGCAGGGAAAATATCAAAATTGGAGCGATTGATTTGCTGAAAAATATTCCTACCGTTTTCTTCGGCGCACAGTCCACGAAAAATCACAAACACAAGTATGAAAATTCTGTGAGGAAACATGGCAGAGTATTAAGAAACACGACGCGCTACGCGTCAACAAACTCGGCCAAGAGGCTGTGAATGAGTTGCGTTGTTAACGCGTTCGCTCAACCGCGATCCTGAAGGAGAACGCGCCGCTTCGTTTCTATAGGGAGTATCAAGAAATGCGGATGCGGAAGTGATCCGCAGACACGTTTGTCGCTCTCTTATCTAGTCAATACGTTATAGTTCACCTTATCCAAGACCAGATCCAGATCCGTCGATTTAAACTGGTGGGACGAGCGTATAGAGCAATTGTGCAGACAGACTCCGTTAGAAAAGTAGTCTCGCAGCGGTTTCTTTCCTTTCGGTACGCTTCCGAGTGCAGAATTTGGAGTTACCAATGTCGTTTATTTAAAAGTATCTCGTTCCGGTCGAATGATTGATGTATCTTCCCAATTTTTACCGAACTTGCGAAACGAGCTGGGATCATGTTCTCATTTTGTATTTGCCATCCGCTTGTTTGTCACGAATTTCTTATTTCCAAAAGTTTGAATGAATTTATCGTCGCGGATTGCGATTGAATGGATTGATCTGTAAGTAGTTGATTACGATAAGGAATCGGATGTTGCTATTTGAATTGCATGAAATAAATTATTTGTTAACGAGAAGGTGAAACACTTTCGTTCTTCTGTCGATTGCATTGGATTTTCTGTGTCACATCATTTCGATGTATAAGACCTGATAACTCGGATTCTCGGTACTAAACGTACGGCGACAAGGTTTACTGATCTACTTAAACTGAGACTATTTCATTGTAGAATTACAGGATGGACTGTCAAGCACCGTTATAACTTCCTTTCTCGACAGTAATGTTATTTAATTACAAGGGAGAGCCTCCAGCGTTAATGGATGTTCTGGATTGAACGTGAACCTGACAGAACCGTTATTTGCGGCCGTTTACACTCGCGAATTGATTCCTTTTCGAGTCAGCGGTTATATCGTTTAAACGGAGTATACACGTGCAGAGTTGATTTGTAGGAACGTCGGACAAATCCGAATCTCCGATTGCTTACGCAAATTGTTTTACGATTGACATGAGGGTAAACGCAGGTAGGTACGCTGTACCAGCTGTTATTTGTATGTTTTTTTTCGAATTGTAGAAACAACAGAAAAGAAGAGTTCAAATCAATCAATCGTCATGTCATGATTCAAATGTGATGTGAGAATTGAAATTTTACTAATATTTGAAAGAGTAAAATAATTATCGAACAATTTAAACAAACTAAATATTACGGCACTTGTTACAATATTCGATTGAAAAAATATTCTACAGGCAAATGATCAATTATCGATTCTACAAATGAATAACAAATAAACGCGGTCGCGATAGCAATTAAAGGTTAATTGAATTTTGTACGAAAATTATACCGTATTTACGCTGCGTATGAAGCGTGCGAATCTGTCGATGACACCAAATTTTATCACGCACGTATGAATCCCATACAGCCAGAAGGTGAAATTCGCGATTAAAAATTTAGCCAACGCCGAAAAGGTACTTATCTGAAATTCGGAAATGTAATAATTGTAGAAATTATTTTGCCTCCGTATATATTTTCTGCAGGTTAAGCTGCTCACGAACCGAAAATTATACACAATCCGTTGAAACACAGTACATTATGACACGCCAAGGTGTGGTGCTTTCAACTATTTCATGAAACGCCGCTTGTGTTGTTGTTACTGGCGAAACGGGGGAGGTGGTTTCTCACGTTGTTCATCGTGCCGCACGTGGCAGGTTGCAATTCCGCCTCTTGGCGTAACGTTAATTAATTTTCAACGGGCTGAGAGAGTTCGCTGTTCTCCAAGTCGTTCACTGTCGCGACATTGAATGCGGAATCGAATCAGTCCGTACTTGAATGCCCATATTCGTTCAAGCGCGAAAAAAAAGCGACGGACACTTTCTGCGAGAAAAGTGGTTTGACCACCGGTTGAAAATCAGTTCACGATTACTTTTTAACCGGGATTAACGGTCTTGGTATCCGAGAAAACACTAGAATCACTCGCCTTGCGCCATTTTACAGAACGAGAATATTCCCCGAGTATTGCCCGATATTCGTTTAAATATTTATGAACTCTCGCTGAAACGGCAGTTTTTTTTTTTTTTTTTCTAATTCCTGTGCCATCAAAGGCTCATAGCTTTGACGATGTTCACGATATTGTGCGGATTTAGTCGATTTTCGCAGTTCTTGAACGTCCGATGTTTTCGATCCTTCTACCGGTGCAGATCGTGGACTAAAAAAGATGGCCAGAGATGAATCTGATGAAGACTTGTTACCGCTGATACACTTTGGTTCTCATTCACTGTCGAGGTGCACGGCTAACAGCGGATTTCGTCGACATTATTTAAATGGTTCGTAGTTTTGAAACTTTTAGTATCACTCACCTGACGGGACGGCGGACGAAGAGATGCTGGAGTATCCTTAAGCAACGCCGGCGTCTTCACATACGCCAAAGCTATAAAGACAGGCTAGAGCCGAGAGAGTGCATCTAATACTCTCTTAAATATGCATCCAAGACGCAAATGCTATTTCGTATGAATGTGAATTTGCTCCTTTTTGCCTCTACCGGCTATCCTTCCTGCTCCCCTTCTTCCTGTAGGATATTAAACAGCTACGACCTCTACAGATCTCTAGCAAACTATGTTCAGCGGAATGCCTTGATATTAGATTGGAAGCCGAAATTCGAAATGTTATTAAACATGATGAACTATCTGAGTCGTATACTGAGTCTCTTGCGGACGTGCTCGCGATTTCAAGCAACTTTCGGTAACAAATCTAGGATTTTCTACGCAAGGGGAAGTGGTGAAAGTACCATAAATTTTCTTTACTGGTTAAGAAACAACTCATTTTCACAAATGAAATATTAAAGGGAATTTAACAGTTTACGGGTTGTTGTGAAAACCAATCGCTAATCAGGTTGCACTCGAAATTCGGGTTGCAAATCGATTCAGAGCAATGAAACACGGGAGAGAATATTGATTTTTATCGTCATTATTACATTGATTTACTATTTCTATTTCCTCGGACTGTACGAGGATAAGCTTCCATTGGGTTTGTGTTGCTCTAAATACGTACTTATTACTGATAATACTTAACAATACCTTACGAGCAACTTATCACGAGAATTGCCTTCAAAGAATTTTGTCTAGACGAAAGGTTCGGTCTGCACCGATTTACAAAATCCATGCAATCAATCATACTAGGGTGGGTTCAGAAAGAATGAGTATAGCAGATTTAGTAATCCCCTGTATTAACGCATTCCCACGAAAATGTCTATAAACTGACTGTAAAAAATGCTAAATGAACGGCACGGAGCTTTTATCGCGTTGCAAAAACTAAGACGATGCTTAAGATAGTCAATATTTGACGGGTAGGCAAGGCCGCTGAAATATTTCATGGTAATTTTACCAAAAGGAGGGATTATCCTAGCCCGTCTACGCCGTTAAACGATTCTCAGATCGAAATTCTAGTCTAGAAAAAAATTAGAACGCTCGTGACACGGATTTGAAATCATCTAAATGAGCTTTTGAAAACTGCGTTTATTTTTGATTGCCTCGGAATGATACGTGATTGGAAAAACTGATGCACAATTTTGATCATGCGAATTGTTATTCCTACTTTGGCCACTGTCCGTACGTTAAATGATCCATTTTATCATCAGGTATATTTATTATGTATCTGCTTACTTCAGCCCCGATTTGACGTTATGTAAACATCGATTTTCGAATTTACGTCAACGTCGTATTGCTCATACAGCAAAGCTTTGCATGATAAATCACGACTCTGCTCTTTTAGTACAGCTTCTCGCTTCTATTTTTCTAAGTGACTAAAAAAATCAACAATCATGCAGCGGGTTAACCAGCATGCTTTGCGTGTATTCGTCCGCTCTACGGGATTCTAATTATTGAGTACAGTGCGCAAATGTTTCAGCAAACGACCGCGCCAATAATACCCTAGCTTTTCGGCGCGCGCATACGAGTTCACGCTCATTGAAAGGGCGCAGTTTTTCATTAAAACCGTTGGCCTGCCCTAGTTCCGCAGAGCCGCAGTCTTCCACCCGGTCTAACGCGAACAAATTACAACACGCCCCTGCATCCCAACACGCGATGGTTGTATGCATTTTTCCTTTTTCCTCCACCCGTTTCTCACCCTTCGAGCTCAGCACCGTCCGCCAATTTCATGACGAGCCACGAGAGGGTGGAAGAAGGAGAAGGAGGGCAAGGTGAATTTTCAGACAATTGACCTCGCTTCCAACAGTTAACTCTTAAAAGTGAGAAAACACGATGGAACGAATTTGCAGTATACAGACGATGTGTCGGCGTAGACGCCGTGAGTTTTTTTGCGGACTTTCGTTTATTTCATTAAATACCTACTTGAGACAGGCTGATTCATTCACTCGTTCGTTATTTGTACAGCAATTCTTATAACGTCTGAGAAGGGTAGAATAATTATTTTTTGTTTCATTTCGTTTTTGTTTGTGGAAATTGAAAGTTTACGAGTTGTGTTTGCTCGAAGAGTATAGAAAAAGGGTCAATCTGACAAACTGCTATGTATGGCTTGGTGGGATGAGATTCAGTGCAGTGGATTACGACCCAGGATATATTCCGTGTACGGACGATTTATATCGGGCGGCTAAATTTCATGGCGAATGAAAATAGCGCGGGTTTCGCCGAGGGGATGACCCGCAGAGCCTGTGCAACTGCAGCTACAGTGGAACGAAACAATATCAAATATAACCCTGCCATTTGTCATTCTGAAGAAGCGGTACCAAGTTGGCAAAGCCGCACGTACGTCGCTTCGCCGCGTTTAAATAAAATCTCATAAAGGCACCCTCCCCTGCAAGAGTCTGGCCATCGCTTAATGGCATACTTTTTAAGATTGCCTCCAGGGTGATTCCCGCTTCGTGTACATCATGTAAGTCGATGCAGGGGTGCTTTAAGGGTTTGGCGACATGCGTGCGTTATATCGAGTGGAATTCGATCGCATAAGTCACTGGAGGGGGATTTTAACGCACGTCGATCGCCGTCTGGGCGTTATTGGGTGCGTCAGTGTGCCCCTCGTACGGTTGCTTTGCCTTCTTTTTTTTTCTTTTTTTTTTTGACTTTCTCTATATTTTCACCAGTGGGGTGAGACCGGTAGGTTGAACGGTATTTTAAATCCAATGGTGCGCGCTACTAGCCTCGCAGACTTCTCAGTCGTTGCGCTATTACTGCCGGGGAATTTTACGTCACGCATTATTCAACGCCGACTTAATATTATCAGAGGCATTGAAAAGTTAACATTTCAGACTTTTCCGTAAACATATCCGTTACTGAACTGTAAGTGTTATTTGAGATAGCAATATACCCGTGCACGATAATGTTGCCCATTGCGAGGAAGTTTTCATACTTTTGAAAAAGAGATCCGTGTATATATTTATCATCTCAACGATGGATTTCGTACTTCCTCTACGAATTGTTGTACCGTCGAAATATCTACCATTAAGAAGACGATTTGGCAGATAGCTGAAGAAAGCAGGCTACGCGCGATTCGCGATATTTTGCGAAACTGCTCGATACCCTAGAATATGCAGGATAAATCGTTGCAGCGCTTGATCAGCAATCGTTCAAGTCTCAATACCGATGCGGTGGATGCAGGGCAACGATTAGCGTGTTCTTTACATAACCTCTGCGGTGACGTTAGTTGAGTTCAAATTAGCTGCAAATCCCTGAGTTGCACTTTGCTTGGTGCAGCATTGTACCAGGTGTCATCATCCTGACGGGTTAATTTCGTAACGAAGATTTACGGACGCGTTTTGTCAACCGACAAGTAACAGCTGAAGTATGGTGGATAGAAAGTTTATCAGAATGTAGGAGAGAGACGCGTGTTAAGCGTTACAAGACGTATGTAATACAGCTGTAAATGATGTTTCATTTGAATTGTTCTTGGAAATGGAAAACGAAAACAGCGGTACATTACTTCCGAACAAGCAGATTCTTTTCGTTCCAACGATAATCAACAGAGCAATTGAGCTTGCTTCACTGACCTTGTGGCAATTGGTGTCCGGTCATCCCGGCTCCCAGCTCCTGGATAAAAGGGGGATTCCCTTCAGATGACGGAATCCCATTAGCACCCTCATTGTTTAGCGGGCGGGAGAAGTAACTAAGGCTTAAAGTACCGGCCTGGCTTAGATTTGCGTTAATCTCCAGCGAGCCTCCGTAGGGTAGCTCACTTCCTGTAAAGAGCCGATCGATGTTGTAGCTTCGTCGTCGTGATTCGATGCGGCCAATTGGCCACAGTCCTAAAACCCTCGTAAGACTGATTTACTTGGGGTAAAAAAATTGGGGTCAGTTTTCGCTGATTTTCCCTGCAATTGATTAATTAAGCTTATAACCTGGCAAGACCAGTGTATTTTAGCAAATTGCATGCTTACAGATTACGAAATGACATTCCTTCAATCGGACGATCTGTAACCAAGTAGTCGTGGCCATAATTCTCACCAAAGCATTTATTCTGGAGAACGATACATCAACATGATTCATCTACATAAATCACACACAATTAGTTAAAGTTACTTCGCCACGCGAATGTACACACGGGGTTAAAACGGAGGGTAAGAAGCATGGAGCGTTGATGGAAAATCTGCAAATCGAGGAGAAAATTGGAAAAGTTCAGCGATTTAGTGTATGCTACATTGGCCTCGTGAGACCCACTCATTTTTTCAGCACGACGGCTTAGTTTTATTTTTACGTTATCTAGCGCAGGGGATCGCTCACCTATGACGTGAAGATACTGGCTTCCACACGAATCCAAGTAGATACGAAAACTTTAAATCACACTCGGTTATATCTCGGATTGATTGATGAAAATGAATTCGATTATTTGTAAACGCAATGTACGACGAGTTCAAGAAAGAACGTAATAGTTGACAGACAGCAACCGCATATGAAAATTGACATCGTTCGCTGCAGGCCGTTCCGAGATAGAACAGACTGGTCAGTGTCATCGGTATCCTTCGACTGTCCTGAGGTTTTTGTTTGTATGATGTCTTGATTCTTGATCAACTTGGTTGTAATCCCAGCTTCGTACATTCGGGATAGAAGTTTGTTGATGGATGGCAAATATGGCGAGCCGCGTGGAACGGCAAACGCTCTGTACTGCTTAAAGACGTATTCGTCAGTGATAGCGAAGGTGGGTTTGCCACTCTGCATTGTTTTTTCTATAAACACTTGCGCGGCGACTTCCTCCAAAAAGCAAGTTATGTTCTTTTTTGCTGGCTCGAGCATGAGTGTCAAGCAGTTGTCCTGGATTATGCTTCGATTTATTATTCGTTTGAATTTTTCGTCATCCCTAACACCAGTGGCGATCAGGAACGCGTAATCGTTCGCTTCAACCACAGGTATACGGCCGCTTTTATCCAGTTCAGCAAAGGTGCGAATCCTGGTCGGTTTCAAGCCGACCGTCAGCTCGTCGATGAGGCGGCTCTGAAGCATGATGGAAACGAATACAGCCAAAATCATCCAAAATGTCAAAAGCACTCGTGGTGGCCAACGGCTCGGATAACGTGACGTACCTCCACCAACGATAATTGAGTAGAGCTGGAGCAGCGTGGGCATCTCGGATTGGAAACGAAGCACTAGTGAGGCTAGATAGACAATTCCGACGAGGGAACCGCCGATGGCCAGCGATGAAAACGAACCACGGAATTGATTAATTAATAAATCGTATTCTATCGGCACCAAAGCAAATGCACGGCCGATTGTATGGAAAACACTATACTCTGCGTAAATACTCAGATACTTGTAACGTACTATGAACATAGAATTTGCTAGTATGTCAGTTCTTCTTTCCATAAAATCCAAAGCCAGTCCATCGACGTTGCTGGCGTTGAACGGACCCCACCGTTCGTTAAAACGCGGAATCAGTCGCTGAGTAGCATTCAACTTCGACGTTAGCAATTTGATTACCTCAAAGTCAGATCCCTTCATCACTATTGGCATTCCGGTCCCGTTGTCGCGAAGAACAACAGATCTGGGTGGACGACTGACCGCCGATTGACGCAGTGGAAATCCCTGCATGTCTTCAACATGGTCAACGAAAGGCCTCGCTAAGCTGGGGTCTCGTATCTTTTCGCAAAGGCTGGTGAATGGATTGCACGCATGAAGTATCAAGCTGCATTTTTCTCCGACATCGTACGTTACAATTGAAATTCTGAAAGTTAGACTGTCCCAAAATTGTTGATAAATAAATTTCACATCGCTGCAAGCAGCCGATGTTCCTATCAAGTACATCAGGTGAACACGTTGATACCACCAGCACTGTACTTGCAATTTTTTCAGTGTGATTTTGGTTTCATCTACAGTTGGACATTTTTCTGATATATGAATGTACAGCACGAACATTTTCACTGATATTCTCATTTCAGGGGCTGTAGCACAATCATCCAGACGATCGAATGTCAGCGATTCAATCGGACCCTTTGAAGCCAGGTCGTGATACAATTCAAAGTTGGTTTCTCTGTCCATGGAATCGTGCAAAATTATTGTAGTATCTTTTGGCTCTATGGTTTTCCAAATCCGGGTGATATTTTCCGACAGACATTTTTTACTATCTGGTGGCAGTGAGATCCTTTTACAGTTTAAAAGATATATTTCGTTAGTAATGACACCGAGCAGGAACAGCGATTTAAACATTCCGAACTTGCGTTGGATATCGAATTTCTTATACACGCAGATAATTCATGTGGTTGAAAATTAAATGATGAATTATTTCTCGTTTTGAATTTAGAACCAAGTGACTAAGATATGCTTGCGTACTCAACGCCGAATACTGAACTGAAACCTGGGAGCCCGATAAACTACCGAGATAGAGAAAACAGGGTGTGTATCTTTTTAGGAACTCCATTTTCCGATCCATTTGTACATCGAAATACAAATTTTTTGTCATCAAGGTGAAGGTACACTTTTGTGCGAAAGTTCGGAGCGGATAAGCTCCTTAGGTTTCACTTTTTTCTGTAGGGGGAAAAATCTAGTCGCGCGGCGAATTGAATATCCTATCCTAAATATCATACGTCTGAAGCGCGTTAGATGGAATCGGTATTATCTGTTTTGAATTCTGATTGCTTGACGTAACAAAGTTTGGACAAGAGCTGATATAGTCATCCGGACCAATTTGGATTACTTCAGTTGGGTTGACTGAGACGAAATTGCGCGCGACGTGGCTTTGTGGATTTGCAAGCAGTAAACCAGTTACGTCATTTCTAACACTGTCATGCAAATAGATGGATATTGCTCAGAGCAATCACACTGCGACATTCAGTACCTTGTAATTATAACATACGTAGTATTTCCCCATACGTCAACCATAGAACTTTTTGCAATGGGTGTACTGGTCGGAAAGCAACGCGTTGATAGAACGGCGATATGATAAGTCTTTTTGGTCAGGTAATAAAATCCATTAGCTTTGAATCGACGTTATGCTAGAAAGCATAATGACCCCGCATATCCCCGTCACTCGATGAACTTTCCCTATTCGCTGTTAGCGATCTGCAAGTAGTTATTACATTCGACACCGACCTGTATAAGGTGAACGTGCAGCATGGTCACGTGGCCGTGGGTCAGGCGGTAACGTGATCATCCCTGTCACGTGTACTAGATCGTGTGGAGTGTTAACACTCACCCTGGCATCATTAGTGGCCATCACCGTTCGTCAATCGCCTCGAAATATTTCTTTCATATCAATTACGTTAATTGCAATTAAAAGTATGCTTACGTAACTTCCTCGTTATTTCCATGATCGGCCATAAGCTAGGAGTAAAAAATCAGTGCAGTTTATGACACAAAACGTGACCAAGATGTAACGACGGTTGTTACAAAATTCATACCAATTGCGTGAAAAATACATGTTCAATTATGCCTTACAATTAGATTGAAAATCGTGATGCGAAGATTGTTCGGTTGACTGCAATGGCTCACTGCATCAAGCTATATCCGATTCACAGAGTAGAGATTTGATGCGGGACTGTGTGAGTCGAATTTCGGGACATTTCTCAAGCCAAAATATCCGGAGTCAGTCTTGGCATTCAATTAGTTTCCGCAGTGTGAAATATGTTGATGACTTCTCGCACCGCCTGTAAAGTAGGCACTTAAATATCCCCGTGAAGTTATAGCTTGTTATTTATAACTATATAGAAACGGATACTGCGGAAAAGACTCTAAATCATCTCGCAGCTTCAATTTTCACACCGGTTTATTTGTGTGAAAAGCCTGCGTTTATGACCGAGTCGCTGCCTTGCTTAATCGCTTGAGCTAAGCCAAGGCCTCATTTACGGTGGACGAGTGCTAACGATAAGCCATCTTCGTGAGTGTATTACCGAGCTTAAAAATTTCAGGCCCCGAGGGTTTTTGCGAGGGAGTGACAAACGACCTCCTAATCTCCAGGCGAAGTTACTTCGCATGCTTATTAATTAAAATTCAGTCATTTATTTCTCTTGATTCAAATGATTTATCAACCTGCCCACGGATTATGTATCGAACATCGGGAATTCGTTCCGGCAAGCTCAGATACAACATATTGTTGGGAAATTTTGGGCATGCGCTTTGTGCCCGAGTATTGACATGCGTTGAAATGAATGCCTCATCGATATAAACTGAAATCCTTGTTTTACTAGCTCATTGTTCTAAGTACTGGCCAGTTGGTTGTTGATTTAAAATAATGTCGTCAGTTTACAGTCAACAAGTTTTCACTATTTACTTACGACTGGCGCATCGCGTGACGCTGTTCTTCGCTCAATCGATATCGTGCATTGACAATTCCACGTTCTCTGACAAGTTTCGGATGTGGGCTGGTGGTAATTGAGGTCTGCTCTGCCGTCACCTGGACCCGACGATAAATTAACCACGCCAGGGACAATATGCAGCATTAATTAACTACAATTCACGAATTCTAAACATTGGGCGTGGAGGTTTGATTGTGTTAGATCAGGAACATCGTGCTTCATTTTGCTCGACTCTGGATGGGTGGACTGCTATTTTAGACCGTACACTACCAGACAGATATCACGTATCTGCGGAGCAAAAGTGACTTCGAGACACCCGCGGTTAATTCGGCCTGCCAGTAGGTAGCACCCGCATTTGTAAATACCCGAAGACACGACGTGCAGATTTCCCGAAATTGAAAACATGTAATCTTCCTGCGCTTGCTGTCGATATTCTTATGCAAAGTTGACGAGTCAACTGACATTACTATGGATGAGCAACGTGTATCTCTAAGAATAAAAAATTGTTAGATACAACGACTAACAACGACTGTCTTTGTTCGGGAACCCTGGTGGCAGATAGCGAAACTACCTTAGTGTAATTTTGTTACGAGTCTAGTTTCTCAGATGTTAAATTTCTTAACTCTATGGTACTCACAAAGAAAGAAACAAGAAGCCAGAGATTCTCGTTCTCTTCGCCAATTTGTTATTAAATATTTTGTGTGAAAGACCAAAGATTATAAATAAAGGATTGTTCTGATAAATATATAGAGACCATCATAACCATTACCAATAACAGGTTATGGGCCCAGGTACGAAGAATCATTAAATTTATCCGGATAATAAAACAGACTCACACAAAAATGGCAGAAAGCTCACGTTTTAAGATAGAGAAGCTGAACGGCGAAAATTACGAAGTATGGTGCTATAAATTAGAATTACTTCTCATAAAGGATAAAGTGTGGAACGTAATAAGGGACGATGCACCATCTCCAGTAACAAACGATTGGACAGAACGTGACGATCAAGCTCGTGCAACAATTGGACTTTTAGTCGAAGACAGCCAATTGCACCACGTCAGGAGCGCTATGACAGCGCGTGCAGCTTGGGACTCGTTAAAGAATTATCACCAAAAGGCAACTTTATCCAGCAAAATTTTTCTATTAAAAAGAATTTGTAGATTAACACTAGCGGAAGGTGGTAATATGGAGGACCACATCACCGAAATGTCAAATTTGGTTAATAAGCTGGCCGCGTTGGGAGAAACACTGAAAGATAACCTAGTAGCCGCTATGCTTCTCGGCAGCTTACCAGACTCATACAGTGCATTGATTACAGGCCTGGAGAGCAGATCGGAAAATGAACTCACAATACAGTTGGTAAAAAGTAAACTCATAGATGAATATAAGAGGCGAAAGCAGACAGATACAGATAAAAACAAAAATGAATCGGCAATGAAGATTGACAGCGAACAGCACAAAAGAAAAACCTGTTTTTTCTGTAAAAAGGATGGACATTATAAGAAGGAATGCAGAAAATATAAAGCCTGGAAAGAAAAAAATGAAAAAGCGAAACAAGTCGATGAAAATGAATCATGCTTCATGATGACTACACCCGAAGATCTGGAGATAAATGAGGAATCATGTTTTGGTGCGAGAGGAAGTCAAAAGAAAAATAATACTTGGTTCGTTGATTCAGGTGCAACTAGTCATATGGCAAATTACAAAGAATGTTTCACCGAGTTTAATCCGGGAAGAAAAGGTCATGTGCGCCTGGCTGATGAACAACAGTTATGCGAAATAAAGGGTATCGGAACGAGTATCATAAGATGCAAAACCAATAACAGTAACACATCAAATATGGAAATAAAAAACGTTTTGTACGTACCAGAACTAACGGCAAGTTTATTGTCAGTTAAAAAGTTAGCAGCTGAAGGATATAAATTACTGTTCGAAGACACCGAATGCAACATAATGAAATATGGAAAAATTCAAGCTACAGCTAGTCTATCACCCGAATTATATGAAATCAAGACTGTAGAAAGAACATGCACAACAACAGAAACTGGACACAACGATGACTGCCAACATACTTGGCATAGGCGTTTCGGACACCGAGAAACACGTGCAATTAAGGAACTTGAATCAAAGGGATTAGCAACAAACATAAAAATCAAGGAATGCGGTATACAAGAGATATGCGAGAGCTGCATAAAAGGTAAAATGACTCGGAAACCCTTCCCAAAGGAATCGTACAGTAAAACTGAACAAATATTGGACCTCATACATACCGACGTTTGCGGCCCAATGCAAACTATGACACCAGGTAACAAACGGTATATACTAACAATAATCGATGATTATTCCAGATACACTGAGATATACCTCATGCAATACAAATCAGAAGTAGCCTCGTACCTGAAAGATTTCATCGAAATGACAAAAACAAGGTACCGAGATAAACCGAAGTTTATACGTTCAGATCGAGGAGGAGAATACCTTAACAAAAATTTACAGAACTACCTGAAAAATGAAGGGATTCAAGTGCAATACACAACAGCTTATTCACCCCAACAAAATGGGGTCGCTGAAAGAAAAAACAGAAGTCTTTTGGAAATGGCAAGATGTATGCTGTTTGATGCGAATTTACCAAAGAAATATTGGGGTGAGGCAATTAATACAGCAAATTATTTACAAAACAAGCTGCCATCAAAAGCAATTCACAAGACACCATATGAGTTATGGCACAAGAAAAAACCAGACGTGGGAAACATACATATTTTTGGATGTAAGGCGTATGCACAAGTACCAAAAGAACACAGACAGAAACTAGACGAGAAAGCAGAAGAACTTACATTTGTCGGATACTCTAAGGAGTCTAAAGGTTTTCGTCTACTGGATACAAGAACAGACTGTATAAAAATCAGTCGAGATGTAATATTCTCTGATCATCAATCAAAGATCACTGAAAACAAAACATCGCAAGAAATAATCTTTGCGCCTAAAATATCATCAAATGAAGAAACCAAAGATGAATACACTGATGGAAGTTCATCAGATTCGACGGACGAATATGAAGATTTTCCTGTTGAAACAAATGATGGAGAAACTCAAGATGAATCACAAATAGAAATCAGAAGATCTCAAAGAACGAATAAAGGAATACCACCAAGTAGATACAGAGATATATCAGGATTAACAACAGAAACAGAAGAACCAACAACTCGAAAGGAAGCAATATCTGGAAAAAATAAAGAACACTGGATAAATGCGATGAATGATGAAATTGAATCGTTAAGAAAACATAATACATGGGAAATAGTACCAGCACCAATAGATAAAGACATCATCACATGTAAGTGGGTATTTAAAACAAAAGAAAACGCCGAAGGTGACACCAAAAAATATAAAGCAAGACTTGTCGCCAGAGGTTTTTCACAAAAGTACGGTATAGACTACGACGAAATATTCGCCCCTGTGGTGCGACAAACTACTTTTAGAATACTTCTAACAATAGCAGGCAGAAGAGGACTAGTGATAAAACATCTTGATGCAAAGACAGCATTTTTAAATGGCCCGCTAAGGGAAACAATTTACATGAAACAACCAGAAGGTTACATCGTCGAAGGATCAGAGGAAATGGTCTGTAAATTAAATAAAAGTATCTACGGCCTGAAACAAGCTGCAAAGGTCTGGAACGATCAACTAAAGAAAATTCTTCTGAGATACGAATTTCAACAGAGCAAAGCTGATCCATGTTTATACATAAAAGGAAAGAATGAAGAAAAAATCTACCTAATAATATATGTGGATGATTTCTTGATCGCAGGAAAAGGGATGAAGGACATCGATAATGTGATTGCTTTCCTGAAGAAGCACTTTATTTTAAAGGACCTCGGATTACCACAAAACTACTTAGGAATTGAGGTAACAAAAAATCCAGACGGATTCTATAACATAAATCAACCAAAATACATACAAAAATTATCAGAAAAATTTGGACTTCAAGACGCGAAGCCATCAAACATACCTTTAGATCCAGGATATCTAAAAACTAAAGAAGACAAAAAGCCAATGAAACAGAGTGAGAAATATCAACAGCTGATCGGAGCCCTATTATATATTGGAGTAAATTCAAGACCCGATATAGCAGCAAGCGTTAGCATACTAAGTCAACACAATCAGCAACCATCAGAAGAAGATTGGACCGAAGCAAAAAGGGTTCTACGCTACCTAAAGGGGACAAGAGACAGAAAATTGACACTAGGAGACAAGAATGGAAAAAACGAATTAATCGGATATGCCGACGCAGATTGGGCAGAGAATAGGTTTGACAGAAAATCTAATAGTGGATATTTATTCAAACTATTCAGTGCAACAGTTAGTTGAGGATGTCGAAAGCAAAGTTGCGTTTCGTTATCATCTACAGAGGCTGAATACATAGCCCTCGCAGAAGCCTGTCAAGAAGCTATCTGGATTCGAAAGTTGCTGACAGATCTGCAGGAGGAACCACACGGAAAAATCATCATAAATGAAGACAATCAGAGTTGCCTAAAGCTGACACAAAATCAAGGCTTTAGTCACCGGACAAAACACGTAGACACTAAATACCATTACGTAAGGGACTTAAAAGAGAAGGGAATGATGGACTACATTTATTGCCCGACAGAACACATGTTGGCAGATATGTTGACAAAGCCGCTGCAAGCTGTAAAATTAAAAAATATATCTGAAAAATGCGGGTTATCGGATTAGCCAAGACTACATGAAGTATTCGTTGAGGGAGGGTGTTAGATACAACGACTAACAACGACTGTCTTTGTTCGGGAACCCTGGTGGCAGATAGCGAAACTACCTTAGTGTAATTTTGTTACGAGTCTAGTTTCTCAGATGTTAAATTTCTTAACTCTATGGTACTCACAAAGAAAGAAACAAGAAGCCAGAGATTCTCGTTCTCTTCGCCAATTTGTTATTAAATATTTTGTGTGAAAGACCAAAGATTATAAATAAAGGATTGTTCTGATAAATATATAGAGACCATCATAACCATTACCAATAACAAAAATGATACAAGGTAAATCGTAATATCGTACCGGTGCTATGATTTTGAACGTTCAAAACTACATTGGTAATGCTTCGTTGTCCCACTTACGGTGCATTATTTTTACACAATCATAGATTATGTGAGTTCAGGTATATATTTATTCCATTATACTGGTACAGAAAACAAGACAATTTGAGCTTCTTCAAAGCGGCGAATTCTTCTCGTGAAAGGAATGCATCAGGAACACATATAAACTCGCGATACCAACGACGCGACACAGATATCAGGATATTATGGGTTTCTACATCGGTAAGTTCCACATTCATGTATATTAGTATCTTGTAAATTATAGCTATTTCAAGTCAAGGCGAATTGAGAGTCTGCGGATTAACACTCGTGCACCGATAATTACACGAATGGAAATTACTCTGATGCAATTTTAACGACTGTTAGTCAATCCAGGACCTAATACAAATGTGTAGAGTTGTTCACACGCGAGATTATTAATACATGTTATGTAACGAACGATAATCATTACCCAGAGATTGTAAATACCCTGCCGGGGTTTGACCCGCATTAGAGATACCCCAGCCACTAAAATAGAAATTGAATTAATTAAAGGCACATACTCGCCTAATTATTAATTTGCGCGCAGATTGTAGGTCAGACTAGCGGTCTTTCGCCCGGAAGGGATTATACTAACAAACCTGTGCTCCGATCTGTGGAACATTTGCGTACAACCGACATTATAACTCTCCGGTCGATACGTCCCCGGAGAAGATTCATCCCTGTGAAGAGAATTCATTGTACCAAGGCAATGTTTACGAAGGGTTGTATGCCTGTAGGATATTTGATGGAATGTTTAATAAAAATAACGGAATATCTACCAAAGTTGTACAGAAAACAATTATTTCACTTTTATTCGGTACGGTTTGGGCATTGTTTAGTATCGATGCGAACAATTTCGAGTCACTCGCGGACTGTTCACGAATTTTTCCGATGGAATCCTGACTCGTGGCCGCAAAAGATTGATCTCTACCAAGTGGGAATTGGAGATCAAAATGGCGCGGAAAGAGGTCCGTTTGTCCTCCTCTTAAGCGACATCCCCAGAGCTTCGGCGTGGGGCAGTCTGCGAATTCTGCGGGCGATGATGAATCACCCCGATGGCAATCCATTACCGGACACTGCCACAACCCCCATCACCACCTTCGGCGTGATTGTCACTTTGTCCAGAGACGGTTCCGCGTCGTCTGCACCGTCCCCGTCTTTCGTCAACATGCTCAAAGCTCCTTTTCCATCAATCTCCACATCAAGAAACCCGCGCGACGGACTAATACTCGATCCGTATCGAGTTATTTCTTCGTAAGTCTATTAACCGAGAAGGGTGTTTCGGCTTGGGGTTATCTTTCGAGGTGTATCGCATTTTTGGTTTCAGTCGCGTGACATTTTTTGCTCCACGTATCCTGGTCACAACTTTTTCCAGTCACTTGGTGCCTTTACAAGGAAAACGCCTCATTTTCGATCTCGCTTCTGGTTCGTGTAAGCAACTATATGTTAATGAAACTTGAAACGTAGTGAGAGTAGCAAAATTGCTTGCCATTGATCTTGCAAGTATCTAGTAACCAAGCAGTTTTTTTGACCGTACAACATGAGAACATAGCAATGAATTGTGATCTCAGAAATAATCAGAACACAGGCGTGGAAGCAGCGAAGAAAAACAAATTCTAGTCATTTATTTTTCTTTGTAAAAATGCTAAAGTTCCTAGAGAAAGTTTCCAGAGTTTTACAGAAAGTTTCGCTCAAGTAATTTTCGTACTCAGGCGTGCGCCGAGTATTCGATACGAGAATAAAGTGAGCTTTATTAAAGATAAGGCGCGGTCAGTATTTCATTGGTATTTTCTTAGCAAGATATTACTGCGTTTATGGGACGTAAAAACCTTGTTGTTGTGGGTGGTGTTTCTTCTTTGGAAAGGAGGTGGGTAGTGTTATACACCCGGATGTAGAGAGAGAGAGAGAGAGAGAGCGACATCAGGCAAGGCGAGCGCACGTAAGAGCGTAGAATACTGAGGCAACGAACGAATTCGACTCATCGCTATCTACCGGCTACTCCAGCCCTCCTGATCTTCTTGGGTGTTACGGACCGAAAAGTACCGTGGCTAGCGAGAGAATAGAAAGCGGGTCTTAGTCCGTCCGTGTTCAATGCGACATAAAATTACGAGTTGAATTGAATATAGGATGGTAGAGATTCGCCAAATAATTTTTCGATAACCCTTGTCGTGCGTTGCAGGTTTCTGCTTTCCTCACTGCGTTAAAATTTTGCGAAAACATAATTATATGCGCGCGAATCATTTCCAAAAATACTCGAAGACGCAAGTCATGCGCGATTTTTGTGAAACTGGTGCCTATTTATTTGTAGTAAATTTTTTTCGTTTCAGACAACGTTTTTTTTCGCTAGGCCTTCGTATCAACGGCGTATCACCGAGTTACGCGATGTAATTCCGTTTTGGTACACAAAGGTTTGACTAATTAGCGTCTATTGTTCTTGTACCCCTGAGGTAGCTCTAATTCAGCGCGTCTATGCATTTCGGTAGTCGGACCAACTTCGACGTTCGGATCGTGGTGTACCTATTAAGTGAAACGTTCTTGCTCTACGAAGGTCGTTTGGGTTTCGGTTCGCAGACGTGTATATCGCCCTACCGTCCAAGCGATGAATCTGTAACTGCATTTGGCTGTATATAGCTTCCCAAACCAGCTACGACGATGAGATGCGAAATGTTTTATTCATGAATTTTTTACGTCACACTTTATCGCCACTGAATTCGCCCACTTCGTAATTCACATAATTGCTGCACAAGTTGAAACAATCAATAAAAATTCAATGAGCTGTATGTACGAGTTACGACGTTGTTTTATGGGTTTAAGAAAATTTAAGACCCTGATCTCAGTGCGTTGATATTATTTTAACTGCAGAGTCGCGGCCGGTTCAGAATCACGTACCGGTTCCATTATTAAGAATAAAATTTAAAATAAATGGATTTAAGAAAGCTGGAACCCATTTTACACCCTTGTCTCTTGTTAGATTACATCAATTACGTAGTTCATGTTCCATACTGTCAGGATAAATAACATACGCCGCGGTTCTTCCGCGTAGTTTTGACGTTTCGCCTCAGGGATAATGGAGATGTATATATTATTCCGGCCGGGGATTGCGCGGAACTGCAGGACCTCCCTTTGTTTGCTGTTTGACTTTGATACCGCGTAATCGAGGACCTGGGGCAAGTGGAGCTAATTATGCGGTGAAGAAAGTTACTCGTATGTGAATTCCGCCTGTGTTTGAACAAAAGCGGGTGAACTCAGAATCCGCGTCACATTTCAGAGGTGCTTTTACGGAAACTTATGTTGTCTTTCAATCCAAAGTTCCCTGGCAGACTCGCCTGGGCGAAAACGGAACTGTGCTCCTGATCGACGACGCAAACACTTGATATCTGACCACCGAAGGGGCTGGGCTCTTTCGCGGGTTCGGTTCCTCAATCGAGTGGAAAACATGTGCTGCGTTAACGCGAGAGGATGGCTTTGACGGTGTGGAGGTGATACGACCCCACAAACACACACACGTACACGCGGCCAGTATGGCCAACCTGATTTTCGTTGTTCAGATGGGTCGGGTCCAATAGGTTTCACGTTACAGCTAGGAACCCGACACGGCAGAAGACAGGAAGCATGCTTGTCCTGGTATCTGTCAAGATTTTCCAGCAAATCAGACTGCCGCGTTTCCGCCTCGCGGTCAATCGGCAATCAGCATCCCTTTCGTAACTGTCAACACTTATTTGACTTCACGGTTTAACTTTTGTCAGAACCGAAGGTAACACAACTCAACGAATTTTTCTTACACATCCACAACTTTTTCCTGCAGGTTACTCGCAAGGCGCTAACGTGACGAGCTGATTACCGTCTATTCATTTCGTACCGTCGCTCTTCCTTTCGTATGAATTTATTTCCTCGTCAACTTCGCGAGGAATCACAAATACTGTGATCTCTGTTAACGAGAATTCGGCCTGGGATGGTGAAACGAAAATTAAAGTACGAATCGTTAGCAGCAGTTGGGCGAGTCCAAATTTTATAAAGATTCTTAATAGCCTCGATTCGACTGAAACATTATTATTATTATTTTCTTTGCGCCAAAATGCGGGTTGGTGCGTCGAAAACATGTGAACGAATTTTCGGGAAGTCATCATTATCAAAGTTCCGCCACAGGTATCTAATTTCTTCCTTTTATTTAATCACTCAGGGTTCAGCTTTTTCACCGAAGAGGTGTCTCAATAACTCCTTTCATTCGAGCACGTTCAGAGTTATATTGTTAATAGGATTAGAGCACAATGATAGATACTATGTGAATTGCGTAACTACAAACTTGTCAGTGCCTAGATCCGTGTGTGTGTGTGTGTGTGTGTGTAAATAATGACAGCCCATTGAATACCCCAGACACAGATTTTAGATACAGTTGTGCATCGTGAAATGTTCAACGCCACCTATTACCCTGTTCCGTGCCACGGGGTTCATGGTGCACAATGCAGCAACGCCATAACGTACACAATGGATATAACGCCGCTCACTTCTAATATCCGTCTGTCATTATTTATAATTTACGCTCCCGAAAGTATTTATTCGTTTCGTCCCCGCGGTCCCAGTGGACTTTTTACAAGTAGCAGACGATGTAGCAGAAGACCGGGAATCTCGGAGGGAGGCATCGCCCGCCGTAATCACCGGACGTCATGACTAATTAAACGCGGTCAACGTCTGGAGACACGAATCATTGAACGCGCGACGGGTTCCCCGTAGGTGCCTACGGGTGTCGGCGTAACCATGTGTGACCACTTACCACTGCATCGAAGTAACCAAGTGGAACCGATTATAATACCTGACCCGTCAGCCGGCTATGACGAGGGTAACGGACCCAAGGCCTCATTGTACGCATGTCCGTTCCGGCCCCCCCCGGCTCGGTAACTTAGCCTAGTTCGGCTTCCGTAGAGCCCGTCCTGCGCCGATCGGATGACAGATTCACCTCATTAACACCATCTCTCATTTCTTGCGGCTAATCGGCTGGAACCACGGCCAATTTATGGCCCGCTGCTTCACGATCAGCCAAACATGTCGGCTGTGTTATTTCCCTCGGGGTGCTTGAGGGCTCCTCAATGTCGCAAATAACCCGCTTGCAAGATTCATTTACGTCGTCGTATCAAAGACGCTACGCATCTCCTCTCAACCTGGCAGGCTCATCGATTTTTCCGTTTGCAAAAAAAAAACGATGCGACGAATTCAGGGTTTCGTGGGTATTCATCAGGTGCTCTTAATTCAATGGATTTCAGTCAGGTTTATCAGATCGCTGTGACTCTTCTTCAGCTCCTGATTTCAATGATTAAAGGTTCAGCAGGGTTGATATCGGAGGTTTGGTGAACTGCGAAAAAGTCTTATTTAACGTCAAGTTTTGTAAAATTTCCCGACATTGAGTATTACGTGTGTATAGAGGGAGGGGTTGGGGAGGGGGATAAGATTTCAAGTTGGGATGGAAGAGGGTGAGAGTCACAATCCCTATCGTAGACTATATCTACACACTGCACTTGTCGCATTTTGCACATGCTCGGTTGACAAATGCATCCAGTGACCACTGCAGATGTGGTTTACACGAGGCAAATAAATGTAGCGTGAAATCATAATTAGGGATAAACCGACACATATGGCCTCACAGTCGTGATACCTGCAGCTCGCGTCACTTTCAGCCGATATTCCAAAGCCATAAATCATCATTCGCGTATACGGTACACAGGCGGTTGGACACTTCACGCATCTGTTTAATGTTCTCCGTTTGGGCCGACTCCAGCGAGAACTGCTGTATCATGAGGATTAAAAAAATTCACTCCACCAATCACAGGTCGAACCTAGCTCAGCAATTAGTAATACGAATCACGCTGGTCTCTATTATTCATTTGGTCGTTTAATTGGAAGGCTCGGTATGTTCCCCCCTATGAAGCCATGTGAAAGCTTACCAATGCTTTTACCGTTTTCGACTGGTTTCATATGCAGATGGTACATAGTACAGCCACATCAAACACTCCATCCATTCTATTCAGCTCCGTGTACGTGGGTGGTATAATCGTCCTCAAACGACGTGAGCTAGCATTAGCCTACAGCGTTACGTAGGGAGACCGTTCTTTGCTATGCGCGGAGCCTTACACGGCCCACATCAAAAGGATCCGCCAAGGATACCATGCCCTATTCCATTCAAAGGTATTATATCACACTGATCTTGTCCCTGATGGCTTTGTTGTGCTGTATTTTACGGTTGGGAATATACACCGTAGCTATGGTTGACGGGCTAATCGTCCTATCAATTATAAATTATCTGCGTTTTCATTAGTGAAGAATTATTCTCCTGCTTCCACGCGGTCTGAACTGACGCATGAATAACGCCGATAACATACGGTTAGACATGCTTGTAACACAACACGCTGCTGCAGTTACAGAGGGTAATGTTTTTTTTTTTGTATAAGAGCTGTCTAAAATTAAAATTGTGTTCTTGAATTCACATATACACAAAGTAATAAAATGCGGGATGTAAAAAAATCTCCGAGGTATGGAGAATGACATCGTAAAAATCCGCGGTAAGATTAATTAGTTCACTCTAGTGCAATGCGTTTATGACGTAAAGAAAGTTCGTGCAATGTCATAAAACGGAGTTTAGGTATTGACTTGGAACCGACCTACGTGCAGGACGAATACACTGGACACACACGGTTTCCGTTTAAACCTATTTCCTGCCGACTGTATATACGGGGATTTCGTTAATCTACTTACAAAATAGAACCTATACACTGCACGGAGCTTGGAGCATTTGAAAGAAGCGAAGCAAATTGAAAGGAAACGAGATTAAGGCACGGTTATATTTTCTGTCCGCGTTTTCTTCGCACGCAAGTACAATAATACGCGGGAACTGCCGGAGAGATAAAACGCAACGAAGATGGTGGCATGGAGAGAAGGAAAGATAAATTTGGAAGGGTACCTTGGTCGATGCGTCCTTGTGAATAGTCTTTATTCTCAATTTTTCGTACGCACATATAGATATATAGATATGTACGTATGTATATATCTGTATGTGTATGTATATATATATATATATACACACCTGCAGCCTTCCTTGATCGTTACGCGAAGAGCGTCGTCGTGCGTCTGGTAAAAGAGCTGACGCAGAATCCTGCGGGCTCCTTCTCCGAGGTGAAGGATGGCAAATAAACCTGGCGACCGAGCACCTTTCATCTCTTGCTTTCATCATTCAATTCGGTGGATGGAACACGGCGGAATGTGAAGCGGAGTGAGTGACGGTCTCATTACGCTGAAACGGTTAACAATAAATTTCTCCTCTGCCAAGACCATGGAACGGGGGGGGTCCCCGTTGGAGGAAGAAATGCTGCGAAACAATTAGCCCTTCAGGTAATTGTCAGAAACGACAAATCTCTACCAAGTACAAAATAAAAATATATCAAGGACCAGCTCTTCCTTGTCAACGTTTTTTCAATTCCCCCTCAATTTATCTTACTCACTTTGCTGAGATGTAAGCACTTCTGTACAACGCCGCTTTCCATTTCGCTGAATCGAATACCTTACTTCAAGATGCACGGTACACACTTCAGGCACCATGACTTCTCAAATGTAACAGAAGGAGAATTAATGATGAGCGGTATGAAATTTTTTTTGACTAATTTCGCGTGTTCACCTGTACAGTTACAACAACAACAACAACAACAACAATTAAGCGGTGTTTTATTCTTTGGCGTATCAGCATTGACTTTCTACACAAATCATTGAAAACTGTATCGACGATGCTGCATCGCATGCAGTTGATCATCTTGCACCGGATGACGCGTTGAAAAACGTGAAGCAAGATCGATCGATCGTTGCCACAGCTCGAGGTAATCACCATCTGCCGATGAAGTAGTGATGAATTATCGTCGAACCGTGTAACATAACGCGTGTGTTTGCGGATTGCGTTCGTGATTCAGGGATGCGAGAGCGTGCAAGCACAAAGATTTCGGTTAAACCATCGAAACGGTACGTGTGAACGGACGGTTACACTCATGGAGCTGCATTAGAGGTGCTCCGCAAACAAAACCCGGCGTATTTGTAGTTTATTGCGGAGTGTGCATTAACGTCCTGATACGCCTGTCCTGGTGGCACAGCTTGTACACGCGCTCTAACCCGTCCACAAATGTGGACCGAGCGTGACTTCTCCTAAACAAACCATATAAACGTGCTAATGCGCACGTCGAGATATGAGATAGCGACAGAGCCTACGGGGCCGTAACGTGATTCCTCTCGCAAGGTATTGAGCTGCTCTCAGCGATATCACTGATAACAAGTGTTACACATCCGTCGAACGCGGACTGACGGCTGGCCGAGCCTGCTTTTGAATTTTTTAATTTCCGATCTCGATAAGTCAACGTCTTAGAAATCATCACCAGAGACTCCGTCGTAATTCACATTTTTTACGTTAGCTAAAAAGGCCGACCATCCAAGTGTCGGGAACGAATTAATTACACTATAATAATGAAATCGACGTGGCAGCTTTTATACGATCATTTAAAATCACGCGACGTTGGATTAGATCGAAATTCTAGTCGACTAGGAACTTTTTGGCACAGCACATTTTTCTTAGATGTTTCGATGCAGCTCTCGCTACTCGACAAGGACACTGTGCCTCCTTTCATTGTGCAGAGCATCGCGAAGGGCGTTGAAACCATTTCTCTTACTTACCAGTCGTCTATAAGGGGGGAATCGACAAAAAGCACGGATAAAAACTTCAATTGTAAACGACAGATACTCTGGGTGGATAGTAGGAGCGTAGTGATGGGCGGGGAAACTAATGCCAAGGGAATTTTTCTCCTTTTACTTCTCTCTCCTCACTTATACGAGTACAGGATTTATGTATTTCTTGTCATTTATTCATTACGATGCACAAACCAGAACGTCGATTCTTCGTGGCACGGGTTATTTCCGAACATTTGCAATTTGACGCAATTCGAATTTTCTCTCCCTCTCAGATCTTTCGCGCTGACTTTCACCCGAGTCAAATCTAATGGGGCTCGTACGATTCACCGTAAATCAAAAGAACGGTGAAAAATATCGTCTTACAGATGCTTAAGAGTCAGGTTTCTAGATGGCGTTTTCTTTCTTCTCCTGCCTTTTCTTATTACTAGAGATCAAGCACTTGATGCTTGTTATTTGCAGACAGTAACTTGAGCCTCGACTTTGTATTTTCTCGGCATTTTTCTTCGAATTACTACATCCAACTCCCAGTTGTTACGCGAAAAAGATTGTTCTTCCAGTGGATATATACAGTGACCTCCGATATTCTTTCCGCCCACGCGGAAAAGAGGTACACGTAATACGCATCGACCTCTCATGGAACGTACCTACGTCCGATAACCAGACGCCGGCCGTGACACTTCGTGGGCTTGCGAAACTCGAAAAGAAGAATAAAATGTAATCGCCCCGTTATTATCAAAGCTCTTTTCTTCGCAAAGCCAGAAGACACAACCAGAGGCCAAGCCTGAGAGTCGAGATGTGTCTGCCGGTGAACGAAATCCTTATTCCTTCGAGGGTGCCTCGGGTGGTGGAGCTGTAGGGTGGTTTCGCGGAATGTGAAAACTCTTTTGCCTAAATTTCCTCGCGATTCTTATTCTTCTCAATTCCCGTTTCGTTGCTCCTCAGATTCGCTTCGTGGTTTTCCCATCGAGTCAATTTGCGAAATGTTTGCAACCGCCGCGTCTTATCTTATGCCGGATTAATTTTCCTCTGAATTTACGGCCTTTTGAGATAACAACTGGGCTAGTACTAACCAATGCTGACATATTATCGGGTAATTACAACTGTAATAACACGAAGAAATCACGGGCAACTGTGAAAAATTGTCATTTTCCCAAAATGATGATTCATAGTTTGTGAATCAGATCAAAAATCTAGAAAAAGCCTGTGGCTGGCTCGATCAAGAGTTTGAAAAAGGATCTCAAAGTGAAAGAAGTTGCCAAATACTGAGTCATTACGTACACGTATTCTTTTAACGATTGAGATAGTTTTATTACAAATTGACGGTAATATGTGACGCTGTCTATGTTTTGTTACCGTGTATAGTCGCAGTCTGATAGGTTTCAGAAGATAGTCGGGGAGAGAATGAAAAGAGTTCTTGGTTCTTTCTTATACATTCTGCAGAAAACGGCTTAAAGGTCGTCCCTTTTCTTTTTCTCTTTTCTTGGCAACACCCGACTCTTTTCACTCGCATTTCTTTTTACGTTGCTCTACCCACCTATTCCCACTTGATTATCCTTAACTCCAGATTTTTCTCTCACCATTGAACAACTCCCAACGAGCCGCACAATTTACCGAACCTAAAACGAACCCTAAATCGTCCACCGCAAATTCGACACACACGAACCTTTTGGGACAGTAATTGATTCCAGTATCGGGCTCTCGACGAACTCTGCGATCATAAACACAAAATAATTATTAATAATAGCTCAATCGCTTAACAGAAAATTTGAGATCCCTGCAGATCTATAAGATACGTTTCATTTGTTAAAGATTCGAGGGATGAAGACACCTCAACTAATTATTTACTCTGAAATTGTGTTCGTTAAAATTAAATACATCATACCTGGGAGGCTGACGTGTAGTAACAGATTTTCATTCATCGCGGTTAAACAGGACAGTTAATCTCGCAGGGTTGCCTATATAATTAGGACAATGAACACTAAAAGTTGATTACGGCTAGTAAATATTTGTCTGGTTTAATAAAATTCGCGAATAACTTCGCGCTGTAATTAAGTTTAGCTTACGTACATAAAAACCGGGCAATTATAACTATGAATTTAAAATTTAATAACCCTCTGAAAAATAAATATTCAAGTAACGAGATTCAGACACCTTATACCAAGAAGCTGTTGAAAGGCAGCCTCCTTTCATTAACGATCGCAGATAAAACAATTATTAACAAATCTGTTCTACCTCGATTCATTAGAAATTTCGTTTCAAGTTTCATTATTCCGTATCTAATATACATATCTATACAGAATTGTCTCTGTGTATAATGTACATATGTATTATATGCAATCAGTGAATACAGTAGCGCGTGATAAGTCTCCGTAGGTATCCAATTAAAATGTGTTACGATAAAAAAAACATTTACTTTATTTATTACTTGTACCATACATTGCTGGATTCGCGGTGGTAAAAACCTTTTATACCTAAATATTTCCTGTAATACCGACACACATTATACGTATACCCTGTTTAACCCGTTCACTTTAAAATAAAAATATTGACCCAAAATTCCTTTACTTGAGTAAAGGAACACTTTTTGGGCGATTTTAAGATGTTTTGGACATGTTTCAGGAGTTGAGGTCTGTTCTTCAAAATTTGCATTTTTCTCTTAATGTGAAAATAATTCTCCAGAAAAAATAGAGGCAATCGATTTGTCAGAAAATATTACCCCGATTTTCGTTTAAAGGGCGGCGTCACGCTCCTAGCGCGAGTAACGAAAGGTTAATATGAAGTATATCTCGAGAAACTCGTAAAAAAACGATAATCAAAATTGTACACTATAATGTATAAAAAAGCGAATCGGTTAAATAATTACCTCGAAAATGGCAAACAAAGGAGGATATGTATTGTAGGTGACAAATTTACAGCTGTCTGAAGTGACGGGCGTTGGAGGAATCTGTAAAAGTACTCGCATTTCCGTGCATGCATATGAAAATTCTGTTCGGCAGGTATCAACGTAGATTGGAGGGGAAAGGGGAGGGGGATAAATTAGTAATTATTGACAGGAGGGTCGCGAGAAGTAGACAGATGAATCCCCCCTCCGGCTGACCCCTTCCCCCTATTCCGTTTGCCCCGTTGGTCGAGCAGGGGGTGGTTTAATTATGAGATGAAAGCAACCCTCTCCTCTTTGCCCCTAAGCTATCCGCCCATACTTTATGGAATCCCCTTTGGCCCGATACATCCCAGAGGGTACACGAATGCCAGGAGCCTACGTCAACATTCCGTCGCATCAGCCTGTTTGACATCCCTGAATATTTTTAACGTGATTAACATGATATTTAACTATGTACCGAAGTGTATCTCCGGCGGTAGAGAAGATTTCCGCGATGGTGTACAAAAAATTTTTATCGAAGGGTTATCGCAATTTGCAAAGCAAAGACGTCCATATCCGTGCGTGATCGGCAAATGAACGATGCTTCGAGGGTTTCGTTGCAATTAGTTGGTAAAAAAACGAGCCGTAGGCGAAACGGAAATCCCGCGTATAGTTTTACTTTTTATTCAATTTTCTGTCTAATGCGTCTGTGAAATTTTCACACTAGCTTTTGTTCTCTGCAGGCGGCATATCAATATCTAGCCGGTGAAAAGTGAATATTCTGGATTCCTTTCAAGAATTTTAATGTGACGTAGAAAGAATTTATTGCGACACAGAACGCGCAGTAATGGCGGAAATACGTATAAAAGTCGAGAAAGGGAAGGCATTGTCGCCGTCTAATGGGCTGCCGCGGGCGTCTCGCAATGGCGTCGACGTAGCTCCGACGGCGTGCGACGAACACACGAGTTTCTCCTCACGGGAATCTCGAAGAAGTTGAATTTACGGACGCGGTATGAAGAAAAAGATGTCAAAAATGAGAGACGCCAGCCGTAGAAAACAAGGGGGCTAATTTATTCCGAGTCCTCGCCATTCGCCTGTTTTCTACCCGCGACCCCATCAACTTTCGGACTTTCTGGCCATTGTGATAGGAAAGTAACGATTGGAAACGTCTGGAGATTCTCAGTGCTGTCGCTTCTTCACCAAGGGGTAAAAAACATCGTCCTGTGATTTCGAGCCGTGCCTTCGTCTGAGTGTGGTAATAGATCAGTGCATGAACCGGGGTTCGGAGAGTAGCGAAAGGCCAGAAAACTACGGCAAAAACGAGCACTCGGAATACGGCGGTATTCATCCCGGGCGTAAGAACCTACAGACTGCGAGACCACCGACAAAAGAAGACGAAGAAAACAACATCGAGTCCAATCCGTCAACCGAACCTACGCCACTGTGTAAAATGGTTCAACCCTTTGCAGGCAGATGAGTGTGTCGGTATGCAAGGCCTGCTTGCACGCGAATATCTGCGTAAAGTGGAAACATAGTTTTGGGAGAGAAATCGTCGCATGGTAACCATTAGGGGCGCTTTTAGGGTTGTATAAATGTGTATAAATGTCTATACATACGTATACAGGCCCTACATGGATTTAGTCCGAGTAACTGTTTATACACTGCACATTCGGTAAATTTCCACTGCCGTGTAATCACGTAAATCGCATCGATAAATCTCGTAACGCGCTTACAGATTCTGTCTGCGAATTCGGCGTTGCATCGGAAGGGTTGATATTTCAGGCCTCGCCTTCCGGCTTCCCGAAGTAGTCCCACGGTGAAATTCATATCAATTTTAGTTCATCCACGTTTCGAATCGATAAATTTCGGGCATGTTTCAATTAATTATCCAAGTTTGGTCGCAGGCTGGCAATTTGCACAGCTGGAAGTGAGACTTCGACGATTAATCAACACCTCGAGGATCGACGTAGGATCCTCTTTTCCCTTTGCCTTTCGTGTGATCGGACTTTCTTTTTAGCCTACAAACTTGAGACAGTCAACGAACAACACTCCATAAAGAGGTGGTATTTTTCTCCAAGTCCGATAACTCTCGGCATGTTCAAAGTCATCGGTGAAATCACCTCGAGGTGCTCGGAGGGCGGAGAGGGAGGAACGGCAGCTTCCGGTGTTTGTGTATTAACCCGGCAGGAGAATGTGTAAATCTGTGCCAGGACCGCCTCGGAGCTCGGCATGCAGTTAAATATTAACACTCTACTCAGTGGTCGCATTAGTAACTCAGGAGGTGGATGTAGGTACACACCAACCACGTTAAAGCCGGGCTCAAAGCTGCCTGGGATTTCCACGAGTCGAGACCACCCTGCAAGTGCAGACTAGTCAGTCAGTGATACGCGCGAATACCGGAGTTCAGCGAAGTTTGGATTAGAGCGTGCCAACTCGCCGGCCAGCTTTGGGCTGCGTTGACAGACCCCATTCTCCTAGGTGGGGGTCCCAACGCGGATGCGACTTCTCGGGTTGTATCCGACCTGGCCGTTATCTCGGGCAGAGAGGGGCTTGTAAAATTCTGCAACCAATGGTATCCCGGCCGCAATGGCAGCGGTAGCTTGGGCCGAATGGAACGAGCCGCGTTTGTTGTGCCTACCCTTAGTTTGGTCTCCGTATTGCTGTAACGGTGCATGTAAAATTCCGCAGGACTTCGAAGGCCGCTTGGGACCGCTGAGCGCGGATTCACGTTCCTCGACTCGTCGAGGGTAGGTACGACGAAAGGGGAAGTTTACATCAAGACTCTGAACGCGGGACACTTCTTCTCCTGAAAGTTTTAACGCGCACACTTCCAAGGCGCCGCAATATCGCTGCGGGGTGTACTACCAAATTATAAATTATGAACGGAGTGACGTATGGGATATTACCTCGTAGGCTGACTTCGACTGAGTGAACCTCCTTTCTTTCCTGTACAACAAGAGCCGCGGTTCACCTTCCACTCACTTTCGGGCGGGCTTTCCATATTCGCACGCAAGCCGTTCAGCTGGCTGGGTTTCGCATACATTTTCCATCCCCCGGCAGGAAGTGCTTTTTTATGGTCTAGGCGCCGGTTCTGACTCCTTGTTTCGTCATTCCCGAGATGTATATTCGCTGATAATGCGTCTATCAAAATTGAATCTTATGGCCGGTGTATAAATTTTGTCAATCTTTGTGGGCGTGTTTTACTCGAGCGTCGAATCTTATCTTGGTTCTATATTTTTCAAACCTGAAAAGGGACAGATGTGATAAGAAAATCGCAATTCTCTCCATATATACGCGCAGAATCGGGGGTGGACTCGCGATTATTTTTACGAGATATGACGGGCATAGTTTCAATCCGGTGAAACTCGAATAAGCGTTCTTTTGAATCAGTTTCTAATCCGATTGCCGGGAATTTAACGGACGATTTGCCGATTAGTTAAAGGCGATATCCCCTCATCCTGTCCGCATTTCTACGGGGAATCGTTGATATCGTACTAATAATAAATAGGTTACTCTGTTTCCGAGCCAAATCCATTTGGGTTGCACGGTCTTCCCTTGGGTGGAATAACGCGGGAGTAGATTGAGGTGGGTGGAAGGGTTTCGCGTCTTGCATGATTCGCATACCGAAAACGTCTAAAAGGATTGTGTCCGACAATTTCCATAAGGCTTATCTCCTATAGTCATGTACGGAGCCGGAGAGGAATATGTATAGAATGGATAACCGGGCATAGTGGTTCGCTGAAAAGAATTCCCTGAATGGCACGCTGTAAAAAATGTTATATTTATTCAACCGACGCAACGTGCTGCGGGTATACGCAACCCATCCATACCCCTATAGAATTAATGGAAATACGCGAGAATGGAAATCCTCCAAGTTTACTCCGTCTCAATGAGCGTGTCATCAATGCGACGTGAATTTATCTATCGATTTTATGGTTTTCTTTTTTTTCGTTGTTTTCTTTTACTCATTCATATACCGTCACGATTTATGGTAGACGCAACTTCTTTATTTCGATGAGCTTCGATTTCAGCCATCCCGAACCGAGGGTCTGAATTTGATGACTCACTGTCTGCAATTGATACAAACCTGTATTATACGATGCGAGATTATTGAGCGTATAATTTTTGTCACAATTGTGTTCACACATTTGAAAGGTTAAATCGTTCCTCTTTATCCAGAAGCTTGTCAATATCCGAGTTTTCCAAAGCATTGGTGTCGTAACGTTAAAGCCCATCTTCGCAGAGAGAATCTGTGAAACCTACTTTGGAAGATTAACGCCGTGACTGAGAATTTTTAATTACGAAGACTTACTCCATGACAGAAAGTACATCTTAATGATATAATTGAATGTCAAATTAATAACGTCCAACTTTGAAAGCTGATAAGTACTGAGAGCCCACTCAAATTGCGGGAATAATCTTTAATAAATATTCCTCGAGATGTTGGTAGATTTTCTTGCTATATCGTTGCCGTTTCATCCAAAAGCGAAAATGAGAAAAACAAACGACAGAAGAAAGGAACAAAACAAAGGATAAAACGGAGAAAAAAAATCTGGAATTATTGAGTCTACCCTCGGACAATGTTTAGAATACCGTAAAACCAGTGAAGCCGAAGAGGAAAATTCATGAATTATTGAAGAACGGGCCAGTCTTCGATTCCTCCGGATTCATACATCCGGACGCGGAAATGTAGCAGTTGAAACCACTGCCGCCCCGAGGTTTTCCCAGCTAAGTTAAACTCAACGTTGCCTATCTCTATTCCCACCCCTCCATATCATGACTTCTTGCTCCGAAACGACTTATGTATTTTTCAAACATTGCCTCCGGAATTGCGTTAGGCGAATCTGACCCCACAAATCGTTCAGTTCACATGCTAAGCATTGTAGCAGGTTTTCTCGGTCCCTGCAGTCAAACTCTGCAACATTGGCATGCTCCAAGACCAACACGAAAAATCAGCTAAGTGGGCCTGATACGTGGGACTTATTTTACTCAAAAACGCGATCATACCGTGTCGGAGTGAAGATTACGGAGCTAACGAAGGGATATTTTCATTGATCACTGTGATTGTTTTGCCTTGCACATTACTGCAAGCTTACGTTTAATTAGGCGTGGAAAAAATACGGAACCTGCGACAAATATCGGAAGAGTTGATGCCTCGCGTTTCCTCGGAGGATTCTTTCACTCCTTTCCAACAGAATTAAATCCACGTTTCAGCAACGTGAGGATATAAAGTTTATGCACCAGAGAAGCCCGACGGCAAACACGTTTCAGTTTCTAGCGAGAATGTGTACTATTTCAGTTGCGGAAATTTATTTTAAAATGAATTGCACGAATGCATGAATCTGGGTTCAGGTTGTATAAACGTAGGTGTGTAGATTCGTGCAGAGCAAGATTGAGGGGTACAAAGAACACCGCCGTGTAGCGGAAGCTATTCGGTTTTACTCTTGTATATTTCCCAGAGGCTCCGCGATGTATCACACAGCCATGGAAAGAGGCAATAGCGCCGTCGATAAGACGAATAAATCTATCAGAGTGATACATCGCGACAACCTGCCATAAAAATATAATATCTTTTGATTTGTTTCCTTTCCTCAACGAGGGAACATGTATTCCAATGAACCTCGTCACTCCATTCATCCCTCGCGGAAGGTTCACGCCGCGCCGTCGCGATTCTACGATATATCAACCGCTCGAAACTTGTTTTTCCTTTTTTCGCAGGTCAATTCGTCTCTGCAATCGACCGTGAGTTTTTTCTATTTTTAGATTAAGTCAAAACGTGACCACTCGTCACCGGAAAAAGGATTAAAGCACGATATCTGTAGGTCGTCGAAAGTTTCTTATGAATTATATACAGGGTTGGAGAAGTATAAGTGGCCGGTTGCAGGAAGGAGAAAAGGAAGAGGAAGCGGAAGGTAAGGAGGAGAGAAAGGACGCTCGGTAAAACCGTCATACCGGTTACCATTGAGTGATTCTTCAGAGGTGAGATTGAAAAACATTGTTAATTTCCCTTGCAAATTTCAGATTCTCTCTTCGCCGAAGTTTTACACGCTCACCGGTCTGCGTTGCTCACTTATTAGCTGGCTTTTGTGCACAAAATTTCATCACTTTGGAACGTTGGTTTAATTCAACCATGGACTGTCACTTGAACCACACAATGAAACACCACTTTCAGTGGGTATAACAATTCTGTACGGTTGGCCACAAGGAGAGAAACAACACAGAAAATGCTTGGTTTTGTTTCTACCAGGAATTTAATGAACCACCCTCAAAGCAATCCGCGACATCACAGCTTCGTTTATCTCGAGTTTGCTAAATTAACCAGCGAAAGGAATCAGGCCAGGGTAACCGGGAACTCGTTGTTCCCTCACGACACGCGTACACATTTGCTTTTATACTTGGTGTTATTTTTTAACGTACAGTGGTATGTTGCCACGACTTTTATTTATGCACGCCGTTTAACTGTGTGCTCGGCGCTCTCGCTGCAAGCTCCACGTGTTCCGTTGCCCTTAGCTACAAATGCACCGCTAATTCGAAGCTAAGGTAAACCGAATTACGTACACATTGCGAATTAACTGCCGAGCCAATTGGTACCTGCTCTCTAAGCATGGATCTTGGAGTAAACTAACTCTGGGTTGGTGCTTTGAAGCTGCAATATCCTCGAAAGAATACGTAACCGTTGATTACCACCAAGAAATTGAAACATACATACGAATATATCGAATTCAATATGACTTTACCACATTCAATTTGCAGTCGGTGTCGTTTGGTCGGGTAATTTTTTCGGTTACCGATACGGCTCCCATCGAAAAAATATACATTAAAAACTGTTTCTTCTTGGAATATATTTTGAAAAAGCGTGCGCGACAGGGATGAAGTATTGAAAGATGAAATGTGATTGAGTGAAGGGATGAGTGTGTGTCCGGGGCACTAGATAGAGTTGTATAAATTAGATCGAGAATAAGCGAGCTTGCGAATAAGGGTGGACGGGCTTGAAAAAGATTTATGCAATTCGTTTTATCCATTTGATTCAGTTAGGAGCGGTGCAGCCTATAGGTCTCCGTACACTCCCTCCAATCCTTGGGACCCCAAAACGTTTTGAATATAATTTATGATTATAAGGTGTGGAGCGTTAACGTAAGAGAATATTAGCATATGTATGGCGGTACAGTGCAAGCGTTTACCGCACAATGGCGCCCGCCCGTTGTCATGCAGATTCCCCGCGCTAATATAAGGGCCATGTAGGCATTGGGGACCTTGAATGCTTTCACACCCGCTGTTAAATGCCGCGTTACTACCGATGCTAGGTTGTTGGTTGGGTCTGTTTTATCCGCACAACGCAACGTGGAGCGCACCAAGTGCCTTTCAACTTTGTTTCACAATGCACTCTCTCACCTTGTGCCTTGCTGTAAACGATTTTCGCCGCATCGACACCCCATGAGGCGATCCCGGACGAGTCCAGGGCGAACTAAAGAGGCCAATTAACACTCTCCCATGTGTGACGTCGTGCTCTCGATTCTCCGCTTGACTTCCCTGAGCTCTCACCAACATCTTTTTATTTTATTTTTTTTTCATTCCAGCGTCGAGTAACACACGCGTTGTAATTTCGTCTCGACTGCGTATTATGATTGATTCCGAATCGCTTTTGACGAATCGTTGTAACCCCACTGTGGGAGTCTGATTCACAATATGCCGGGTGTCACTTTTATCGGCGTAAAAGCGCGGGTTCCGATTCACAGGTCGCAATACGGGGTCAAGATTGAATGTTGGGGCGATAGCGGCTTCGAACAGCGTGGACTTCGGTGACGGAGGACCGCTGATTTCTGCACAATTAATGTTCTCCCGTTCACCGTCTTGAGTGACTTGAGCGGTGGCTTGGGTATCACTGCACGCTTGTCACTCAACACGGTGTCTCGAATACAGAGAAATCTGACATAACACGTTATACGACCACGCGGAGGGTCCCTTTTAAAAACTCATGCATCACACGCATGTATGCGTGACAAGTTGTTCGGAGAATGTTCTTGAGGGGTGAAAAATTATTGTGCAGGTACCGCGGAATCATTTCTTCGTCAATCATTTTAATGGAACTGTCTAGTTTTTTGCTTGTTTCTCGTTTTTTGTCATATTCTAATAGCGGAAGCTGCCGGTTTGTTGTTTCGTCCACGCTTCAGTTCTCAACCGACAGCCAGAAGAGGGGAAATTTTTTTAAAATTTAACACAATGCGTCGCCGTGAAGTCTGCCAGAGTAAATGAAAACGAAGCGTTGCTGCACAAGCGGCGCTTCTGTTGCGTGAAGTGGAGGCGTCTAGACGCATTTTCTATTCAGGGATGTGAATGACGGAAACTTTCCGCAATGGACGTAATTTCAAACGCTACTGCGCGGTAGTAACCCTTCTGGAAAATACCGGACTGCACGTGCAGTACGCGGAGAATATACAAACCTAGCTCTTTCCTATTTTCTCAATCTCCGCAATGCGTCGGAGGCCGAGAAAAAGGGACGAGCCAGGCTTCGCCCGAGGAATCCTTTCAATCCCAGAGCCGGCAGTCTCGTTACATTTCTTACTCTGACGATTTCGAATACCCATTTAGAGTCATGAAGTCTTTCCGTCAACGTTAAATTACCTTCCGTTCAACTTCCGACCAGGTTCAAGTACATTAAATTATCTGATAATTTAAATTTACTTTATTATGAAATAGATGAAACGGCACTCGCCCTGACGTCCTGCAATTACATTAATTGTACGAACCAGCGTTTACGTATTCTGGCCGCTATCAGTTTTGAAGATTACGCAACGTTGTGTCCTATTCCGCGTATTCCGTAACAAGTATTTAGCTGCTACGACCGCAATTGAATGTACGCAAATTCTCGCAGGATATGTTGTTAGTACTAAGAACTGTAGTCCAGGCGCTACTAAGAGTTCAGGAAAGCCGGAACACTCGAAAAGTTATTTTTCCCCATCTTCCGCTTCTGGTAGGCATTTCATTAATTCTCGGTGCTTTTCATCAGGTATTCTTCCATTACTGGATACCATAATCGTTTCAGCAATTATACCCTACCGGGACCGCGTATATGTTGTAACTGCGAGTGCTCGCTAATTCGAATTGTAATTTCGCTTTTGTACTTCCCATAGTAGTAATAATGAAGAGCGACGAACCGCCGCGTCGCGGTTAAGCAGCAGTTATTTCGAGGGACTTTTCGGAATTCTGAATGTTAATGAGAGCCTGGTCAAAGTTAAGTGCTTCAAGCTGAATCCACATTTTGCCTCGATAGCGATTGAGATTACGTAAAAAAAATTAAACGCTTCACAAAAATTACCAACAATACGTAACGTGTCAGAAGTCGTTCAATTTAGTTGATTATAAGGAATATCATGATTAGTCGATTGGAAAACTAATCGATGTCGAGTGGTAAAACAGTACTCTGCAATCTCTATAATGAGCCGAGGCTGTCGACGTTGAGCTTCTCTCACTTTATCGATTGATCGATTGAATAAGCGAATCAAGTCATCAGATCACCCAACACCATCATTCCAATAATTATACCACTATGTATCCTATTCCATTATTCCGTTCGTTTCCTGAATAAATCAACATTAAATTATTATCATACACAATTGTAATTCTCTTGCTTGTCTAGTCGATTTATTGTCTTTGCATTTGCAATTAAAGAAATTGCAAGTGCACGATAGGCGGAGTATCGGAATACTTATTTAAAACTCGCATTGTTACTACATAGCAAACAATGGGATTGGTAGAGCTTGTCTGAAGAATATGCCTGGAAACGCGATGGGTATGAGAAACCTTGCAGGTAAATGTTGACGAATGGGGTACAAACCTCAAAATTTTTGAAACGGACGGTTGGTTTCTGTAGAATTTCGTGCCGCTGCCGGTAGGCGTAAAGCGCCAGCTTTTAAAGGGGTAATCGATAAATTCAGTAGACAGGAAAGGCATCACAAGAGAAGATAACACCGTCTGTCTGTCTGGTATGAAACTGTCAAATGAGCGGCGGTTCCCCTGCTCCTGTATCGTGAATGGATTCGTCCACGCGAATCAAGCCACGGTACAATGCTCCGTATTGCTGTTCTCTTGCGCTGAAATGCACTGCAAAACGCGATGGTCCTCTTTGATAATCTCAGATTAGCTTCGGGACTCAGCCGACAGGCCCGTTCACAAACGATTTTCAAACTCTCGTAATTTCAGTATTACCGAGTGGAAGACGGGCTCGATTTGAAAAGCGCTCTATTTTACACTCCGCAATCCCAAAGTATATCCTTGTCAGCTTCGTCATCCTGTAAAGTATAAATGCGAATGTTGAGTTAACAAGCTTTTCTAATGTATTTGAATTCCACGAGTACCTACCAGCTGGCTTCCTTGCGAAAGTTAATCTCTTTCTCGATTTCTGCCAGTGGAAAACTTCTACTTGAGGGTTGACCCCTTCAGATTTTTATTCCATTAAAAATGTGTAACCGTATACGTATAGAGATAAATTGTTATTACGGCGTCGCATGTCGCGTATACCAGTGTAGGTGACTATTTCCGCACACAGCTAATCGGTTGACCGTGTCACCTCTCCGCGGTCTTCTTAAGTGACCTCAATCCGGTTTAAGCCTGCGCCATAACCTGAAACATACTCTGAAATGGGAATCTCATTTTCATGGCTATCTTCTGATTGGGACGTTTTATACAATCCTGTAATCTCGAGCTCGGCAACTTTGCGGTTTCACGGTTTTATGCAATTGAAACTACATTACGGACCGTGGCAGCGACACACTCGAGATGCAAGTCGGTAGATGGTAAGAGGACAAAGATGAAACAGAAGATCCAAGCTCCTTGCAGCGTAAATCCCAACTTCGCCTCGCCGCTCGCAGCTGTAATTCGAAACTCATGTCGCGAACAATGTATATAACCATACCTAACAGCAAACCACAGCCGACATACTTTGGCACGCGTAGCTGATGTATCTTTTTCGCATGAAATCCAATCATCCAACTTTGCATTGTCCGCATCCCTCTGGAGTTTTTCACTATGGCAAAAATTCGCTTCGTTTCCATTAATTAAAGCTGCTCCGACTAAAACATGTTTGGCAGATTGAACCAGAATGATCAGAAATTCATGATGAGAGAATGGGTGAGCCTGGTGCGCAAGGAAAAAAAAATTGCTTGTGAATAAAAAAAAAAAAATATATAAAACTAAAAATAATATATATATATATATGTATATATTTAGCAAATGAATAATGGATGAGGAGTGGAAAAGGGCAAGAAAGGCATAAAGAGAACCCGGGACGATATCTTATAGGTCTGTAAATACGCGCTGCAGGCACTTCCGTGTCCACCAAGGGGAAGAAACGAGATTCCTTGAACCAGGCAGGCAACAAATAAAGTAACAAACGCGATGAGATGCACCCTCCCTGGCTGCAGCCCTCGGATCGGTTGATTCCCCTTGAACCCCACCCTTCAACAGCCCCTCCGCTGCACTCGAGCCACGCGGAGCAGAACTAATGCGGTTTGCGGGAATGTAGCTAGTAGGGTATCTGGCGTCGCGTCGGTAGTGACTGCGGATGACGTGTGCTGCAGGCTCCCTTTTTGTCTCCGTCTACATCTTTCTCTCCATCCCTTCATCCCCCGCCTGTCCCCTTTGCTCTATCCCTCTCATTCTTTGTTTCTCACTGTTTCTCCGTTACTGATGCAATGGCATATATACGGTGGATCGGTATAGAGGAATAAGTAGTTTCGGTTGATTCATTCATAAAATAATAACGAGGGTCGTTGCGAAAAGTTGCTTTTCCTTCTTTTCTTCCTTTCTTTTTTTTCGCACAATGAGATTTGCGAGAGCCATCTTTGCCTTGCAGGCGGCTATATTGCGGCATTATTGTTTAGTTTTTCAACTCAATTTGCGTACATCGCGACGTGACAAGTCTAGAGCAGCTTCATTGGAAAGTTTCGTCCGGAAAGTGTACTTGCATGTATTTTTTCTATTTTCAAAAATCTGACCGATAATAAATGAATTTTTTAGAAAAAAATTCATATTCAACCTCATTGTAATTATTCGTCCGGAGAGCTTTACTTTTCTAGACTAATAATTAGTAAATCACTTCACTCGGTAATAATAATTGATGTTAGGTTCTAGGCCGGTTCTTGTCTGTGAAAAGCAAACCGAGGTTAGTTTATGAAATTCCATATCACCGCAGCCTCGGGGGTTGGGATTTAACGGTCGCTTTTCCTCGAAGCATCTAACTTTTTCCTTCCTCTTTTTGTTTTCTGCTGAAGCGTTTTGTCCACATTTTGTTACGACTCTTGGGCTCGTCGTTGAGGGTTTGCGTTGAAACTGAACTGACGGACTTTGACTCGAGCCGAGGCAAAAAGACCAGGGACGCGATGTCGGGGAGTCGCAATGGACCAATGGAATTTCAGCATTGCAGCGAGCGACAGTCCGCGGGCTACTTACCTTGAGATAAAGAGGACTTGGTGCGCGGTGACGTGAAAAAAACGGACGCTCTCCCTGCCATCCCTTCCCCGTCCTATCCGCGCCCGCAAAACACATAAACTTGGGAAACACGAGGCAAGAAACTTAATTCACTGGAAAATACTCGACGTGTCGAGGTGTACCAGCCTTGGCCCACCCGCACCACCTACAGTAAGGATCCACCTCGCTCTGAATTCATTCTGCTTGTTAGAAAGTTTACATCCTTATCGACGACTGGAAGATAAATTCTAAGACAGATAATGGCTTGCAGTCTAGGAATAGAAATTCCGTAACGTTTAGTATCGGCCGGACACATTTACGATTTGATCATTCTGATACAAATATATGTATACAGGAATAACTATTCAACATAATAACAACATATCCGGCAGGCATATCAATAATGGAAAACTATCTTATATTGAATCGATGTTTTCAATCCCGAGCAGTAACCGGTCTATTCAACTGAATTCCGTTTATATGATACAATGATCCACCTATAATGATTTTTAACGGACTGGAATCATGAAACATATGCTTTCTCGGGTGAAAATTTTTCAGGTAAAAACAGTAATTTGCTTTATTGGTGTTTAAACAGCATGGCCAAGAAATCTCTCTACCAGTCCAAAGCAATTAATGGGTGGCTTGAAATTGTCGTCCATAATTGTAGTTCATTCTCATTACCGTTCTTTTTATAACCCCGTTTCATACCACCTGCGAAAAGCTGCGCGTTCACCCGCATAAAAAGTGGTCTGCGTACTGTGGTAAAAAAGAGAACACAATTCGCTGGGTCAGAGGTGAGATCCCGAAACTGATAATTTACGCATTCTCGGCAAAAAGACTGGCCGTCAAGAGCCGCGGTGGCGGATACACAGAGAGGTCGCAAAACACTTAATTTATTGGTCGCCACTTGAGACTGTACTGTCTGGGGTTTCCGCATCCGTTTCTCTCCGTCGTTCTAATCAAGACTCGAAAAGTTCTTGCGAAGTGGCTGCAGGGTTCGTACGGTAAGAAGCTCGCGTCTTCTTGCCGAAGTGGCACTTGCAAAACTTACAGTGCGCAGGTGAACGCGACAGAAGATGTCCGCTTTCTCAAACTCATGACCTCAAGGATTCTGCGTCGGGTGGCGTGTGAAAAAATTTGCTGTGCCACGGGAATCCTTCTGGTACAAGATATGACGGGCTAGCAATATTTTTTTGTAAAACCGGAGTGTACGTGATCAGATTACTTATTTTTTCCACTTCATGAGCGTCGCGGCTCAGTTCCACCAGAGACATATTCATTTGTCGACATTTCGTTAATTACGTATGCGAGATGTGATCAGTGATGAACAGCTGCTTCTATTGTCAATAAATAAGGCCATCCTGCAATAATTGGAAGAAAAAAATTCATCGGCCGCGATTCTATGATTCGACGGAATAATTTGACACTGTAAAATTATTTCGTCGGACCAAGGAATCAAGTAATTCATCGTTGGTTAAAGAAATATTTTTTTCAGTTGCTAGCTAGGACTTACTTGTAAAACCTTTCAACTATTGGTTGGAGTATTTAATGTGTCTGGAAAGGTCGCCTCCAATTGCCGCATCGACGTCGATCTCTTTCGTGTCATAGTGAACTCATATGCCTTCTGAATTTCCTTCCGTACTTATTGTCGTATTTTGTGATTTTTTAAAAATTTTGCCAGAGTCCAGTTTCCATTCTGCCAGTGCCTGAAATCACGTGCATATAAGATGCACGAATTTTCAAGTGCCCAAATTTACAGTTCTCCGTTGTCAAACAAGATGCCACTCACCGTCGCGACTTCGCACGCTTCCCGATCGAGATCAGTGCCGTTATTGGCGAGACAATCGATGTCATTGACGACGAGCTTCGTGGAACCAGTGCACTTGAAATCAGTCCCGCAGCCCGTAAGCGTGAGCCTGATTCGATGCAATTTAGTTGGCATTTTCTGAAGGGATAAAGAGACAGTGACGTAATTATTTATTATAGCTGGGCACTTTGCTTCGGAAGTCGGCAATTTTTGAGGACCGAGCTTACCTCGTCGTAACCCACGTCTGCGACGACGTGTATCTTGGTGCCGTTGGGCTCTAGGGAAATGTCCGTGACACTCCACTCATCCTTCGAGCAGCCGTCAAAAGACGATTTCTTCACGAGCTACAACAGAATGAGTTTTACGGCGGAGTTGAAAGCCTCCCTTGGAAAACTTCCCTTGCGACCGAGGTGTACGTTGCAGAAATGAAAATTCGAGATCTGAGGACTTCGCTCGCAACGTTGAACGTGTATTTTGCCGAACAACCATCACGGCCATAATGACAATGAAATAAAGAGCAATGTTTAACTCTTCGGATCGAACTTACCGGCGTTCCGTTTACAGCCAAAAATCCGCTCACTACGAGAATCCAGTAAAGAATCATTTCCAGAATGTCTCTTGCGAATTCGACGGAATGGTTTTAGGGCACCGAACTCACCAAGGCAGGCTTATCCGCTGTTACAAGCTTCTCGTTTCGCTGGCAATTCGACATTGTCGGCGTTTCAGCTCATACTGCAGTGGCCTTCCGACAAGAGAAACCGATCATCGTTGAGTAGCTGGAACGGTAGTGTTGTTCAGTAATTAGTATGAACAATAAAATCACCTTGAGCTTTGTTGTGGCGGCATTCTGACCGATCGCCGTAATGTGCTCCCTCGTTATAGATTATATCGATTGCCATGGCTCTCGTCGAATAACAAATCGACCAGAGGATCGGGACTGCGTGCGTGTGTAACGGAATTTGGCCATAGCCTCGGGTCGAGTTTGTTCCGCACGTCTCGTAAAGGTCTTTCGTTAACCCGGTGCATGCCGAGTCATAAATTTTCCTTTCCAGTTCAGCCTCACTGGTCAAAAAAATTTTTTTACAAGTAAGGTGTTTACTAATTTTGAAATACCTGTATACGCTGATTATGAAACCATATTTATTTCCATTCACTCGGATCTAGTTTTTGTGTTACAGCTACTATCGGTAAAATTAAATATTTATCGTTTTGACGTATCTTTTTTGATTCAGGGTGTTTTGTTATTCACAATGAATACCAGGTAGACGGTTACAATAAATAACAAAAACCTTGAATTAACAAAGGTAAGTCGAAACGATGGACATTTAATTTTACTGGTGGTAGCTGTAACACAAAAACGTAACCTGATCGAATCAACATACAACATGCAAGATTTTAATTTTTTAACAAAGCATTCACGAGGAAAAGTTGAGGACAATCGTTTCGGGCTATTCATTCGAAAATTGGGTTTTCATGTTTTTAAGAGTAGTAAAAATCAAAGCCATGGTCGAAAAAATCTGATACTCGGCGGATTAAAATGTTTTTTTTCCTATACACTTCACACCATGTTTAAAAATAAAAAGAAAGCCGACGATGAGAGTCAGACGTAGGTGGGTTTGAATTGGAATGCCTCATATACAAGTCCCTTTGTCGTAGTTATCGATTCTTCATCCCGGATTTCGCGGACATCAAGTTATAACGGTACAGCGATTCATCATAGGATTCTGCTTGCAGCTCAAAATTAGCAATGCTTTAACCATGCCTTCAGCCACCCCAAATCACTTGAAATTATATGATAATGGTTCGAGTCACGTAACCACTTCGCGAAATAAATTTTTTCATACCGAATGGATGGTTTTATTCAGTAGCATACAAGTGAAGTCACATTAACCTTAATATAATAACTATAACAATTGTCTTCTTTGATTGTAATTACTAAAACGTCGTATAGGTATATGGATTGATATTTCACTATACTGATCGCCGAACCGTCTTTTCAAGTTTCTTCTCAATTCATCTCATGAATACCGGGTCAGGTATAACCAGGGCTTTTTGAAGATTCATTTACTTGCGTGTAAGCACCTCTAAGGAAATTTGAGCAACGTTGGAATTCATCCACCCCTCGGAAAAGTACTTTTCAAGCCCTACTTGACATTTGGTTGATGGATGACGTCGGATGGTAAAATAATCTTATATCTCACGACACATTGGAGTGTTATATCGACGATATATGTACCGTACAGCGTTGGGAAATTTTATTTTCAGTTCGTAGAAATTAATATCAGCGACAACATTTGTAATTTCATAGTCAGAATTTTTCGTGATTGCAGATACGGTAAGTTTCATCAATCCTTAATGACCACTGCCAAATCGCACGTGCGTCTGTGAGTATTTGATTAGGAATACCTTTCATTGGAATCGGTTTTAACGCAGTTATAAGGCTAATTTATTTGCGAGTCAACAAGCAGCTCGCTTATTAAGTTTGTTAGTTACATCAATTAAAATAACGATTGGAAAGATGGATGTGAATCATCAAGCTAAATTACAGTGCGCGATTTCTGACGATAAATCCTAAAATCCCGTATCGACTCCTTCCTAAAGGAAAAAATTCACTCAAAGGTTCGATGTTCGATTAGAAATCAATTCACCCTTCCAAAACTCACAATGAATTAAATCGTACAATTATATCTCCACGGGTCAAATAAGTTTTTCGTGAGACTTACAATGTCCACGGACCGAAGGTTGAATCGGCTTAAGATGGTCTTGAGATTCAGAGCGAAAGTGTCAAAGTGGAAAAGCAGGGGACGCCGCCACGTCCATCCTTCACCCTTCTCACTCGTGAAGTCTGCAATGACGTCGGTCAGAACGCGAGTTAAATGACGAGGGAGGACAAGGCGTCCCAAGTCAGCCTCTTGAACGATGATCCCGAATTGTCACCGAGAGGAATTATCGGCGTCTTCTTTGTCACCTAGCAATTCTAGAGTGCAATTTCTCGACTCGGACTCACCGCGAACAGCCGCTGCTTCGTCGTCGCCATTTCAAAATCAGTATTCCGACGGCAGGCAGTTCGGAAAGAGGTGAACACACAGGACGAGGCGAGGCACCGGACATTCCTTACATGACGAGGTGGCCGGCAAACCGGCCCTACGTGCCCAGGCTCCCTTATACCGGACGGTTAACCCCGAGTTGACATCACCTTGCAGAATCGGAGCGTCCATCTTGAGAGCGTAAGCAGCTCCCGGAAATTTAAAATTTTCACGTGGAACAAGAATCTGCGATTTTTCACGACAGTGAAGAAGTAAGATCGAAAAGTTTATCAGATTCTTTTCCGGGATGCTTCTGTAGTCAGCCGTCTCGTTATGACGAATAGGAGGAGGGGAGGAGCAGGAGGATGAGCCGTGAATTAGATCGTGAAAACGGTATGCAGCGGAAGTAGCTCCCGTATGCATTGAGATCTTTCGAGTCATAGCTGTAATATTGGAAGAAGAAAAGCAAAAAGGCAAAGACGAGAAAAACTTTCCTCGCAGGGTGGAGATTCGAAGGGGCGCGGAAGCAACGAAGAGGGACCGGATCGAACCAGGGTAGTGAAGGCATTCGCTTTGAGCGCTCTTTTAAAAGAAGTTGAAAGCGATGATACCGAAGGATATTTCAGGCACGTTTTCCCACTCTTATACTACCATGCCGACTGACACGCGCGAAAACCCATCACCGTTACAACACTTACGCGAGCATGGATATCCGACGCCTTTGAAGAGTCGATGTCTTGCCCCAGCTCCTCTCACGGGAGCCCACCGAACGTGCCTCTACTAATTTACTTCCACCGTTTTCCCCGTTCCGCCCCCGATCCGGCACTGCGTCGTCGGCATGAAATACCTACTCGCTTATTCCCTTTCTACGCGTGCACGCTGCTCCGTCCAGCTTTTCGACCGAGCGACGCTCACGATGGCGTAAATTTCAACCACCCGTCCATCCCTTGCACCCCACCATTTCCTTCCGTTCGGAGCTCCTCGTCATCCTTTCTCAGAGCTCATGAAATTCCCCTTGAACACCAAGAGGAGCAATAATTACCAGGATTTCTGCCGTGCCTGGTAATTGCGTTTAGTTTCGGGTCGGTTAAGATCGCGGCAGGAAGTACAGTGGATCGGATCGTCGGTGGTCCCTCCCGTCGCGAAGCCGCGGGAAAGACGGCAGGGTGTCCTGCAGTAACGTTTCACGTGCGACGTTCTCCCGACCCGGTGGGGTGACACACTTCCCGACCCCTCGCCGCGGGGCTAACGAATCAAGCTGGGCTCGATCTGGAACTTGAAACCGACCGTATATAAAAATGCTTTTTTCGATTTTTTCTCCAGCGTTGATCACTCGACGTTGACGGGGAATACCTACCTATATATAGTACAATATTGCGTCGTGCGCAGGCGACGGCGACACACCGCAAGGTAGAATCTGACAGGCTCCGCGGGAACTTGAATGTAATTTTTTTTTTTTTTGTCAAGACACGATATCATTCGAAACTAAGCCCTGTATCGCAAAGTTTTACCTTCGGAGAGATGAGAGTCAGGCAATCGGTGAGAGCTGATTACATTTGCGATTTTACATATTGTTATATGCACGCCTGCAGGGAAAACAATTTTTTGTTGGTAAATTTTCACCACGTCCAGGGTTTTCGAGTCCGTCTATGCTCGTGTATGGAAGTATAACGTGCACCTACGTAACCGTATGCATTTGCAGGAGGATGATGACTTCGCTTGCGGCTGGAATAGAATGCATACCAAGCAACCGAGTTGGGTCTGCGAGGACCCTGGAGAATTTCTGGCTAAATGAAAGTTCTCGTACCTACCTATACCTTACCTACCTACCTACCCACCTACCACCCAAGTTTAAAAAACTTTAAATTAGCAAAGAGATGAGATCTCGTTCTGGTCCGCGTGAATACTGAATGAATAATCAAGCGACATGTATATTATACCGATTTAATAATTCACTCTCAACTTTTTCACTCGCATCATCCAATTCGGTAATTGACAATTTTTGTTACACAAATACGTCCGAATTCCACCCTTGCACACCGCGATTTGTTTCCTCTTTTAAAAAATGTCGGAAGATAAAAATTATTTCCAAATTTACCCCGAAGCGTAATCAGACTGTACTTCTCGAAATAAAAATGGAAAAAAATTATTTCGATTGATCATAGCCGAGGGGTTGAGATCCATCCGTTGTAATCACCAGAATTCACCCCTCTGTGATAGCCCCAGGCACGGTCAAGTCCTCCGTGACCACTGCTTTGATCTCGTAGTAAAGCCGCCAACTGTCGTTTGTAGTTTCGCCTAATAATTGGAGTGCCGGAAGCGAAATATCGGCCCGCTTAAATTACGCCCGCAATTGTGACCAAAATAGATAAATTCGATCGGCTCGAAAATTTCTCGTGCATTCCAGAACTCGCTCGAAGTCGACGATCGGCAGCTGAACCAGCTTTACTGTGCAGCTTAAATTTTCGGTGGCAAGTAAATTCTCGGACGGCACGACGAGCCGGAATATGAGAATTTGGTTCACTTCATAATTCACGCGTCACAGCAGTGAGAGATAAATTTCAAAACGCGTAACTTTATTTCTGGAGTTCGTTGTTTGGGGCACGGATGGATATGGACGACAAGTGTGCGCCCACAACGGATTATTTCGATCACGGGGCGTCTGAAAAGTCTTAATCTAGCGTTTAGAGAATAGCGCACATATAGTCCAAACGAATAAGCTATAAAATCGACTGACTTCTATTCGGGAATAACGTAGGTTAGCCGATTTTTTTATAGGTTCATCACAGACGGACGAACATATTTTCACTTACCACCCAAAAAGTTAGGTCCGGATTTGTCCGCAACGAATTAAAAAAAAAATTAAAAATACCTAGGGTAATGGTAGGAAAAATGAAACTGATTTAAGCGTCAATTATAGTTAATGTTACAATACATAAAATAATGGTGAACATGTGTAATTTAGTTTTACAATCCATCATAATATTCACAATCATATTAATATTCTCGGAGATATCTCTATTTGTTTAAAAGCAAAAAATTTCAAGTCGCACAAAAATTGTGATTTTCAAGTTTAAAAATTATTTTTTTTTAATTTATGGGAAGTACTAGTAACGAACTGACTCCACGATTTTTTGGCAACCCGTAGGCCAATCAAATAAGAAAGGGCAGACGATGTACGGATTTTGGCTTGTCGCGGATTGTTGCTCAACTATATAACACAGCCAAAAAAGCCTTGCACGATCATTTTGAAGACACTTCATATTACCTGTACCATGAGTTTCAAAGCCACACGTTGTTTATTCATCAATTTATAACAAGAAATGTAAATTTGTTTTTTTCCACGGCATTTTGCATTTTGCAACTAAACAAATAGAGGAAATTGATCTCACGATAGCTTGTTTTATCGAGAATGATGAGACGAACAACTTTTGTTTCAACAGTTTTCGTGTATGACCCACAACAAAGACGTTGTTTAACAAAATGTGGGGTCTCAAAAGTTTAAACAATCGTTGCGGACAAATCCGGACCTAACTTTTTGGGGGGTGAGTGAAAATATGTTCGTCCGTCTGTGATGAACCTATAAAAAAATCGGCTAACCTACGTTATTCCTGAATAGAACTTTATTTTATTCTCCTGGACTAATAGAAGCTCAGGGGCGTTTGGTACCGAGAAGAAAGCTGGCGAGGGGTCCAGAGGGATAAGGATTGCACCGACTCGAGGATCCCTCGATGCGGGTGTCAGGGAACGTTCGCGGCACATGGCAATCCATCATCCGTAGAGCTCGCCATTCATCCGAAGACGAACAAGATAGATAGTCGTATAGCTCCGTGACCCCTATGATCCGGAGAGGGGGGGGAGGGGCATCTTGTACGTCGGCGTTTCCCGAATGTTTTTACACCACGTCACCACGTGTCCCTTGGAGACCTTCTCGACTAGGACTCGTGTTATGCTCGCATTATGCAGTGATCTTCGCGGGAAAATATGGGGATCCTGCAGTTGCATCGAATTATGCGTGCGGATCGGTGACTCATCGATTCCGGGCACGCTGTAATAATTATCGCAAAAAACTTTGGAGGGGACTCTGTTTGATTAACAGTTTCCTAGTTTCTCTTGTGATAATCGCAAGTTGAATTTCAAAGAGAAACTACGATTATATTGGGTATCGTTGGAATTTTTTATTTTTTTTTTTTGAACGTTTCAACTTTTGTCAAAACAATGCTCTTAGTGGACGTGGGAATAAATTAATCGTGCAACAAGTTCGTCATTCGAATTGCCATATTTGGCTAACGCAAATTGTAACTTTAATATAAATTTTCTGTCTCATAGTTACGATGCGATTGGATTTGTCGAGAAAGAAAGAGAGCGAGAAGAGGAAAGAAGAGGTGGAAGAAGAATTCGTTTCAAAGTAAAAAAATGTCGCGTTACCCGAAATTAAGAATTTCTCTGTGCACAGTTATAATAACCGTTTAGTCACGTTATCAGAAGATGGATCTTTTCATATTGCATAGGGTGAGTTACCCTGCGGCTACTTACTAGGATTGAGTCCTTCTACAGCATCACACGGTCGAGGTAACATTTTGGTAACATGTTTTTCTCATACGTGATCCTTACAGTGATGCTAACTTCCTTCTTCACAAGGTTTCAAGCATAACAGAGACTATCGAAATCGTTTTTTTTTTTTTTTTGTCGAAAAATGAGTCGAACAGGCGAGTTCCGCAAGTGTCGGAGCGCGAATGCCGGCATAGTTTTATGAATATAATATCGCTGTTACCGGCAATCAAGCGTAGCCCACGGTGTGCAGTGTACCGTTCACATTCTGTAGAGTTTGAAAGCAAGTATATAACATCGTTAGTAAGTTTCGAACGACTGTATAACCGGGTTAAAATCTCTAGAAATTCAGGTAAAACCTCCCTTTAAACTCATTGAAAGTTAATTGCATTCCCTGACAGGTTCACCGGCGGGTGAAGGTGGAGGTGGAGGTGGGTAATGCTCGCGTGTAAATATTGGCTCGTTTATATGCACCTAGATGCGCGTATGCGCGCGTATAAACGACGGTGTGTACATGCACGTGTGCCAACGGTAATATCGATATATTCATGAATGGATGTTCACCTCGGGGTGCGTGCAGAGTTCCGCCCTCCGCCTAGCATGTTTGTCGATAAACGAAGTAGTAATTTAATTACCGATGCACGGTCTGCGACCTGGCCGACATGCGCGTCAATACAACGTAACGATTCGAGGTGTGTAGGTAAAGGTTAATTCACTCGGAATCGGTACCTGGGCGATATCTTGGTGCTTCGAATGGGAAAATTCACCGAAATTAGGCACAGCGTTTCGGAAGCAACACAGAAAGTGGATTTAGCTGACGATAAGGGCTGTGGCGTAAGGGCGTATTCGGTGTGATACGCGCCCTCGTTAAAGCCAATTACTCATTTAATCCAATCCCACCGGCGTTGTTACGGAGCATTCATTGCAACGTGGCTTGTAATGGCAGAAATTTTCATTATTCAGGGTTTTTACCCTCGCATATGTTATAGGTGAAGTCGCGGCACTGGGGACTCGGCTGTCGATCGATTTTACGTTGATATAGAGTCGATGGGAATCGGATGTAGATTTAATCAGAAGCTGTTTTATTGTAATTGATTCACTAATTACCCCGGCAGTATCATCTGCTGATGAAAAGCTGCAAAATATTATCACACTCTGGGCTATTATTTCAGTCATAAAATGACGTACCTACAATTAAACCACGCGAATATTCTCACCGAGTTATCCACACAAGCTACTACGCTCCGCTGAACGAGCTCGTGAACGATAACAGCCAAGCCCTCCGTACGAATGGTGTGAATATAATTTGAAATTACTCGAAACCGCATAATTTATTTTCATTTTTGACGCGTGATCGCGTCGAAGCGAAGAGAGACGAATACCGTTCTGATTTTTCGGTTGGATCAGTCGCTGTTGGCGCAAAAAGGCTGTGCTTTTTGCATTTTTGTTTCGCAATTAGTTGGTATTATTAAACAACCAACTTTATTTCCATATTCCGGCGCCGAGCGTGTCATCAAATCGTCGTGCCGACGAGACGAGAAGAGACGGTAAGCTCACGGTCGAAACGAATTATAACAGAGTTGTGCAGGCGAATAATTTTGCATTGGATTGGCTAATTTAGGACGTCGGATAAATTGCAGATTGTCCTGCTCGTAGCAGCAGCAGCAAGTCTGCCTGTCTCTCGGCGCGATCCGTCGCGGCGTCAATTGAGTTGATTAAAAACCAAGTCTTTGTTCGTTTCGCAGACTTCGTTTCAATTTAATAGCATCCCTCTCGCATCCCGGGACATTGATTGTGCCTCATTTTTTCGCCCATTATACATGTATATCTATCGACGGATTATTTTGGGCTCGCGGAAAAACTTTTAAACTCTGGAATACGGCTCTGGAAAAATTTTCCTTTCACAAAAATTCATGCAGTCTGCGTGTATACTTGTTCAATACGAATACAATCCGGTGTTTGTTGAAAGGCCGGGAAATGATACATGCAAGTACGTTTTAACTAAAAAATACGAACAGCTAATTGCAGTGAGTGAATGAAATTAGAATTATATTTTGCACCGGGATGCCGCTTGAAGTTCCCCTCAAACAGAGAAGGTCACTTTGTGTAACTTAAAATTTTAATACATATTCATACTGATTGTGAGAGTGACTAAACTTTATTCAGGATTTCCATTTCATTCACCTCCCTTTTATTCTAAATTTCATAAAACTGTGTTGCACAAATTGTTTTTTCTTCTTCTCTACCTTCAGGATAAATATCTTGCTGTTCGGTTTAAAGTACTTTGTGCAGGTTATTTGAACTTCACCGCCCTACAACGCGTTCCGCTTCCAGTGTTTGCCGGAGATGAGTGATTGTAATTTGTAAGTAAATATTGTCAGGACTTATGACACGCATGTATACATCTGCAAGTTATATGAACTGTTCACCCTAAGTTCATTAAGCAAAAAAAATTCTCGTCTGTCACGTTGTCGTGGCTTCGGTATTCTAGCATTGATTACAAAAAAATTACTGGACAACCAAAACTACGGAGCGCTTGTCTTAGAGCTCGAGATTTACCGGGTGGAGGACATGGACAGCCAGAACTACGGTGAATTAGTCCTGAAAGTCAAAAGTCACCAGGTCAAGGACCTGGAGCACAAAAACTACGGAGCGCTTGTCCTGGAAGTTGAGTTTCACGAGGTAATGGACCTGGAGCGCAGGAACCACGGAGCGCAAGTCCTGTAGGTCGAGTTTCACCAGGTAGCGGACCTGGAGCGCAGGAACCACGAAGTGCTTGACCTGGAAGTCGGGTTTCACCAGGTCAAAGACCTGGACAGCCAGAACTACGGAGCGCTTGTCCTGGAGGTCGAGTTTCACCGGGTGGAAGGCCTGGAGCGCCAGAACTACGTAAAATTAGTCCTGAAGGTCAAAATTCACAAGGTAGTGTACCTGGAGCGCAGAAACTACGGAGCGCTTGTCCTGGAAGTCGAGTTTCACGAGGTAATGGACCTGGAGCGCAGGAACCACGGAGCGCAAGTCCTGGAGCTCGAGTTCCACCAGGTAGCGGACCTGGAGCGCAGGAACCACGGAGCGCTTGTCCTGGAAGTCAAGTTTCATCACGTCAAGGACCTGGACACCCAGAACTGCGGACTGCTTGTGCTGGAGGCCGAGTTTCACCGGGTGGAAGACCTGGACCGCTAAAACTACGTAAAATTAGTCCTGAAGGTCAAAAGTCACAAGGTAGCGTACCTGGAGCGTAGAATCTACGGAGCGCTTCTTCTGGAACTCGAATTGCACCAGGAAGCGGACCCGAAGCGCAGGATCCAGGAGGTAGAAATCTGCGGAGCGCGATTCTCATACGTCCACTCTACTGCGTGGTTGTTTCCAGACTGAGGAATTTGGCTCGCTGATTTTCGTCTATATAGATCGATGACGTCAAGAGAAAAAAAAATTTGGGTGACGTCACTTTCCGAACATCCGAACACCGGAATATCCAAACTTTGCTTTCGACTTTAATGCTATGTATGACGATGTATGATTGTCAGGACTTATGGCAAGCATCTATACATGTGTAAGTTATATGAACTGCTCACCCTAAGTGCATTAAGCGAAAAGAATTCTCGTCTGTCACGTCGTCGTGGCTTCGGTATTCTAGCATTAACTACAAAAAAAAAAAAACATAATTGTTTCAACTGTTAATATTTTAATAAACTCGACGCTCAGCTGCATTAACAAAAAGGCCGTGCAGTATTTCGGTTGTTCGGTTTCGACAAATTAGAACCGTTTTAAATTGCAGGAGACGAATGTTTGTCAAAAAATTATCAAAATGCAGTTCACTGCGTGTACTTCATTTTAAAATATGATTTTAGCTGTATTCGAAGTCAGGTAATAGACCGAGAAAGTAAATATTTTACAAACTTTGATCTGAAGCAAGGTAGATACATACTGAAGTTACTCATTTTCAAAGGCCAAAAGACAAATCGAATTACTGATTAAATTGGGAAAGAGATCGATCTTGGAGACATATTTTAGTCAGATGAAAATTTTTCAAAGATTACAGCACATATTACATTAATATTGAAATAGCTCTGTAATTAATTGTTTCACTATAAGGGCTGCAATTGAGTATTTTTGTGACGAACAGCTATGAAATGATTGAAAAAAAATGACCCTTAAAAAATCGACGGAGTTTCACGCAACTCTGAAGCAAATCAATTAATTATTCGTCAAGTTTTTCTCTACATCGACGGTATTTTCTACATAAAAAAAAAAAACAACTGAGAATGATGAAATCTGCGATATAATACCAACACCAGTGGAATACTTACGGACCGGCGCGATGTTATTATTCTACGCATCCGAATGAAATATTCGCAATAATAATCTCTTTTGTTCGAAAACACGGAACACGAGGCGGGGTCACGCTTGGGCAAACACCGAAGTTTAAATCGAACAGCCGTGGTGGAAGAGGGCGACACAGGCTGATATGTCGTAGTCTAAATCGTGAAAGCACAATGGAACGGCGGATAGAGAGATGGGTACCATATTCAGTCGGAACAAGTTAATCGGCGTGCTGAATAAAAGACCCGGACAGGAGGGAGGGGGTTGATTATTTAACAGCACGATCGACGGCCCTTTGTGTTGCTGCGTGCGCCCCGTCGACTCAATTGATAGGCGATTCTAGAGATTCGATGCTCTCTCACCAACGCCGATCGTTCGGGGTCGACGCTATCTGCTCGTCAACCATTCTGTGGCTCATTGTTAGTTTTTACGTTAACTGCCGAGCTTCGCTTCGGCATTTAAACCTTTTTTTTACCGCCCTATCTCTTCTACTTGTTACTCGTCGCGGTTGGAGTTGATGGGGATTCGTGATGAATGCCGGAAATACGATAGATCGGGGAACGTCTGTCAATTATACGTGTTTCAGATTTAGTTTTACTTCGGGAATGGTTACTGCCTACAGGAAAATTCACAATGGAGAAGCGGGCTGAAATTTTGGTGGACGACGATGCAGAATTGCCTGATCCGGGCTTATATTTTACAGAATTTCTAAAATGCGTACAGTTGAAGTACGGAAAAAGCTAAAATAAAGAATCGTCTGCACGAATATGAATGCAATAACCCAACGCGTAAGAATGGTCTGAATTCTAACGATTTCATGTTTTCATTTTCTACACTTAAGATTTTTACATCTTAACGTTCTAAAACAAATTCAATCGTCTCCAAAAATTTGATGTTTCACCTCTTGATTTGATGTGTGGCCGTTCTATTTCTCGTTCCCCACCCATCTCAATCATTCGCAAAGTTACAGATAAAATATTCAATCCCGAAATCAATTTCCGGTTGTTTCCACCAGATATCTTTCTGACTGTTTACTTTTCGATTCTTGCGACGTCATAAAATGGCTCTTACCTCTCTAACTGATGAGACCCACTCTGCATTCAGAATTCAGGAAGCTTGACAAGCTTCCTCGACGAGCTGATAATTAGTGGATAGAAGTGGTTGTCAACCGCACACAGCTGGTGGTACCAGATCAGCAAATGCACCTCTCTTGACCCTCTCGGAACTTCGTCTACCCATCCTATTGTGTTCCTCGCAGTTAAACGGCGATGGTAAGGCTGTATCTTTAGTCACGTTCGGCCGATGTTAGATGGACAAAAACGACCGATGTAAATATGATGTAAGTAAATCATATAAATATGCAGCTTATAGAAGCTGCATTTGTTAGTCGCAAGAGTCAGCTGTGCAGAGAAAACCTCAATATAAATGTATTATCTAGGTGTTGATATTGCTGCTTATAATGTGTTCGAGATAGAAGTTAAGAAATGTTTTAACATGTTACGAACGCATAACTGAACAACTTTTTTTCAATGCATTTCGTTCAGAAGAGCTTAAACTACGCCATAAATCGAAAAAAAATTCGTAAATTTCAGTTGTTCGTGGCGGTTGTCGACCGACGAGAAATCGAAGACGTGGAAATACGTCAGAAAGAAATAATCACTTGACAATATTTACCGAGATTCGTTTGGTCTACAAGTACACAAAGCCAATTGCGACCGCCTACTCTTAATTAGACTTCCTAAATCACCCCATCTAGATCCTCCTTTTCTTGGTGGATCGAAAACGTGAAACTTGGTTTATATTCGACTGATTTATTCTACCAGCGAAGAAACAAGGAGGATTCGTATTCTCAATTATTCAACAGACCCTCCTGATGTTTACGAACGTTCTATGACTTAATTAACCAATTTCCTTTGTTATTGCTAAGCCCCAGAGTTCGGATCGGATCAGTTATCCGCTGCTAATTGATACATCTCGCAGTCAAATTTACAGTGTAAATACGAAAATCTTGGGGAATCAATTACTCGGTATGTATGACCAGAACGAAACCTTACGTTCAATTGTTGCGTTACCGACTGAAAAGTTTCAGCCAAGAATTACTCGCCCGAAAATTGCACCCTGAAGGCTAGTTATACAACGATTTTAGTTCAAAGATGGAGGAGGGCCGGATGAATTTATTTTCGATCCAATTCCGAAGGAACCGATAGCCTTTCTCTGCCCGCAGCATCCGTCGGCGGTTCAGGCTGGACTTTAGAGCGAGTTATCGCTGTCGGATCGAATTGCATATATCTAAAAACCACGCAACGTTGGGGGTGTTTCAGTACGAAAGGTACGTCCAACCTCACCACCCTGGCATCGTCGTTCTCCAATCAGTACTAACTCCCGTCGAGTTTTCCTAACCAAAGCCATGGACCGACCGCAGCCTTCCGCTTCGCTGATCCGAAAGGCTTCACGTTTGGATCGGCACTCCCCGCTAGCAAAACGCTCGTTCATCCCGCAAGGTACACACAAAGTTAAATGGCCTTGCCTTCCTGGATCGATTCACAATTATGCGATCGTTATTCATCAAGGCAGACGTTTATCGCACATTGTGATAAACCAGCGATACTGTGTTTCCACATTACCGTATCCGAGGTTTAGCCCTGTTGAGTTAATCTGTCGACCTCATTTTGAGAAAAGGAATCTTACAATCTTCGCTTTCAAAAGATCACGTGCGAAACTAGATTGATTATTCATTCTCCAACTGGCTTTAGAAAAATTGGCGAATTTTAAGCCGCTATATTTTTAATGCAGTTCTGAAGGATTTCTCGTCTAACCTAATTGCAAATTGCAAAAATTTTTTTACAATCATACCGTTCAACTGTTCCGCCGTCTGCGAGTGGGGTGAAATTGGGCAGGCTCGTTCACGCATCAGGTACAAGGTAAGGCGTAGCAGTCGAGTAAGTAAATGATTACAGGAAGACAGAAGTGAAGGCGAGATTATAATTTCTGAGAGGCTCTCCGAGCTTGAGAGGGTTTTTACAGCGTTATTAAGAAGGGGGCAATTGGCAGGCGAACCAGCTACCAGCTACCAGCTACCAGCTGCCAGCATATAGCAGCCAGCAGGTAGCAGCTACCGGCTTACATGTTATACATGCATAGCGCCGCGCCTACGTGTACCTGTAGACCCAACTTGGTGAGTGCCACTTTAAAAATTAACCAAGAAAATTATGTAGTTTTTATACGCTGATGTTTTGCTCCGTCTTTACGCTCGACGCTCATGTGCTGGAAAAGTTTGCTCTGATTAACGCTAAAAATTCTGCAGCAAAACCTTATAATCCTTAACGACGACGTATTTACACCCAAGTTTATACTCGGTTGAACGTGATCCTTTAACCGCGGGAGTTGTTCCGCACATCCGCGAAGTAAAGCGGAGAAGACGACGCTGAAGAAGAAGAAGAAGAAGAAGAAGTGTAACAGGGAGAGGAGTTTGAGAAAGAAAAAAAAAAAAAAATTAGATAAACTTTAACATCGAGACTTGTTTCTTTACAATTCTTGCTGTAGTGCAATTTTTTTAGTTTCATATAATACCCTGGTATATCTTTTGCGAAGAGAAATAAAAAAAAGGATCTCTTTTAACCCAGCTGCGCGACCGTTAATAAGTGATTCGATTTTTCCAATATTTATATATTTTCATTTCGCCGCGCGTCCATGGATGCCCCTTCCTAAGAAAAAAAAAAAAAAAAAAAAAAAAACAACACCGATTGTATTTCATATTAAGAAATTTTGTCTGGATATCACGTAGGAGGCGATATTTGTCCCACAGGAACCGTCCTTTTCCCGTCGCCCTGCAGAGTCCCATTGAAATGCCTTTCGTAATTCGCATTTCGCCTAATTTAATAAAAGGATTTGGCACGGACCCTTCACAGAATCTATAGAAGCGAGGATGCACCCCTCAGAAGCAACCACGTGGCTACACGAGTGGCGCATAGAGGGTGGTGATCTGTCAGTTCTCCCTCTTATTTTACTCTACTTGTACGTACGTTGTAGAAGTGGCAAAAATAAAACGACTCCCCAGTACTGCAGTGTTCGGCAATAAGTTTTCAGTATAAGTTTCGTAAGTTAAATAAGTTAAGCGTAAGTTTTGACAATACGGGTGGATGCATAATATTTTGAAACAAATTTTTTTATTCAACATTTTTTTTACCTCCTCACGCCGGTACGAAATACAAGATCAAAGATGCGGCAAAGCGAAAGAAGCGAACGGTGTACGGGATTTTACTTATGTAGGGAGTCTAGAAGCTTTCTCCCGCAGATTTTCACGGTTTAGGCGAGGCAGGGATGCAAACGGTATAAATTTTTTAAAAGTAAAGAGGATTTCATCGCGGCTAGGTGTATGCGTAGGTGTATATCATTGGTTCATCCCACCGATCTAGATGTACGCAAACTTCAGGAAATCTTTGTAGCATTAAAAAAATATCCCGCTGAGGTCTTACAGACAGTTTCGAGCAATATGCTTCATCATTAAAATTGTAGTGAGCTCAGATCAATCCCAACTATATCATCATCGTCGGAAGTTTTGGTAGACATTTGTTACGACTGCTAAAGTGAGAAAAAAAAAGAATTCTCTGTCGTAGGAGATACCGAATAATAACAGCGCTTTACAAAAGTTTGAAATTTCATATCGCGTCGCGATTTCTAACCCACTTTACACTTTCAAGACAGCAGGTTGCGCTCGAGATTGCAGCATGGTAGTCGGCGGATAAGTCTTAATCGCAAAATGTGACAAGCCTTCAGGGTGATAGAACTTGGTGGAGTATGTCACGTGGCTTTCGCGTAACACTTGAACGTTCACAGGAGCAGCAGGACGATGGACGTGGAACAGCGCGGAGAAGCACTCCAGGGATGCTTGGCAGGTTCCATTGAACTGGTCAGACGGTTTCATCGTAGCGGTACATTTTTTAAAGTTTCATGCTTTATCGAAATATATAAAGCACTAATGATTGGATTTATGAGAGATTAACTTTTGGATCTGTCGTTTAATGTGCATTGCGATATTTAGGTTTGAACGTGACGCACTCTTCCTGAATCGCTCGTTCGAACTTTTGCATGCGATGACATCTGATTCATATGCTCAATAGGACAGCAATATTTATTGTTAAAAAACATGTTTGTTCCTTCGAGGAACAATTTGTTTTTTAATCAAACTACGATGGTGACAGGAACTTTTCCTCAGAGAGCAACTCGTATCTGAAACTTCTTCCAGTGTACGCGATTTCGAAATTGTTTGCAAAGTATGCAAATTTAATTCAAACAAATAAAATTAAATGCGGGTTGCTCTGGTCCAGCTGTCATGCTTGTTTCAAGTTTAAACTTACCACCTGCGACTCTACAAACTTGTCTACTGTTGGCTAGAACCTGGGAAATTGGCATATTAAATTCTATCTTACAGCTCGAAGTATTACATGGGAAACACTCGTAAATTTGAAAAAAAATATCCAACTCGTAATTAATATATCGCACCGGAACGATACATGATAAGTTGACACGAAGCATGTTTCGCGGGACACTGGTAATTACTAGACAAGCGGAGCAAAGGCGAAGAAACATGATGCATGTGCAGAGTCAACGTGGAAGATATAACATTTGGTGGAGATAAATCCGAAACTACATTCTGTAACAAACATTCTGCGTAGGGTGCGGTGGTGGATACGAGCCGTTAATTTCCTGTGTCAGATACTGTAGAAGATTACCCAAGCGTCAAAAGACAAAGCCTCCTTGCCTCTGCATGTGCCTTGGTACGATTCCACTCGTTGCTCCTAGGTTGATTCGATAATCAGAACACAGAGTCGACGTGTGATCGATCCTGTAGTCAGTCGCAAGTGAAGAGCAGGAAAACAATTAAGAGAAGAGGTACATCTGTAATCTCATTTCGCTGCAAGAGTGACACTCAGGTTGTGGAAATGTCTGTCGCGTGTACGAATTTCGTGCAGCAAAATAATGCTCAGTCGATTAAATTTCCCGCCCACTCGGCCGATGGATTGTCAAACAGAGATGTTAGCGTGCATCCAACCCCGCGACACCGCATCTGTTCCCATTGTGAGGTAATCAGTCCAGACTCCCACGAGTATCAAGGGCGCTCTCGCCGCCAAGCTTTTATCCATCTCGACGCGATGTAAATATGCGACAAGCGAGGAGCTTTTCTGTCGTGTCACGTGTGAAAAGCAAAAGAGGAGGAGAGGAGGAACGTGGGGAGGGAGAGATGGGCCGACGAAGATACCTGAGTGATTTAAAACGAGAGTATGAGAGGGAACCTGGACGAGGAACGACGGGGGAGATATAAACGTGACGATAAAAGAAATGCAAATTGAGTTAGCACCGTGAAAGTGGAGCTGTGCGCTTTTTCACCTGTCGTACAACTACGGCTGCATGCAGTCTGCGGGTAAACTCTAATTCTAGCCATTATACGCGCATGTGCCGTATTTTCAATCGAATGAAATATACGCCGTGCGAGCTGTACGTATATAATCATCGAGTGTTTTTACCGATGCGAAACCGGAAAATGGCGCACTCTGCACGAGGTCTGACCAAGTTGGGATTCCCCGACGGAGTGTAATCATTCCGATCCGTGGCTTGGGGCTAGGGATTAATGCACGTTTCAACCAGCCGTTCGCCATCGCCGATAATTTCCTTTTTTTCTTCTTTTCTCTCCTCCTCCTCCCCCTTGCCAATTTTTTTTTTTTTATCCCGGTGTTTCGTCACGGCGAGAAAAGTTCCTACTGAAAATATGGTGTGCATGTTAAACGGGCCGCGAGTTATAGCCTCGTAAAATCTTGCATCCCCGGGCTCATAATTTCGCGGGTCATAAAACAGCTGTTAACTCTAAATCCAAAACGCAAGCAGTTCCTCGTCTGGGTGAAGGAATTCCCGAGATGTGATGTCGGAATGAAGATGGGCCGATTTTATACGTGCGGACAGTTCATCTTACGTAATATTATCACCGAGTCGAGATAAGCCTCCATTGATCCGCACAAGATTGGCTCGCTTACACCTGATTCGACTTCGGAGAACCATAGAGAGGCCCACCTTTCGCTCTGGAATCCGATTGGAAGAGATGAGTAAGCCGGTATAATGACCGCGTCGCATGAATTTTTCATAAAAAATGGCTCCGAGGGATGTAGACGAAAGCCCGATTGCTTACCATTAGCTGCCAAGACTCCGGAATACGCGTTAGTATGCATGGTCCATGGCCGGATGAATGGACGGATAAAGGACGTGTGTCCCCTATGCGAGGAAAAATTGATCCATGAAAATCTCATCGTCCCTTGTTTTTCGGGAATACCTATTCGATTATCGCACTGTCGCTGCAGAGAAAACTCGAACCGTTTGTAGTAGGAAAGTTTTGCCATAGTGCAAGTGCAGGGGACTGGGATGAATTGATTCCGAACCTTGGAGGAAGTTTTTCCTCAGTGAAACCCTTTTTAGAATGTAAATATTTGCACGGAATACATTTTCGGTGCTTTTCATTTCTCGTATACCTACAGATAATCATTTGTAAAAGTCAACAAAGCTCTTGCACGCTACCCAGGGATAAAAAGTCTTGCATTCAGTAATTCAGATGGCGAAAGCGAGTGCCGCGATGCTGGGGTGCGATCAGGGGAAGAGAAGGGTCGGAGATAAAGCTCGGGACATAATTTAGTAATGCGGTTATAATTGCGGCCTTTCCGGGCATTCCGCTCGTCACTCTTTCCCATCACGCCGACCCCGCTCCGGGCGGTAAAACCAGAAGAGTTACATTAATCGCACGTCGTCTATGCGTGGGGTTGAAACGGTTGAAAGTATTACCGAAAAAGCGGAATCTCGTTTCGCCCGTACAGCTGGCGCGAATCAGGTACACCTCGCCTCGATCAGGCACACAATTCGAGGGAAATACGTCATGCGACGTGAGGGCGTTAGGTGAATAGCAAAGTGACACCCGAAACTCGGTTGGCAATTTGAAAAATACAATACCCGAGGGGTTGCGTCGATGGCGGCCTCGCCAACGAAGGGTGAAATCGATCTCGAATCGCACTTTGACCCGTCAGTTCTTTTGTTAACATTCCCAAAGGTCGGGTGTTCCTACTATCAGCGCGTAAAAGATGTCACGGACGACTGATATTGAAGGAGGCACTCCTTTGATGTCAACCATCCCTTCCGAGAGTTTTAAACTTCGATTGATTGATACGGACTCGGCAGGATCCCAGATTTTTCAGTATTCGGTTCTTTTGCGAATTTTTTATATCTCGTTCAGTATGTGTTTTCGTGTTACCGATCTGCTGCAACTGCAGGCTCAAAAGGAACATCGCTGCGCATTCTGTGCTACGCTTTTCTTTGCTTTTTATACGCTCCCCTGCTCTAATTCTCACGCACCTTGAACATTGTCTCCGTAATGCGTGCTATAACCACTGTACTCCCCATACCTTGCCGCTCTCTTGGATATTGTTCAGAATATTTAGAATTAAAATAGTATTAAATCTACTTGTTCTCTTTTTACAACATGTATTGCTTTCTCTTTATACTTAGGGGTTACCGCACTCGTATAATAAAACTATGTTCTATTCTATTCTATTCTACGTGCTATTTCCATCGTAGAAGTTTTTCCCCCAGCATTTGTGCCAGGAAAACATTATTTATCCAAATTATATGCCGTTTGATTGCGGACATTTGTGAAGCAGAGGATAGTAACGTTATATTATATATCTTTTCTTTGAAACTAAACGATCGATAAAAAAATTCGCCACCTTTTTGACGCATGTGAATTGTTTAAAATAACATTTCAAAAAGCCACTTATTTTTTCAATGAGTTCATGTTGGTAGCTAATGGAAGCTAATGAATTTACTCACCCACTATTTCAAACTTGACAGAAGAGTCTGTAATCAGAAGCGTGGTGAGGATAAGCCGTAGGACTTGTTCTTCTTATAGATTTTGGACAGGATCTCGGAGGATTCATTGGCTGCTCATGAGCTCGTCTTCGTCCTGGAGTCTCGTGACAAAGTGTGTGCCGTCGTTGTAGCTCGGAGATGACTGAAATATGATGAGATTTAGAAGGTTTGCTATTACAAAGAAAGGCCATTACTCTTGACACAAAAAGTGTCTCACCGAAAGAATGCAGAAAGATATGGAGTGAGGATTTTAAAATAAGACTCGTCACGAGGCAAAACAATTCTTGGTAATCGTTCTTGATAATACTTTACTTCAGCAAACCTTGGCATATTCTCTCAAAGGCAGTGCTGTACATTCTTCCAAACGAAAAATGAAAACGAAACAAAGCAATTGTTTTTGCAGTTGAGTCACTCGCTGTAACTCTATAGTAGTAAACACATGACGATTTATGAGAACAGACTCCGGATCATACGGCAAATATAGACAGCAGATATGCACCGATTAGATAAAAGAGATATGAGACCCCCCGTAGTTTGTAATAAAAGTCACGCATCGCATAGTGTGATATTTGAACGCAAGATAATAACAAATGGAAACCGGAAACTAAAAGTTTAATTAAATCCAAACAACCCAGATCTCGGCATCAGCACAAAATGAAAGAACATATGTGATCGGTGAGCAATGTCTTTATATTTCAGAGGTGAATTTCTGATGCGAAGGTCGAAGTCCCGCAAAAGCGTCGCAAATTATTCAATTCAATAAAACAGGAAAAAACGAATATTGTTTTGTACCTTACGTAATTTACTGTGGGAATTTCTCGCATTCAGAAGGTACGACAAATCGCTCAAAATAGAGCTTGTAAACAGAACAGAGATGGAAAAGAAACTCTTTAAAACTTCTCCGAAGGGTACTCAGTGAGTCAGGAATTCTCTTTTCAACGTCACATGCGATTCAATAAAGTGGACAAGATCGTAAGCCATCCAGCATGTTTCAAAGTAATCGACAAATAGAACTAATACTTTCTGGATGGGGTCGGAAGCAGAGACATTTGTTCGCAGATACGTACATTACAGTCATGGTTTGTTTTCGCGTAGTGTGGTCATATTTGCAATCATAAGTTGTTTACTCGGTAAAGATGAGGCGCCACTTGCGTAACGTGTTGTCTTCCTCGGAAAAATGCGAACGTATCTGGCAATGAGTCGTTTGGTCGGTCATACTGACCGAGAACGAGGAATCATCACCGGTAATCGATAAGACAAGGTACTTATACCGTGCGATTTCATGCTGGATCTTCAGTGATACCGAAGCATCGCAGCGGGCTTAGTCCGGAAGATACAGGAATTGAAGTACATTCGGCATTCAATATGCAGAGATTCGTTCTACTAGCCATCGTGGGATTCTGCCTCGCCGCCTACGCCACGGCCAATGATCTCAGGCTCGGAGAGCGTGAGGATGGAGACGTTCTCGTGGCGAGCAGACGTTTGTTCAGGGTAAGAAATGCTCATCATTACCTCTTTTAATGAGGACCTATGTCTTTCCACTGTGCGGCAAATGGCAAGCCGGTTGCACGTTGTTACACAGCACAGTTTTCCTCGGTCGTACAAATTTTTCCACTTTCGTAGCGGTCTCGTTTCTTTCCACTTTACTTTGCTTGTTTCATTTTCACACGAGAGGGAATTGGAAACATGAGAGATGCTAGGTAGCCGATGACACCTAGAATTTTGTGCTCAATTCCCTTATTCATATTTGCCAAAAAATATTGTATTTTGCCGTCCTTAAATTGATCAATACTGCAGTTTGACGTATTCCCATGTATTGGATTGCCATCATACTTTCAGTTCCCTGTTCCTGGGAAATCCATGGTTGCTAAGTCAGGCTTCAATACCGAGGGCAGAATTACCGCAGTATCAGCAGTGAACGCCCCAGGGAAGTCAGCGACGATCAACGTGGTCAAAGGAGGCGTTGGTACCAGAACTATTGTAGTCTCAGCCGTTGGTGAATTGGGTACTGGATTGGATGTACAGCTTGACGTTTACGCCGTAGAAGATAAAGCTGCGAACGCGCATAACAGAGTTATTCTTTTTTGAAGTACGAAACGGTTTTGGATGATAATTCGTTTCAGTAGAATGTTGCATGTATTCTGTAGAACTGAAAAAATGCTGCAATGATAAACTGTTCCACCTTCTTCACTCGTATTAACGACCACAACAAATCACGTTGACATTTTATTACTATTCCCCAAGCTAAAAGCAACCCTACTGGGAACCCGATCAGAACCATCTCTATACATACAGTTTCGACTTCCAATTTCGACATCGATTAACTCCCAATCATGGCTTTGTAACACTGGGGCTTGAAATTGAGCTTGCTAACTACTCGCGATAAGTAATTGCGTTCTACACTTCAAAGTACTTTGTACGGCATCACTCCGCATCTGTAGTACGTTTTCCGCCGAGTCGCAAGAAGTTGGCTTCTGAAAATCCTTTCCTCTAACTTGTCATACAAAACTTGAATTAGCTATATCGAGCCCGCGAGTTTCTCGGCGTTTTAGTGGCTTCCGGTTCCGCTTGAACTCCCCGTATATGCATAGTACACGACGTTTCCCAGATAGTCCGGATTATACCCCGTACCTTACCAGGTTCGGTAGCTAAATTAATGTACTGAAATTTAGTTCACCGAGCAAGTTCCGGTATAAAATACGTCGGGTATGTGAACGGTATAATACTTCGCAATCGGAAACAAACATCGTGCGAAACCTTATCGTATTCAAGCACTGTAAATGAAATCTGACAATGAGGTGTTTTGTTTGAACGACTAATGGTTAGTGGTAGCTTTTACACGCGAAACGGATCTCTTTGATATCACGGTGTTCAGAGTACGAGCATGAAAGCTACTCTATTCAACGATTGTTCATCTTGTGCGCAATAGGCAGTATCAAAGGATCGCATAGTGCACCAAACCTCTGAGGTGTCATTATGACTCGATGCAATTAATGCGTGTACTAGGCAGCTGACGGGTTGCAGTGGCTGAGCTGTGGTAGTTTGGCTCATTAGCGTCTTAGGATGTTTTAAAGCTTCGCGAAGGCACATCCTTCATTTCCCCCTTTTGTCTCGTTCGAAGACCCTATTGGCTCTTAGCGTAAAGTATAAGTAACCCTTGTCCTCTCTTTCTCCCGCCTATCCCTCTCCTGTTATAGACACCGCCGTGGCCATGGCGCCGTGGAGCTCGTTCTGCTCTGCTCAGGTATACATATTCATGGGCGTCATTACCTTACCATGATGCATTGCACCGCTAAACGCTGCTGCCGTCGTTCGGATGGGTCGTTACTATGTGACTGGCCCTCAAAAAGATAATGTTTCACTTATAAATCAACACGGAGCTTGGATCTAGTCAGGTACAAAGTTGGGCGCTGGTTATACACGTTGAAACGGTAATTTTACGAACATTGATGAATCCTCGGTTCATTTACCCGGGAACGCCTTGCGACGAGTTTCTCATCTACCGTCATCTCGGTCCTCGCCTTATTTCAAAACTTTCTGTATGCACACCCTCTTTTCACTCGTTATAACTGACAATTTTTACGGTCAATTACAGATACCCGAAGCGATTGTCTAATTGAACTGACTACTCGGCATTTCACTCGATGATATTGGTATAACAAAATGTCGTTAACGATCTAAGAAGACATATAATCGAACCATGCGACTTTCTCGATGTCAACTCATCATAAAATTCATACGAATAGATCCGTTGTAAATTTTGATATGGCTATCTTGGCTTAGCTTCAATTGCAGATGAAAGAGGTTATATTGTGATCTCTAGACTTTCACGTTGAAATTCGGTAATCCTAGTGCCCTATTTTGCGGAATGTGTGAGTCGGCTCGAAGATACGTGAAATTCAAATGATCCGTCGATAAATTCAAGACATGAATCCAATGATTGACGGATTGACCTTTCATATCCGAAAAATCGTTGGAGAATTCGTCACCGTCGCGGATGAAATACGTACACTAACGATAAATCGGTTTCATCAGCCCCACATAGTTTCACTCCCAAAGGCCGTGATTCTTTCAAGTTTAATTCGATTTGGTACTGAAATTAACAGAAAACATATAAGGCTACTGGATCAGAAGTTGTTTCCGTTCCACCCATTCAACCGTAAAATTGTTTTTTCTCTGAACGGATAAGATCTAACCGAATTTAGAATTACTTTTTACAAATCGTAGGATATTGTTTGAGAAACATCTGTCGCAGATACATGCTTCGCAGCTGTACAGAATTTGATAACATCCTAGACACGGGTTTCGTTTCGGGGGTAAATAAAAATTGGTCGCTTCATCAAGGAAAAAAAGGGACGGAGTGAGCGAGTCTATTACATACCTGGTCGTACGAAGAGCAAAGGTTAAGAAGCAAGTAGATGGTAGGTTTAGAAGATCCAGGCAGGTAATCTGCTCTCGTGTTTCCGCTTCTCTGTCTAACGAGTTACTAAATATATAAATACGCCCGAATGCTGAAGAAGATACGGAATGAGGCGAAGATGGCGCAGCGACCTCTTAACGGTTGAATTGGTACTCCCAACTTTTACGTACTGAACCTATTCGAGTAAAACTGTTCTTACGTATGTCCTGTTACCTATGTAAAGGCGAATGACGTAAAATTTATTTACCGCAGACGGACTAATCGGATTTAAAAGTCGAACTCTGCAATTACTTGGTAAATATTTAATGCCAAGAATTTGATATGAGAGCGAGGCCGTATAATCGCGGCCTCGAGACTGCGATGGAGTCTGCGAGATGGAAAGCAAACCAGAGGCAGTAGTTACCGATGGCACGTCGCAAATTTTCACCGGCATTCGCGTAACTCGTGCGACGCCCGAACGCATACTTATATGAATATAATACGTGTTCGCAATTGCGAGCTGGCACTCTCCTCTCCCGACATTCGCCCTCGGCATCGACGTTCGTGACTCTTCTACACGGTTTATTGGTGGGTGTCCGTCATTGCTTTGGGGCACAGACATTCTGCTACCGAGGAGAGCGAAGACCGAGAGGTACAAAAACTGAGAGGGAAAAAGTTGCGCGCCGTCTCGGACATTACCAACAACAAGTCAAATTATAAGAGTAAAAAAATATATAAACGATTACAATTGTTGCCCCGAGTTGTTGTTCATCGATGTATTTTCGGGATATTTATCCGCCTGACAAGTGGGCCAATAAATTTTAAACGTGCTCGCCTTTAACCTCGGTATAATATTTTCATCGCGCTGACGAAGGCGAATTATGACATATTTATATATCTACTTGAAACAAATATGAATTGCTAAATGCGTGTCGACTTTTGGGTTACAGTTCGCGGTAATATTTCACCCCCGAGATTAGCAAGAAATCCTGTTATACTCGTTGCAATTATGCAGACTCAACTATGTACGCGCACTTTTCGTTTACTAACGGATCTGATATCGCCCTTGTTGTATGCATTGTTGTTTTTATAGGTATACCTGGCAAAAAACCGAATTTATACGATTACGTTCCAGCTCGAGTGGAGTTAACTTTTTATTTCCAACTGCCGTGCCTCCGATGTTTTCGTACATGTTATACGACGGTTTGAGCTGGTGATTGCAGGGGCTGCGAAAATTGCATAAATTGTGGCAGGCGTGAAACAGGATTTGCTTAGCGAGACGAGTGCCGGTATTCTTTTTACCCTCTTTCATCTCCTCCACCTGAATTTCTGCTCCCTTTTTTTTCACGCCATCTTCTTCGTTCCTTCGTTTTCGTTTTTCTTTGTTAGCCCTCTTCAAAGGGACTCTGAGCGGTCAACGTGGCCCTGTACATCCTTTATGGCGTGATTTACGTGATTAATCCTGTGACGAACGTTTATCACCACCTTTGCCTTAAACGTCACTGCCTCCTTTTTTCTACTCCCCGAAAAGCTTGCGATGATAGATTCTTATCAAGCGGTACAAAAAGAACTAATCACATTTCGATCCAACAGCTGCACACTCGACGAAAAGTTTTATTATAGTTATGCAGATGGGGTAGTCATATGGTTGAGAATTGATGTGAAATTTATAAATTCACGCAAGATCCGTGTTGAAATTTATAGTAAGGAAACACACAACGAATGTGACAAAAATAGCCAATCAAACTGCAAAACAAAAATGCTACCGATTGAGTGTAGTTCCAAGTTGAAGAACACGATGTCTTTTTATCAGAGGCTTGTTCTTCGCGGTGGCGAGTATAAAAAAGGTCGCTTAGTGAGCAGCCTGAACTATGGTCATCATTCGCTTCTGCGTGTGTCATGCTGCCTCTGTTCAGGCGTAACTACGCCTACAGTTGAAACATTCTCACAGCAATTCAAGTAGGCACCTATTCTTGGCGTACTCGTCGAGTCACTTTACGGTTGGTGTATGCGGAAAATCGAAGTATCAAATGTGATGCCGAAGGTGTAACTCGTTTCGCAGTGGCGTTATGGCCGCGAGATGGACGAGAGAATGAGAAGAGGCGAGAAGAAAAGGGAGGTGAAAAAAGTCAGATGAAGGATGGTCAGATGCGCGGACGGCCGAGCGGAGCTCCCTGTAATCAAGTGTAATCTCAGATCCCGTTTATTTACACCTCGGGAGCCAGACGCGCGAACCACCGAACGTTGAACGTGGCGCAGCGAAGACGAGGGAAGATTTTCATAAGGAGCGAAGGAACGCCTCGTCTGCAAAAATCATAAATGCTATGTACACGAACTTCTTGCACGTACCTTTCGTCGGCCGGGGAGTTTTATGATTGGCTGAAAGTACCGCGTTCCGAGAAATACGCGTGTAACTATATCCACGATCCTTGGCCCATCGCATATATGTGCGGGAACAACGACGGCCTCCAAAGAATCCGCGGATATATCGATGCATCGTTCCTTGTTATTACTGCATTTCGTTGTTTCCTTAACGCGCAAGGTGCGAAGTCCTTTCTTCCGATATATGAGAATATCATTATAAACACATCCCATCGATTACTTGGCGAAGGAAAATAATGTACGGTGCACTCATTTTGTCATACTCATTACCATCGAGACTTCAAGGGTTGCGTGACTCTCTTCTCAAACCGGCATTATATGAACTCAACACGCTCGAAGAATGCGATTCAACCTTCAACAAGATTTCTTGTTCGACGAGATTAACTGAAAGGCAGTGTGGTTTCGGCAGCTAATTATTATCTCCATCCACATCCAAGTTACGCGAAATCGATTTGCAAACTGTGGAAAAAGTAGTGAAGCTTAAAAAATTTTCAGCGATTTTGTGAGTAGGTAACTATTATACGTATACCACCATCTATCTCCGTTCGAGTTTCTAATTCGTTGGCTATTTCTCGACGCAGTAAAAGTTTCAAGGGTACACAAGTCGATTTGCGTTGCAGGTCTTCGATAGATTATACAGCATGAGTGGCGTTCTTCTATTTTAAAAAGAAAGTATCGCCTGCGTCGAGCATGTCTTTACAAAATTCGGGACAAGTGACGAAGTAAGCGTTCGTCGCCTGAAACGTTCGTACGACCAGCTCTCTTGCTCTCTTGTTCGATGCATAGAAACCTTCCCACCTCTACCTGCGAGAGAATACCAAGTCGAAGTTGATGTTGCGGGGAGAAGTTAATAAGCCACTTACACAACGAAATCGTCCACATGACCGAACGACCAGGGGGAGAAGCGATGGCGTGGCGGCTGGGGCGCAGATCACAAACTCCGTTGCTCGCTAACAAGCCTTCGGACCCATCCGACGGACCCGTTGGCCATATTCCCGGGCCTCTTCACCTCCCCGCCGTGGTGCCGTCGGCCCTCTTTTTCCCGCCGAGACACAGCTTCGCGGGACTCTTTGAGGGGCCTTAGGGCCGAACCGAGCGGCGCGGTTCAGCCAGACCTATATAGCCTTGTAGTAGGTATATGTAGAACCGGTGTTGCATTATCCGGAAAATTACAGCTCCGAACACGCCTCACCTGGCATCCGAGTAATATTGTCTAGCCTTCTCCGTCTCCTCTCCTCTCCTCCCGTTGCCCCTGCTGTGCTTAGGCGTGCTTTTAAGTGTTATGAATATTTTTTTTTTCCTCATCTTTTGGCACGTTGGTCGACTTTGCACCTGCCTTGAGGTATAAGGTGATGGGCCATTAGGATTCAGATTAACTTTTAGACAGGCTAGCAAGCATTTTGTCCGCTGTATCTTCCGCAAGTGGCATGCTTGTTCATATCGCTGCTGACGAAATTGAACAGAGCCTTCCCCGGCGCTTTCGTGTTTCGGTAAATCAATCGATCTGCTCGATTCACGACGATCGGTGGTCGTATCGGTGAACGAGCTATCCATGCTCCACGTGCGTGTTACGCGAAAGTCACGTTCGCTTCGTCGATTACGTGTGTGGAGGCACACTTGGTGATACGCCTGCCTCGACGGAAATTTGGTTTCCATAAAGCAAGGGTCTTTGAACCAGCTTTAATTACATATAAATTGTAAGCCACGCGTGCGGAAAATTTACATGCTCTGCGTATCGTGCCTGTACGTACTCTCTGTACCTATATACCTCATCACGTATCGTAACCCGTAATGCCTAATTTTGCGAAGAAGTCAAGTGGAAAACGCGTTCATGACCCATTATGGTGAAAGGTTTTGACAAGAGTCGTATATTTCGTCATTTCACATGCATTAAATTCATTAATTCACACCGTCAACACTCTGGAAATATTATAATTTTTTTTGTTACCTGAATCTGGTTCGTCAGAGAACTTTTTTTGCATAGTTGTCGCATCATTTATTATCAGGTAAATCTTATCCGTAATGTATAACCAAGTTAGAATTATTCAGCATAAAGTGAAATGAAAAAATGTTACTCAATAGGATTCTGTTTTTAAAAATGACTGGAGCTTTGCGTAATGATTGAATGTATGCCTGTCCGTGTTAATGAACATTTATAATTCCTTTTTCGGTTCTTCCTTTACCTTTCACACAGAAGAAATGACCGTTATCGGTAACTCCTTCGGCTCTAAGAAACCGAAGGTTGTAATAATGAAGTAAGTGAACATTTAGCGCCTGTTCTAACACCTGGTAGGTATAAAGTACATACGTGTATACAGGGGAGGATATTTATCCGGAACTTTGACCTAACTGCGAGTGCGTGGAGGTTCAGGACCGGGTTCACCTGTACCCCACCTTTACAACGCGGTTGGTAGGCACGTTTTACGTTTTTGGGGAGGTACCTCCGACCTTTGAACCAAATTAATGCCTGACTTTTTCATTTTGACACACTGGTTTTTCCCCATGTAAAGTTCACCTATCTCGTTGTGGGAACTTTTTGATCTCCGCCGAAAGGGTCAGCTGTTGCGCCTAAAACATCGTTGTAATACTTTTAATACCTATGCAGTGTTTTACCAACGTCGACGTGCAGTGCAGGTGGGCACGAAGCGCGTTACATAACTCAAGTAACACGATACGACACGGCGTGGTGTCAAAGTTTCGAGATGCACGCCATGTGCAGGTATTTTTTACCCCTCGTTTAACGCATCTTCGGCCGCGCGTTGTCATTATGACACAGCTCTGTGAATCACGCGCATCAGCAAACAATATTACACCTTATACTGCTCGGCTATTTTCCTTGTGTGACGCATGATGAAGGTTGATGTTATTCGCAGCCACTTGGGACCAATTGTCTCGGACGATTTCGCGTTCGCTGCGATTTAGATAATGGGAAAATTAAGGTAAACTGGTTTTGCACCCGGAATCCGACATTCGTCGCACTCAGGCCCTGCAGAATTTATGCGCAGGTCGTACGAAACGGGCCATTTGCACGTTTTATTCACATACTTAAGGCGCAGTATGTTTGATCACCTTCATCCGTCACTGTACGAGATATAATGACCGAACGGAGGAAGAACGGGAAAACGAATAGATCCAAAGGAACGTTCTTCACACTTTCTTCGGGTCAGATCTTATGCGGTACTCCGTAATTTTCGGATTTAAGTAGTGAGGGAATTTTGAATTTCCTAAGTGTTAACAAAACCCCAATAGAAGTCTGATTGAAAAGCAGATGTCGATTCTCCCCGTTTCATCGAGGAAAATCATATGGCAAACGATCAGGTTTTATCTACAACATGGATCTACGAACGTCAAGGGGACGGGATGAAAATCATTAGCATCGATGTACCAGCTTCTGATATATGAACGCGAGGCGGTTCAATCGAGTGTCGGGGACTCGATCTCGGTGGGCACGGTCAGTATAACAAGTTTTTGGGATATATGACAGATGATGGCAATTTGGCCTTGTACGATGAGCGTCGTCAACCTGGACACGGCGTGGCCAGTCTTCACCGGGGATTTGACCAGCGGCTATAAGTTGTTTAGAACGCGAGTGAATTAATGAGAAATTAGGCCGCGGCCATGCAGCGGAGTTTCGTCTGCAGACGCAGATCTTTGTCGAATTCGGTCGGTTCCAGCTCGAGGCGACGTTTTGTTCGAAGTATTTGTTTCGGTAGGAGCAATCGTAGACCCTGAAACAACTTCAGGCCTGACCCTTAGGAAGCCTTGGCACGCTGCACAGAATCACCGAGAAGGAACGCGAGGGATTTTCTACAAGGGTTGCTACACCCATTTTAAACTGAAATGTATCCGCGTACGACGGCGATTTTTCCCTTGATCAATACGTAGGAATGCCACGATGTCAAAGAAGTTTTCTCGAATTCTTTGTTCGAGAATTTCTCCTTCGTTGACGACAATCTTGATTCAAACTAACGGCCGTCTTGTCAGGGCCTGTTTTACCTGGTGACCCGAGTCTTCAATTTTCTACGCTCTTCACGATTCTATTATACCGCGATTCATAAAATGCTCCAGAGATCTCATTTGGGGTCTCTGCCACCGAACTTAGTACCGATCATTAATTTCAATGTATACTGTCTCCCCAACTGTTACCTGCAGCCATGAGTAAGCGGAAAGATCGTAAGTTTCTTCATTTTTACTTCGGTCGACATTAAGAAGTTGATTAGAAAATTGAATATATTTTTGTGTCATCCTGCATGTGATACGTGAAATAAAACCCGACGTTACGTTGGGAAGAGACGGATATACAGAGGACTTTGTAAGTATAGATTGAAATACACAGCCGCTGTAAGCATCGGTAATAACTGTCGAGTATATTTTTTATTCCGTCCTTAAAGTGCAGTATAACGAGCAAGGTAGAGAACCACAAAGAATCGAACTGAATACGCGGCACGGTCTTGCAAATGTTACGGCTAACGCCGAGGTGTAAGGTAATTACAAAAAGCTTTTGCGCACATTTACGTAATAAATAAGAATGAGAATTTATAGCAGGTGTGTGCGCGTGTGTGTGTAATCTGTACGAAAAGGTGAGATGAGAAAGAAAGCCGACTTTATGTAGGCTGTAAATAAAAGTATTCGTTTTTGGGATCGGAGCTGCAGACACAATATGAATACGAGATGTAAAACGAGTGAATGGCTATTCCATCGGCATCGCCGAAAAGTCGAACCTCTATAGATTCCGAGATTAACTCATTAAACGAACGTTGCCGTAATGGTTTGAATAAATTAGGACTTTGACTTTTATACCCTTGTTAGTTTGAAAACGAAGCACCCGGTTTTCAAACTCACAAGCATGCGCGTCTAGCGCCGCTGCTGCAACCCCTCGGCGATCGATCGTAAATTATGGTCGGTCCACGGACCGAATTGCCATAAATTTGTCCAAAGGATGCCTAAGAATCGGTACCTCGTTAGACCTCGGTAAAAACGCGTTCCAGATACCCATCGATTTCGGTTCAGATATTTTGTCCCCTATCAGCAATCAAGGATTCCACTCGCAGCCGCAGCCTTTCATCGTTACTTCCGAGGTACAAGCCGCTAGAACGTGGATGCTTCGCTGATCAATTATAATCAACGAATTATGGGTAACATCACTTTTCAACCACACACTGGTTTTACAATCCACGGTGTATCGTAATCTATTTTTGGAAAAAAAAGAAATTCCCGGAAATACAATCATCCGAAGGATTTTGGTAATATTTAAATATAGTAGCGGGGATTTTGTATCCCTCGTGGGCAACAAGACACTTGAAATTAACGCAAAGTATACGTCGTCAAACCGTTTTAAGTAACCCGACTAAGATTGAAAAAGTATATCCTAGCTAATTTTGAGACAGTAAAGAAGTTCGCAGAACGGAAAATAGAAAGTGAAAAAAGTTTCTTGAGAGAAAAGTTTAGACATCAATCCTCGTCATTATAGAGAATATAACTCGGTGCGTGTCGGTCAAGATGAAACTTTGTGCTTGTTGTTAGTTTGAAATTTTCTCTCATCTTGGACCGTGGATATTGTTTATTTCATATCGTTTCCCGACAACAGCCTTCCGGTTTTCATCGAAGGCTCTCATAGCAAATGGCAAATGAGAATTAATCAAAACAGACTGCGCCGGTCTGACAGCGAATAGGTAGCAGTGAGGTTGGGACCGCCGGCAACCCTGCACTGAATAATTACGAGAGGAAATTAGCGTGCATTGAGCTTTAGACAAGACGTCGTAATTGTCGGTATCCAATTAATAAATTAATAGCCCAGAGACACGAGAACGAATAGGCTCAATGATGCTGACACAAGTCGAGTGCACGTATATTCAGCGCGCAGAAATTCACGCCGACAGTGTGCTTTCTGGTAGATCTATCGAATTCCTAGCGTGCTATCTCGGTCGGTTCCTTCGTCCGTCTGTCTCTTGGGGCATGCTAAGACCTCCCTCACCTTCATCTGCCTGCCCTTGTGGCTTATAACCTGTATTTATTCGGGGGTGCGGTTTATTAGGATAATGGGTCTGGATCCGTAATTAACTCGATCCCCTGCTAATTATGAATAACGCTCTGTCCCGTGGCACGTTTGTTGCCAGATGAAACGGCAGGATTTACGCCCTTGCGAACCCTGCGCTAGTAATATGCGTCAGTCCTAACGAAGAGATTGCTTACCCTGAAGATAAATTATAGCCACGTGTATAATGTAAACGAAAATGGAAAAAACAAACAGAAAGTAAGAGCATCCCAAAAATGCAGAAATGAGTCTTTAGTTCCACATGTTTGCAAGCATCGAATACGGTCAAACAACTGTGAACTTTGGCAAGCGACAGGAATTTGACATGGCCGATGGTGACAGGCTTGCAGTTTTATTTCAACCATGTAATCGTTTCCAGGACGTTTCAGCTATCTGAGTGTGGGTCATCTCGGAGAAAAAAATGGCAAGAATAGTTTCGTTATAATTCTACCTTGGATGAAAGTTCGATATATGGTAGTTCAGCATACGAAACCTACGCGGTGTCCACGTTTCAGTCGTAATCCGTATAAAATAAATCGCGAAAGCCTTCGTTCATGCTTTCGCCAAGTGCAGCGCGGCTCGTTAGAAGTGTTTTCAAAGGATGTTAATTAAGCGAATTACAACCGGACTGAGGTATGACGTACGGGTAATAGGTACATCTTAACCGGTAGAGCGCTTATCTTGTTCGAGACGTCATTAGCCAGCGGAAGACTCGCGGTGGCGATATAGTATCTTACGTCACGCGTTCCTCTTGCGGAGTTGGAGGAAGAGCCGAGAGCGGGCGAAAGGACGACGCGGAATCAGAGAATGAGAGAAGAAACGGAGGCGCGGCTCTCCATTCATCAACGCCCGCGCGGCCAATTAAATACCGTCACTAATTGATCAAGCTCTCTGAAAACCATGACCCTCGATGCACCGATGCATGCCCTTGTGTGGTTCCTTTGCCGTCCCTCGACGCTACGCACCCACTGCGTATTATCCACCATATGCAGGGACCAGCGAAGGCAATAAATACATCTCTGCTTCCAGGCTGCCCACGTTCCGTTGATTAAGTTGCTCGCGATCAATTTTCATTCGTATCAGCTTTTGCACGCCGCGGAATTATAGTCGACATGCAATTATCACGTGAGATTTTATATGATGGAAAAAAAAAAACTACCGGTATCCCCGTTGATATCACGTACGAATTTTAACGTTACAGTTAGGTGTTTATCGATTGGATGTATAATCAGACGTTGGCGGATTATAGAATACAGCCAAAATCTGATGAACGTTTATTACATGTCGAATTATTCGAAAGACCATGGTGACATTGGTGGCCATGCACAAGGTACGTTTATGCAGCCGTATTGCAAAAGTAACGATTCGTGGAAGAGGCGGATTGAGTCATTAATTACAAAATTAACGACACCGTAATATAGCCATAACATAAGCCTGGGTTTGGCGTGTTCGAACGAACGAGTTTAAACACACTGTGGGCAGTGTGTCAACTTGTACAGTAAATTAATTATAACACGCAACACCAGCCGCCGGGACAGTAAATGAATCGAATTAATTTTTCTCCAGATATTACGATCGTTTGAAGGGGCAGGGGGAAAGATAATCCAGTCCCGAGTTCCTGTATTCCCATGCAATGTGCGTGCACGATAATTAGCCCCAAGTGGAAATTCGTTATTTTGTAGATTTCTCGACCGATTGGGGGGTATAATCATGGTGTTATTTACGAGTAGCTAATTAGGTTCTCATCTTTCTCTATCTCGCTTACCGCACCCTGTATCAATTCCTGACGGCAGGCAAGAGTGCCGAGTGGTTCAGAGAACTTACAATTAGTGATCGAAGACGGTGGCAGTAATTGGCCCAGGACTTGTTCTTCTGTTCACGCGTATACAGTTGGATACAATCATCTTCGCGATGCGACCTTTCACCCCTACGTAAGAAAGTTTTATCGTTATACGGAGAAACGAGAGAGTGGAAAAACGGAAAACGGAATAATAAAGACAGAGCATTTGCGACGCACCTTGTATCTGCAGCTCCAATTCGCTTTCTCTTCGAATGTCACGTCGTTACGCCCGCCAGCTCAGCCATCAGCGAGAGCGGGAAAGTATTCCAAAGGAAAGAAAGGATATTAAAAAGAAAAAGAAGAAAAATGCGAAGGAACGACAGAAGGAAAATTGACGAGGGGTATGAGAGAAAATGAAGAGAAAAACTTGACGACGAACCTCCGAGGTTCCGTAAATAAAGTCTCGGATCAGCATAGGTAGGATAAGGTAAGGGCAGATATTTTTTTTCATAATAACCAGCCGCGGGGTAAAAACCGCCGGGGGCTAAGGAGGGAGGCTGAAATACTTCAGGATAATAAAGAAAATGACTGTCTAGCTGGGATCCGGTTTTCGAACTAAGCGCATATAATCCACGCAGAGATATCGAAGCGCCTTTGGGGGTTCCTCGTGGAAATCCGGCGATATTAATTCTTCGGAACTGCCCCAGCATCGCCGATGCTCGAGGCATCGATCGGTGTATCAATATAAATAATTGCACTTGGGTTACTTCCGGCGAACCGGGGCATATAAACTGCAGAGCCGCTACTCGCTGACTTCCTTGTGCGAGTGCTCAGCATTGATGCATTTCGGAAAGTACACGCTTTCGGTTAGATATCCCAGCGTGGCTCTCGTTCTCGAAAAAGTATCCAACTCGGACGGTGAGTGAAGTGCAGGCGTGTTAGCGGTATCGGAATATTTTTACAAAAAATCGTAAATTCGAGTGCACTTCTATGTACATTTGCATATGTGAAATGAGGATTGCTCTTCGATCACGGAATTCAGCTGCAGGACTCGTCCGAATTCGTACAGCAAACTTTTATTCCTATAAACCGCGGTGAAAATCCCGTGAGTTTATCCTCATATCATATGCCCCGGGAGCAAAAAGGATACCCACACATGCGGTCCGTTGATCCCTGGTAAGTGACGCGAACTGAGAAACAGTCTTTTGTCGAGATCATTTGTCGGCATACCGCGAGATCTGAATGTGTGCAACGATATTCGCCGGTATGCGTAACCTCTTTGCAACAAGACACACGAAGTGGATGGGAACGGAGTCTAGACTCTGGATGCAGTAGAAAGCGAGTAAGAGGACCTGTGACACAGCTCTCAGTGCCAGCCTGTCGAGTAAAGAAAACGGAGCGTTCATCTCCTTGGTCCTGAATCCCCGTGACACTTGTATGCAAACCTCTGTTTCCATTTCTCGGGTGATGCATGGACTGTTCCATCTTATTCATGTACCTGCACATGTGTGTCCCCATACGCGTTTGCGGGCGAGGATAATATTGCCATCGGTCAAAGCTGCACGGTGTGTTTGATCAACCTGTCAGAATCGTGTGACGAGCCGAATTATTTATTCCGTTAATCCGGTGTGGTATTTTATAACACGTTTGGTAACCTGCTGATACTCCGCGATATAATTATTGCAATTAACGTTCGTTGCCAGTCAAATCTATCAGTTCTCACTCCGACCAGATTGGATCGAAAATCTGTGAATTTATACCCGTTAGCGACGCCATCGACAGATGAGATGAATTTTGCTGATAATTGGACGATTTAACCCTTCGACGAAACACTCGTCGCAAAATTGCTGCAAACTATAAACTAGACACAGCACGACCAGCGGTGTGAAATTGCGAACGATATTCACTTCAGAAAAGGATCGTGAGGAATTTAATTGACGCGTTTTAATTGGTAAAATTATCGACGATGATGTTAATAATTAATGGCGGAATGTGCATGACATGCATAATTAGAATAAATATGCAATACCAAATGTGATGTATATGTGAATTGTAGAGCGGATATTACACCTACTTCTGAATTATAAATTTTATTTCATTTGTATATCGACCGAGTCTCATTAATTGTAATCACGACTAATTGTGAGAGTGGAAGTCTAAGATTGAAATTCTATCGGCATTGAATAATCATATGCCTGGATGTTTGATTAATTAATTCCAGGTTTCTTCCAGACATTGACGGACGTTTTGGCCGTGGAGGCGAACGAAATGGTATCGGAGAAAATTGAGTCTCCTGCACGTAGGTACAATAAACGTGCAGCTATAATAATCGTAAATTATCTTGTCAGAGTTAACTAGAAGAGCGAACGAGGAAATCCCCGTGTGATTATGCCCTAATTAATAATCACAGGGCTCTGGCTCCATCTTACATGATTACTATCGAGTAACAAGACTGTTAGGCACCTAACAATCTACATAGTCTGGGGCATGAGCAGTCTACGAGGACAAGGGGATGAAGTATGGGCCTATAGCTGTAAGCATCGGTATAAGGGGTGGGTTTACACGGGGCTAAGGGTTACGGCTTACCTTAACGCCTCCTCGAGTTTCCACCGTGTGCAAATATTACGAACCTAGCTCAAATCCATTTTCATGATATCACATACTATCCACTCGCCTTCCGTTTATACGCCTTCGAATCTCTGAACGCAACTCCGAGCCACGTTTGACACAACGGCCAGATCCCTTCTTCAAGTCGCGATCGAACGGTATTCAATCATTTGCGACAATTGGCGCTTTAACGACGAAGCAAAGAAAAATTACCGACGTCAAGACTGTTACTGAAAAACATTAAGCTGGATGAAAGCACGGTGTTCGACAGATATAAACCCGCGACAATTCGTGCAAAAAAGCTTCGAGCATCGAATTTGGGATCAGCTGGCTTATAAAAGGTGACAGTTGTTGTACGGCGATCGGTAATCTGCCATTACCGAGTTGGTTAACCCTGGTTTGAAAAGACCAGGGTCGGTCGGCGGTAGTCGTCGAATAAGATTTGCTCTTTGACGAGGATTTTATTGTACCTTTATCTCTGCCTAATCCTGCGGCGTATTTCCATTCTCCTCTCCGTTAAAGGGCTTAAGGCGGAATATATTTTTTAGAGCCTTTTTTTATACGCACCTTACTTATAAAACGTAGTAGAGGCGTTAACGGGCCTGGGAGTCAGCGTATTTTATTAATAGCCACATTTATTCAGCCCTGAAGATAAAAGTAAATCTAGCGTAAGCCATTTTCTAATTTGCGCTTCATCGAGGTCAGGTTTGATTTTCTGGTGTGATCTCTCGGCCTGACGCGTTTCACTGAGAGATCATTTATTCTAACGAAAGCCTCGGCAGGGTGAAATTTTTCCCCTTCGAACTCCCAACTTCGGCAAATGTTCTCGAAGGAGTGTTACTAGGGAATTATATACGCATAGTACCTAGGCGCGTTAAACTTTCCAGTGGAAAGTTACGTTGTAACCATCAACGAAATAATACCACAAGGTAAAAATTCCCCTCTCAACCAGCACGTCGAGTAATATCCGACAAAACCTAAAAAAAATTTCGTTCAACCACCGGTTTCAGAAAAGAATGAACATCTATCCGGAATATCCTTTGAGGCTATTTATTTCTTTACCATTCATATTGTTTTATTTAACACCATGACGCAGTGACTCGCACGTGTGCAAAACGAATCGCTTAACGCGTATAACGGGGATGCTGGAAATGATGGGGGTGATAAGTGACGAGGGATTTGTATGTGAAATTAAAACGAGTGCTTCATGTTGTTCAACAATTATGAAGTTAACAAATAAACGAAATCTCTTTTATTATAACAAATTAAAGATAGAATTTTGGTGTTACGAAATATGGAGATGTTTGTAAGCAGCAATTGACATTGTAGAATTTCCTACAGAGTACGATCACTGTCTGACAATGAGCTTTAAACCGATAACTGCGCAAATGTATAGCTATATTTCATGCAGGTAGCTGATACAGCAGGTGGTATCGTGACGGGCACGTTCGGTCTTCATGTTATTCGACGAAGAGTGACAGATAGATAGAAACAGACGTAGAACGATTCCGTGATACTCACAGCACAAAGTGCTACAGGTGTATAGAAACAAACCGGAACCAAAAATCAAAATATCGGATAGATCCGCAAGTCACGATGTGGAAAAAGATGAAAAAAAAAGAAAGAAAGAGAAATTGAAATGAATAAACGAAAAAGTAAATTAAATATGAAACGGTTCAGGTTGAAGCGAGAGCAATCAATACTCGAATTTACAAAGCCATACCTCATAACAGAATTTCTGTTTGATTTACATAGCAGTTGTTATAAATCCGCGAAATTGCTGGAGCAATATTTTACGCCTGCACGTAAACACAGCAGGTTGTCCAGATTTCATCTGGGCAAATTTTATTCACTGCCAACTGATTTTTATTCAATAACAAACGCGCCGCACTTCTTTCTCGGAATTGTGCACTGGATATTTATTCAACTAATTGGCCACCATGATAATTGCAACGGCAAAGCGTCGAGGTCAGCTGGACCGAACAGCATGCGGGCAACGTGCGGATGGTGTTTGATGGGTAAAGTTCCGCACCAATCGATTACCATTTCGGAAGAGAATATTATGAAATCAAAGTGTCGGGCAGCTGGCAAGTTTCTCCTAACCAGAGGGTCTATGCTACGAAAATAAAATGGTACAACAGAGGCAGTTTAACTTTAGTAAATTATTAACAATTAGGCAGGTGTTCACGCGCGATTTCAGTGGTATACATATATGTATGTTCAGGTTTAACAGGGCGGTGACGGGAGTGTGAAATACGGACTTGAAATAATTATAGGAACGTGGATGCTCCTCGGCCACTCTCCCGGTTCCCAAACGAGGAGATTGCGCCCGACGATTTCCGTGTGATTACCCACTTGCCATTAACTTTGTTATGGGTATACTCGAGCTGCGCCGGTCCGTAAGTCTTCCTCGGTAACATAAGTGACGCAAGAAACTGAGGATTGTGTGTTATTCCCAGGTCATTCGAATCGGGAGCGACCGGTCTTCCGTATGTGCAGCAGGAGGCAGGGAACGGGCTCATAAGCACTCGTATCCGCGTGCCAATTGGAGGAGTTTCCACTTTTTATCGCTACATCTTCGAGGTAATTTGCTCAAGCCTGAGGCACGCGGTAAAGCCTCTCGCATCTCAACGTCAACCGTGTTCATCTTTTCGGGCTGAAAGTTTGAGAAGGTCCGAATTGAAATTCTGAACAGTCAAATTCCGATTCACATGTGGACAAAATTTTGAACGGTTCTTAAGCTTGAAAGATCAAATTGGTTCAATATCTTAAATTTTTTTAAAGTATGATCTTGATAGCTAATGCGGATTTTTTGTATTTCATATTCGCATTGAAGATTCGATGAAATGACAAAGTTGAATTTTAAACATTTGAATGTGGTCCGAGAATTTCTCCGAAATGTTTATACAGAACTTGGTTTATCTGGAAGGTCGAAAATCGTAACTTTGCTAATTTTGCACAAGTACACAACTGATGGACATTACATGGGTATCTTTCCCGCTTACGCGTATTTTTCGATGATATTTTCAAACTCGATATATATGGATATACGTATACGCTCAGAGTATAGATTGAACGCCGGCAGTAATCGCGCCCGGCTACTAAAAGCAAAAACTCGTTAACGCTCCGCGGGCGAAATAAAAATGAAAATTGGTTTGATAAAATATGAAAGCCCCGGGTGCCACGGCTTTGGCAAACCAGGGGCGGAGGGATCCGGGGATTAGGACGAGGCCTGCATTATTGACGAACCTGAATCAGTGGCAATTATTAGCTCGAGTTTCGCGTAACGGAAGTACTGCCATGGGGGCAGTTGAGTTTTCCCTCAACGCGATCCGGCAGCCAATCGCGGCCGGCATCACGACGCTATTCGCTAACTAACTACAACCACTAGATGTAGGCCATCACCGCATTGCAGGAGAAAATCATCGGGCTAAAATTAAAATCCCAAGAGAGCTTTGAAGCCCCTTCGGATATTAAAGATCGAGGAAACCGCAGATGAATTTCTTATTTTGGTAATTACTTTCGTCCAGTCGCAAAGCTTCGACTTTATGTACATGTATATATATATATACATATATACTGTACGTACCTTTTTTACTTCTATTTGAATTTAATTCGCACTAACTTTTTAACCAACGAGGTTTCTCGGCTCTTCCCTGCAGTTGTAATACTTGAATCGAAAAATCTTCCAGTCCATCGTGCTACAAGTCATTACTTCCGCACTATCCATCCTGTTGATATAGTTTCTCCTGGAGGAAATGAATCAAAAGTAGATCACTGATCACGCGATTGACGGAAGACTTGTCTGCGGCCAGGTCATGCGTATGGTCTTTGACCAGCCTCCCCTCAAGGAATTTCAGTTCTGGTTCCTGATATTACACAGTTTCTTTCGAAGAAATAAAGCTTCTTTCATACGATCGATTAGATAATATTGCAGGAACCAAAGCGCAATATTAACTTTTCCTCATTTCTTATGGCTGGCACGTTGTCCGTAGGGATCCTTCCTTGGCCGAGGCACATCGCATCCTTTAGACGCGGCGGCGAGGAGAGGCGCTTTTTGCAAGAGCACCGGGTGTTCGCTACACGTTGCGTTTGCTGAACAAAAACCAACAAGGCTTCGATTAGTTTCTAGTATCAAACGCCCTAGCTGCGCCTCTTCCTGACAGCGAGCGAGCTTGATTAATTTCGCATCGCGCCAGACCGCCGGGTGTCTGCAGGACTCTGCATCCGTGCCAAGCGAAGTTCTCCGCTAACTTGATTTTACTGTTACTTAGGAGAGTAGAAGAATTGTCAAAAATTATAATAAGTATTTCACTGAACAAATTTTCCGCAGATGCAAGCCCGTCAACTTTTTTTTACCATAAGTTATACGAGGACTTGGGAATTGGAGCACGAATTAATTAAGATTTGCTGACTCGGATCTCCGCGGCACAAAGTGCCTCGAGTACTTCGGAATTAGGGATGATGTCAAGCGGTTAAAGGCGAGTTCTTTGGCCATGGCTAACCGAACTTGAAATTTCAATCAGTCGAGGAAAATGCTGCCACACAGGATTCACACTCGACTGAACACGCGGGTGGGGGTTTCAAAGGACAGTAATACTTTTAAAATTGCCGCGTCCAATGGATCTGAACCGCGGAGATGCACCTGCGGCATTGGATCTGAGGCTTTCTTCTTCTGTTACACATTTGGCTCGATTTGACTTAATTCAATTTAATCAAAAATCTTGGGACGCACGACAGTCAGAATTATTGGACGTCGTTTCACGTGCAAGGCCATCGCATCGTTATTGCTAGTAATTGTATCGCTATTTACGCCGTTATGTCAACTGCCAAGGTAAATTGAATAGTTTTTTTCACGTCCGTAATTTCCTTTCAAATATAAATGTCTGGAAAAATACTCGTAGACGTAATGGAAAAGTGAATTTTTTATGAGAATAATTGTGACCTGTCTGCAAACGACTATTGACATAAATGGATTTTGTCAAAAGTTGTAAAGTTTGCAGAGCTCGTTAGGGTTCTGAAGACCCTTACGCAATTACATGGTAGACTTATCCTTTCGATTTCTATACACGGCGAGATTCTCGTGCGGGAGATGTATAAAGTTCAAGTAATGGAAAAAGGTGAGAGCAAAAAATCTGATCGAATATTCGTGCAAAGTGCAGAAATTTCTAAGCTACGTCGTCCGTTTATTTTGATGCCGTTTTATTTTAAACCATTTTTAAGGATTCCGATATCAAGATGTTTTTATGAAAAGCAAGCTTAGTCAAGTCGAACGAATGTTTACCGTTTCCTGGAATCCTGGAATCCTGGAATGTTAAGGCAGGATTCCTCACTTTTCCGTGCACGTTTTCTTGATATCCCAGTGAAGTTTTCCGCACTGCAAAGAGTTTTGAAGAACGCTTGTTAATGTAAAATCCTACGAGAAGGAATGCAAATTAGAATTTCCGTCACTCGTACAAGCAGCACGTTGTTCGTATCGTCCGTAAAGGTAAAATAACAGTTTCGTATCGGATTTATTGGAACGATGAGCTTGTCGTTATTAAATCATTCTTATAATTGTCAAAAAAACATTGAGTTTTATGGAAAAAGAAAAAGAAGAAAAGGTATAAACAAAAGAATCAAATAACGAGCTAACGAAATTCGTATCTCTTTCGTGGACCGTCTCTTACCAGATGCTGCGACAATTACGATATGAAAGGATGATCAAATTTCCCCAATTTCAAGATGTAGATTGAGTTATATTTTCTCTTTCTTTGCCAACTCTTAACACGATTTGCGCCTAATTTTATTATTTTCTCATACTTAGCCAGTCCATAATGTACACCTATACATCACACGCATACATAGATATAAAAATTTTGTGAAAAAGATTCCTAAAATTCGAATGTCACACTGGAATCATCAATTTCACTTTTTCTCCTTCTTTACCCAGGGAACTACTGTCGTATTGAATTCTATGCATCATCCCGTTATTCTCCCTTCCGGAATTCAGTTGGTCTGCATTCAGATTCTCCCACTGTTAATTTACAACAGTGAAACAGATATCTGCTCAAAGTTTGGTACGGTAACAGAGTCACTTCAACCCCCTCCGCGCAATATCCCGTGTAATGTATATAGGTATATATATTGTTACAAAGGGTGAAATCACCCGTTTTGTCCCCTTTTAAATGATCTAGTAGTCATCATAGATAAAAGACGTTTATAAACCTCTTATGTCTTTAAAAAGAATAAGGTTGCTGCGTCAACCGACATTATTGTAAAAACAGTCAGTCTCTAGACTTTAAAAAGAGAGCTTGTGTCCAAATACATCTATTTTCTTTCTTAATATTCCTTGTTCGTGAGACTTCTTTGGCTCGGCGTTCGCTTAAATCGCACAGAGAACTCTTTGATTCTCTTAGATCTTTCGTAATTTCCCCCCGTTGTAACATTGGTGTCAGAAGCGGGATCTCTTCTGTGCCATTTGAGTGAATTTTGAGTGTAAAGAAGTATTTAAAATAATGCAACGAACTCCTACGTCGAGAGCATCACGCGCGGAGCGACGAGCTGCCGGACGCGTTTCGTCGTGCCAGCGTTCTCCTGAACCAGCGTTTCCTTCCATTTCTCGTCGTTCGGAAGCTGAGGTTCAGCCCCAGCCCCAGCTAGCTCTCTTGGCAGAGCTAATCCAGGGAAACCAAGATTTGCTGATGCGTCAGATTCAGCAGCAACAACAACATCAACAACAGCAACAACAACATCAACAACTGCTACAACAGCAGCAACAGGAACAGCAGAATCTTCTGCACGAACTCCTCTTGCAACAGCGTCAACAACAAGAAATCGTGTCTCAGGCGTTGATCGGGATCCTGCAAGGTGTGCAGAAGCTTCAGGAGCGGCCGCAGGAATTCCCGATACGCCCAGTTCCATCCCCAGGTAGAAGGACTTCACTTCCTTCAGTCCCGGTCCCGGCAAGGAGGACCTCCATTCATTCAATTCCGGATCAATCAAGGTCTGACGCTATTTATGGGGGAGGCGAAATTCCCCCTGTTGCTAAAAATTTTCCACCTGTTCATGTCTCGCGACAAGCTCAGGTTAGCTCTTTTCCGCGATGCCACGATGTTCCGTCACGTGATATTTCGGAAGTAGTTGAGCCTCCTGTCGCGTCGTCTCATCCTAGTGTAGATATTCAGTCAGAGTTCTTGGCCTTTTTAAAATCACGCGGAACTGTCAATGTTCTCCCTCCGCAAACTCAGAGCTCGTTCGGACTCAATCAGGTCTCTGTACCTTCCGCGAGTATTGTAGAGTTGCCCTCGAAACAATCGAATTTGAAGCCCGGTTCGTATGACGGTTCGTCTGCTTGGAGTCTATACGAACGTCAGTTTAACATGATTAGTAAGGTTAATGGTTGGAATCCGTCCCAGAAAGCAGCTAATTTGACAGCGTCTTTGTCTGGTCCGGCTTTGGTAGTTCTTGGATCGCTTTCAGATTCGGATTCTGAAAATTTCGACAGCATTTGTGCGGCTCTTAAACTCCGGTTTGGCGAAGAACATCTTTCCAAACTTTATTTTACTCAGTTTGAAAATAGACGTCAAGGGCCCAGGGAAGATTTAGCCTCTCTCGGAAACGACATCGAACGTCTCGCTCGACATTCCCTTACTGATTGTACAGAAAAGGCTAGAGATCAGATAGCTCGGGCGAAATTCATTAATGCAATTCGGAATCCGGAGCTTCGGTATCATTTGAGGCTCGCAGCTCCAACTTCTCTACATGAAGCAATTATTAAGGGCTTAGAATTAGAAGCCATAAACGAGGCGGATTTAGGTTCGCGTCAACTTCATCGATTGAGCCAAGCTGAACCTTCAGAAAATTCTTCGTCCCGTCCTTCAGTCAATCAGCCTAGCTCAGATTCTCTTCCAGGAAGGAAAAATAGTGGTTTCTCTCGTTACAATAGATCAAACTCCAATCGGCCTGTCTCAGAGTGCCAGTTTTGCGGCGTAAGAGGACATATCGCGAAGAATTGTTTTAAACTCGACCGTCAGTTGAAGACTGCGGAAGATTCGTGGCGCAAAAATGCTTCCAAGAGGGCTACCTCTAATCCAGTTTGGTCAGCACAACCTTCTGTTCCTCAGAATTCGGGAAACTAGCTACCGATGTTTCGAAAGGGCGGATATCATCGGTTTCTTCCAAGTTCCTTAGCCCTATTGCTTCACAGTTCGTGGTTAGAGGCCTGCGTCGTACCGGCCTATATGCTAAAGGTTCCGTTAACGGACTAAGTTGTTTGTGGGTGATAGATACTGGAGCCGAAATTTCCGTTGTTCGTCCTGATATGATTTCGTCTCTTGCTTCAATTAATCCTTCTGCGTCTATTCGCACTGCTACCGGAGCAATTACTCCTGTCGTAGGTAAGATGGTCGTACAGGTAACAGTAGCGGATTGTGTTCAATCCCCACATGAAGTTCTAGTAGCTGATATAGAAGATGAAGGCATTTTAGGCGTAGATTTTCTTTCCGCTCACAACTGCGTCATTTCTACCGGCGATTCGACTCTTTGTTCTGGTTACCGTAAAATCAACCTCGAAACGTTTTGAAAGATTGGGATGAGTGGATTCCCTTATTTCTTTTATCGTATCGCTCTGCAATTCATGATACTACCGGTTTTTCTCCAGCTATGATGTTGACAGGTCGGGATCTTCGACTTCCGTCGATTCGAGAAATTTTGATACATCGATTTCTTTGGCTTGAAGAGTGTTTCGGTTCTGCGCTTGAATGAAGTAGTGAGCGTTTGGTCGATCCTCTCTTATTTTTCTAACCCATATGTCAGTTTCTTTGAGTTTTTATAGATTTTTCCCGACGAATCTGCCGTCTTTGGCTGTTCCCGATGTTAACTCCAGCTGTACTGTTTGTCCGGTCTTAGCCTGGGTTCTCCGGATATTCAGATAAGATCGTTCCTTTTCTTTTGACTACATATTTAATTTATTTTATTCGTGTATTCTCCCAAATTCACTCGGTGAATTTGAATGGTTATACCATCACTCACATTTGTCCTTCCAAAACTCTAGGGTGAACTATTTCTAAAGAAGTCCTGGATCAGTCACCCATGTATTTCCCTGTTTCCTGTGTGAATTTCCAAAAAGGAATCTGCTTTTATTCTGTTTGGTCCTGGAATTTTCGGTTCCCGCCTCGATGTTTCCACCCGAGCCTGTTTCGTTCGGACAATCCTTCATGAAGAGGATTGGATTTCTTTTCGACATCGATCTGGACCGTTTCGGATAACTTTGAATTCATGAAGCCACATAACACTCATTGACACTGACCTTTATAAAACATGGCACATACATTTTTGAGATTATTTAATGCTCAACTATCTGCTCAAGGTTTTCTGTGGTTTACCTTGAGACTGTGGGCAAATGCCAGATAGTAAAAAAAGGAGTTCTTAAATTTTTAGAGCCACAGCTCCAACTCACCTTCGAGCACTGACTGCTAGATCACATTCTTTTGTAATTGTTTATCTTTTCCGAGTCGGGTCGACTCTTTTCCTCGAGGGGGAGTAGTGTTACAAAGGGTGAAATCACCCGTTTTGTCCCCTTTTAAATGATCTAGTAGTCATCATAGATAAAAGACGTTTATAAACCTCTTATGTCTTTAAAAAGAATAAGGTTGCTGCGTCAACCGACATTATTGTAAAAACAGTCAGTCTCTAGACTTTAAAAAGAGAGCTTGTGTCCAAATACATCTATTTTCTTTCTTAATATTCCTTGTTCGTGAGACTTCTTTGGCTCGGCGTTCGCTTAAATCGCACAGAGAACTCTTTGATTCTCTTAGATCTTTCGTAATTTCCCCCCGTTGTAACAATATATATACACACCTATACACGCATGTACATTACGTACGTTACGCGTGACATTTGACACTGGCGCGGTGGGGTGTCAAGGGGTAAGTTGAGTGGTAGTTATTTTCAGTCGAAATTTGATGCCATAAGTCATAGGGGTTGCGTAGGGGGATCTCCTCTCTCCATGAAACTACATCGCGAAGGCAGTATGTGGCGGTTTCTCCACTCCACTCCCTGCCCCTCTCCTCGCTTATCATTCCCCCCCGATCTGCTGGCTGCTCCACTCTGCTCGCTAACCCCTCTTCTTCGTATGCCTCTCTCCTGGAGTTTACTTTTGGCCCACAGGGACTGAGACTTTGTATTATTGACGCGGAAAATGAAACCAACTCATACATTATTCATCTCACCGTGTAGCACGTGTATTAGAAGATATGAGGGTAATCATCAAACGGAAAGATAATTTCACGCCAGTGGAAAAGCTATTTATGTACGCGTTGTTATACATAATATACATGGGTCAGTGCTCCGAGAGAAAGGGAGACTTGTTATTTATCGGATATTTTTGTATTATCGTGATATGAATTTTAGCAGGGGAATTCTTTTCTTCTTTTTGGTCCTGCAGCGTCGGGTCAATTTTAGCCGATAAGTTGCTTTTTTTCATTTTACCACACGGAATAAAATTCCTTGGCGTAGACGAGCGAATTTTACACACTCTGCGTGCACAGTAGATACTCGTGTTAGCGTATATACCACCGGTTCTTTTATAACGAGGGTCGCCAAAATGTTGGTGATACGTGAAAGAGCCGCCGAGAGAAATGCAAATGTTTATACCTACCGCGGGCTGGTTAATTTTACGGCAAACGCGGTAAACTACGGTCGAAGCGGGGGCATACCTAAATGTACAAGTAAACCTGCTTTTTTACCAAAACTGGGGGTCGTCCCGGCGAATGAGGAGGTTTGGTCACAGACAGCCGTGGAATCGTTAGCGAAAATGCCTGGGATGACGCAGTTGGATGGGATGATAGGACCCAGACGTACTTATCGTATTAAGATCAAATTGTACAAGGATGGGAAGAGCGGGGGCGGCGAGATGGGACAAGAAGCAAGACATCGACGGAGGGTTTCGGATAAAACCGGCAAAAGACAGCCCAGCATGCGGTCTTGTCGGTTACGATATAGAATCCTTTTCTTCCTTTCCCTTCCCTCAGAAATCCTTTCACATCGTCTCTCTTCTTCTTCCTCCGCAGACTTCTTCAGCTCTCTCTCTCTCTCTCTCTCTCTCTCTTCATCGCCTGCATCCTCAAGGGACTCGCAATTACATCCTTTTTACATTGATACTCGCAGGAGCACAAAGTAGATATCCGATAATGAATACGTAAGACCTAATTAGAAGCAATTAACCTTTTAGGCTCTACGCAGGTCGATTCACAATCATGGAAATGGCATCGCGTCCCTATCTCTTCTGGTTATACTGTTATTGTTATTAACCTAAGACACCGGTGAGCCGAAGAGGCAACTCGAGCCTTCCAACTTGGATAGTGCAAACTTCGATTAAGGCTGATCGGGGATTCGAATCTTAACCTGGTACAGAATCAACCAGCGAAGATAGGATACACTCGAGGAACCCTTTGTAATTCCGGTAATTTCCTACGGTGTTTCCGATGTACTCTTTCATGATGTTCTTTTCGTATAATTAATTAGATACTTGATATTTTCACTGGGAGTTGGATCTCTCTCAGTTTCAAACCGTCACCGCGACAATGTTGATAGAATTGGATTTGCGTTATATTCGGAGAACCCTGGCAACAAGTCCCCAGGGAACACGTTTCTGCGAAATAATTTGAGATCTTTCTTTCCACGAAGTGATAAGCTTTCCGCAGTTCGATGAATCTACTATGTTTGTTTCTCTTTTGTTTCATACTCGTAAAGAATTGGCCCCTGGCATAATAATATGTAACTCTGCGAGTACTCTGCACGTTGATATTATGTGACAGCGAAACTCGGCTGAGAGATTGAAAAGACCGAATTCAATCGGGCTGAAGAAAACATCGTCGAAAGCACCATGGGGGTCAGGATCACATTATGACTTTCCGAGTGTGTTCGCCCGCTGCATGGTGCATTTGATCGGATAGAGACAACAATGCGTTTATGTGATTCTCCCACGGATTTGATTCTCGTTTTCGAATCCTTTTCCGCACAGGGCAGGATATCGTGAACTACGGGGTGAGCAGAGGGCGTATAAAAAAGTGTATAAAAGAAAAAATCCAGCTCTTAATATATTCTTTAAAGCCTTTAATATCCTCGTAAAGGTAACCAGATGAAATCTAATCGTGATCCGTTTAGCGATATTGTTGTGCAGGAGGCCACCGGCCTTCGGTGGAGATGTCGCAGTGTCTGGGACGGGTTTAAGCCGCTGACGCTGTCACATCGAAAGACGAGGGTCGCCTCGAGATTATCATTTCTTTCGCCGGTCGGTCGGTACGACCTGGAAGAGGTTCCGTCGCCCGGGCGCCGCGACTCAGGTAGCGTAATACCCACCCTACGCGACCTCGAGACCCACCGATTCTTACGTAACTCGTACACAAGGGTACATTTATTATCCATATACATGTATGTATACACAGACACACCCCGCGGCGGCGTGCAGCGTTGGACTCGGTGGCAATCGCCCCTCGAAGCCCTGGACAAAGGATAGATGATAAAATCGCGCAACCCCTGCCGGTTCTGAAGGGTGACGCACAATGCAGCAGTGCAGGGGAATGCGGCTGCGCAAGAGGCTAGAAGGGACCGGTATCCTTGCATCAGCGTCTCGGCTGGACTGCTTCACTGGTCTCAACGCCATTATTATTTTATAAATCCTTTCTTGCCTGATGGAAGGGTGAATTTTTTACAGCTTACTTTGATATTGGCTTCTATACCTTCCTCTTTGTGCCTCTCTATTCAAGATGGACACCTTTTTAATCAACACAGCTTTCGCCGTCGATGTCCTCTCGCATCCTTTAACGGCGCCCAGCTGCATGATTCCGAGTCTCTCAGTTATTGATGTTATCGGGTAATGGCGGTTCCCGCGAGTGCGAGTGAACGCGGGTTGGGATGTAACGACTACTGTTTGGAAAGGAATAACGAGTGCAGGTGAAGGATCGTCGCATAACATACTTATTACACTATTGATGCTCTGTAGCCGTTTATCAACGTTTCCCAGGTGGCCGACGATCGGGTGTGTGTTTGCCACCGTTGACAGATGTACGATGGGTAAAAACCGGCAAGTGCACGGGGAGCTTCCGATGGTGCGGGATGCTTTTCATCCGTCCGCGATTTGTCTTATCGCGTTGACGCTCCGTTATCTGGCATCGATCCTGGCAATTAACGATATCGGTTATCCTCGTAGGTTTCGGCCGAGTTGGGGGGGCTTGTCATTAGGTTAATTTATGTTTGGTTACCGCGTTTCCTGGACTTGTATGTATACCCTCCTAGCTAACCGACTAACTACCTGCTTAAGAACGGACGAAGATCCGCTGCTTTTAAAACCGACTCCGTGTTTCCATCCTCACTGATTTCTCTCTTTCTCTCTCCTTCTCTTTCTCGTTTTCCCGTTTCACCGCCGAGCTCGACTAGGTATTTATCATCCTCGTACGGACTTTGATCTCTTACGGACAAGAATCCTAGAGACTAGTGTATACGAATCGCGGGCTTCAAACGACTACGCGGCACGGCGTTAACATTCAAAACGCATGTACCAAACGGAGGAGGTAACCTGCAACCACTCCGTGCACCGTGTACAGATTTGCTTGAGTAATCAATTATCCAAGTTTGCCAGTGCATCTGCAGTCCTTCCATCCAATGCGCTGAGAATGCTCACGGGAAGGGGAGAACGTATCGCCACTCGCTGAGCGGAGTTTCGAGTGGTCGTTGGTGATGCTTCTGACCAATTAACTGCGCTCATTAATTGCCGTACCAGATACGTACGCACACGCTCCCATGTGCAAAGGAATACTCCGGATCGTTACACCGTACGGAAAACATTGTTTCGCTGTTTGTTTGTCCCATTTCGTTTACTTAACTACAATGCAGTTTGAACCAAACTGACATTGCCGGGATATCGTTCCACATTCAAGATCGTAACCCCTGTGCGCAAAAACTAATACGCAGTAAAATTTCACCATTTTCCCCAACAGCAATCATACATATCGTCTTCTTCGCTTCTCGGCGTTTCTCAGAAATAACCTGATCAGCAAACTATAATAATTACAATCTTGGACCGATGTTGTGGCTGGTTACGCTGAACTCTTTTTTCTAAAACCGTTTTTCACTACGCTCATGGTCAAAATGAACGGTATAAAAATGTGGTGTAATATTTTACTCTCAAAGTCGTAGTGACAATCACGTTTGCAGAGCGAGGTACGGTGTCACGGAGGTTGGATAGACCAGCTTGCATGAGCAATCAATCTTGGGTAAACATCCAGGGAAGAGGCTCGCAAGAAAATTGACGTTAACTAATTATGCGTGCGTGTGGAGGTAGCAACGAAGGAGAGAAGCGTGTGCGTGCAGTTGTATGGTTTTGTTTTTGAAATAACCGAGGATCGGAATTGATGACAGTGGGTACCCGGTGCGCTTGCAGCAACGTCCTCGCCGTTTCCACATCGTCCGCACGAACTGCAGAGAGAGGAAATGCAGGAATTACAATACGATCACACGCCGTGAGCATGCACAGTCTGCAAGTGACGGCGCGGAGTGGAATATCCGCTGGTACAAAGACGCGGTATAACTACAGGTGAAGAGAGAAAGGGAAAAATGAAAACTCGAAAGACATTAATTTCGAGTCTGAGACCCCCCGCGTGAATACTTTTCGCTTCTATCCTGCAGTTAGTTTCGAAAACCGTGCAATTACAGCTTGAGCAAAGAAATAAGGATCGTCAACGTATGCTTCAAATTAGCTCGACGATGTACTCGTGAACTAGCATGAAAGTGGGACTCTACCTCACCGAGTATTAACATTATTATTATTATTATGTCATCATTTTTTGAGTAGCTTCTCGGCGGTGGAGGGAGGCGAGGGGAGGATTATACGCCTAAGGTGCAACCGGCATGAGGGCACAGCGTGAGGGGGTGAGATAAAGGGAGAGGGAAATTGAGAGAACGGAGGACTGAGGGGGTGGTGGAGACGAAGGGACATGAAAGAGACGCTAATTACTGCATCACCGGGCAGCCGTCCGTAAAATATACAGCACGGTTTACACGATGAGAAGAGAGATGTAGGTATGGCAGAATGCGCGAGATGTGCTCGCTGCTCGCCGTTTCTTTTTACCACGTTCGTTTTTTCCTCTATTTTCCCCCCTTACCTCATTTAATAATATATGCTTTATAATTATGCACACTTAACCGAGACAAATCGTTCGGCTATTCTGCGTTGGGTGGATGTCATTACAATATTATACGTGCATGGGAAACTGCAGCAATATTAAGCCCAAGACACGCTATGTACAACGTATTTCGATTACATACTCTCTCCAGTCCGGCAGGCAACGCGTGTGCCTGCATGGCCACTCGCCAACTTACTGCATTGTTATTAATTAGACTACGGCACTATGTACGCAAAATATCTTATGCAATTTATCCATCCGTTGTTTAACTAGACACGGAAGAATATTTCAGCACGCCTCGGTTTTCCTTGCAATCAGATTTATGTAGAAGTTCATATATTTTTCCGTATGTACTTAGACTCTTGGAACGAACTTCGCACAGTTTATTCCTGTTTAATCTTTCTTAGCTGAAGGGGTATTTGAACCCTAATGGAACTGATACATTCCAAAACGCTTTTCTTATGTATGCAGTCAAATTTTAAGCTTCTTCAGTAGTACGTCGAGAATAAGAACGTACTGCAGAAAAAACGAAAATTTGAAAGATACAAAGAAGGTTGTTTGCGAAATAAAAATATTGCACTGTAATGACTTGGGAAACAATTTTTTGTTGTTGTTTTTTTTTGTGAATAATAATTGCCAACTTAAGATACGCTCAACAGTTTTTTTCGTGTCTATAAAGTTTTAATTTATGCTTGGTAAGTTTCATTCATACGTCGAGAGGGACCACGTTTGGTTTTAGAGACTCCAAGTCTACCGAGTAGAGAATCTTGGGAAAAATGGGAAAATTCCGAAGAAAAACTGAACGGCACGATTATGATCAAGATTCGTAGAAATATGTGCATTGAATGACTTCAGTGTTCGGAGTATGAAAAAAAATTCTGAGGGCGGTGGCTCATTCAAAATGTCAGTGTTATTTTCTGAAAAAGTAAGAAGAAATGTTATGGATCCAGAGAACGGACGGTGGAGGAAAGACGAAAGATTTGACGTTAAAAAACTGCCACCGTAGCGGTATAAAACTTTAATCCATCCGTAAATTTGATTCGCTTCTTGTACGGCCAAGTACCCAACCCCCTAGAATCCAATTTGGCTCCTATAACGTTTGAATAATCCTTGAAAAAGTCCCTCACAGTCATAAAGTCGGTAGTGGAGCGCAGAGTAGAAACTATAAAACGTTATTAAATTGATATTGTAAAATTAATATCGCTATTATCATCATTATTACCATTATTATTTACCTGCCCTGCAAAGTTTCCAGTTAAATTAATTTGAATCAGCAAGGCGTTGTGGCGGAACATAGTTTGTACTACGAAACTTTGCCCCGACCGAAAGTTATGCACTCGCCAAGCTATCACGATAGTGTCAGCCTGCATAAACACGCGTAAGCAGTATCGACCGACTTAAAATTCTAAACCAAACCCAAGAAAAGTTTCAACGCTCCACGTGTCACAGCGGTATTCGATGAACTTTTTTCTCCGCGAGTAACGGAGCTGCAGACGATGGATGTCTGCATCGATATTGAAGTATTCATACAAAATTGCTACGCTTGATCGCCGGGGTGAAAACTAAGTAGATTTCACGTGAGACAAACTTGAACTCAGGAAGATATTGATCAATAAAGTAAAAAGGGTTGAGAATTATTTGGATTTTATTTGAGATAAAATTTGGGGGACGAGGTATAAATAGACCTATGTATAAATATAACATCGTGGCCTGTTACAAAAAAGGTAAATCGAAACAGGGGAGCGAAAAGTACAACAAAGACACGCCGACGCTGAAGTCGTATACAGAAAACCAGCATATTGCCCGGGATCAAAAGTATTCACGATACTTGCGTCGTTATTTGGGCGAGCGAAGGGGTCGACGAGAGGCCAGAAGGACCGGAGGGCCCGTTATGGCGGCATCGAGTGCATCGCTAATATTGGCGCACTGGGCTGCCCGGTGCTTGGTTGAACACAATAAACCGCACATGCAGCCCGTTCGAAACATCAAACTAAACGGAACAGGGTCAATTATGCCCCAAATTGCCACTACTCTTCCCCGCCCGCAATCCTCCCCCGCGAATTTCATTCATCCATGATAATCAGGCGGGACAGAAATTTTTCATAATGAAAGTTTGGAAGATGGACTTTGCAATCTTCTCCCAAGTTCAGCGCATCGTGTGTAAAAAATGAGTGACAACTTTACCTGCCAATTTCAAGCGAGGCTCATCTCAAGCCCCCCAATCGAAGGAACGCTGATTTTTCAGCAAACTATACAGTGATTTCTTGCAGCATGTGACTCGTCCAAATATTTTCTACTCTCCATTTGTTGAGCGGTTCAGAAGTTCAAGTATAAGGAGCTTGAAGGTGGAGAGGCGGAGGCTCAGACAGAGCTGGGAGGATTTGAAAATAGCCCGGAGCTTGCAACGGATGCGTTGTTTCCCTCGCGATGTGGCCGAAGAATATTACCCGTCACGTCTAACGTGGCACTTATTACTCTTCTCTGGGCCGGCCGGACGTTGCATCGGTCGGCGTGACTAACGGATGAAACGGACCCTCGGGAGTTGCAGACCTGATTGACAACGGGAGTGCCTCTCTCTTACACGTCTCTTTGACTGGCTCTCCTACCGATATCGATGATGCCCGATGGGATAATCGGAAGAGCTGCGCGGCGTCGGCGGGGATTGCGTTTAATAGAGTGGTCGATGATGGATGGCGAGCACGGGCCGATATTACTTATTTGTACAAGCGGTCCGCCGAGAATTCCGTGCATTCGACTGCCGCCGATCGTCGAGGGGCTCGGATAATGTTGGCATAGCGCAACTGACGGGACTCGCCTCTGCTATCCTGGACCTTGTTTGCGATCCAACCTTACCGCGGATCTCCTATCCTTACACCCCTCGACCAATCGTATTGCCTAACTGCGTTATATTACCCACGACGGGCACGTGGATCGTAGAAATATTGATCGATCGACCATCGAAGCCTCCAAGATCTTGTCACCGAACGAGAATCACTACCGCACCGTATAATCGCCCGCCTCGGTTTGCCGTTTTGGCAGCAACCCGCTGTTCAAATCTTTCTCAGTGTGGCTAGCTGGACTATTTCATCCCAAGCTTCGGGTTCAATTAATATCGATACCCCTATTCTATTCATCTTTGTATTCATGGAAAGAGACGGAAGAAGATGAGACGAATGGTCGGTCACGTGGAGCTGAGGTTTCAACTGGACTAACGCTGCCTGTCTGCGTTTACGTCTTTTTTGAAATTGAGACATCCTTCGAGAACTGGCAAGGCTCCAATAATTGTTGCGTTATGTACAAAGTAACCCGGATAAGCTTAAGAGGTGTTTTCTGTACTGGAAATAGCGGGTGCTTTATACAGTTTTCATTTGATTTTCATACAATTGTCCGATATTTCGCGTGAAATCCACGGCTAGATGCCATTTCATAAATTCTCATTGATGCGAAACTTTTTCGAAATCCAATATCTTCTTCGGCGTTTATGTTAGGCACATCTTCTATTCCATCGTCTTGATATATTGTATGGAAGGAATTTAAAACGTTCAGTTTTATTGTAAATTTCAACTTATTCCATATCCGTACGAATTTTCTCGGTTCTTCAGGATCGGAAATTGTTGATGGTGAAGCATCTCTGACATTGATGTTCTTTTAGTTTTTCTCTGCTACATTGCAATTTCAGCTGCAACACAATTGCGGTTCACAAAAAACGTTTCAGTTTGAGAAGGTATACACCGTAAAAGATGAAAGATATATTCGAAGCTGCAGCCAACGGCAAGATTCAGATATAATTAATTCCACGTTAAGCGAGTTAAAAGTATGCGTTGTCGGATTGTGAGCGTTGATGATATCCGAGAAATAGCTTGTGGCACTTGGAAGACTTTGACGTCTTCATCTCGTAATTAGAAACCCCGTAACTTTGACCGGCGATAAAAAGAAGTTTCTTCCTTCAATTTTATCCTGTATTTTCTACCATTTTTTTTTCTTTTTTTTTGTTATTTTTTTACTCAACTTTGTCCTGAGTAATTTCAAGCTTTAGTTTCAACATTGAATCAAACGAAAACTCGAAAATTTCGCCAGAGTTTACCTACCTTCCCAGCAAGCGACCGCGGGTGGCTCGGGTAGTGCTTGTATCGCCTTGGGAGTTGAGCAGTGAAAACTAGTTGAGCCACCGGGCGATATATAAAGTTAGTAGAAATTACATCTGCATATTAATTAAGAGTTTCAATGCTGGAGATCATTTAACAGCTGAGTTATATAGGAAAGTTGTTGAGAAGAGTTTTACTTTATTCTATTGTAATGGTAAAACCGTGTCTAGTCTAATAATAATATTACTGAATACTTCTCATTACTCGAGATCGCTGCAAGGGCCGGGCCGCCGACACTTCTGTTAATATATTCACGGTGCAATCCCATCCAGATGCTTGAATATTCCGCTCGGATAAAAGAACGGGGCTAAAAATCAAACTAAGTCGAAATTTGCCCGTTATGAAGCAGGCTGCAATTAGCCTCGGGTGAAAATTAACAAGTCCTTCTCATCGCCCCTCATACGCAGCTCGTACATACAATATTTTACACACACACCTGTGACGTCGTCGGCACGTGTCGCACCTCATTCGACGAGTTCAAAAGCGAGCTCAACCATTTTCCGGAGTAAAAGATCAACGGAACAGTTCCGGAAAAGAGATGAAAAAGCAGCGCTGATCCTGCCAGGTGAGAGAGTTTAACCCTCTATTGTAACCACCTTCGGGTCACTTGGTGCGAAGACTTCAGAGGACGGAACGGTCGCTACATTCCTTTCAAATGAGTGCTCTGGTCGATTTGGACGTTGACGTATACATATATCTCCAAGTATTAAGGCCTACCTATTTCAGAAGCGAAAAAAGGCTTAAACAGCCCCATTTTATACATAATTCTGAACAAAACTACTAAAATTCGTTATCATTTAACGCAGAAATAAACAAATGACATGGATTTTACGAAATCGCAGTAGTGAAACCGTCGAATTCGCAAAAATACGAAACCGCAATGGTAGATTCGTAGAATTCATGTAATTTCTTTATTACTGCGTCAAACGAAAATGTATCGAAGTGTTTTTCTTCAGAATTGTGTATAGAACGGTGCTGTTACGCCATTTTTTGCTCTTGAGATAAGCAGACTTTGATATTTGGAGATACATACGCCAACGTCGAAATCGACCAGGGTACCCTCATAAATGTGTTCAACTTCGTTCTCCAATTGCCTTCAGGTTTTGAACGGTGAAACGTGTCGAGTGGACACCAAAATATTCGATGATCGTCAGAGTGGTGGATGAGGAGGAAAAAATCTGCCTTTCTAAAGTCTTGTTCGTTGCGTAACCGAGAATCATCGCACGACTTTGTTGTCGGTTGGTAACTCGATCGATCGATATATCGATGGCTATCGAAAATTTGACGAAGCAATGTGCGAACAGTGATTGCCGTGAACCGTGGGGCGGAAGACGAGGCTCGTTCGCTATCGAAACTAACTTTGAAACTAATTCCAATTCCAGTTGCGTTTCTGGATGGGAAACTGTAACGAGTTACGTGGCAAGTTTTGTGGGAGTTTATGAATGCAAATTCAGGCACAAAGTGAGTTAGAAATAACAAAAGTTCGGAGTTTCGCGAGGATCGCAACTGAGACGTTGCGCTCTGGGGTTCCGTGAATACACTTTTTATACCTTCGATATTCACGTTCTTCAAAGGCTGCATACTCGGTACTCGTACCTTACGTTAACGTTGTACGTAATACGAAGGAGCTCGCGCAGCGTCGAAGCCAAACGGATGGCGTTGCGGACTGCAGCGTTTCCGATCTTCTTTACGGCGTGAAATATTTCTCGATATAAACGAAGAGGCAGGCCGAATAGCAATACTTGAACTCTGAACCCGAGGCAAAAGGGCGCCGGCAGCGAGTCGCTCGCTTCAATCAAGAGGCCGGCGCGAGCCGCGTCACTCGTTTGTATCAATTTGCTCGACGGTGGAGCCGCTATCGCCCGGCATCTACCACCACCTCACCCCCCGACTCCCCGTTTAATCTAATGCCGACGGAGAGCGAGTAATTCGTCGAACAAAGGTGTGTGATTTTTCTTCGCCCCGTACGCCTACTTTGCGCACCGAGTGCGATGAAAAATAAATAATTAAATTCTGTTCGGCGAAAATTGATGCGCGAGAAGGAGAACGGAGAGCAAGAGTGAGGAGAAAGTCCGCTTCGTGCCAAGTCGGGTGAAAGATATCGCGCCTCCAACTTCTTCGTCCGTCATATTCTTAGGCGATAGGAGAAGAAGAAGGCCCGCGTTTACAATATTTACGCCGGAAATACGCCAGTTCTGTTCGTCTGTGAATAACGGTGAAGGATTCTCATTTCCAGAGACAGAAGTTGGGTGAATTCTACTAAGTGATATTGATGTAGTTTCAGGTTTCAGTTGATCGAATGCCAGCGTAAAATTCACGTATTTTACATACGTCTCTGTGATTTTCGAATGAAATAAAACAGCAGGGTATGCAAACTTTCGATTGTCTGATTCTGTATACGTACTTGTACTCTAAAAGAAAAATTATAAAACGAAGTGGTTATGGCTGCATGAAGTATTAGTAACACGCGGTCCGCTTCTTTCGAAAATGTCAATGTAAAATAACGAATTACCGCCGAATCTTTCGTTGACGAATATCGACGGAACGACAGCGGAGCACCGACTGACGATGAAACACGGATGCATGATGAAAGAGGCGGGCAGGAGGTGATAAAAGATTAAGCTACGTAACTTTTGAGTGACCCGTGACTAATGGACCACGCGATATTTCAACTCGACGCGGTTAGGTTGGCCCGAGGTTTATTTGGACCGCAGTTTTGAAGCTTTCATGGCGGCATCAATCTGGCCAAACGAGGGTTAAATGAACTGGATTCCTTAATACTTTCTCCCGTTTCATTCATTAGCGGGCATTATCTGCAGGCGGGAATTTAGTTTTTAACGATGGAAATAAAAGCGCGACGGGGCGGGGATTTATGTCTACTTAATTTTGCAGAACTTGAGTTCTGCAGCAGAAACTACGATCCTGGTTTTGACCCAGATATTTCTGCAGGCTGGAATTACATCTCCCTGTAAGATGGAGCTCTGCAATCAGCTGATATATTATCAAAGGCAAGGAAATATATCAGCTAAGGTGGGTATACCACGCACCTGGCAGATCACGAATCACGCGTAATTTTCACAGGTAAGGAACAAGCGCCCCGTTTTCGTCGGTGGGATCTTTCTTCCGATTGTGAGAAACGTTCCAAATCTAATTGCCGGACGAGAATCGGCTGAAAAAAGGCCTGAGCTGTACTCTCCGTCTCTCGCTCTCTCTTGGATCGGACAATAAAAAGGATATCGCTTGCCCGCGACGCTTTGTCTTCCCCCTTTTGTTTACCGTCTCAATACACAAAATACGAGAAGGCCGAGACGGAGCAAAGACGAAGGGGCGGCGGGCGGATCAGAAGCGTTTGACAATATTTTGTCGTGCCCCCAAAGACGGAGGCTTAAAGCCCCTTGACGACGATTTTCGGGACTTTTTTACCCCTCGTCTGTGCCGCAGCGCACGCGTAATTACCGTATCGTTATACGCCCGGAAGACTAAACCGGTGAAAACGCCGAATGGTCGGTATACGGAGAGGGCGGAAGGCTGATCCTAACTCTTTACTCGGGAGTCGAGTGTGCGTGTATTCCGGTTCGCCTTCGCTCTCACCGCAAACCCTTGCATTGCCCGTTTATCCGGTACCTACAAACCCGGACGCATTCTCGCGTCAAGTGGACCAGCTGCATTTAATCATGTTGGTAATACACCGCTGCGTTCATTGCCGTATAATAGTCCGTCTAGGAGTGCCCGTTCTTGAGTCGAGTTCCGATTTGTTATTAACGATCGATTGACGTGACAAAGAAAATCTGACAATCAGTAGCGTCAAAGAGTGCCCCGAATCAAATCGTTTGTATGTCGCGCGATTTTCAACTTGGAAAGAATTACTCTTTATTCGCAGTTATAATTGAGTTTCAGAGGCTGGGTTAATTTTTGGTAATTCTTGGGGGTGTTGGGAGATTATCGGAATCGAACGATTTTGTAAAATTCCGCCTTAAGATGCAGAATACACGGTAGTCCCATCATATTTCCGAGTTATCGCTCGATTGACGAATATTGTTTTGCTCAAAAATTGACGTGAAATTGATATTCTTCACAAGCTCTTCCGTGCATGCGGGAAATATGTTGAAATATGGATGCGAGCGAAGGGTGAGTGTTTTCTTTGCCGCTGGTGTAACGATCGTCATGAGGAAAGATACGGCACATACGGCTGTAATAGAAACTTCCGTCGACAGAGTGCATGTGTAAAATTGTGAAAGCATTCGTATCAATGAAACGAAAAAGTATCAGCATCGACAAGGAAAGTTGTGAAAATGTTCACTCAACGCTTTCATCACGTTTCATTCGGTTTTATGTCTGTCCGTTTATTGTTTCGACGCATTATCCCAAAATAGCGAGACATAGAGCCACCTAGTGATTTTTCAGAAATTAAATTCTCTGCGTCACCCATGCTTCTTAACCCTTACGCTGCACACCTTCTGTTTATAAGACTGGTATCACACTGGGGTCGCTGTAGACCCAACGTCAAAAATCATTGCGTAAAAACGGAGGTATTGACTCAAATAACTGTAAATAATTCTGGGATACTCTTTAACCACTACATATTAAGGGAAATTAATTTTCTTTAGCAAAATGAAATTTTGAATACGGAAAAAAAAACATAAAACAAGGAAGTACAAAAAAATTAATCATTCTACTCAAAAAATCATAACTCACTCAATTTTCAGTACTTTGAGCTGAAAATTGATCGAGTAATTCGCAAGACACTGATATTTGAGAAAAAAATATGGTGAAAAAAATGGAGATACTCCGAGATGCAAAACAGGTATTTATTTACGTGAGTGAAGTTGAATTTTCGGACAAAGAATGAATTAACGATTTTTACGACATTTAATTATTTGTCTTGGATCAAATCAAATTATTTTGGGTATCTTTCATATCGAATTTACGGTGCAGATGCCGCGGGGTTATTTCGACCCCGGTGTGCAGCTTAATGGTTAATATCCTAATGTTGGAAATTCTGTAAAGCAAGTAAATAATAACCAAAGTATAAAATTGAACACGAACCGTCTTTGGCGCGTTTGTGTATAACAGGAGAAAACGATTAATTATAAGCGAATAATTGTATTACCATAAACGAGCTCAGCGAGTTGTAATTAGTAATATTAGTTCACTTATAGTTGCGCAGCGTCTGGTGGTTCATAACCACGTTAACTGCCATCCTTCGCATTACGGTGGAGCATAATTCATTGGGATCCCGTGCAACGCGGCGCGCTTCTGGCGAATATTTTAAGCTCTAAAGTTTATAGAATGCATTAGGACGAGTGCATCGAGTACAAACTGCAATTGCACGATGTCAAGAAGTTGAACCAGCCCAGACGGTTAATGATCCTATAGCGAAAGCGGCAAGTTTTGGGAAAGAAATTGTTGGCATTATGCGATGACCCAAAGAATCGTTGAAGCCTTATAACGCTAAGTGAAGAAGAAACTAATGGAAGAGTTTACTTCGTAGATATGGAAAGAAAAAATACTTCCCCACTATTCTCGCATCGTACGGTACGATAAAAAGAAATCGCGTATACATATTTTCAACGAGCAGAGTTCGCCTATACAATGTAGATGCATACACGTATATCTTAAATTCTGAAAGGTACGTACCTACCTTTGTGCATCAAGGATCCAATTAGAGTTGCCGCGGTTAGCCACAGAAATCCACGGTTTTCCACTCACGGCAGCACAAGCACTCTTCCTCTTTCTCCTCCCCCTCTTCCTCGGTCGTCTCGACGTACTTCTTACTACCGACATATTTTTAAACAGGGAGTTGACTTTTCGCCGAGAATTCGATAAATTTCGTGGAAAGGGGATGGGAATGGGTGGGGGGGGAGTGGGAGAGGGAATATTAACGAACAATGACTCGACGTGCTGCCCGCAGCGCGGTAGATTGTTGCTGAAGACGGAAAGTGCACTTGTATCATCTTTATCAGATGAAAGCTCGGACATTGCATTTGACGTTTCAATTCACTCTGATCGTCGGATCTCAACTTCCCGATAATCTCGTTTATTGCTTTTGCATTGTCTACAACTCGGAAATACCGGGGAGAGTGAGGGATCGGGATCCCGGAATGATAGTCCCACAGCTGGCCGATCACCTTTTGCCAGGAATTGACGGTGGATCGGTAAATTCCAAGAATGGGGAAGTTCAAGTTTTCCGGTGGCAGGAATGCAAGATTTAATTACGCTAAACTGTATTTAACGAGGGTGGCGGCGGGAGAGGGAAGAGAGAGAGAGAGAAAGAAAGAGAGAGAGAGAGAGAGAGAGAGAGAGAGAGAGAGAGAGAGAGAGAGAGAGAGAGAGAGAGAGAGAGAGACAGAGAAAGGGACGGAGGCGAGGATGAGAAGGAAGAAGCACTAAATCCAATAATTAGAGCTCCAGCTGTCACCACGTAGGGAGTCGGCAGTTCGTTCATTCGCCGTCAGTGACGCCTTTAATGAAAGGAGTTTATTAGGAGGCAAGACGCGGAGGGTGCTACCCGGATTTGCATCCCTACCCCCTTGTAATTCCCCTCTCCGATATTGGATTAGTCGCCTAGCCCCCTCCTGCAGGATCCGGCTAGGGAACCTCGCTCGAGACTTGGTCGCAGTCTTACTTATTAATCTCACTTCTCCATCGTTCAACGCCGTTCCAAATTTGCGTTGAAAATTCAGCCAAACTTTGCCAATCGCTGGCCATGTTGCACCCTCAAAAAACCTTGAACCGCGAACCTTAGAACCGGGCCGATTCATTGGCGTAACTGTTATTATCCATTAGCGCTAATATTTCGCATCATTCCCGGTACGAATTATTGCAAACGATCGCGCCTGTGTGTTTTTGACAGCCATACGGTAATTTGCATTCCACTGATTTTCGCACGGGTGAATTTGAGTAATTCGAACGGTTTTGTAGCGTGTACCAAACTATTCGATCCAATATACCTGATTGTAATCGAGTTTGGTGCGGGCCGTGTAGGGACGTCCCTGGAAGTTGATATCCAGAAATTGGCCCCGCCTTGGAGGTGATTTTCCTATTAGCAGGGCCGCCTACTTCCTGGATCGTTGTATAATACACGCTGGGCAAATAACGCGGTTAGACATTGCCGTAACAACTTCTGGACCGGGGCAAGGCAAGTATTCGGCAATCGTTCTCTATTATTGGGTCGGATTCGGATAACACCACGTGTTTTATCATCGCTTTAGCGAAATCGTGACATTTCTATCCGTAATCCGAATGTACGGTAAACGTCGGTCTCATTCATTCTCATGGTAGAGCTGGGACGTAACTGCGATGAAGTCGACAACTGTGAACAAGATAGTATTTACACCACGTAGTACGTGACGATATTACAAAAGCGGAAGTGCGACTTGAAACTTGAAAAACTAAAATATTGCCGTCCTGATATTTTCAACTTGACAAACACTCGCAGGCACAGAAATTAAACGACGAGATGTCAGCGGTGTTAGATTGAATTCTTTGTCAGTATTATCGTTGCGATAATTGTTATTGTGGGCTCTTCCCTCCCCTCAAAGCGAAATGTTACACCAGGCAAGCATTAGCGCCGCGCGGTCTCTTTGTAGTTACGTAAACGGCTAAAATTAGTAATATAATTGAAATAACAATAATTAGCGGTGGGCAAGATTTATCCTACTCGTAAAGTGTCTACAGGCATAGCGATAAAATAACAAAATTGGTAGTTTAATATTTACGCTCGGTAAGTGTGTTGCCCGTTTTCGTAAATTGAAATTCTTCCCAGCTAATTCTAAATCGATTCTTTCCGAGTTTTCCCGTCAGATATTCTCGTATCTTTGAGTAACGGAAACTGTTCGCGACGTAAGTACGTTACGTTGAAACAATCAAACGACTGTGGCACGCAACAAAAATCATCGTCGATATAGGTATTCTCATATTACCGACTAATTTTCAACTAAGCCTGCGTTTGACCCTGACAGACCTAATCGCGGAGGATCAGCCCGACGAATTTTACGGCATTACCGGCACGGCGGTCACTCGGGTATAAGAGAGAAGAACTCTACCCGAGAAATATACTAAGGCGATCATACTAAATCTGAGTCAGTAGCACTCAGGTAGCTCCATGTTGGCTATAATAAAACAAAAGCGATTTATTGTTCCGGTAACAACAAGAGTAAAGGCTATCCCTTATACTTTGAACCGTTTTACCGTTGCCCGCTGCCTCTGCCATACGACTCACGTATAGAAGGCGGAACAGCGTGGCTAGGAGACTTTGAAATCGACTCGTCGCGTCGAATATTCCTTTCTTTTTATCATTTTTTTTTTATTTCGACAGTGGACCAGTTTCACGGTTACTTTTCACTTCTATAATTTCTCGTCTTATACCTCCCCCTGCAGGGAATATAAGTACAAGACCTCGCACTGCCACGTTTGTTTTAATTAGCACCCGAGGCAGTTAATTTATTCAGTGGATATAAAAGACTTTAAGAGGGTGGGAGGGAGGGAGGGAGGGAGGGAGGCGAAAGGCCTATTTATATCGACTGTGTATGCCCTGGTAGCTAGTACCCGAGGGCCGGGACCGAAGGTGGCTCTGTTTGACCCCTTGACGTTTCAGCCCCTCGACAATTAATCCCGCCCGCTCGATTAAGCTGCTGTTACGCGTTTAATTAAAAATTCCCTTTTTTTTTAAATGGTTTTTCCTTTATTCCTTCTCTCGCCATTCGTCAACGGGATCCAGCCCGCAGGAACTGGTATGAAAGTTTCGATTTAACGGGAACAAAATTTGCGCTCTTGTCGGCGACGCATCCACGTTGAAACGTGAAAGGGGTGCAGTGAAAATAATAACAGGCTGTTCACTTCCTTCGCGGTTTTGTCGGTCCCGCCACAGCTATGGCTGCGCTGTTCCACTTGGAAAAGTTTCCCCGTGTAGCGGAGAGTGAGTCAAGAGTGACTCGAGAGTCGGGAGCGTAAACCAAAGGCCCGTCTCGCGTCGAGCCCGTAATAAGAGGAGGTCGCGGACCTTGCACCTGCAAACCGCTGGGGAGCCATTCAACTTGAAAATGACGGCAGTTACGTTGTTACGTGGAGATACACGCGAGGGACGACACCAGTCTCCGCAATGTGGTGCCGGAATTCGTTCTGAGGTGTGCCCGGGTTCTTAGAGGCGGACCTTCCTCTACCTTCTGCGGTTTCATCTTCAGGAATTATATTATATCAGCCGTGGGTTTGAGTTCGACCTGGGGAATGAAGAAAATATTGGCCGTTTGGCTGTTGGATTAGAGCCGTTCTCAAAGTTGAGCAGCCGTTCGTGTCAAGGATCAAGACACATCGTTTGTTTACTTGCTAAAACAAAAGCAAAGATTCTGTGGTCGCAGGCGTGACACAGCGAATGCTCCAAGGATGTTAATCAATTATTGGCAAAAAGGCGAATACATAGTACACATCATTTGTGGGATTTGAATTCATAAGAGATCACGGAACTGGGAGATTTACGGAAAAGCTCGATATCGGAGTGGAGAGCTTTCAAAATCGAGCGGGTAGGAACGTGCGCGAGGAATGAGAGGGTTTTTCTTTTCGATTTCTGACCGCCTTCACTCGTCCGACAGCAACGTGCATGTGAAACTCGACGTCTCACAAATTCCTAATTTTACGTAGTTTGGTTTCGTAAGACCGAAGTCACCTGCTGTAATTGAGTGACCATCATTATCAAGAAAGTCTTTCAATAGATTCCGGTTCTCAAAATATATCCCGTTATGTTCAGCGTGCTTTGAGCTCGAACAAAACGTGGCTGTCCGGCAACGAATAAAATGAATAAAATAGGGAAGCGTTGGACTCTTGGTAAGCGACGGGCCATCGCCGCGTCGCATCCACGAATCAAGACGTAACTGCTGTTGGTAATGTTATATGAATATGCGGGTACCCGACAACAGTGATGTGTCGAGTGAGTATATGCGGTAATGTCAATTATAGCATCTTGAACAGGAGCCTCTCGCCTTCTCAACATTCTTCTGACGCGAAATAAAATTTAAACGTAGGACGTTGGTCCCGACCCAGTATATGTGCAGGGACGACGAAATTAGAAATACGCGCCACTTTTCAGATACAAAATTTGATCTTGGCGTCAAGCTGTTACCTGACCGTGGGCTACGTCAAATTGCCAGCTATCAAGACTGTAAAATTACTTTATGACGGTGCGTGGTCTTCAATATTCACGTAGCTAATAGTCAGTTAAGATTGTAATGTATTATTTATGCATTAATCTACACTATTTTGTATTTGACGTTAATATTTGTAATCAGAAGTATTCGAGTTTAATTTATAGATGAACCGAAACTCCGTCTCGGGCAGAAATTTACCTCGGGTAGAGCAATTTTGAAACCTAGTAAGAGGATTTTAACCGGTTTGTGGGCTAAAGCGGGAATGAAAGGTGGTCTAGATTCATCTGGACTGTCATCAAAGTGTTTTACGAGCCGACTATCGCGTTTGCGGCGAAGGTGAAAAACTGGAATCCCCCGTTCGTGTGTTTTCGGGTAAGTTCGGGCGGTGCTGCATGCGGTTTCAACCCTTATGTGCGTGCGATGAGGGTTGGCGTTTCTATGGTGGGGGAAACAACCGACCGATCGGAGGCTGCGAGGAGTCAAAAGAGCCAGTGGAGCTCGGGACGCGGAGTCCTAGCTTCAGTCGTGCGCCAGCCACCGAGCAGAAAAGGTTGTAGCCGACCGTTTCTCGGCGTGAAATTGACCGTGCACTCTCAGTGTCATCCTCCCAACCGTGACGCGAAACTTAAACTAAGAAATTTTTACCGCGATAGATTTTTCCCGATTCTCAGGCGATACATATCGGCACTCCGACGTTTGAAATTTATCTCAAGTGAGCTCTTAGCTTTCAGGGTAGAAGTGGCACGGATTATATATTTCGCGTAAATTCGATTTCAAGTTTTCCGCCGAGGTTGCCGTTCGGTAGTCGTGTTCGTAACCTGATCGATTTGATTGTGCTGCAGGCAACGCGGGTGGAAAATGGATTACCTTACGATCGTTCGAAGGCGTCGAGTAACTCAAAGTTTTGTGATATTTCAACGGTGCGGATGAGATAGTACACATCATTTTTAAAGTAAACATGTCGCACGATGATCGACGTCTGTAAAACTCTGCTTTGGCAAATTTAATCAAATAATTGAGCGTAATAAATTTCGTGCAGTTTGTGAAGAACGTGTAAACCACGGCCGTAAATCACGTTGCATCACTCGCAGTGTAAAATGTTATTAAATTTGCAACGATAAGTGCCAAGACGTGTAAGGAATCCATAAGATTTGGATTGATAATTACATCGAACGCTTCGGCGAAGAAAGAGGAAGCGAAGAACGCATCGGGAAGATCCCTTAGAACTTAAAATTGCCGTAACAAGTAGAAAAGACACATCGGCGCAATGTGCTCGGGACACTTGAAACCCGGAGCATCGATGGGTGGCGACAAGTGTGCGTCGACAAGTTGACTAATTAGAGGACCGTGTGCTGACAATGAGACCTGCAGCGAGTTCCCATAAGTTGTAAACATGGTAGCAGCCGTTGGTGCACCGAAAGTCTTTGTAATGTTTCTGCTCTCGTTGGCACGATTGTTAATTCCTGCGTGCCACGTGCTGGCCGTTACCAGCGCGCCTCCTCAGCGCTACGACGTCCCCGATCATTGTCAATGGGACGCGGATCAGGGGAGTTCGTTGACTTGCAGGTATAGCATGTTCGCCAAGGAGCGCCAGAGGTCGAATTTCTCGATGATACCGGCCGAGCATACAACGGGTTTGAGGATTTTCTGCGACCTCGACGAGAAAACGCGCAGCGAAGTGGACGAGGAAAGTTTCGCGAACTTGTACCGCCTTCGGACCCTGCAACTCGATGGATGCAAGTTTGATCTCTGGCCGGCGAAGGCTTTGAGCGGCCTGAGGGACCTGAGAAATTTCACGGTGAGGACCTTTGGCGAGGAAGGTGCGAGGATCGGGCTCGAGATCGCCCCGAACGCGTTTCAGGCGACGCCACACATCGAGAAGATCGATATGTCCTCGAATAACATATGGCTATTTCCTGAACACATTTTTTGCCCGTTGTCCAGTTTGGTCTCGCTGAATATTTCCTGGAATATGCTTAAAGACGTCACCGAGTTGGGATTCAGCGACAATATCGACCCCGGGTCAACCCGAGTTCAGGAATCATCCCTCGCGCCGTTTCCATGCTCCCTGGACATTCAGACTCTGGACATATCCCAGAATCAGTTTTCCATTTTACCGGCCTTCGGGTTTTCCTCCCTTAAGCGACTCAACGTACTCCTGTTGTCGGGAAACGCGATTTCAATCGCTGCCGACGAGGCGCTTCATGGGCTAAGATCACTCGAGATCTTTGATCTCTCGGACAACAAGATCGTAGCCCTGCCAGCCGGGTTGTTTCGAGAAGCAACCAAGTCCATGAAGGAGTTGCACCTGCAGAACAATTCCATCAGCGTTCTGTCGCCGGGGCTTTTATCAGATCTTCAGCAGCTCGTGTCGCTCGACTTGTCCAGGAACCAGTTGACCAGCTCTTGGCTCACCTCGGGCACGTTTTCCGGCCTGATTCGACTGGTCCTTCTGGATCTATCGCACAACAAGATCGAGAAGCTCGACCCGGCGTTGTTCAAAGACCTTTACACTCTCCAGATCCTCAACCTGCAATACAACGAACTGGAAACAATTCCAGCGGATACGTTTTCCCCGATGAGCAACTTGCACACCTTGGCTATCGCGCACAACCATTTAACCTATCTGGACGCCTATTCCTTGAACGGACTGTTTGCTCTTTCCCTTCTAGCCCTCGATTCGAACTTACTAGAAGGGATTCACCCCGACGCGTTCAGAAACTGCTCGAGCATGCAGGATCTCAACCTTTCCGGGAACAATCTTGAGAATATTCCGGTCGCCCTGAAGGATATGCGGATGCTGAGAACCCTCGACCTGGGAGAGAATCAGATTCGAAGCCTCGAGGAGCCTGGGTTCAGAGGTATGACCCGACTCTACGGTCTGAGATTGATCGGGAACGAAGTAGTAAACGTAACGAAAGCGGCACTCGCCGAGGTTCCCGGATTGCAGATCCTGAACCTTGCAAGGAACAGGATCGAGAACGTCGAGAGCGGTGCATTTTCCGGAAGCCCTGCCCTACAGGCTGTCCGTCTCGATGCTAATCTTTTGCAGGACATGTCCGGAATGTTCGCAAGCGCCCCGGGCCTGCTCTGGTTGAACGTGTCCGACAATGTAATCGAGCATTTTGACTACAACTTCCTTCCGGAGTCCCTGCAGTGGTTGGATTTGCACAAAAATGCGATAATGGATCTGGGGGTGGCGCCCGCCGGTCTGCGGCTCCAGACACTCGACGTTTCGTTCAACAGATTGACCAGAGTTCATACGAAGTCGATTCCCGACTCGGTTGAGCTCCTCTTCATCAACGACAATCTCATTCACACGGTAGAACCGCAAACATTCCTAGGCAAGGATAATCTGACGAGGGTCGATCTCTACGCTAATCAAATAATCGGCATGGAATTGTCCGCCCTTCAGCTGTCCCAGGTACCCGAGACCAAACCCTTGCCCGAATTTTACATTGGCGGAAATCCCTTCACCTGCGACTGCACCATGGAGTGGCTACAGAGGATAAACTCCCTAACCCTACGTCAGCATCCGAAGGTAATGGACCTGGCCTCGGTTTACTGCAGGCTTCCCTACGCCAGGCACAAATCCTTTGCCCCCCTTCTCGAGGCCAAGTCGTCCCAGTTCTTGTGCACCTACAAAGCTCACTGCTTCGCGCTTTGTCACTGCTGTGACTTTGACGCCTGCGACTGCGAGATGACTTGTCCTACTAATTGCACCTGCTACCACGATCAGTCGTGGTCGGCGAACGTGGTCGACTGTTCAACTTCGGCGTACAAGAACTTGCCGGGTAGACTCCCGATGGATGCCACCGAGGTTTACCTAGACGGAAACGACTTCGGGGAGTTAAACTCGCACGCTTTTATTGGCAGAAAGAATCTCGAAGTTTTATACGCGAACGACAGCAACATCGTAGCTATCCACAACAACACCTTCAGTGGTCTCAGACGACTGACGATCCTTCACTTGGAGAATAACAAAATACGGATACTTAACGGACTGGAATTCATAGCACTGGCAAGTTTGAAGGAGCTCTACTTGCACAATAACCTGATCGCCTACATCGACAACGGAACTTTTCTGTCACTCCGTCATCTCGAGGTTCTCAGACTGGACAACAACCGGCTGACGACCTTCGCCGTATGGCAGTTGGTGCAGAATCCATACCTCGTCGACATCAGCCTGTCCACCAATCCCTGGAGCTGCGAGTGCAGCTACCTCGACCGCGTCCGGTCGTGGATATCGGAGAACAAAGAGAAGATAACGGACTGGAGGCGCGTCTCTTGCGCTCTGGGATCACCCATCGCCGGTCCCGGAAATGAATCGGCCATAAACTGTGCAGCTCTGACGGGGGCGACCCCCGCGGTGGAAACGCGTCCCCTGGAGGGTTACCTCCCCCTGCTGCTAGCCACGGCAGTTCTATTTTTCGCCATGGTCGCACTATTCTGCGGTGCCTTCAGACACAGACGCACGCTTCGCGCTTGGGCGGCCAGCAGATGCGGGCTACGTGCCTGCTACAAAACGGCCGCCTTCGAGGACAGGGAAAAGCCATTCGATGCCTACATCTCTTACTCAGCGGTCGACGAGGCCTTCGTTTCACGCGTCCTGGTTCCGGGTCTCGAGACTTCTTACAGGCTGTGTCTCCATTACCGTGACCTTGGCGCAGGGGCGAACGTGGCCGACGCCGTCGCCGAGGCTGCGGACTCGTCCCGACGCACGATTCTGGTGCTCTCGCGAAATTTCCTCCACGGAGAGTGGGCGAGGTTCGAGTTCAAGACGGCCCTGAGAGAAGCGCTCAGGGGAAAGGGTCGCTCGGTCATTTTGCTTCTCGTTGGCGGCGTCAGTCCCAAGGATCTCGACGCCGATTTGAGGCGGAGGATCTCCTCTCACACCGTCATCGTATGGGGCGACAAATTGTTTTGGCAAAAGCTCAGGTTCGCCATGCCGGACGCGCCGCCGATCCCCGTTCTGGAAAGGCCGCTTCCACTGCCTCCTCCGCCCCCGCCGCCCCAACACCACTGGGCATAGAAGAAAGCGATCCGTTAGGTAAGAGTAAAACCTTTTGGTCTCGCCATATTTTTCAGGAATATCTTTCATCGCGCCTGGAGGAGCCAGAGGCTACGTCAAGACTGAAAGTATCTCCTTAGTTCACGATATAAACGCCGTCCTCCTCCTGCTAATCGACGAGTGCGTTTCAATTTTATAAATTTGGATTGTTCTTGCGGTGAAAAGTTTCACGCGCAAAGTACCTCATAAACACCATCGTATCGAGGGACGACGACACTTTCACTGCACGAGCAGAGACTTTGGTGACGAAAGTTGACATTGAGCACTCTTCCCACGTACATTGGCTGGATCATTTTTTCCGTATTTTTTTTCGAACCACACGTATAATCGGAGTATAAAACGATATAAATCAAGCATGAAAGGGGGAGTGACAGGCAGGGATCTCGTTTGTTAATTGTGGGAAAATAAGAATGGAGGGAGGTTTCGATGTACACGTGACGGTCGCACGACATAAATCACACTAAATCCAACATTATACGGGTATACCGGTGTAGAAAATTGGAAAAGTTGTCCAGCTCGCATCGAGCTGCGCAGGGCGGGTGCCGAATAAGCGGTGTCGCGGGTAAAAGACACGACGGTCCCTTCATTGAATAGCGATTTGCGTTGGCTCAGACGGGAGCCGGCGCAACAACTTCACCCGGCCGGCGATCTTACCGAAGCGGTAAACTGGCGGGATATTGTCGCTCCGAGGACAGAAGGACGAAAGCGTTTCCAACGTCGTTCGCATCCGAGGCAGAGACGGGATACGGTGGGACCACTTCCATTAACGGCTGAGCCGCCGATAAGCTGCATCGATACGCCTCCCTCCAGGGATTACGCAAAAAACACATTTACACGCACAATAGGTTCGAAAGACTTATTGTCATGCGTGGCGTCCGAGCAGTGTGTAGCGAGGAAATTGCCATTTCACACCGCCCCGCGCCCTCCGCCTCGCTAACAGCTCTTCCTGTCCTCGCATCATTGTTCTTCTCGACACTCAGCTGGGCGTCATTCCACCCACACGATTTTCCAAGTTTTTCCCTACCTTTCCAACCGTGGTCCACTCCGATTCCACGGCCTCACCGATGGCTGACGAATTCAGGAGGATTAACGCGATGACGCTTGTATTTATTTATTTCTATCCTTCTTTTTCTTTCAACGATCGATAACGCGTCGGGATCGTTTGTTGCGTGGACGATGGATCACCGCCCCCCGGCTGAAAAGGTTTAATAAACCGTTAGGCGGAGTATCACAAGTTGGTGTTATCGGGATATTATAAGTGTACGTACACAGTTCACGTGCAGAGCAACGTGCCACGGTACTTTTTTCTCTCGTATGAAAATGTTGGTATAGGTGCAGATTATATAAAGCGAAGCCTCGAGAAAAAATAAACGATGCTTTTTACGGAGTCGAATTACCCGCGCAATCATCGGAATTATGCAAAATAATTCTTAACCAGAAACTTGTACGAAGCGCGTTGGAGAAGAGAGAGATAAGAGAAAAAAAAAAATTGGAAAAAAATTCATTCCGCCGGTATAATTCTATCGACAGCAGATACGAGCGCGTTGTAAGGCATGCTTTTTTTTTCCGTGTTTGAATATTTCTTCTCACGCCGTGTATGTAGTTGCGGTAATCGATGTGGTAAAATTGAATACCTCTCAAAACAGAACTGAAATCGAGTATGGTAACGTGACAATGAAAAAATGGTCCTCAAACCTTATCAGTCTCTCTTTTTTGTGTACGACACAAACAATGCGAGGTCCATTCTGGATCTGCTGCTGTACCATATAGACATTTGAAAAATTAGAGGTTTCCGGCGGCGGTGAAAGTAAGGAGAAGAGAACCCTTGAGATGTACCGATGCGACGGTTCTTTTGGCCCCGACTCAATCCCCTCTAACACCCTGCAGCGCTGAACAACAGATCCTTGCATTTCACTCCGGGCGTGGAAACGTTGGCTTTGTGTGCGTCGCAGGTGATGGAATCGGGTCGCCCCATAAGCCTGTGCTTTTCTTCTAGGAAAAATCAATTTTCCATCGCGAGTAAATACTATACGCGTGTAGAAAATTGCAACTACACGTCTACGCTCCCGGGTGAGTATGCACGGGCGCCCGTTAAGTCGCAGGGGAGCCTGTCACTGTCCATTCGTTGATAGAATCATAGGCGCGTACGTAGAAGCCGGCGGAGGGCGTGAGCCGCAACACTGCCGAAATTTGAAAATACAATCAATCTGTCAATCAGGATAGAGAAGAAATCAGGGAACGCCCCATTCGCGCCCCAGGGAGAATACTGAAATACTAAATTGATGCACGAATGGACCTTTCTCCTACAATTTCGATTTTCGCGCGGTTTTGTCACTTCGGTATAACAGCTGGCGCGATAATTTCCCTTTCAACTTATTCGTGTCTCTCGTTGTAAGACCGGGTACGAGGCTCTGCGAGGAAATAAAATTCTGGAAAATAGAACGCCACGACTGACCACTGGGAGTAATCGGTTGAACGCCAGTTGGTCCTGGCATGCTTCGGATAAGCAGGCCGGAAAAAGTGGCTAACAATTCAAGCAGTGTTAACGTAACGCGAGAGGACTGTTACTCAACGCGATAGTAATCTCGTCTGTATTGAAGGCACGTAGACGAGGAGAATACTTGAACGAGAACGTCGCTGAAAATGTGCGTGTGAAAAAGCAGTATCGTTCTTTTTTACTACTTTATTCAACGCTCGTTAGCTGTCGGGTTTAATTAATACGTTAACTGCGTATCTACAATCTCCCGTGGGATTGGGATGCCCTTCTCTATCGGGATGAAACAAGTTTCGGTAATTCGATATCGTGCACCCCTCCATTTTCTCGAGCTCGCTTAGCGTGGTCTAATCACGTTTGTTAGAGACATTCGAAGGCGTTGAAGAGTGACAAAAGTCGAAAAAAACGAGTCTACTCCGTCCGTCAGAGCTCCAATTTTTTCCCGTCCCCCTCATTACGCGGTCTTTGAAGTTGGTTTTGGGTTGTATCGTGCGGAACCAATCGAATATCAACGAAACGGATACGAAGCCAGACGGCTGAGTGGGCGGTTTCGCGTGGCAAACGGAAGACGAGGTCAAGAGCCAGTTTGCGTGGTCCAGGGACCAGGGAAAGGCTTCTTCAAAAATGTTTCCACCTACCGACCTTGAAGCTCGAATAGCTGGTACTCGAACACTGGAAGCAAAGGGTCCGTCTTGGCATATTTCTGAGTTAACAATGACGCTAACCGAAGGGCTTTGCCGTCGAAAACATACGCGTCCAGATACAAAAGTTCACTCCTAACCACCGTTCCGTCCCTCCCATTTTCATCCCCCTGAACCGTTTCAATTCTTTGCAAGTAGGAACAAGGAACAATACACCTCCTCTCAAGTAAACCGTGTAACCTGCAGCTCTAGATCGCGTTAGGAAGATGATATCCAACAAGAAAAAGACGGCGATGAGAGGAGAGAGAGCATCCTCGGCGCTACCGTAACTCTATCGCAGCAGCAGGTAGCTGGCCAACGGAAGTGATCGCGATGTTCCACGATGAGAGCCAGATTTCTGACGGCACGTAGTCGCGCTCGAGGCCGCATGCTTCCCGAGGTCTTCGAACAATGAGAGAGCCAGCTTTGGCTGGAAGATAAGCAACTCTTTCTTTTGCCGCTCCCGCGGGTCAACTGCGTGACCATGGGGTAACCGACACAAGCGCAGATCACCTACTCCCGGAGTCTTCCTCGGCTTTCAACAGCGACAGATGTTCACCGCTCGTAGCGCTGCTCACGCCGCTGCTCACACCTCCGTCGACGGAGTAGTCGAGGTACGAAGAAGGGGGAGGGGAGGATGATACAAGCGAATAATGGGCCGCTCCGTGAGCCCATACACTTTTCAATAAAGGCCCTCTCAAATTTAAATCGGGCAGATCGTGTTATTCTTGCGTAACATTCAACCGCCTTTGTGTGTACTTTACGGACGAGTGAACCCAGCCAGCGAGAGCAACGGCGGACCTCCTCGCACATACATCGACAATGAAGAATTTCGGGGAAGCATGTTTTTTCTTTTTTTTTTCTCTTCTCTTTTCGTTCTTCGTCTTCTACGGCTTAAAAATCGGAGCCGGATCCGAGAGAGGCTCGGGTTTTTGGTACGGGTCAGATACGAGATGAAGTTTCCATTATACATTTTCGCCTATTTATCGCCCTCGAAGGACGGCATGACGCGTGTGTCGACCTCGAAGCTTCTTGAATTCAACTGCCACTTGAACGTCTATTCGATTTCATCCGGGCAAGCGTAAAGGTGCGGACTTTCGGGGGGCTTTCTCTACGGACCACACAAAATCGGTCCGGCCGCATCTTTACTTCAAATTTTACTCACCATTCATTCTGCTCGCTCACCGGACAAATCTCACGGATTTGTCCTCCATTGTACGAATCCCATTGAAACCCTTGTGCTGAAATTATCGCGTTTTCTCAAAACCTCACTTCTTGGGTGTTGTCACCGAAACGTGGGAGTCATTTCTCCGGAAACCGACCTGAAGATGTGAATATTCACGTTCAACAATTGATTCTATTTCAGAGAAACAATAGCTCTAAAAGTGGGTGTTTGTAAGTTTGTAGTTTTTCGAGTTACCCAATGACGCGTGAAGAATCTGAAAGGATCATCGGTATAATGTAATTCAATCGAGATGGTGACTTGCCTAACTCACTGCTGCATTAAACTTAGACAAAAAGAGATGGATTCTCGGTAGTGGGTAATTAGTTTGTTGGGACGAATTTGATTCGCGTTCGAAGAGGAACTCGCGTCCGCTTTTGCTTGCTCTAGTTTCATTCGTTGTAGGTATGCATTGAACGCACGGCGCAGGAAAAACGTATTAAACCAAATAAGAAAAGTTACAGACAATAATAGAAGAAGGAAACAGGAATGTTATCGGAGGACGATTCGCCGTTCAACTATGCAGTGCGGCGCCTACACACATTTGCATATAACGCGAGTTGCGTGCGAGCCGAGCCCCCTTTCCTGCACTCGCGTTTCCTCATCCCCCTTCTTCCGAAGCAATTGCTTCGCATGACGCCGAGGCGCCGAGCGTCCCAACCACCACCACCACCACCACCACCACCGCCTATTTCCACGTGAAGCGTAAAGTATTTTATTTGCTCAAGAAATAAATGTTGCGCTATAAATCGAAACAACCGACTTGTATTCAGCCCACGTTTGTGCATAATCATTTTTAGAAACGGTCGTTCTGTTGCCGTCGACGAACTGCTGCTGCTGCTGTTGCTGCTCTTCGCTAAAATCGGGGGTGCAGTTCGATCTTTTGCGGTAAACCGCGGCGAGTGCTTTGCGGAGAGCTTTTCAAAACCTTTCGTATAGCGTTTCGAATATCAATATCGTGTCTCGATAACGACGGATATACTTTATATATTCCTGAAACTTTTCTTTTCCACGTGGAACGTTGAATTCTATTGCAAGAAAACGATTCCCGTCAGATATCATGATTATTATTCGCCGTCCATATTATATGCTTCCACGATTCTCTGCTGAATTATTACGAAGGTCTAGAAAATGATATTTTCTACTCAGAAGTTTGGAAAGAACGAATCAATCTCATTGGTTTGTATTCTGTTACAGACGTGGCCTAACATCGCAATCGTGATCGGCCGTTCACGCCTGGATCGCTTGGAAACCACCAAAGAATGGTGAGTACCCATTTGTGTTTATAGAGATTCGTCAATTCTTCACGCACATTTCGGCTTGAATATGTTTAAAACAACGGTATTAGGTACTTCTCAGATATTTAATGTTGTAAAAAATTATATTTTCAGAATTCGACTGTGGAGAGACTGTTCTACAGAATGAAAATTATGAAAAAATCTCTTAAATGTCGTTACTATATTTACACGAATCGTGTAGGTAAAATTATTTCTATTGAATTAGCTTTGAAGTACTAAGGATAAAAAGAAAAACTAATTAGCTGGAATGAATTATTCAATATACCTATCGCGCAACGACTGCATTCTTCTATTTCAACAATTATCGATATTACGAATATTATTCACTACTTCCCATTAATTCGTTCATCTTTCAATTTGTAGTTATATTAAGCGAAGTACGTACATGTAAATACAAGTTTTGTATATTTGTAAAATAGTTAGAATATTGTATGATAATAAAATTATTTATACATACATACACATACACTCGCATAAATCTAGTATATAAAATATTCATATTATTCGAAAACTCAAATTGCTATACGTATTACTATAAAATACTTGTACTTGTCGATATTAATTGGTCTATATTTACTCGAAAAGTGATGCACTTATAATTTTGTATGAAAAATTTTTATAACCATTCAATTAATTGTCGTTCAATAAGAAGTAAACCACAAACAAAATGACTACGTCGAATTCAAGCGTACTCAAGACGTGGAATCGAATTGTAAAATTTCAAGACTATAATTGCTGATAGATCTATTAAACGATGTCACCGATTTCACATCACTCAAACTCGAGTCTCAAGTATATTCACTAGTTATAAATTCACCCCCTGACCCGACTGAAATTCAACGAATCGCTTATTTGAGCGAAATTCCTATTAGAACACTGAAATAGCCCTGAGATACGGCGAGATGCGGCTCTTTTCAGAGAGAATTAATGCAACGGTAATTACTTGCAGTTGCGCGATTGAAGCGCCTATACTAGCTATGCATATACATACGGATGTGCAATAACGTGATTACGAGAATGGCAACAAGAAAGTTATGAATGTAATCAACCTGCTACGTTATACATTTCGCTCCACATTCTCTGCGAGCGGCAAAGTTATGGAACGTATCCAATTCAGAGGCATATCCAACGTTAAGAGGTACGTACCTATAAGTTTAACGAGAAAGGCGGCACTGCATGGTCTCACTATTCAGTTTCCAGTTACACAAGAGTTGGAGCGGTTCAAAGTGCGGAAATTCGGATTAGCGTTCTACGCAGTTATTTGCGTTGCCAGTTTCTACATTAACGAGCCGAGCGTTACTTCTTTATTCTGGAAATGAGAAGTAAACATAATCTTACACACAATTAGTGCGAGGCTGCTGCATGCGGGATGAAGACGATCCGCACCGTCTGCTCTATGTTCATAATTCACTTTTAATTACAATTGCGAGAGTACCGTACGATACGGATATTTTTTAGCGCTCTAATTTCTTTATTTTATTTTATTTTTGTTTTTTTCTTTCTCTCTTTTTTCCACTCTAAGGAAATAACCTCGGTAAAAGCTTGGCACAAATTGAGGTTACAAAAATTTTACCCATAGCTCGGTAGAGTAATTCAAATTTGCTTGATAAATGCAATGCGAACAAGTTACTGGAAAATTGAAAATGTTGGAATTTGGATTTCGAAACTCCGAAATCATATCGGATCAGGTGCGATTGCTTTATATGTCCATTGACAATTATTCTACAATTTTTCGGCCGACAGTGGCTACAGAGTAAGACGATTAAAAATGAATTTATTCGTAGCACCGACGGCCTTCTTTATGTATACAGTTAGACGAATACGATGAGCGGGACTTTTATTTTCATGAAAAATTTTACAATGACAAGATAATAATTATGTCCCTTGCGTCGGGAGGTTTGGACGGGTTAATGAGTACAGGAATTTTGGAATACCAATTTTGAAAGTAATTTCTGAGAGGCTTCGCGATGACCCGACTCCTTTGACACGATGACGATCAATCAAGGCGTGTTAATTAAAAGCTACCCATTATATTATGGCCAACTCGTTGTACATTACCAACTCGTTACCTTGGCATAGCTGGCGTATATAGTGGGTTTTGTTCGAAACTTGCAGCCGTAATTCAAGACAAGATTAGTCTTTAGCTTTAAGACTCAACGCGGAAGACCATTAGCCGAGAATGTAAATTTATAGCGTAAAGTCGCGAGGTTCTTGATCTCTCCCATTAACAAGCGATAAATGCGCTCAGGTTTCTTCGACAGGATCGAGTGAGCTACCCACCCCACGTCTCTGGCTATTTAACAATTTTGCAGCGCAAAGTTCTCTCTCTCTCATTCTCTCTGTCCAGATTCTGAACCGAATTTTGACTCCCTTTGCAGCGCAGTTTCACGAGCGTTATAAATGGGGCAAAATCCGACGTCTCTTTAATGAAATTACTTGATACGGGATTCATTGTCAGTAACTCCTGCGCTTTTCTGGATTCTGTGAAAACCACCGAGAAGAGCAAAGCGCGCAATGGTTGTTGTTAAGAAGACGGCAACGGAGATAAAGAGACGGTATTATAAGGGAAACCAGGAGTTCCCGATGGTGTTTCCATGTTTGTTCTTCATTGTTAGAGGGCTGGGGTATAAAGGCTGACATAACATCCTTGAAATTGTGTCTTCTCCTTTGAGGACGTCTGAAATAACACCCGGCAGATAGACCCGAGGTGATCCTATTCCACTTCTGCATTCTATTCTTCGACTCCTTGTTTTCCCACCTTTCTTCTTCGTGGTATCTGCCGTATTTATTTACCATCACCATTCATCCATTCTCACCTTTCCACGCGTTGTATTTACCGGCTTCCCCGACCATTGGAACTCGTCTCCCTGCGTCAATATTGGACCTGAGACGGACCAGAGTCACGACCAAATGACGATAGACTGGTACGTGGCTTCTTACGTTTCTGTGAAGAGAAGAGTCTTCCGTTGATCAAAATTCATTTTTGTACACGTAATCGAGCTGGCTAGTCGTCCGAAGGGTGTTTCCAAAAGTTGCGAAGAACCCTCACCCCAGCAATGCCGTTGCACATCCTGTGCTTTGCGTCTAGTCCGAAATGAAAGGGACTCCCTCCGACGGTTTTGATGCTTGGCGATGCTTTTTGCATCCGATTTTCATGCTCAAAAGAGGCCGAATATCAGAGTGGCCAGTGGAACGAGAGATAGGATCTCGCCACTGCAGCAGCGTTAGCTAACGATCTTTGCAATGACGATAAACATGCGAGAGTTCGAGGCCTGCCGGTGGCCGTCCCTCGGGGCCCGATTCGTCCAGGGGCTGGTGTGTGTTATGAATAAATTGTTCGGCAAATGAAGGGTCAGGTTACACGGCAGCAACAGCCGTACGGAGAGGAAGAGTTATTGTCCATTACTGGTGTCTGGCATCAAAACAGGCGGTGCTTTAGACCCAGTTACGCGTTCCGGCTAAGCTGCAGCAGCGTCGAATTTATATCGAGACGGACGGTGCATGTATAATTAAGATGGCCATCTTGCTTGCTTGATTGTTACAATTATCAGAATTTCCGAACAAGTGCTCGTGCCTTGGCGAATTGGGTCCCGATTACTTCGCATGCAGGAGCGTTGCGTTTTTCACCCTGATGTTGTATAGGTATGCCATTTACGCATGGTCTGAAAATTGCATTTTAATTCTCCGCGTGTAATTAACTACCTTCTCCCCGTCGCATTAGCGCGAAGGACAGTTATTCCGCCTTCAATTTAATTTTTTCACAGCCTGTTTTTACGACCGCTTCATCCTCTGCACCGCGTGCTCTGGAATAAAACATTTTGATATAACCAGCTAGCACCGCGCTAATTTACAGAATTCGTTACGCTTCTGCAACACGCGCAAAGAGCTAACTCGGGTCGTTCCACCGACTGCAGGGCAGACTCCTCGTCCATGGATAAATCATCCCGCAAATTCCCTTCGTCTCTTCCATGCCTCGGATTTTTAATGTGCTTGCAACTTGCAGTGCACACCGATGTACGCCTGTCAGTCCACATCGCGTCCTCATATCGCAAGGTTCAGCCAGCGGCGTCTGGGTTCACACAAAATAGCTCCTGGGTCTGGAGGATCGTGCGTCATGTCACACTTTGCACCGCGAAGCGTCACCAAGCCGTTGACAAGCCTGCACTCGGAGCGAGAGTGCACGCGGAAGGATATCTGCATCCACAACTCGGAGCTATGAATCGCGCATCGACACCTTGGCTTTAACTTTTCTACTCAATTGGCTAAAAGTCTTTTCGAATCGTCTAGACACTCCTGTTAGGTGCGAAGACATGACGGATTGAACTCTCTGATCCCGTAGCAATAGAACTCGGACGAAAAGTCGAGAGAAAAGGCAGCGCTGTAATTCGTCATTGTAACTCTTTGGTGAGTATTATCGTCGAATAAGCCGAGTCCTGGTACTTCCGTAAACAAACTTAAAAAGCCGTGAATTTCGTGAGCGTTTTTTTGAACCTGTGTACCGTCGGTTTTCTCATTTTTGTTTCACTTTTATGCGTTGCTGTTGCAGGATCCTAAGACATATTAAAAATTTCATCAACTATATACCTAGGCCGAAATTTTTGGGTAATGACGAAATCGATGGATTGCAGCCGTTGTCATGTTTTCATCGCAACATTTTCTGACGGATTATTCTCTGCGAAGACTATGCTATCTACTACCATAAAAAGTTTACCGCCACCAAGTTCTGTCGTAAATCGATACCGCGATGGTGTCACAAAGACGATAAAAGCGTTACTTGTATAAGCGAAACCGTATCTTGCCGAACAAACCCACCTTCGTAATTTCTTCCAGCAATAAAATGGTGATGTGAGATATTATTTGAAAGTCGATTTGAGTTATCTACGACACACTGGCTCCAGAGGGTCAATTGAACATCACGATTGTTTTTTACCGTATGATTTCCGTTGAGTGAATCGCCTGTCACCGTTCAAGTGAGCAGAATTGTATAAGCGGCATGGCAGTTTGTTTTCTTGACTTTACTAAACCGGGAGTAAAATCTAGTGAGTCGAAACCCTCAACTATTCAATCGCTCAGTCAGGCGTAAAACTATTAGAATATTGAACAGTCCATTATCCGGCAATCGCGCGTTCTGGTACAATTTCAGCTGATGTTAGGAAATTCACGAGATAGGAGTGAGTAGTGAAATTTCAGGGATTTATGGAACTGCGAACATGATTCCCGTGCAATTAGCACCTGCGACTATGTTGAAGTTAATGGTAGACACTTCGAAATGCACAGGTTGAAAAAAGATAACAACTTGATGCGCGGTAGACCGGTAATAAAACTGGTGTAGGTTCTTGGTCATTCCATTCGCCGAAAAAAATGATGTTGTATACCGTGTGTGTTGTTTCACAGCTTGAGTAGCGTATAAACCAAAACGAAGGCAAGGCTTGCGCCATAAAAGCTGTCCAGCACGAAATTAGGGAATGGAGACTGTTTTATTTTTGGTTTTTGTCCACAATAATCGTTTCATGCGGTTCTATCGATTTAGTTCAGAATCAAATTGGAGAACTGGGGACAGGCTTCTAACTTCAAGCACTTCTCTTTTCGGAGAAACAACATGATAAGGGAAGTTACTGTCATTACCTCAAATGTGAAAAGTTGAGCTTTCTGTATACCTCGATGTTTTGACTTTTAAAGAATCACATTTGGGATCATTTTTGGATAGACGTCTGATTGTCGTGTGTGATCAATGTCCATCAGACAATATCTTGAGAAAGAATAAACTTTGATTTGAATGATTTTAGTCTAAAATCGACGGGGCTTTTCTAAATTTAGTACTGAGTATATTTTGAACTCGATTAATTGGCCAGCAGTTTTTCAGTTATTTGGATATTAAAATAGAAAAGAGAATGAATAAACTAAAGATTTCAGTCTTTCACATTTCATGAGCTGCAAAAGCGTCTGAGCGAGAAGTTCTTAGGCTGGTCTATTAAGGTCAGCGAAATTACGGAGATGTTTGGAGGACAAATTGACTGTTACACGGTATAGTTGACGGTATACTTTGGTCGGGAATTGCACGCTCCGAAATACGGGGTGGTAAATTGACGGGTATATCTCTGCGGAATACGTCTACAAGTCTAGTTAACCGAACGCGGAGCCTAATCAACCATCACTTTCTGATTCGTCGTAGTCTTGGCGTATAATTCCTTGGGGAGCTCGGGGGAACCACGACTGACTATCGCAGGACGAAAACTCGAGACGCTCGTTTCCGAAGCACTTCGCCTGCAGCACGTGTCCGTTTGAGTGTGTGATCGTTTGCAATGACAAAGAAAAAAAAAAGGGCGAGACGGTGACCTTCTTCCGTAGATCGAAGCGCCAAAACCAATAGCATTCCTGGACCGTCGAAGGGATTATCACCGAGTACCGGACCGGCACGAAGCTCTTGAAAGGGACGCGGACGTGTCGATTGTGTCTCTTTCGACAATTGTTTTTTCGCCGTCTTTTCATTATCGCGCTGCAGGGTGTAATCCTTGGGCTATGAGAAAACGCACTATTTGCACCTCTCTCTCTCTCTCTCTCTCTCTCCGATTCGGACTTCACCTGCACAACTTCGTCTAACTGAACTCTCGGATCGCAGATGTAGCAGGACGCACTCGGAGAGAACACTGACGTCTCTGATTGATTCGGCAAGTGATTGCGTCTCCCCTTCGCCTCGTACCAAGCGGGAAATAGACAGACTCGACGCGCATCCAGCCAGCCATTCGCGTTGATTACCAATTTTATTTCCTACCGGCGAAAGATATTCGCAGGTACTGGGTGTATGTATACCGGGTGCGCATAAATACTCTTTTGTGTTTGTTTGTTTGTTTTTTTCTTTTTTACCGCTTTCCAATACCTGCAACGCCCTGCCCTTTCAGACACTGCGAACGGCTATTGAATGTCGAGCAAAATAGAAAGGATTTTTCCTCGTAGGTGCTGCAGGATCGACGCGTACGTTACCTCCGCAAAAGCGGCGAGCTCTTGCCTGAAAATATTATGTCCTGCAATTTCATGTTGGGCACAACAGCGCGGCTCTTATCGTTACCCTCGAAAAACACTTCTGGGGCATCGTATAACAAGCCCGGCTGAAGTAATCCAGTCGTGAATCCATATGGTGCAACATCGTATATAATACGCGGGCTTGGGGTGTATAGTTATATAGAAAGAGGAAACTCGTAGATCGTAGTTACGGCAGTTTAGCATCAGAGCAGCGTAGAACTGCAGAGGAGCTTGCAAGCTTCCGGCTCGCGCAAGCCGGGATGCCTTTACTAGTTCCTCATTACAACGGATTGCCGCTTTGATGCTTCAATCGTATAAGTTGATATTTGCGGAAAATGTCTCAATATTACCCCCTCTCTTTTATCTTAAATGCATCCTACAACTGAACGTAACCGTGCATTTGATGCGAGAGTGTAACTTTTGATGCTGATATATCGTCAGATGCAAAAGCTAGTTTGTAACGGCATTTGTGTGCCTGAGATTCAAACTGAGCCGAGTTATTTGTCGAAAATTTTTCTTCACGATGCAGTGATGTGACAAAAATTGTACATTTGCTAGCTGTCTAAAGGCTTAATGGTCCAGGATATGTGCTTGTCATTTGATGGGTTTTGAAACTCGCAGATATTGAGGAGCGCATCGCAATGAATAGGAGGGCGCACAACGTTACACACACACACACACACACACACACACACACACACACAGGCAACGATAATTAATGGACACTCCTTCAAATATGCAAATGTCTCTTAATCAGAACTGACTGCTTAATAATACTTGCATGATCCCACGAACCACGGATTACCTATCCGTTATTAGCTGGTACATTGGAGCAGCGCCAAATTACTTGTTAACTTGTACCAACCCTTGGTTAATTTATGCATATCGGAAATCGGTAAAGAGCTGTAAGCTGTGAAATTCGAAATTCCCTACGAATTCTTTGAATAACTCGAAACATACGGGGTATTCCGTCCGTAACAACCGAGGTAGAAAACATTCTTTTTTTTTACGTTATTTTTTCGTTTCAATACTTTTTCCCCATTCTGCCTGTCATTCCTACGTCCTGGTTAAAGGCGTGTAACAGAAACTTTTATTAAAATACCAAGGCTGTGCTTAAAGCCATGATCATCTTTCCTTCTCGCACTAAATTCATCCACAGTCTCAATTTCCAGGAAAGTGGTAAACGCGAGATGGTGAATAATCGAAAGCTATTTTTAATGGGGTAACACGTTGATGGTTTTTATCGTAGCTTATTTCCGTTTGTAAAAAATTAGGTAGTTCCGGCTATACGTGTTTCATTTGTCACTGTATTTTTTTTTTACCCCTCTCATGGGACACTTTGAAGTCAGCTCCGTCGCCTCGTTAAATTGACGCCCATTTTCCCTTTTCCCCATTCTCATTTATATCCTTTACCTCTTCACTTTCGCCCCTCTCCTGCTCCCGCGACTTTCCTTTGGTGTTTTTATACACCCCTCGCTTTCCGGCCTCAAGGAAAGGTAATTATTCCTCCAACTTGCAGCTTAATAGGGTGTAAGAACTAGGAGCAATATTAAAGTACTTCAATTTCTTACGTTGAATTCCAGACTCCGAAGGGATGACTCTCTTCTATATAATGTAAACGCCGGACTGGCGAATTTGTCAACTCGCACTTCCGGTTACCCTACAATGTCGACACTTTTCTACCTGATTAACTCGTAAGCCACTGTAGTATAAAAGACTGTCCCCGAAAAATTCGTAAGCAATATTCAGTCAGCAATGATGAGGAAGTTTCAAAAAACGTAACTATAATAGTACGGGTACAGACTGACTGAAAATAACCAGAAAACTCTCACAAGCTAACAAAATTGAGAGTCATACGTGATTTATATTATAATAGACCAATTCTCCAAAGTTTGACGAGCTATATCACGTAACAACATCATTTCGTGGCTCGAGAAGTACATACATAAGATTATTATAGATTGTGATTGTATCTACGAGCATCCGTCTCAGTATTTTCTAGGTATGCTTTCCAGGATTTAGGAAAGTCAGCGATAAGAGTAGGTCTCGGCCAAAGTTCACGATCCCTGCCGACCGAAAACTATCTCTTAGTAAGTTTTATCAAACGTGAAGCGTTGAGATAGTACGGGTAGGCAATTTTTCCGACGTCACCTCTACAGAGGACTTGATCAGTCACTCGAAAAGAATGAGAGAAAAGCGAGAGTCGGAGAGAAAAGTGGACCGAAAAAATACTCGTCATTTACAAGTACCGAAGATTATGACACAGTCAGGACGGGTAAACCGATCGAGAATTTCGGTTATTACGCGGTGAAGTCATCGGGGCGATGGTTTATGGAAAACGGATTTATTGCCTCTAGACAAATTGTCACGGTATGATACGTCAGCGAGGGGAAATGTTCGGCTATATAAGGCAATAACCCATCCGCGGTCCAGCCAGGACGGTGTATCTAGTACGGGTATAAATGCAAGTTATGGGGCAATTAACGGAAGTAAACTGTCCGTTCTCCGAGACTGTTACACGCTCGATGCAATAACGCAGGTTTAAGGGGGAAAAACGCGCCGCTCATCCGCTGGTCGCATCGAATCAAGTTTCAGATAACATTTATGTCTTATATCGTCCCACAACCGAACCTTTCTATACCGGCTCGTATGACGGCTGGAGGAAGGAGGGAGGGAGGGCTGAGGAAACGAGAAAGTCGAGTGGTTCGGCTTTCACGTATCCACCCCCGGCTTGGATACGGTTACCGCAAAAGGGTCCGCGAATGAAATGGTTATTTGTCGAGTGACTGTATACGGGGCACGCGAGCGCGCAAACCCCGTTTTAGTAAATGGTGTCTGACACGGGGTTGCGAGGGCGTTGTAAAGGGTTGCGGCATATTTGCCACCTTCGGGAAACAAAGGCGGGCCTAAAGTGGAAATTGATAATCTACTGCAGATGGTTCGTGCAGGAGGTACAGGAGGTTGTGAGGGACGAACCCCGGTGACTCGGCCTGTGCAGGCCCCTGTTTATTTCTCTATCTTTCTCCGAAGTGAACGGATTTTTTTCACACCCACCCCGTCATAAGCTATGGGAAAGAAAAACTTTTCCCAAAACTTACGTATGGCATGTCTCGTTTGCTTGCGTACATCGACCAGCCGCCGACGAACCCGTAAAACTTCTTCACCCTCGAAATTGGTTCGTCTTATCTGATTATTAACCTGGAGTTAATTTCATCACAATTGCAATCGATTCGCAATTTTGATGAACAAATGTAAAGTACTTATCAATCAAGTCCAGCGTACATAACTATTTTATTACCGTGCTGACTTACCGGGTAGGAAATGCTCCGACAACTTCCACTATTAAGGAACGAACACTTGCGACAATGAGTCAGACGATTGCAGTCAGCAGCAGTTATCGGGAAAGCTGAAAGAGAGGAAAATGTTTCATGAGTGTACGATGTAGAATGGGCGAGTTTGAGAGATTCCGTAAAACTCCTCGATGGCGGAGATGTGATAAATAGCGGGATGGTTGACCGGAGAGAATATGGAAGGAAATTCGTCCCCCAGCGGTCGCACAGCGAATCGTTCACGCGTAAAGCAGAGCGGCTCGAACGAATGCCTCGGCATTGTGTAGCACCTAAAGGTACGGTAAACTGAGCCACGATTTTATCGGTAAAAGAATTTGTCATGCACCAGTTGTGGGTGTGTAACTAGGGAAGCTCCGATACCTGGCAACGCCGTAATTTGCGCTCGAGGGTACCGGGCGAAGGGAGAAGTGATATATGCACTAATAACCTCCTAGAATTCGGCACTGCGGTGGTGTTACGGGCCCTAAATCGACTCGCGAGCTCAGACCCTCGCCTATCGAGCCTAGACCTCGCAAGCTCGCATCGCCGGAGGTTCCCGCAGTGCCTGCATGTATCGGCCCGCAAGCTCTGCGCTCAGATTGTGTCCCACTTCTCGGTTATTCCGGTGAATAACAACGCGATGGTCGGTATTTCCGGAAAATCTCGAGCTTTCGTTCCAGCTCGTCGAGTTTCATATTTTTCTCCGAAGATATGTGTCCTGGGATAAGGCAGGTGGATTCTATATAGATTTTCCCGCGGAAAACAGACGCGTGCAAAGGATGGAAGTGTCTCTGCATGGCTATTTCCGGAAATTAATTACATGCGCAGATAACGTAGAGTTTGTAAAATAAATTGGAAGGTCGTGATCTAATTAGGATACACGGGGTGGTCCCTCACTCGCTGCAAGCTCTCTGCAGACCTCCGGCAGAGTCGCGCTCTTCGCCCACCAAACGATGCTTAGGCTTTGCGGATTACGCACTGATTTATTGCGCTCGGCTTCTCCTCTTTCTTGCCGAAGAGCCCTTCAACTCACGGTAGTATGGCACACCGGTTACGTCCGAGATACGAAACACGCGTAGTCGGGCTAACGGCTTTTTGGCCGGTACCCGTGACGCTTCGTCCGGATTCTGAGAAACAGGATGCAGCAAAAACGGCGCTAAAGAAAGTACCGGAGGAAGATTCACCCGAAACTGTAGGCGGATTGAATCGCAAAAATTGGTGAATTCTTACTCGCGGGAACGATCTTTCATTTTTTCCGGTTTTGAAAAGGCTGCGAAAAATGTACGGTGCGTCTAAGCCTTCGACTCTTTGCATCGCCTGTTTCACTCTTCCCAATTATTTTGGGAAAATTGCTGAATTGTGAGGCTGATGTTAATCCGATTGAAAGAGGCGGTCGTACCCAGCCCGTGAAGCAGGATGAACTCCTTTATTTTTCGAGAGGCAACAATGACACGCCGAACAATGAGTGGATCGTTACGGCTTTGACCTTCTTTGTTCAAAGAACCGGAGCTTTAAGGACGGGGTAGAGACGCGGATCAGAAGGCTTTGCGTCTCTGTTTTAACAAGATATTACGCAGGATTTTATTCCCTTTCCACAAACACGAACTCCCGCGTCGAAAATAATTTCGAAAAATTCGAAGAGTCCGTTATTGTCGGCAGGCACACCGTCGCCCTCGTCGAGAAAGGATACTGGGCGAATGATTCCTAGTTGGGACCACCCAGCCAATCGAGGCTTAGTTAAACCAGGCGATTTACAGACCATTCCGGAAATTGGGTATCGGATGGAATCAGTTCGAATTGAGTCGAGCATCCTTCGATCCGCGCGTGCTTCAGGGGTGCGAATTCTTTTAGAGAATTGTCTCGGCTCTTCTCGGAACCTTCTCGAAAAAAGGGGGCAAGTTATACCTCTGGCGATTCCACGGAGTTCGGCTACTTTCGCCGGTCTATTTCCTCAATCCTGTTGCTGCGACTTATAGCCATCTGATCTTATCCTTACGTACGCTCTGCCTCGAGGGTGTATGGCTGGGTTATATACTAGAAACAGAGCCGAAAGTGGTGGATTAGCTCGTCTTTCGGATAACAGATCTTTCATTCTCCTTGCGCTTTCATGTGCCTCCCGAATGCCCTGTTCATCGAACGGTAATTGGATTCGAGCTTTTATCGCAAGCCTCTGTACCTTGTTACGGATGTCCATGTCTGCAGAGCAGCCCGTTCGACGGTAACGAACCACGTGCGATTTCTTTCCTCTCGAATTTATTTCGCGATGCACGGAGTATTGATATGATGAAATTTCCACGCACCAGTACCTCTAGAATTATGGGTAAGCTGTGTGTACGGTGCTGGGTTCAAAAAATTCGTCGTCTGCACAAGAGCATATGAAGAAACGGCATACTAATTTTTTTAACACGCCAGCCCTGACATTATTGGCTTTTGTATCACGAGGAAGATTGATTTCATGAGAATGTTTCAAGGCGAATTACACTCAGACGAGTCTGAACGTGATTCAGAGTCATTGAAATTACCTAATAATCAATCCTTTTTCAGACACGAGTCGAGACTGCTGTTACTTAACTGTGAAATATTGCTTCTCTGGATCGCAATTGTGAAAAAAATCCGCATTACCAGACCTAGAGGGATTCAACGGTGCTCGGCGGGTGGCAAAGTGGATGTTGAAAAATTGAGTTTTTTCACGGTGCTTCGTATCCAGCCTAATCGATATGCCGTGCATCGCGTGGGTCAGGCTACACGTCGATGCACCTATGCAGCTTGACATCAAATCAAGATCCGTGCGCCGATTAATTCGGAGGAAGCGGTACGTTCTTGCTTGCTGATCGAAAGAAGCGGTGGATGAAAAACGGGGGTGTCGGCGGAAGTGCGGAGAAGAGTGGAGGGGAGAGGAGTGAAGAGGGGCGCACGTGTCGGTAACGAGGCTAGGATGAAGCGGCCGGGCGGTTCGGCGCTGATGTATCAAATGGTGGGAAGCTAAACGCCACCCTCAATTCTCGCCACCCTCACCCTTTCTCGTTCCAGGGTCGCCCCTTCCGCCTTTTCCCCGCCCCCTCGCTGTGTCTTCCGATTTCTCTCCAGCCTTCTTGCCTGCTCCCTCTTTCTCGTTCTGTACATTTGCTAAATTGTAGGAAAGCAAGCCCCCCGCTTATCCGCGCTCGATATTTGTCTCGTTCCGATTGTTACGCGATAACCAGGCGCGAAACTTGGGTTCACTCCAGTTGTGTTTATGGCTGAACGGTAGTCTTCCGGAAGATGCGTCATTTAGTTCCGAACGTAAAACTGATCCCGTAGAACAAGAGAGTCGAGGTACTACGGGTTACACCTTTATTTACGAATCTACTTGTGGCATGCGTGCTACACCTACTACCTACCTACATCTCTTTCTTCGCCATTCCATTTCACTCCGCTAACAGGCGATGTACAAGGTGTGTAATCTCGTTACCTAAAACCTCGGTTCATCATTCAAACATTTATTTTCTCTCTGCAGATTCTTTATGGAATCGAATAAGTGTTTGTGTCTTGTGAAGTGAACTTATTATCAGTACATAATGATATTGGGAACTTCAGTGTCCAAAAAATACGTTCTTTCTGTGAGTCCGGAACTGCGACAGGTACTTTTGTTGAATTTAAATGTTAAATCGAGACTGGAATGCCGCATAGATCACCTAGAAGTACTGTAATTCCAATCGAGTGTTCATAGAGGCGTGCAGAAATGGCACGGTTTGATTTTAATGTCCGTTTTCAAGTGTTTCCTTGAATATATTTTCCTCCGCCATCAATTCGTTAAATCGTCACTCAAGTTGAAAAGGTAGTTGAACGTGCTAAAAGCCCAAGTAGTACCGCTACCGTCATTCAGTGAGTATATTCTCGGGGTTGAATTCGCCTTGCACGTCTCCGGAACAACTGAAAAGTCCCGCAGCCGTTATTTCCCATTTCCGTAATTTCACCCTTTTAATTAGGATTCGTCGAAGCAACCCTTCCTGATCAATATTTGTCACTGATTATATTAGGGGGTTTAAAAAAATTAATTTTGTCGCCACGCTCAGCTCTGACGGGATCTCAAGTGGCGCCGTATGGAACTTCACAGTCTCTTCGAGGAAAGCCAATCCTGCCAGTCCCAGAATTACATTCCATAAGCCCGTCGCCCTCGGCACGAGACCCTTCAAATTCCTTTAACTCGGCTGCGTATGTATTAACATGACCACGTGACGAATTATTCACGAGTGTAATCAACATTCTCGACAGCATCATCTTGCGCTCGAGGAATATTGTTAATATCACTTTGGTACAAGTCAGTCCGGCAAAAAGTGAACGGTTAAAAACCGTTATCCAAGGATCAGAATATACGCTTTATTATAATTCATGGTTTTTTAACTGCAAATCGCTGCTCTGGCGCTACTGTCGGTATGCTTTGAAATCAGGGAACCAAGTTCCAAGGGCTCGATGAAATGAGAACCAGAGGGTGCTGAGGCCGTACAGGACTCCAACGTTTCTATATTTGTCAGGATTGAAAAAGTGTGGTTGTACCCAAATACATTTCGAGTTTCGAAAATTGAAGTAACAATATTCAATGAATGAGTTTGGAAATCCTGACCGATGCTCTGCAAGAGAACTTTGTGCGTGAAAGGGAAAAATCGTGTTGGTAGTCACAGACCGAAAAACACGTGAGCTGTAAAGGTCCCTGGTGTTGAATTCGACACCTCCCAAATTCAATTATAGTCCGCTCTGTTTGATGTTATATAATTGAGCCTAATTCGGTACTGATTGATCGATAATAACACTGGAGAAGGGCACGAAATATGGCGGCTGAACTGCAGCGAAACCGGTGTTTAAAACTATGTTTCTTACTGCATGGCTGCAGCGTATTTTAAGCGGCGTGCACACAACGTGGCTGGAGTCCACCAGCGGTGAATGTACATATGCATGACAAACTGCTGATGCTTGAAAGTTATTTTCCAGAAGCAATTAGTTCCACGTCTCGATTAGCCTGCAGTCGGTGCTTGAGCGAGCGAAATTTCATTCGCTCGGGGCACGAGTTTCGCTCGGAATTCAACATGGTTCAGTGTACCTGGTTATTTTCCGAGATCGGTAGTATAATCGGCAAATATATTGCGAACGACAGCTCCATACCGCGTCTGACCGCCCCAGGTGGATTGGTACCTGCCTACAGCGCATTGATTACCCGCGTTCGGATACACCTGCAGCACACTTCAGGTCGGTTCGGCAGATTCGTCGGCGAAGAACCCCCGCAGGGACTGCAGCTAACGCGGGACACGGAATTCCGGATTGGCGTATGCAAAGCGAAGTTGTTTCGTTATTACTGTTCTACCCGCTCCTGGTGAAGCTGCTTTTAGCGACACGCTGGACTCGGATACGAGTCGGCAATTGTAAAACGGGGATGGTGTCTTCTTCCAAAGCATCGAAATACCAGTTTGCCTGTGATCGTAGGACCTTCAGCTCTGTTTTACAAGTCGGACTTCCATAAAAAGCTGGTACCTCCACATATGAGACCGTAGATGGTGTCACCGTACAAAAAAACTCCAATTTCTCACACCAGCCCAAATTAGGGAGCTTAGAAGTACAAAACTCTTTTAAGATCGAGTCGATAAAAAGCGAGTTTCCGAGTGATTTATGTTCCGAGTAAGTCAAATGGACTTTTTCGATAACCTCATATACGGTCGATTAGCTGAAACACACACTTCCGTTGTGGGGGAAATGATTGATACCGAAACAACTTGATGAGAAGGGCTCTTGAGTTTATCCTCAATTAGCCCTGCAAGTTCTCTGTGAATTTTCATGCATCGCGAATTCCAACTCGAGTTCAGAGTTTGGGCTGTTGATCGCTTTAAAACAGACGTAATTCGGAATATACTGTACAATACCCCGAGCAGAGAGTCGCCTGAATAGCAGAAGTTGTGGAAGCTTGCTTCGAGTGCAGGGCTGCTGTTGAAGAGCTTTCGAGCTTCGGCTTTCGAACGTACAACAGTGCGTCGAATTAGTTCTTTTACCTTGTACAGCAAACGTTATCGGGGTCACTGCAGATTTTTTCAGAGAACACGATACGCTGTAAAAGCAGATGGAGAATCTGATTGAAAAACTTTTACCAACTCGTAATTACTCTGACAGTTATTGTAACAACACAAGCCAGTTTACGTTAAAACTAATTTGAATTAACAATTTTGGAAATTTCACGAGGTAACGAGTCAATTGTACCTGTTTCTTATTTTTCCTTAAACAATCCGTAATTCTACGTGAATAATGCATAAAGTTATATCGTAATTATTTCGACTTTGCCAAAGTTAGTTCGTAATTGTTCCTTTCAGTATAGTAGATATAATGCCGGCACGTATAAAGTAGAAGAAATTTAGTAAATCAATGCGTATGCTTGATTTAGGGTGTACTTTGCGAAACTAAAGTTGCCGTTAACTTTAGCCCCTTATAATTAAACATACATCGCGCCCCGAGTCTTCCGGAGTTTGGCATAATTCTGAACTACGGTGGCGAGACGTCTATAAATTTGAAGAAGTGAAAAAAATGATGACAAATTTGAATAAAATACCCATGGATTCACCCGGATGTACTTACCGCTTGATGCAAAAACCTCACCATGCATCGTTCAGAGGTTGGTTGCAGAAGCAGGCGTAAAACCAGATTTGCTAAACAACGCTGTTTTGTAACTGATTCCTTTATCGTTGAAAACTTGAAAGTTAGAAAATTTTCGTAGCTTCCGGCGTTATTTATCGTTCGAGCCAGTTCTGTTGGACGTAGAAAAGACGGTACAAGGTGTTGGGTATGGGGCGACTAGCTAAGGTACCTTATCAAACTCCAGAAGACGGAATATAAGTCGAGGCAATCCTTTATGGTTGGCACTAATTAAAGGGATCCTAGCAAGTTGCCCCTCGCGCTGAAGAGGTCGAAAGGAAAGGTGCGGCACCTTCTCCAGGTCATCGGTGTGATTTATGCCCACGTGCAGGAGCCGCGCGCATTGCCCTGGTCTTCTCTAATTAATGCAAGAAACAATAAGTTTCTCCCTGCGAAAACGCCATGAGATATGCTTTCTTGGCACCGAGTGAGTAGCTTCTGCACCTCGACCGAAACGCCTGCAGGAAGTCAAATACCGTTCAGTCAATTACTGTCACAGTTGGAGTCGCTTAGTCTGGTCTGAGCTGTGGAACGTTCTGCAGAGTAACGTTTTCAGTCACGGTTTGAACAGTTTTTTCCTAATCCAAAAATTATTCTATACGACAGTGCGAAAAGTTTCCTTTGCAAATTGACTTGTTTGAAATATTTTGAAATAATTCAAACCCACCAGATATACGTGCAGCGTTACATTCCTATTTCAGCGAAGAAGAAATTGAGCAGAACGGGCTGCTCACTCGCTTATGACGTGGTTCATCGATTTCCGAAAGGAATCGATTTCTTGTGATTTCGATTGCGATTTTCGTAACTCCTGAATCAATGAGATTACTCGCGATTTCATGTGATTTTTCCTGACTTCTAACATTACGAATGATTCCTAAATTTCAAGAATCACCGATTTCTAGATTGAAAATGAGGAATTCATAAATATAAAATATTATTTTATTCATATGTATAAAAAATTCACGATAAACGTTTTATGCATAAACGTTGGACAAAGGCTTGTTTGCATGGAGAGGGGACTAGCGATTCCCAGCGATTCCGAAAATTTCGTGATTTCTTGGCGATTCCCTACGATTTCCTGTATATTTGGAAAAATCATGAGAAAATGCGGAATCGTGCGACTCGCAGGATTTCCAGCGATTCTTAGCGATTGCCTATTTGATTTTTTTAAAAATAGTTCAATGATTTCCCAAGTGAGCAGCCGCTCGAGAACGGGTGCTTATACTACTCTTTGAATCATCTGGCAGGCATCTGCGGGAGTTCACACATTTGCATAACAAAACCCCTCACTTAATACAAAACAAGCTGTGGAGGCGTATTAAATTAATTTTCCCAATGAATTAGTTCATGTAAAATGTAACTCGTCCAAGCCAAAAACATAGAATGAAAGGTGTGGTAATTGAACGGGTTGCATAAACCTCGATCTCATTTTCGCTCACATGTAAAATCTACCGCTGCAATTCCATTATACGATGACTTTGGCTTCGCATTCGAGAAAATCCTTGTCAGACACTGGGTCATTTTCGGGCCTCCAAGTTCGGGGGCCTCGTCGTACGAAATGAAAAGTGTAGTGCAAACTCGCGGGGGCGGCAGAGTCCCCGACGGAATATCATCACGGTTCTTTCATGCCTTTCTTCCTCGCTTCCATCTTAGGTCCTACCCCCTATTTGATACAAGGGGAAGCATAAAACACCCCGGCAATATCGAGACAAGCCTCCGGTGAGGTGTTCCCGGGACTTTGTACGTGTCACCTGTTTCACCAGCGGTAAAGGGATAAATAAAAAATATCATGAAAAATTTTTGCCTGTATGAAAGCGCCTCCGTTATTACCCCCAGTGACGCGTCGTGGACATTTTTTTTTTTCCATCATTTTTATTCGGTGAGTGATTCTGAAGAAAATTCAATTGCAAATTTATTCCAGTCAATTAGCCACCCAGCATGCCAAAGCGAACGTCAGTTTCGAGCCGACTGTACAACCTCCCCCGGCCACGTTGATCTTTTACAGGAGTTGAGGAATGAAACAGACTAGTAGTGAAATATGAAAATGAAGCCAGAGTTTGTGCACCAGCTAGCTTATTACTATGCGGGATGTATGGGGGTGGCTAAGGGTGAGACATGACTTGCTTCGTCCACTGCTACATTCCAGGGTACGTGCATGTACACGCGTAAAAGAACGACTCCGTCCCGGATGAAATACGGAGAGCATCCTTTCGACGTCGGGACGCGCCACCCGGCTCCTTTTAGCATTTCGTTCGCTAGCTATTTCATAATTTTGAATAAACCGTTGCAGCGACGAGCTAAGAGTGAGTTTCAAACGCTGACGGTCCGTGGCTCGGTGTCTCGGTGATAAAACTCGACAAAGTTGCAGTGCCTTTTCAGGGGGTCACCTTACATTTATTGAGTGAAAACCGGCCAATGGGTTCAAACGAGGCTTTCGGAGACTAAACGATTTTTAGTGGATCTAGCCTCGATCTAAGTTATCAGCTGCAATCAGTGAGAGTGGCGCATAAAGGAATATAAGCCGCCGTTGTGTGGATTTACTCGACCAAAATAGACGGCCCAGAATTATTAAAGAAACAGGGGAGAAAATTCGAAGGAAGAGACGCTGAAGCTCTCACGGTCCGTGATAACCGGCATAAACGGGAACGCAGGAAAAAAATTGGGAGGAGATTCGCGGTTTCTCGTAAAAAAATTTTAGACATCGTCGAACACGGGAGCGAAAATTCTGAAAAATCCGAATACGTGGGTTGAAAATAATTCAAATACGTCTTTAGGCTGTGGTTACAGGGATCGCAACGTCAGTGATCCGAAATTCAATCTGACATTTCAGGAGTGCAAAATTATTCAACCGATGTGACGAATTTTCGCAAAACATTTCAACACTTCTCCTTCAACCGAAAGAATTCGAGAAAAGTTGACACGGTTGAAATCGAATAAACGAAATATGATTCGGAACTGAAGAAATCTTGCGCTGAAAGATAATCGTCGTGACCATTATTTTTAATTTTGCAACGTTAAAATTCGCCGACTAGTAACCAGGAACTCAAACTAATTTCGCTTAGCCTGTTTCTAATTCAAGTTTTTGCCAACTTACTACGGTAGTATGTATGATTAATTACTCACTCCCTCGTATCTTGATCATGCGAAAAGGTTAGGAAAGTTGGTTGAATCCTGAGATCCAACCGCAATCAAATTTGTTCGGTTAAATTGTCTATACTTGGAATGTTTAATGACGAACCAAACCCCCCATTAAATGGAAACAAGACTCTCTTTTTCGCTAACGATAAGAAATGAAAATGTTATTGCGTCGCCGTAAAATAATACACGTTCGTTAGGTAAGAGGATCGGGATTGATTCCCGTCTGACCCAGCCACGAATTACGTTCATTAAAAAGGTATTGTTATATAAGGTTGCCGTTACAAGGTCGAAGAGATTAGCGAGACGCGATTCATATCCGAGATAATAACGAGTACCCGCCCTGGTACGCATCTTCGGAAAGATGATCATTAAGTTACGGACCAATTAAAAATCTGCATGCCGTACTTTTGAGTAATTGAAACGTGATTCCGTCCAATAATCTATCGCAGCTTCAGGCGCACGCTGAAACCCCAAAGCAGGCACGAGAAATAATGTGAGATACTCCACAGTTATTACAGCGTTAATTATAAGACGATTTTAGTGTCATTTTTTTTTTTCTTCTTCTCATACACTACTAATCTCATCGAGAACTCGAATCCGTTGAATACTAATGAAACGTTAAGATAATCGCGGATAGAAGGTGAAATATTCAGCTCGACCGTAAAATCGCGAGTGAGTTTCCCGTTTTATTTTTCTTACCCAAGATCCGTCCTCGCCCATAAAGGCAGTCGCAATTAAGATAGCCTAATTTATCTGTCACGATATTACAAGTTCTTCCTTCTTTTTTTTCCTTTCCTTCTCGTTTTTTTCGTTTCTTGCCCGCCGTCGTTCTGTACAATTGCGGTTTTTCTTGTGCGGGAATTAGCCCAGCGTGGTTGGCAATTGGTTGTCTGACTGGCTGGCTGGCTCGAGTTCGGGGCTCGCTTTCCTCTCTCTATTCTCCCTCTCTTCCTCGTTCCTTCTCGTCGCGGAGCCCAGGGTGCTCTCGTCGACAATTGAGCGACCCTTGCTTGCTCGCCAGCCAACGAAGAACTCGTTTATTAAAATGGCAGGGCTAATACGCGGCATTAGGTAACTCGGAGTGGAGAAATTTTGTCGGAATTGTTAAAAGGAACGATTTCCGAACATCTCCCTGGGGAGGTTTTAGCCGAGAGCCACCCTTGCAATTTGCAAATTTCACCCGCTCCCTGCGAGCGGCAAGTTTCCTCGGGGTTGGCCGGCAGTAACTGATAATCACCCGGTAAGAAAACCGCATGCGACAAACCCTTATCCAGCATCCGCATTTCGCCGCCCCACTTTAGTCCCCACTTGACCATCGAGATAACGTTATTCCAATTTGCATGAATTAACATAATTGGCAGCGCCGTTTGGGGTGTCGCCAGTTTGGACGGTTTGAGCTGTCGAAAACTCAACGGGAGCTGCAAGTTCCGCATAAAAAGACCGAGGAGAGCGCTGTAAAACACGATGACATTCAATTCGATTCCCCTTACCTGTTTTTCGTTGTTTATAATTCGTAAAAAATCAATTCCATACCTAGCAGGTAAACAACGACTCAGTTGGTCCCAGGTATACATATGAGGTATTCCACGCCAACTGGACAAATGATTTTCCCAGATCATTTTGGATTTCGTTCATAATTTTCTACACGATTATCTCAACTCTAAATAGTACACCGCAGTTATTTCAGATTTTTACTTTCAACTGCAATTTTTTGATTTTAAATAAGTTTTCAAAGGTCAAAGCAGAACGACATTTATGACATTTTCGTAAAAATTCTTCGGTAAAAACGATAATTTAAAGCCAGATCCAAATATGGAAACTATTTATTTAAATATTTATTTTACTTTGAAACAAAAATTTCTTCCTGTTTTGACCTTTGAAAATTTGGAAAATATAAAGAAAAACGGTTGCAAAGAAAAATCTCTACGTACACAATTAAAGGGGGTGAGGGAAAATCATTTGTTGAGTTGAGAGTTTATTTGTTTCCGAATGTTTCTTGAGAAGAATCTTCTCTTTCCCATAGTGAAACAACTCGCAACGGTACGAGACTATTTTATACTCTGACTGGAAGCCCAACTGCAGGGGATAGTTGTTAACTGGCGTATAGTGTACAATCTAATTGCGAAGATTGAGCCGGGTCGCAGGGTCGAGCGTAGAAATAGCCGGTGGCGAAGTAGTATAAAATCGCGGTTGTCCTTCCCCTGCAGGATGCAGGTATAAGTCACACGCCCGCAGATCGTCCACAACACAGGCGAACTTCACACCAGATCCATGCCTGCACACGTGATCACCTAGCTGCACGCTGCGCGTGCTTAACAAGCTTGCGAACGCGGTCGCACACTCGGCCCTGCAGGCCCGATTAGGCCATTCGGCCTCCCTCCATCACCCACGTCTAGCAAAATATACGAAACGATGTGGTGGCATTAAATGTGCAGCAGCAAACCGCGCGTTAACCAAAGTTACGAGGCTTATCCTGCGTCAAGGCTGGAGGCGACGGCAGGTGCGGAAGAACATAGGCAGGCGCTGGCTGCAGTGGTTAACTATAATAATTACCGCCGCAACACGGATCACGGTGAGACGCCACAGCGCGGTAGCGATGCGGGGATGCAAGGATGCAAGGATGCAAGGATGCGCGGGATCGAATAACGCACTCGGGGTGTTTCCACATGGCACGTTATGGTAGATAAATGAATGATTAGCGAGAGCTGAGCCGAGAGCAAAGTGCGGGGCGTGCACGCCGTCCCGTGATTCTGTGTAAGTAATGGTCAGCGACGTAGCGGTAAGGAGCCGGCGATCGGTGCGATCCGATCAATTAAATTAGGCGATCAACTGGATTGGTCGGATTTACTTGGTCTTAGGCACTCGGCATCGGGTACCTGTCGTCGTCGTCTGCTGGAGGATAGATAACCGAGCCGTCTGACAACCGACTTCATTACGTTATTCGGTCCGAGTTCTTATCTTTATTAAGGTGTTTCACGACGGCTCCGGTACCCGGTTTGGTCCAGCACTCGACGATCCTAAAATTTTTTATTGTAAATCAGACCACTTTCCCACATCGAACCACAGTCTCGAGAGAAGATACACGCGTCAGAGTTTTGCTTCTTGTTCTCCACTTTCTTATTCTTCTCCGGAGCCACTACGCCCTCATTTGTGACCGAGATAAAATTCGGAAGGCAACGCTCGTTACTCCTCTTCACCCTCGACGAGGCGATAACGGTTGTCCTCTGTCGCGCGGTCCTCGCTTCCTCCGCCTTCTGCCAACGACCTACATCGCTCTGATTGTACTGAGACGAGTCGGGACCTGGACGACCGTTCCTTTCGTCTAGGAATTTCGAATGAATCAAAGGAGGGTTGATCTGATGACTTCTTACGGCGACCTGCAGCTCCGGGATGATCATGATCTCAATTTCAGAATGTATACACTAGAGGATATCTGCCTAGGCTGCCTGCTCGCACCTTCGCGACTTGTGTAACTCGCTTAACTTTGCGACCGTTATAAATCTCGCGACGGATATTCACGGTTACTTCTATTCATCAGCGTGAACGGAAGTGTCCTGGGATTCTTTCGTACCGGTCGAGAACTTTGCGGTTTCACCGAAAACTTGGCAATTTACGACCACGCATCAGCATCAAGCTCTTTAGTGAAATTCAACAGTTAATTAACCTACGGTAAAATTCTCGAAGACCTTGTCCAAAGGTATAATCCTTAAAGCTTGCATCTAGCTAAGCTGCCGAATATAAAATCTGTTTGCACAAAGTACACATCAACGTCTTGGCGGAGTGAAACCCCAATATCATTTGATTTTATTAGATTACTTTCACGCTCAACTTTGCTACATGCACCGTTCGCGGCCAAAGTGAATTTTGTAATTTTAGCTAGCGAAGACGTTAGCAGTAACTTCTGATTCTGTTCGTTTCATTGAAAGCAAAAAATAAAAAAATAAAAAAAATAGATATTTTTTTTTAGTTCAGTACGCGGGCTCCACGTTTGGCAAAATGCGATCGTACCGAGATCCATTTTTTTCTCGTTAAATTTTCGACCCCATGTGAGGGCTCATTTAGGGATCCACCCTTATATGTGGCCGATAAAATCGCGGCCTCGTTCGTCTTTAGAGTGAAACAGGAATGAGACGAGCGATGTCGGCACGGTTATTAGAGGTACGAGAGTAGGTTCGTAGTTTCACTCGTCCGTCCATCGCCCCACGTGACCCGGGGATCCCCGCGTATCGGCGATGGGATGAAACAGAGATGTCAGATAAGAATGCTAACGAGCAGCGAAAGCGTTCGACGATAATTTAATAATAATCTGGGGCAGGATCGGGAGGGAATTATGAGTTGGAAATTCGCGAGATAATATAACGAGGTTAAATTTATGCGCTTCTTCGCAGCGCGTCTCCTTATCTCTGCCTCGTCCCTGCAGGAGTTACGCCCCTGCAGTGGCGTCAAGTGTTGCAGCGGCGCCCCCGAATCTCCCCATCCTTCTCCGTGCATTTCATATTCATTTTGCGTGCGCCTTACGTCAAAGTCAAGAGCCTTTCGAGCCGAAACGAACTATCTCTCCACCGATATTACGAAAAGTGAAAGATGCCGCGGATTGTGAGTCGATTTATCCTCGCCTGTCCGTTGTCTCTTGCCTAACGTGGCGTTTACACGTATTAACGTGGCTGAAAGCCTGCTTTGAAGCCTTGACGACAAACTACTGCATTATATTGCTTCGTGCATTCCTTAGAAAATGGAGAGGAAAAAGTGGGGTAGCATTCTCTACGGTGTAACGTTGGAAACCCGCACTGGTAAAAGGTGGAAAAGCAAGGGGATTCGAAAGACTTGGGACGGTATACCAATTAATAGGACAAGATGAGAGAGACGTGGGTTCGACCATAAACAAAACTTTTAATAAATTTTAATTGCTCGGGCAATCAGCCGACGGATCTTCCCGTTTCCATTAATCATTTATGGAAAACAACACCGTCCAGAGGATGAACCTACGATGTGACGCGACCCCCGGGCACCTTTCACCCTAAACCATTCTGGATCTATTAATTTTCAAGATATGCAGTTTGGTGTTATAATTGGGTTTTCTGGTTACGGTTAAGTCCTCCTTCTGGCCTCTCGACGAACTATTATGTACGGATATTCACACCACCGTCAAAGAAATTCAGAGTTACGACGCACTCGCTCACATGCATCTCAAACGGTGAAATTGAGCACTTCACAGGATGATGAATCGCCCCACCATGAAAAATAGAGAGGAGAAGAAGCGAGACCGTGCGCTAATAAATTTTTCCGCAATTTGCTCATGGTTAAAAAGACAAACTGCCCGAGAATAGCTGTATACGAGTGGCAAAGTTTGTGTGTCATGTAACGCGGGTATGTTTCTCACGTTAAGAGCGTTGAAAAATGTTAATATAAATGGCTTGTCTTTTTTGAAAAGGGAAAGAAACCGAATTAAAAACCACATATGCAGACCCGTTCCGTGTCTACGGCAGAATGCTGTTAATATGCATGAGTTCTTTCCCACCGCCTTCTCATGCCCTAGACTAGCTCCAGTCCTGAGTGACTTGCCGCCCAAAGAACTCGTTTAACATTCTTCCTTCTCGTTTTCTCCTTTTTGTTATTCTACACCTTCACTATCCTCCCAGTTTACCGTTTCTTCTGCACTCTATTCAGCCTTGAAACTCCGAAGAGCTGGTCTGGACACGCGCAACTGCACCCATAACCCCATGACTATGGTGGAGCTGGGCAAACTTTCTGGGAAAAATAAATTGGTACAACCGATGTGTAGCGAGTTTCCTTACACACGGCCAACCCGCAACTACTTGCTTAAAACTTTAATGAGATTCAATTCGGGGCGTCGAATGCACCCTTTCAATGATTTATTTTCTCCAAAGTGGAAAAAAGTTTTTCGAAATTATTTCATTTGCACCAAATTAGAGGTGAACATTTCAACAGTCCGCTTGAGTGAAAATTCTTGAATTCCGAATCGGTGCTGTTTCGCATGACAACTGCGTTCATGAAAGTACATTCGATAACGATACTGCAGCAATACCAATAACGATCCAAAAACGGAGCAAGGTTGCAGGCAACGTCGGAAAACTGCGTATAATTAAAGTTTGATTTTAATTAAGATTAATGCGAATTCTCGTCGAAATCTCCAGGCTTTAACGGGGTTGAGATAAGAGAGGCTGATGTCAGAGCTTTGAGCAGTCGTGACGGGTCATGGGGGCGAAATTAAATCGGTGACATTTAATTGCTCCGCTTTTCACGAAAACATACCTATATCTATCACGGTATACAAGATATAGATCCAAGCTGCGGCGTCGGGTGCTTCGATCTAATTGAGGAAGATCTCTACCAAATAGAATTAAACGTCATTGGCCTGCAGGCGGGAATTGAAGCCCACCGAACCGGAGGCAGACGTCACGGCGTGAGTGACATCTGTGATGGACGAGTGGTCCTTTGCCTCGCCTAGTTAATCCGGTAATATCGCATTGGTACATTCGGGGGCATTCGGGGCGCAGGGGTTGCACCGGGCAAAGAGGGGTTGGATGGGGGTGGGTGGGAGGGAGAAGGTGCATCGCTCGGAGGACTCTCTGGGTTTGCCGAGGCCATTGTGCGGGTCACTATGTGAGCTTCGTTAGGACTGCCGCTGCTGACGTTGTTAATAAACAATGCATTAATGAGGATAAATACGGAAGCAGATTCAAAGGGTTCGCCCTCACCCAGCAGTTTCGTGCACGCCCATATGATACACATGCTGTGTACATACGTGCGCGGATGATTGTTTATACGCACATGCGTGCATGTGGATACATATATTATAAACACGCGCTATATCCAGGTATACATATGTGTTGCGAACACAGGATTTGGGGCTTGGATTATCTCGAATCCCAACTCCCGGACCGACGACGTGACGGCTCCGCCGCTGTCTCGATTCTTTCGTAAGAGAAGGGAAAAAGGGGGCTGAAATAGAAGATAACGCAACGAGAAATCGGTGGAAATGTCGGGAATTCAGCTGAGACGAAATTGTACCTACATCGAAGGCTTTTCGACATGACGCAGCTCAAACCGTGGTATTTCGGTACGCGATACTTGACTGCTCGACAGTCTCGAGAAATAATTTAAAACATGTAAATTCTGGTTCGATTGTCGTTCGGTTGAAGGCTGTTGAATATCAAAACAGTTTTAGCCGAAGCGCCTGTTCCTCTTGCAATATGAAAACTGTATAGGTTGTTGTTTGCGCGTTGCTCGAGACAAAGTCAACTGCACTTTCGTTGTTTCAGTGTCGGAATTTCGGCTACGAATAATATCGAAACCAAGCCGACGTTGCGTCATCGGGTATTTCGATATCAATGGAGACTCCGTTTCCCGGGGTTATCAGTTTTCTAATTAGATTTTTACGAGCGTTGCTTTGCGCCACCTTCGTAAAACCATTTCCGCATTGTATATGTATAACCACCAGCCTCGCAAGGTTAACATTTATTCCCTCGTTATCATAACTTTGTGCGTGTCATTTTTATGGAAATTGGTCGCATGTCGTACCGTAATCAAATAAATTACGCACACATGCGCGTGTCGCATGCTCACACGCTGACATGTGATACGCTTCCCCCAAAAACACGGCACGTACCTAAAGCCATCGGTGCGCAGCTTTCTTTCTTGCGTAATCACTCGCAGTTGCTTCGAAACTTCCGCAATAAAAGCTTCCAATCGTACGCTGGATCCAACGTCATTTATTTTTCTCCTTCGAGCATCATCATCATTTGGTGTAAACAGTGCAGGACGAGTAAAATGATCTGGCAGCTCGCATAGAATCTTCTTCGCCATCACAATATTTAATCGATTCCTTTTTTTAGCGCCATATTGCGGAGCCACACCCACAATCGGAATCCCAATAGTTTCCGCGTCTCTTCATCTCCGTGAGAAATTTCTCTGACATTCTATTCGCCGAGGCGTATCGAGCCACGATCAAAAGCAACATATACGTGTATAATAATGGCTCGTGCAGGTTGTACCGAAGATATTTTCCGGGATCGTGGGACTCAGCGTTGTAGAAACTGGGAACCTTCTGGGAAAGGGGTGGAACTTTTAGCGGGGTACGTACGAAGAGTGCCGGCATCTCAGGCGCTATCTCGCATGGTGGTGAGTTATAGGAGCAGTTTGTGGTATCGGCGTAACGTGTTGAGGCAATATGGCTCGAATGTCGGTGCCGCATTCTCTTCCCCTTTGACGATATAACGCGACATTTGCTGTATAATTTCCGCGTTCAACTACGCAATATTCTATACGGGGATTCGAATTCACAGAACACAGAGATTGAGCATCGCGGGCGCGATAAAATTATTCGTCAGCGGAAGAGATAGAAAAAAAAGAATCGAGCGTTGTGCAACGTACTTTCTCCAGTGATTCGAATACACGGCTGATTTCAGACCACACGGTTGATCGTCCGGACTTCACCCCTTCGATTCATGTCCGCACGAATATATAAATTTTCGGATGCTTTTGAAAGAGATAATGAAATCCGCTGGTGTCGGAGTTAAAAATCCATTTGAGACAGGCCGACATCCGCAAAAGCGGATTCACGGATTCGCGGCTGCCGCCGGAGAGGATTTTCGCCTCTCGCTCTCCCACACCTCCGACGACACCTGAACAACGATCGTGTGCACACTCCGGACCGGCAAATCCCTCTGGCATATTGGCCGAAAATCAACGTCAGATCCCGGCCAATCAACGTCAGCCTGGCACCCAGAGCTCGCCACATAATTCCTAAGGGACTGTATGATGGGACAGAATCCTGCAGCAGCATCCCGCGTCTCTGAGAAACAGCGTTTCTTCCAGGGATGAAAATGGAAAGAGGGGAGAGTCTCGGTTGCTGGTCAGCGCTCGATGCTCGGTGATGAATCACCCGGCCGTCACTCTCCGACCGTAGAGTTTCTCCCCAAACCTGCAGACCGGAACCTCAACCTCAACTTCAACCTCAACCTCAACGTGGACACGGACAGCCGCGTGACCTGACCACTGCGGAGAGCCGTAATGTTTTGGTTATCGGAACTATCATTGCCGAAGAGGAGATAGATTGATCGGGCCATGCTGCGGGCTCTGAAAGCAGTTCAGAGTCAGACCAGGCCTCCACGTTTACCAGGCGGTAAAGACAGAGGGTGTTCCGAGATTGGTTGAGACATTATTTATTTCATGACCCGACATCCGGCCGCTGCAGTGCCGTTGTAGTAGTTCCCCGGCACCCCCCGGGTTCCTCGGTAACCCTAAACCTGCAGGTATAATATTTTATTTACCAAATTCATCTTCCGCGCTGGTTTATCGCTCCGCTTCGGGGCATCGCGCACGTGTACATTTACCTGTGTAATACTGCAGTACTTTGTCGAGTTTCGATTCGTCTCGAGGATGAGGATTCCGATGAGCGAATGCTTGTTTCCTCGACCGGTATAATTTTACCGCGGAGATTCTGAGAGCGGCTACACGTCGAGCTACAATAAAATACCAATCTTATCAGTATGGGAAGTGTGTTGTCCGAGAGTTATTCGTTCGCCGCCTATTAGCATAAGGGATACAGTTAATACCTATTCGAGCCGGTGCCAAGAATGGAAGGATCGACGGAAAAACGTCCGAACAGCGTGGGCGGTCGAGCTTTTACCCGATAACAGCCCTAAAGTTCAGATACGATTCTCGATTCGATGGTGACTGGCTTACTGACCGCTGCCGACTAAGTCTTGCCCTGTCGCTTTAATCCTCCATTGGTTTCAGACTACGCGACATGCATTATTCAACCGGTCGCTGGTCGTCGCATATGCGCCCGCGCCGCGGACCTAAATGTTTGAGTTTGGGCTGGACATCAGATGACAGGAGTGCAAACGCCCTGACAAATGCGGATGCGGACCGTGTTCGCGTCCTCGAAACACCTCGTTGTCCTCCGAATGACGTCGTCAACGTCGACCTTTCACGGGGATGTCCAACGGATACCCGACTTCCGCTCAAGTTCAGAGAGTCCCGCAATGCCGGTTCGTTTCGCGGTCTAAGAGGCGGAACTGCGCTAAGAAATTCGATTCGGCGGCACGAACTCTCGAGGAACGTATTCGTTATCCTTGTACCGCGTTTAAGGCGCTCTCGGAATTCCAGGGCGTGTATGTGTAGGTGTTGAAGCAATATATTGCATTTCTCGCCAAGCTGTATCCCACAATGTTCGATTACTGCACGCCACGCGAGACAAATGTGCATCGTATAAAACTGTACCGTATAAAACGTCGAGTTTGTTGACTACTATTGCTTTCAATCGCGGACTAAACATTTATTACTTAGATCTGAGAAATGTTTAACGACATGCGAATGAAATTACCGCATTCTGTGGATGAAGCCGTCTCCCATTTGGTTTACAGTCTTTGCCCAAAAATTGTTGCGGTATTGACGTACTTTCGAAACATATTTGTCATTAATACAGCTGGTGATGCAGAACCGTCGAATTTGCTATCAGCTTTTGATGCTGCGAGTGAATCATGGGATTCCCGATGACATATATGATTTTTGCTTCGAGCAAGAGTAATAGTAAGTCATTCTGTAACCACGTGAAAGAGTCTGTAACGCTTTAGTGCAGTTTATAATCTATGTGAAAAAGTTTGGAAAAAAGGGCGTGAAATCACTCCGTCAAGCATATAGGTGCTAAATGCGTGCGAGAGAATATTCGTTAGAAAGAGGAAGGGCGTATCAACCTCGTCGAGGAACGACACGAGCTGCGTTAGAGTTCCCGTTGAGGATAAGAGGAGATCGGGCAAAAGTTGCTGAAAATTCAATTGGCAATTATCGACTACCAGGGATGAAACTCACAGCGCGCTGCGACGAGGGACAGGAGACAGGATGAAGTGAGGGTTGGGAGAAGCTGCACCCTCGTTCATAACCGAAGCGATGTTGCAGGCGAGACTAGATCTGACGCCGCGAAAATTATGCTTACTTCAGAGGACCGCGAATACGCCCGGTGCGCACCGTGCAGGGTGCCTGAGTCGTTAGAGAGCGGAAACCGGCAACCAGAAACTACTACCGACCCCCCGCCTGCCATCGTAAACCAATTGAACGATACGTGCTCCCAATGTTTTCCATACTCCCGATAGCTGCGCCGTTCTCTCGATCTTCGAAACGGCAGTTTTCCAAACGGCGCGGGGACTCCGCGTCATTCTCTGCAGTATATTTAGGATTTTTTTGTTCCTTTTTCCCGCCCTCCATCTCTTCCCCAGGCTCTGTTCCTTTCGTAACGACGTTGTTTTCAGTATTCAAGGACTTGGTCTTTTATGGAGCTGGGGGCGGCACTGATGGCGATGCTGCTCCATATACCGCTACTGCCGAGGTGGTTGTGATTTCAAACTTCCTGGTTCTGCTTACCGAACGATTCCTTCCATTTCTTTATATCCCGAATTTTCCACGCTTCCGACGCTGCGTTTCTTCTTCACCCTCGCCGGTTGGATTTCTAAAATGAGACACGAAATCGTCGATACCACTGTCACAGTTACACCGGATCAGTAGGTACACGAAAGTGCACCACCATCGGCACGAGTACCTTCACGTTTCTCGAGGAAGGAACAAAGTTTTCCGGTTCTGCAAATCGACTCGTGTAAGTAGCTTTAGGAGCTTACCGCTCGGATTTGATCGGAGACTTTGATTGAAATTCTCTTCTCCTCAAACGATCAAATGCCATTTTGCATCCCTCGGAAACTTGTAGTTGCATTTGAGGTTTCCTCGGCAGTACCTGTATTACCGAATATGATATCCAGGCACCTATCCAAACTCGACCAAGCTAAGCTCAAGCCGAAGGGCGTAAGCGCTCAGTTTCACTCAGCAGATTCCAACTCGGATCTTGCCAACGGGTTTAAGCATTTTGGGCAACTTCTACTCAGCCAAACCTGAGTTTCAGATTACCATGGTCAGTGAAAAATTAAAACTCTTGTACATATCAGATCTCACCCGTTTCGTCTTGCTAGCTTAAAGGAGCAGGCTTCGAAGTGGCTAATTGTGCAGCAGGTCCGCACTTTCATGGTGATTGACGGATTCACATCAATCGTCGTTTCCATTCTCGCGTTAATTCGAAGAACGACTGCAGCCGTGGAAAATTTCTTCAATATTTTATACTGTCATAAGTAATTGAAATAGAATTGAAGGTAGCGTGACTCGTACGTCTGTGATTAATGGTGACTAATAGTGATCGATTATCTGTGCTCTTCTTTAATGTGGTGGTATTAATTTCAAGCGCTGCCACTGGACTGTAACGACTGCAACGATAGTTCGTGGGAAACGTGCGTCTCTTCCTCTGGCTTCTTTTCTTCTACAACAGTTTTCAAATCATTCACGGATGGCGATGAGAGATACGGTGCCTGATGCTCACGAGACTAAGTGCCGACAAAGCGGGACTAAGTGCTTTGCCTCTGGATCTCCTCTTTTCTCTCCTCGAGCCAATATTAGACGTCATAAATTCAGCGGCGGACGAAATGTAAATTGCCTGACGATTAGACATCACTCTCAACCCCAGGCGTAATTCCAGGATTCCAGCAGACGAAGTCTAGCATAGTTCTACAACTCATTGGATCTCATTATTTTTGGCATATCCGGAAGAGGACGAATACTCAACAAGGATATTTCAGATCGTCAAGTGCAATGCAGCAGTAGAACGAATAGCTTCATATCTTTGACATGCGAAGGATCTGAAGAAATTAAACTTCAGAGGCATCAAGTATGTGAGAAGCTCGTGGAAATTCAAGATTGCTATGTTTTCCTGATAAGGCTACTTTGAAAAAGCTAACACACCGTCTCTTGCCAGTTTACGTTACCCGTATCCCAGGTCTGAGTATTCAAATCGTCTTTCATGAGGCTAGTCCCTTGTCGTAAGATGTCGCGCAACACTGTTCTCAGCCCCGATATACTTTCCGCATCAGATGTCGATCGAGTTCCTTTTTTTCCCTCGGCGTATGTATAAATCAACATGTACACCCATGCTTGGATCCCCGCTCGGTAATATCCCTTTTGTGTATCTGTATTCCGAAGACGTATCCACCTCGCATTCAAAATTCCTCGCGTGAATACTTGGATATCTAATTTGCTTTTTGCACGACCTTGCTCGATTGAAAAACCGTTATCCTGATCAGTGGTGCAGATATTCGCGGAAAGATATTACCGCCGCTGTCCACCTCATTACTGGAGATTGAAAGTACTTCAAGTGAGAAAGGCTTTGGTTCCTTCAAATTTGGCTGAAACCGGATAACCTGGTGAAGTAACTGAGAAAACTACTTGCGCCAGTGCACAGCAGACGGTTGAGACGCTAAGAGCGCCGGAGATGAAGTTTATTAGATTACAAACCGGAATGCCTTGGCTATCTGCTTTACCACTGCTATCTGCATCGTTCCTCAAGATGTAGAGATACATTTCCACTGCACACCCTAATATTGAGAATTGAGTAAAGGCGCACTCATCTTTTAACCTGAACCTTGGTTTGATTATTTTCAAACCTGTAGACATAAAAGACTCACTAGTGCGAAGTATCGAACATCTTGTGCACCTGTTTGCACACATACGTGTCAATAGTCACTGGATCAACTGTATAATAATATATTTATTCTACGTAGTATCAAATTAAAACCCCAAGCAAAGTTTGTCCGCGTTGAAAAAGTGCCGATAGTAAAACAGCTCGGCGAGACTAATTAAACGTGGCAAACTTTCGAGTTCTTTGTGAGCTCGTTGGCCTAAGGCGAGGTTTGTACGTTAGAATGAAAAGGTTGGAAAGGTTGACGCAGTGGAAACCCGAGGGCTGGATGCGCTATACGCGTGCCGATAAAAGAAAGGAAAGCAGAGGAAATTAATTTTGCATTATACCCTCCTCCGCTGTAACCGCCCTGTCTTTCTACCTTCCTGCCCGCCAACCGTACAACTGGCACGCACACTAACCCACCTTTCTTTACTGGCGAACGTGGAACCATGGCAACGGCAAATCCCCGAGAAAGCCAAAATTAATTGCAAGTTGAACCCATATGGTACGTCTCTCGCTCCGCATCTTTCGCGTGAATACTCGTCAATGTATTTCCATCTTCCCCCACCTCCATGTATCCCAGGATTGGGAATATAAAACAGGAACGGGGGTGAAATTTACCAGCGTCGTTTTTCGACGATTCGGCCCTTCAGTCGTACGTTTAAACAGGCACGGTCATATTTTGGACCCGAGAAGAGAGGGTTGTGATCCTCGGGGTTCGGCTGATTCGTAGAATAACCTACCGTCTGGCCTTTGAAGATGGTGGTCCCGTTAGTGTACGAGCAAGTCTCGGCGCATGCATGTTTTTATAGTGTTAGTAATCGAAGACGTCGAGAAGCTGATCTAGCATCCAGTGCCATTTTGGCTGACAGTAGCGCTATATGTGCGCTGTCTGGTGATTGATAACGGTATTGACCCGCGACCCCCGAGGCAACAGAGGTGGCTGCGCAAAAACTAAGAAGCGCTCTGTAGAATTTTCAATAAGGGGGCGGAAGAGAAAGATTAATGCACTGCCGTGAAGGACCGACGAGGAAGACGACGGCTGCGCGTCCGTCAAAAGAACATTTCCGGGGTGGGGTATTTTGCTCCCTTTCTCTTCCACCCCCACCGCCGATTCTGCACTCTACAGACTAGGCAATCTCGGTACGTAACTTGCTCACAACGCATGAACGAATCAATTTGCATGTTGCATCAAATGGATCCATGTAAAAGTCTGACGCGTATGTTCGAATATCTTGCTGCAAGCGGTAAAAGTCGAAGCTTCGAACGAATGAATTTCACTGTCAGTTTAATCCCAACTTACCGGTGTATTTCACCCCTATCAAGGGATTGTAGCTTCGGGTATTTCGACTGCGACAAAGCCCGGAAAGAAGGAGACGTTGACCCGTGAATTGCTATTTCGCAGCACCGCTGAAATTTGCGCCATTCGGCACTCTCCGCAAGCTCGATCGTGCCTGAAACCAAGCTGTATGGCTAATGTTTGTTATCTTCTTGCCCGGATGTACCCGGTATGGTATATGTGTGGATGCACGTGTGCCAGATCGGAACGAGATAATGTCGGCGCATTGTAGTTCCGAATTCGTCATTGTTTCCCGTTGCCCAAGTGTCGACAGATATGAACTGAGCAAATATACGGTATGAATAATCAACAGCAGAGTAGTTGTGAGTAGACGTTTTGCAAAATTTGGAAACTCGAGGAATTTATTTCAACGACAGTTCCTGATGAGCGTGTTAATTCGATATACTGCTCACGCTAGTTGGGAGAGTTTATAATTTTCAACAGAATTTTCGGCCGATTATATTTCAGGAATTTCTACACATTTTCCATTCTAGATTTATTATACCAAATACGGCCTGTCAATGTAACTAGGATAAGTATGTAATAATGCGGAATGTATAACGTGATGGTTGCGAAAAACGTCAATTTTCAGAAATACATTTATTTACTCATGGGAAATAATTTTCACGGATCATTATTTTATATGACGGATGGATTTTTTAGAAATATTCTGTAGCTAGAAAAATTTTGTGGTCCATTTTAAACGAATTGAGCATTTCGTTAGTGTACTAACAAGCACTCATCAACAATAAATTCTGCGATGTTTTTGGTGAAGCTTTTGGATCTCTTAAAATTGAATAAGTAACAGTATTTGCATATTGATATGGAGTATATTTTATGTTATACAGTCGGTGGTAATAGTTATCACTTGCAGTTTAATAAATACATTGTCGACATTTTCTGCGAACAAGAATATTATAATATACGATGTATGTTAATATACTCCATCAAACTGCTTGTATTTGAACACGATGCTAATTCGACTACAGTAACTAATATAAGTAAATGTACGTGAAAAAGAAGCGATCGCTATTCGATGGTCCCGAAACAAATTAAAAAAAAATCAGACTCGCTGGATTAAAGGAGTGAAAAAAGTCGTCGCTTATACCCGATGTTCAGAGGCATAGTTTCGCCTCTGTCTAGAGATAATTTACACGACTTTAAAATTACCAGGTCCAGACAAGCGGTTGTTTCTGATTACCAGTTCGAATGGAATGAAAATAGTGTAGGATGCAGAACAGTGCGGAAGGGCTGAACCAGGAGTGAGTGGTGAGGGTCCGCCGCAGTCACAAGGGTTCAATAATTATATCAAGCCGAGTGAGGCATTAGTATGTATTGCCGGCAGCGACAAGTCGAAAGTCTATCCCAGTTCGTATCCTTACATACGAAACCTCGGAGCGTGGATCCACCCCGCGCCCCCTTTCACCCTAGCATAATAAACAGCTACTCTGCATAGCCGTGGGGTTCCTAGCCGGGTACGAGGACCAGATCGGGCCCTATCTTAAAAGCGAACACATCTCCGAGCTCGTCCCTGCCCAGGAAGAATGTTGAATTAGTTTCCTAGCCGCTGGAATCCTTTATGCATATTTATCAGCCTTGTCATAAATATAAACACGGTAAACGTAGACAATTAGGTCTGCACCCCGTCGGCCTGATGCTGTGCGACATGCGGCAGGGCGGGAGGGGGGGGGATGGGGAGGAGGAGGTCGATTACTTATGTTCTGGTGCAAGAATTCACATCCAGACCGAGCAAGGTCCAATCCAACCGCGACTGACAATCAGCGTGAAAATTGTCTCAACTCGCGACGTCACGCGAGTAGAGCGAGGGTTAAATACGTGTAGCTACTCTTAGTTCCCAGCTCATTAAATTTCTCTTCCTCCCCCTCGAAATGAGAACCGAAATTTAATGATTTTTACAAGCGATCCAAGAACCGGCGAGCTTCTCTTGACGTGAACCTTTTCCACGCAATTATGGTCCCTCCGCGGTGCCCCAAGTACACATCCAATCGCCCGGAGCACACCGACGGCCTGGGCGAAACGGAGGACTCAGGACTCAGGACTGTGGGCTGAGGGCTAAGGGAGGGAGGAGGGCGAAGGGGGGTGGGGAGAGGGCACACCGATTCAGCTGGCCCCGGGCGAGGCTGTTGCGAATAAAAGTTGATGGTTATTACGGTCACTGATAAAGCACGTCCTACCGAAAGAAGGTTAGCTTATTTTAAACTCGGTCTTAAAGAGAGCTCTGATCTCTTCCCCCTTCCGGACTCCCAACCCCGTGCCATTTCCATCCCTCGCACCTTCAGACGGCTCGTTCCATCCCTCTCTGAGCAAACGTGGCATCCTGTGGTGATTTCCATCGAAATTCCCTTTGAGATCAATAAGGCTTACTATCGAAATAGAAGACGTTAATCTCGACCCGCCTAACGCCGCGCCCCAAACCCAGGATAATTTTTTATTCAACGGTTAATTTTGGTCGGTTACTATTCCCGGAATTTTATACCGAAAGAGAATGCGAGATCACGTAGAGCCGAGTTTGAACCCGAGCTAGTCTGCGATCCTCCAGCTAAACTCAGTCAACGTTGTCGAGGAGTTCTATTCATCTCCAAGGGCGCACGAGGAATTTCGGCAGGACAAAGGCCCGAGCTTTGAGGTGCGATTTTATTTTGCCCATTTCTTTATTCTCTTCTTCTAAAAATTCACCTTCGCGCCTTCTCTCCGTATCTCTGTGAAGGATATCTTGCGCCCTGAAAGGTAAAATATTAAAACAGACACACCAGCCGAAGGTGGCGGCAGGATACCCGATGACACAGAGCAGGTTTTGTAGAACGCGGCAACGTTCCCATCGTGATACGGTAGTCAGGATGTGTACGGGAAGAAGCGGAAGATGTGAACGAAGACAGGGACAGGAATACGCAGCGACGCCACACTTCACCTTTCAACGCGGCACACGCTCTCCTAAGATTAAACTGTCCGCTGGCGGTGATACACTGCTGAGAAATTCAAAGAAAATTCAAAGATCTGGTTTCTTTATCACACGGAGCTTCTTTTACACGTGTATGGGCAGGCGGGCAGGCACATGCACAACTCACACACGTACAACAGTCGCATGGCAGGAATGATTCGTATCTCCAGAGCTATACGGCAGCGCAGAGTTTACGCCATATAGAGAGGTACACACAGTGCGATATATACGCGCTTGTAACTGCTTTTGAATTCGTTCAAAATTTATGAACGAGGTTCCACGAGAAGATTGCAAACTTTATTGCCGGGCGTTTGAAAAATTTAGAAGATCCCGAAGCAGCGATACATCTATTCGGCACAGGCGAGGTTCCCGCACGATCCAAACTTGATCGTTCCAATTTATCGGCTCTGACTTTTCCCGGGTACTTCTGAAAAAGTAAGGAAAGTGAGAGAGAAAAAAACGGGATCCACTCTCGGAAACGGGAAGGGTAAAGGCTTATAAACAGGGAACGTGGGGGTGAGAAGGCGACTTTTTCAAAACGATAAACCAAAATATGTATAAATCCGCAGGTACTTCCGGTACGAGATGAACTATAAAATTTGGCCGGATCTCGCTTGCGCGTATGTGTCATACTTCGGTATCCTTGCAAGCACGCGCGGGTTAAGAGGAGAATGAAAATGGATTGAGCCTCGCGAAGCGACGACGCAGGCTATCCAATTTTATGACGAATCCCCGGCCGAGAATTTCATCCTGCTTAACCAATACTCGAAATTGCTTCAAGATTCAATTACGTCCGACGCGGCATAAGAGCCCATGAGCTGCCGGTCCGGCTGCCTTAGGTTCGGCATTGAGAAAAGCACATGGAGCGCGGAGCTGCGAGAAGATATAGAATCAGCCGGAAAGCATGGCCTGATAAGTCTAATAAAACGAACTTTGGACGAAGCAATTGAAGCAATAAATCAAAGGTAATCCTACGGAGGCACTTTTCATTGGAAAGAGTCGCGGCGGCGGACGTGAGCCTTCTCGACTCGGTGTTCAAGCGATGGAGATTTCTTGGTCGGGTATCCGCGGTTAAATCCGCACTTACAAACTGATCTTCTCTCCGTTCTAAACTTATCGGCTTCATCCTCTCCCCAGTCCGATGTCTGAATTATTAAATATACCCGGCATTCGAATTTCGAGATAAAAAACACATGGTCTAAAGTGGTGGCATGCTCCTCAATTTATTCCATTTCACTATTGCAGGAGCTTCTGTATTCCGCTGAGGCGACACTTTTTCGAAAACGAATTCAATATCTCCTTCGCCACGACTTCCCCTTATAGGAAATGCCTGTATTACCGTCTCACTCGTCTGGCAAATTCACCATGAGAATCAAAATCCCTACCAAATCAGCAGATTTCAGCGCGTGGTGGTGGTGGTGGTGGTGGTGGTGGTGGTGGAGGGCAGTAGCACTGTCCCTTCTGTTCGGCATCGTGACGAGCCGCGCACTCCTTGAGCAGCGTCTTGAACGCGTGAGGAGTGATGTGTTCCGAGGCCTCGAGAAGGAGTTTGGTCTGCCTTTGGTACTCCTCTTCCCTCTTGATACCATCCTGGTACATGCGTTGAGCCTCCTCTTTATCCCGACGTCGAACGGCATCGACGTAGCTCTGCTGGGCCTTGAGCTGTAGTCCGTAATGCCTGGCCCTTTCCTTCTTCTGGGATTCGGCGAGCTCGTTGAGCTTAGCGTCGAGATCAAGCTCCTTCTGCAAAAGCAGAGCTTCCCGCTCCTTCTCGCTCTTCTCGCGCTCTTCACGCTCCCGCTTCTCCCTCATCTGGGCCTCACGCCCAGCCATGACTTCGCGCAAGCTTCGCTCTCGAGCTTCCTTGAACTTTCGAATAGCCAACGTGCGTCTAGCTTCGACGTTTCTGTTCGACTCCTCGACGATGGCATCAACCTCAGCGTTTCGTCTCGCCTCTTCCTCCCGGATCGCTTCGAGGTTACTCAAATAGGCGAACATCTCCCGACGTAGTCTCTCCGCCGTCGATGACCGCTCGTTTTTCTCCTTGTCCAGTTCCGCTTCTCCGAGCTCCTTGAACATCAAGTCCATCGCCTTTTCCTCGGCCGCACGCTCCGCCAGTATCTTCTGCCTCTTCATCAGCTGATCCTCCAGCTCCCGCTTCAGCCGCTGACGTTCGTAATTTTCTCTATCAAGATTGCGCTGCTCCTCTTTACGGATGTTCTCCCACATAAGTCGAAGAGCTTCCTGTTGCTCCGCTTTCACCTGTCGCCCTTCAGCCTCCAGGGCTCGCAGCCCGGCTATCTGGTCGTCCAGCGTGCCTCGCACCATTTTTGTCGTCAGTTCGCGTCGTCTGGCCTCCTCGATTTCCCTCCCCTTCTTCGCCTCCACTTCCTTCAGCATCAGGCAGTGCCAAAGCGCGTCCAGCTCCCGTTCCGCTTTACGTTTCGCCTCATTTTCAGCCATCTGTGCCAGGTTGCAGAGCTTCGCGTCCCTCGTCAACTTCTGGGTCTTCTTCTCGCGCGCTTCCAGGCAGCAGGCCAGATACTGCTGCATCCGTTTAGCGGCCACGGTTGCTTGGTGTTCCTCTTCGTGTTTCTTCCGTAGCTCCTCTACCCGCGCCCTCATTTCGTTTATCTTGGAGTCCCCGCCATGCTGAGCCTGGTCGACGATCTCCTTCGTGAAGGCAGCCTCCTCGACCAAGATCATGGCTCGAAGTTTTTCTCGTCGTTTGTTTATCCCATCCTCATACGCCATCATTCCTTAGAGCACATAGAGGTTATCTCTTATAATGACATACTTATCGTTTATTACCGAAGAACATACGGGTATCAAAGAGGAATGATTTACTCGTGTACAGCACTTACATACCTTGTTCAACGCTTCGACGAATGTTCTCTCTCAGCACGCGTTTGTCGGTACGTTTTTCAAAGGCGAATCGACGATTGAGTGCGACGAGTTGCCTGTCCTCTAGCTCCTTGGTTGGGTCAATCTCCGTAGACTTTCGCAGTTCGTAAAACTGTTTCACGTACCGACAGTTCGAGTTTGGTTCGCGCATTCTGTGGGCACAAGACACGTTCGCTGTTCCCGGATAGTCGATCGGGTTGTGTCGGGGCTTCAGCGCCGCGCAAACCGGTGGAGAAAATTCACCGAAATTCATATTTGAAATTTTATTTGAAACACGACCGGACCAGGTTATGGACTACACGCAGCTGATGCTCCGACACGAAGTGCGTCGGGGTTAAGTCGATACCCATCTGTTTTTCGTCGTCAAGGTGACGGCCATTTGACGGTGCCTGTCACTGGCTTCGATGCATTCGTTGAATAAGCGTTACTATCTGAAAATTTTCGATGCACTGGATAGAGTCCACACTCGCATGATATCAGAAATACGCACACAGATAAATAAAATTTTGATCTAACCAATAAATCTAAGGCTTTAAACTGACAGGAGTAAAAAAAAAAACTGAAAAAAATAATTGATAACAAAATTTATGGATCAGAACGTGAAAAAAGAGGGGAGAAAAAGATGGGCTATAAATTATACCGCGGTCTATAGTCTAGACGGTTTTAAACTTTGACGGTAATAAAGACTAGCTCTTATAATGTTATAATGGTCCTTCATCATTAAACTGGAGCCACTTTAAATTAAACTATAAATCCAGGGTCATTTTTATATTGCGGATCTATCAGTCGAACTTATAAGGTGTATGAAAATTTGGCTCATATTCTAGGTAAATGTCTTGTTACACGGTAAAATAAATATCGCGAACGTGCAATGCTCGAAAAACAGCAGTATACCCTTTTGTTGCCGGGATACAATGATAATTCAATTTAGCGCGCACCCGACATGCAAAAAATGAACACCAGTTAGCGACGATTAAATTTTCAAAACTTTTCCCTAAAATACCCTTATATTAAGCGGATTAAAAGTGCGGCAACTCGAGAATACGAATCCTATTACGATACCTTTTATATCTCGAAATTCTACCCGCAGAAAAAAAGTACTTGGCTATCAAGTGTTGGACTCTTTCAAAAACTCGGCTCACCATTATTTCGGACATTAGGCACACGTGTAAGCTCCACTAATTTAAAAAGAGGGCTTTCGGAAAGGTAGAACAGTGGAACTGGCACGGCGGCCATATTTTTCCTGAAAGAGAACGCGGCAATTTGCTGATCTGCATTGAAATATAGAAGAGAAAAGTTTTTCAGCATGGCTAATTCAATAAAACATGCACCTTTCAGAACTTCATTTTAATTCGCTAAATCAGGTTTTATTTGATTTGTTTAAATCTTTTTGTCCCACCCCTTTGAAAACTCGTCATTTCATGAATGTTATGCAGGTGCATAAATTGCACATTTCAGGCCAATTCGGAAGCGGTGCTAGAACCGGGCGGAAAGTCCTCGTCCGCGCGCTTTCGAATCGGCCTGAAACGTGCTATTTTGCACCTGCCCTACACGCGTGAAATGACGAATTTTTAAAGGGGTCGAACAAAAAGATTCCGTGTGCAATACGGGCGTAACGCGCTTTCTTTCCGCCCTCGATACACAATGTAGTATTAACTACTTGCGATGAAAGTGCGCAGAGTTCTCCGAAGAGAATACGCTTGGCCGTAGGATATTCGAAAAGAAATAAGAGTCGGGAATGGATTCGAAAAAGAATCCTGCGACCAAAGCTCCTCTCGGAATCTCGAACATTCGTCTATACGCGACGCAGTATAGTACGTGTTATTAAATTTCATTCATTCGTGTAAGTTTTCCACGATCGATATGCGCATAGATGATGCACGGATAAATGAATAAATGCATTATGGCGGGGTATAAACACAGAGAAGAAAAAGGAATCATCGATCCGAGAATGACGACTCGGACGGGACCCCTTTAAGGAGCAACCGCCCGCGAATATTTTTCCCGCACGTTGATCCTTCGGCGGCGCGACGTTATTAAAGGAAATGTACGAAAACAGGGGAAAAGAGACGCGATTTATTTACATGCCAAACTTCGAGAGTAAGAGTGGAGCCGTGCAATTGAACCCCGCACCCCCCGCGCCGCTGGGTAGGCACGCTATTTGTTTTCTCGTGGTAATTATCAAATCCCTGACTACCCCAACGGAAAATCACTCCGCCTACGGGCTTGTTGATTTATGGTTCATGTTTTTTTTTCCTCCAGTTTTTTCTTCATCTCATACTCCTATAATGCCGAAATAAATCTGGATTATGTAAATTCAAATTCCATTAGCGACGTGGACCTCTGGTCTTGGCTCATTATACAGTTTAGATTCGTTTAACCCCTCGCCACGGTGTTGCACAAATAATTGGAACATGAGTTCCGCTTTTTTAATGTTTATTTCTTTGTTCAAAAATTCAATATGAATTATTCCCCCTGCAGCTCGATTCAATTACGGGAATCCGATAACCCAGTACGCGTTTTTATTTTATATTTTTCGCTCTTCTCTTGCAGCAGGTCAAATTATTTCGTAAACATCATTTTACAGCTGTTACGCGTGATTTTTATCACGGAGCATTTTCATAGTAACAAAATTTCTTTCTACTTCTTCCTTTGTGTTCGAATACCTATTGCAGCATACGATACACCTTGTACAATTATCTTTGCATTTCAAATCGATTTTTTCCTTGATGAAATCACAGCTGATATAATCGATACGTAACAACTCTAAGAAACCGTGCTCGTAAATCATTCCAACCTTATTGAAAGGCATATTGGAAAAAAGGATACCTTGTACGGCAAGACAGGCGTACTTCGATCCCTCAATTTGGTTCACACGCCGAGATTAAAATTACATTTCAATCAACAACAGCGCAGTATTATCGGGTAGGAGAAAAGCTCGGCCATTGACTTATCTGATAACTAATGTACGTACTTGCTACTTAACAGATCCTCGTAGGTTTGCTCCGGTTGTAAATCTTCGGTGGAACGATCTTCGATGGCATATAAACTCTTTGACTTACACCCTCTACGTAACCCGGCTGCACCCATCGAGAGCATAAAATTACTATCATGGGTGTTGATAACGGTTGTTCTTTCGGAGAAAAGTCAGATAAACTACGCCAGCTATCCACGTACTACAAAATCATTGCAGCATGTAGCGCAGGGTTTTGCTTTGTCCATTTACCATGAAATAAGAAATTTTTCAGGCATATATTTATTGCCATATTTTCAGCATTGCTATTTCCAGCACAAAATGAACGACGAAAGTGCGCGTTTTCATTGGAAACACGGTATTTTTATTATCGCAATATGCTGTCGTAGCCTCGGTTCATTTTATTTTTGATCAAATTTGATAGTAATGAAAAAATATGGAATGCTCGTAATCGGCGAGCGTTGAAATACCATTTTTTAAATACCTTCTGCATGAATCTCAACCGAATTTATTTTTATGTCACAGACTTTCTGTCACGCAGAGCTACGATCGATATGTCGTTACAGATAATTTCAAACCGTTGAATGCGACAGTTGCGAAACATTTGTTTCTCGCGAGTGAAATCACGACAGAAGGAGTAGAAGAAGAGTAAAAATATGAAATTGACTATACTAACCTGGCGTAGGGGATACCATGATCAATATGGTGGTTCCCCCGGGAGTGAGGCATGACTGCTGAACCCTGTAAATATCCCTAACGTGGGTATTTGTGCGTTTAATTTTTGGTAGTGCGGGGCTCTTGCGGTCGCGCAGTCCCCGCGTCGTTCGGTCGAAATGAAACTCAACCACTTCTTTCTTTTTGTTTTGAGTTTGGTTAACGAAGAAGAAGTGGAAGAGATACGTGGAAACAACGGTAATCCAGAAACTTGGGTAAGGCGAGCGTTAAAGTAATACGGTCACGGTTCCAATGAACGGTGCGATGCACTTGTCCCGTTTCAAACTTCTTTCACACACGTGTTACGATACTTTAAAACTTTACGAATTTCCCGACTGTTAACGTCTAGCTCCTCCAACTTCTATCTATTTCCTCTACTGGGATTTAATCTAAGCGCGTTACTTACTTTGTTCTGTAGTTTCAGTAACTAACGATAAATTCCACTCGATGTATATCTTCTCTACGCGTCATACCCTGCATTTATCCTTAACGTCACGAAACTTTACGAGGTATGGTCGACGTCCGTATTTACGAAACCTTAATCAAACTGTACAAATACAATGATATGGTATTGTTGCGAATGCAAGGTCTTCCTCAGTTTTCTATACTCGTTGTTAAAGGTATAACAACTTAGGTATCCAGAACTGTGGTATCCGTGCACCCATAGAATTGGGAAAATGTATTACAAAAGTGAAACTGTCAACAGAATACAAGTATCACAAGATGGAATGTTAGCCAGTCATATCTCAGAAAACTGTAATCCTAGAAACTTATGCAGCTTGACCGTAAAACACAGACTGCGATGACGATTTTTATATAAAAAAAAAAAAATACTTCTGAATAAATCTTACCAATTTCTGCTACCACAGATGAAATTTATCGTTCTTTTTTTTCCCGTCACGTCCATGTCAGTAAGCGCCCAGGTTTATGAACTTCAAAAACGTAGATTTAATGGAAGCTTAGAAGACACGGGCAAGACAGTTACAATAATATTCCAGCTAAAATAAGAAATATAAAATTTGCAATAACGCCGAAAGTGCCCGAATAAAATTAGACGTGGTAGTAGACAAGTATGAAAATAACGGACTGTTCAATTGCCGGATGACCTGAATTTCACCCTGAGAATTCTACCGTCCGTTATTCAAAGGGTATAAGGAGAGTTTCTCGCGGCAAGTCTATGAATTAAGATTCGAACAATATTAAAGCAAATTATGCGCGCTTCGATGGAAAGCTTATTAGTGTACAACAGCAGAGCAGCGGCGGAAACTCGAGGCATGAAACTGCAAGCGCCCCCAGGATGTCGGGGGGATGTTCGTTACACTGGGCATTCGGTTTAGCCCGTAGATTCGGAGAGTCTTGCACCAGCAGTTTGCTCATCAAGATGATAACGAGGCCCGCGGGATGTTGTACAAAGGCATGCAGACACTGGGGGGGAGCCTCGGCTGTTAGCTGCTGGCTGCACCGTCGACTGGCGTCGTCACTTGTGCAATTTCTACACAACGTGCAATGTTCTCGGGAGTCGCGTTCATGTGGGTCTGTCTGGCAGATGCATAATAGACGACGCGCATGCACTATGACGGCATTGCGTCAGAAATTGAACGGTACCTACGTGAATTCAACGTCCGTCAATCTTTGTCTCCGTCGCGGTACGCCGTACGGCTAAATCCCGCGCTGCAGTGAAACAGAAAAGAATGTTAATCACGCACGTATTTTTCCTACCAAACTACGACGGATACACGAGATTCGAAATACCTGGAGACGTGCGGAACGGGTGGGTAAGAGGGCGGGCAATTTTTTAGGATTGATTCCGAGAATTTCTTTCTTTGGCACAGGCAATTTCATCGTCGAGTGGCGTTCCTGCCTTACGAAGTATCAGGCAAGAAAAGAAAGGAAAAATTGGGTAGATCTAATTTCGTGAATGGTAATAAGTGTTTGTCACAGTCTGCCAACCGTCACGGCTGTCTGTAACATTTTCCAATTAACCCCGGTTATAGCAGCTGAAGGGTGAAGTGAGAGGGCAGTGTCAGGGATGAGTGACGGTGTGTCTACGAGTGCGTACGTGTGTATGCGTGTGAGATAGCACCTCGAAATTTCCTTTCACATTTCGTTTCGCCCCGAATCATTCGAGTGGTGCTGTGCTTTTTTCACCCCAAGTAGCATAAAAAGAAAGGTACGAAGAATGAAACTTGTTCGTTTTTTCATTGCATATTCTGGGAAACCGAGATCTCGGAAACTTTTCAAATTCATGCGCTGTATACAGCTGCACAGGAGAAGCGAGATATCGTCCTTTTCTCCCTCATATTATAGGAATTGCTCGAGTCTACGTATGTAACGGCTGCTCGAAGACGAGCCAAAGTTCCTTTACCACCCCTTGCACTGCCCGACAAGAAGCAATAACCTTCCTTAATTTATCCGAATCAGCACTTCGCGGCGCACTATTTTACAGATTCAATTATTCTCCCACCCTCCTCAGGCAGAGATTGTTTCTTGCCACTTTGGCTGCACGATGGTCGAGACTTGCCTCCAAATGGATTCCGGGCGGCGATTCAACACGTTGGGTACGCCCAGATCTTATCCGGTATTCCGGCAATGTTTATTGCATGTGACGAATTTCCTTCGTTTAGTCGGCTTCGATGAACGCAATATTGTCATTGCGTCGAATTTCACGGTACATGTGTCTCTTCACTTTGCTCAAAGAACACCAAGCGACCGATGGAATTTTATCATTGGCACATTTCGGCTAATCGTCAAGGATACATCGACCTTTGCCATGCGGCTTCGAAGGTATTTTTTGCTTTATAAATTGTCGACGAAGCGATGTCTAGGATCACGTATAAGTATGAGAAGCTGATGTCATTCACGTCATTGGATTTCGCGATGAGGTCGAGGTTAATTGTTCTCCGATACTTGGCACTGTGGTTTGCAAATATTACAAATTTGTATAAGTTTACGAGCCAGCAAAGCGTGGAACAATTTGCGTTGTCAAATGACGAATTCCGAAATCGTTTTTACGCGGAGAATTCAATAAATGATGTAGAATGATTAACGTGGCCTAGACATTCAATCTTTCGAAAATTCACTGACTCCTAACCTTTCTCGGTTTATCCTTTCGTCCGGCTTGTCAGATTCTTTGAGCGTTTCCTTACCGGGTAATTTGTAGGCGATGTACGAAAAGCAATTTATTTCACGGAGCTTCTGGGCTTCAGACTCGAATAATTTTCCAGCTTTCACAGCTTTCACGGGACTTCTTTTCATATTGGAGGATCACGGAGAGGCACAAGGTCCAATTTTTCCGCCGCAATTAGCTCGTCGGTAATTATTTTGAATTATTTAAAAAAATTGTAAGCTCGACAAGCGTGTACATAAAGGGTGTGCAAATTACCGCACTTAACTGGTGAGCTTTTTAAATTCGACTTTGTGTCACCATTACGCGTACAAATGTTCCTGCGGAAGTACGTGCTCACTTGTAAAGTTATACTAATGTGTTTTGCGTTAAAAAAAAAGAAACAAAAAACGTTACCTCATGTTTTTTCACGCGGAATAATTCAGAGTACGATTTATAAATATATTACATACCTCTTGGGTCATAAATTAGTCGAGTTTCCGGATGAAATGAAATTCACTGCAAGAACATTCGAACTAATTTCCGAATAATCATATTTACTGTTTAAAATTGCAGTTATTTCAGGAAACCATGACCATTTATACTCTATTCCCCCTTCGAGTTGAAATCTTTTGAACCTTTTTTAGAGCTCGGAGTATTCTAGCAAAATTGAGTTGGAAAATTGAGAGTTCAGACTCCGAGTAAATGCTTAAAGAAGAATTCTCTAGTAGTTGAAAATTAGTTCAACGAACTCATAATCAATGCATGGCCCTATCTCTTGCCGAGTATTTATTTCTAACTTTATAATTGAGTTGAGCAGAAATTCATCTGGCTGACATGATGGGAATAACCTCAGGGCGTTAACGTACCAACATATGATACGAATTTCATTTTGTACGCAACAACACCGTACCACACGAAGATAAGTAGATATACGCAACTTGAGGCATGATAATAATAGTAATAACCACCAAATTGAATAAAAAAAATTCTACACGGAAGTTTTTCCGAACGAAATGCTTGCACCCCCTTTTGCAATATTCGTGAAAACTGCCTGCGGCTTGGCAATGTGAGATTGGAAAGGGCGGATTTATTGTGCGTCTTATTAGCTGGTGGGGTTAATCACATCCACGGTAAACTAATATTCTGAACGCGATCAATATTTATCCGGTAAATAAGAGCCGCTCAATATCTTTCTAGACGAGATTCGAGTTTCTTACTCGTTCGACTTTTAGGATGAACAACGGAGGGCTAAGGCGAGACCTACATCCGTGCTCGAGGGCTTACAACGCAAAGCACGTCCCCCATTAATAAATCTGCAACATTATAGTCATTTATATCGGCCGGGTTAATAAAGTCCTGTTTCTCTTATCTGAAAAATATTTCATTCAGACTATACACCGTTATAGTATGCCCACCTTATCGCCCTGAAGTACGGTCCGTGAATAGGCAGCGGTAGGTACAGATAAGCACCGTCCAACGACCGTATTCAGATAGGGAAAAAGTCTTGCGAATGGCGTAACACAAGCTGGCCAAGGTGTGAAATGCCACGGCCGATTATACAAAGCAGATTAACAAAGTGTAGGTACAGAGGTTTGGCAATATTTCTTCTTTCGTATTCAACTCTGTGTCACCTCGAGTGACGGGGTTTCACATGTGAAAATGAGAAAAGGATCAACAGTTAGTCAGTCTATCTAAATGTTTTTCATTGTTTCTTCTTGAATCAGTCTTGGCGATCAAGTTTTTCCTGGGTAATGTGCGAGGCTACTCTCGGGACTCTCATTTGTATCTGTAGTCAGGACTCTGACGCCTACCGCAAACGAAACGAACTCGAGGCTCATCTACCTCGAAAAGCTGATGATCGGTTGAGCTCATTAGTTTCTGAAAAAGATGACCGTTGATCATGAAATTACTGTGCTGCCGATTTTCAAGTTTCATTCAGACAAGTTAGCTCCAACGCTCGTTTGGATCGTTCTCACTATGGAAAATAGCTTGGTAAATTGGACACAAGTTTATTGAATCACAGGCCTTGGAGGGTGTATTGATCAGGGCGAAGAGGTCATTTGAATTTTCATTATTTTCCTGTGTCATGCGGACTTTGTGCAGAAAAGAGGAAACGTCGAAAAGACGAGAGCATGGAAACTTCACCATTCAGCATGGTGCATAGGCGAACTGAAAACCGAATCCTCTCTCGAGACAGTGGTAATTCTTATTGTGAAGTCTTCTCGGATGTGGTGTAGAAGTGGTTTGCAGACAACGGAGAAACCCTTCAGAGGATCGGCGATCGGCAATTCTGAAAACGCGGAGGCAGTGTGCAACGATTGAGGTCGCGCGACTCAGTGCAGAATTTCGTTTCTTTCACATATGCACACACATAGACACGGACACACCGTATCACTCGAAGCTTTCCGTAATCAAGACTCAACTGCACCAAGAGTTCACTAAATTTTTCAGTCACTCTCCTTCCGGATCCTCGAAAAATCTCTTTTAAATTACCGAGCATTTTCTCGCTGTCGTGCAAGTCACCTTAACGCATTCGCCATCCGAGGAAGTGATTTCGGCTTCAAGATCTGGCGGGTGAAATTAAATTTAAATTGTTTCCAACAATAATGGTCTCATTTAGCAATTCGGAGCCGCGTCTAGATCACGACTTCATTCGGCAGAATCCTGAGATAGAACAGTCTGGATGAGCTTTGAGCGTTCTTCACCGTTTTGTACGAATATATTTGACGATCCACAGAATGGAAATACCTGCCGTCCCAAGCGGGTCAAATAAACAGAACCAAGTATGTCCAGAAACGTAATATGTGTATTCAGAGAGTGGGAAAATAGCGGAAGAAAAAGAGCGGCACGTAAGAAGGAGGGACGCAGAAAAATCGGTAACGGATCGTCACACCATTTCCAAGCCTTGAACGCGTTCTGCAATTGCGCAATTCGACAATGGCGAATTAGTTTCATTCCAGCCATCAATTCGGAACCTTAAATAACCACGAAAATGATGATGCATCGTACGCAACGGAGCAATCATTTGTCGTGATTTCGTTCCGCCGATTTCTGGTCCTGAGTCTAGGCGCTCTCACGGGTGCCGAATTTCATGGGAGTCCTGAATCGCCGAACGGACCGACCTGGAATAATTTCAGCGATTCGATATAGTTTTTGAATTTCAATACGCGAACCCAACCTTCACGCACGGCCAACTTCTCCTACATGTGCGCGAGATATATACCGCATGCGTGCCCCCATAAAGGCGGATAGGTTTCGGATCCATTCGGACTGCCCTTACAAGGTACCTACTCGTTGACAGTGCATCTGCGCTCGGGATTACGAGATTGGACGCGCTTGGTAGAGACGAACGAATTCATCTCTGGCGGCATTGGGACCACCAAGAGGAAGGCAGTTGAACTATGAAAGAGATTAATCTTCCCTGCAAAACTGCAGTAAGTGCGCCTTTTCACGGGTTCCAGGTTGTCTTAATCAGGACTCTCCGGTAATGAAGTTACGCAATCCCATGGACTGCACTTGGGAGTCTCAAGTCGGATGCCGGTGCGACTGTAAGAGTCGTGAATTGAGCAGCTTGCTCGAGCTCAACGCTTTCCGTTTATGGAAATCAGCGCTGCACGCTACTGCGTTGGCTTTTGGCTATCATAAAATTTCAAGCTGTCAGAATGGACAATAATTACTGACTACCGTTCAAGCACTCGAATCGAAGAACGAGTTCGAGACATACGAAGCAGAGACGACAGGTCGTGACACGATGCGACTCGGACATGTTTGTCCAGCACTCTGGGTCTCGGACGATCGGTACTTCAGGTGGGTATGTTTGCTCAAGCCATCGTTTCTTTCTAACAACTTTTCCCCGTCATGCACCGGGTCCCTTTGTACGCGTGCTCGAATGACGACCCGGTGTATTTGGTTATTTTATTGCCTGGTCAACGAGCCTTGCAGCTTTATTTTCTCGATTCATATTCACAGTTAGCTGCTGCTAAGGCAGCCCTCCAGGCATTAAATATTCTTATACTCATGAAAATTGGGTATCATAACACGTGCAGTGTTCAAGCTTTAAAACGAGCTCGCAAGCTCGCTAAGAAGGACACGAATTATGGCTGCGAGGCGGTGACTACAAGCCGGCACGGGAAAATATGGATAACAGTGCATTTTTTCCCTCCCAAGAGTCGTGACTTTCATTGCCTTTCATGAATCATCTAACGATATAAATAACTTGGATCAAAATTCGCCCATACGATAACACGAAAACAAAACTTATTATACAATTATATTTTGATTGGAGTAATACAGCTGCCACGATCATTTGCGAATATTATGGTGCAACAGGGAACAAGTGGAAGCTGAAAACAGAGAGGCTGAAAGTAACAACAACTCATCTGGGAGTTTAGTGCGCTCATTAATTAGGTTGGTCTGCGTCTGCGAATTTTCCGCTTCCATTATTAAGAAGAATTCTGTAATAATTGCCGCGCGAAATAAAACAGGTCATTTTTCAGCGACGACTTTACCGAATATTTTTTTTGTTCTTTCATTTCCTTTTACTCTACTGCTCCCTCAATTCAACAAGCAATAACAATTTATTTTTTTTCTTTAAACGAACGTGCAGGTAATTAAAGGACGCGTTCTCTCGTGGCAAAATATTTAATTGGCAAGATGCAATCATCGCGTCTCTTCGGGAAAAGGGATCGCGGTGAAAGAAGAAGAAATTAGAGAAGTGGGAAAACAAACGACTTAAAGAAATGAACCGTACTTGGGAAGTGCATTATGTATTATGAGATACTCGGAGGCATAATTACTTATATAATTGGGTCGTAACGCCAATTTGGCTGGGACCCAAATCTTTTCAAATTAAAGCTCTACGGGATGAAATAGAACGCAACGACAGGATGGAATGTGGAGCACCAGCCCGAGCTACCCGCGCAATCATAGGAACACAAAGCGGTTTTATCGTTGTTGGTACGAAAAACGAATAAAACTCATTCAATAGAGATCGTTGGGTATTTCGACCATTTCGAACCGAGCGGCAACCGGACAGTCTGTCATTCCACAAAATAAAACCCATACCAACTCAGGGAGCCACTAATTCCGTTGCTAACAATATGCTTTTGTGTATCGCATCTCAACGCAGGGCCGCAGGGTAGAAGTATATATAACTATAATAACGATCGAGGGGTTCGTTCACGAAAGGAATCTAGTTTGAAAAGGCAAAATTACCGTCGAGTCATTAGGGTGGATCATCCGTGTCAATAATCAGCTGAGGCGAAAATCGAATTCCATATAAATTGCGTCCGGCGCGGGGTAAAATAAATTTCAACATTGTTTTGCCCGAAGTGATTTCCGGTTGGTTGCCAATCAATTTTGACAATCTCTCAGAAAGCGAGGATCGGAGAACTATACTCGTAATTTCCTCAGAGGTAAGGAAATCATATTCATTGAATTTTCACACACCCCCGAGTCTCACCGCTCCCTCGCTCAACCGTCCAAGCGAAAGGCTAATCTAGGTCGACTGACGTCAGATTTTCTACGGTTCTCGCATCCTAATTAGGGACCGAAAACTGTGTGTAACTGGCAGTCTTGCAGGAACTCTTGACGCAACCTCGTTATTCCTCGCAGCGGAAAGGAAAAGCAGCAACATGGTCGTCTTCCTGTATAATCAACTCCCCGAGGACACAAGATGGAAAAAAAGCAGGGGGAACATTTGAGAAAGACTTTTACCTTGCTTGGGAATATCCCTGCCATTTTTCTACGTAGGACAGTCGTACTCGTATATCTCTGCACGATATATATATTTTTCGTACTGCATCCTGTCCGCGAATAATTACACCTTTTGCGCGAAGCTTGCAAAAATTTTGAGCAAAACTGAATTACAACTTTTTCCTTTTTCCCAGTTTCCGTAACAGGCCAGCGGTGTGCCGTTTTACGAAAGCCTGCAGGATTCTAGCATTTTGTAAAAAGTTTTACAACTCGCGCAGGAAATAACGTGGATTACCTTACTTTACATCCAAGAATAACGCCAGTTGTTCCTTCCCGCGTCGGGAGAGAGTATTTCGTTTGAAGCGCGAAAACCTGCAAAGAGTAGAAGAGACAAAAAGGTAATATTTTCTTTGCTAAACTCATGAGAAATTCATAACGACATGTTTGAAACGAAATCACATTTACTACGGGTTGTATGGAAGATAACAAATAAATATGTGAATAAATTTTGTCTCATACGGTTGGGACCCCGCAAAAAAAATATCGTTTGTGTTCATATATTCCACGAGAAAACGAAACAATCGAGAAGCAACATTCTTACATCATCTCCGCCGTTCGAACCAGACGACAATTCTTACGTCGAGCAATATCTGGTTAGTGGGCCGAAGCAATCACAGGGAATAAACAACAAGTGGAGGCGGGCATTAACGGCACAATGACAGGAAGCACGGCCGCCCTCCAGGAGGGCTTCGACTTGGCTCGACTCGGCGTATTACACGAGGTCCAGTCCGTGGAGTCACTCTATCCCTTGGCAGCACCCCGCACAGCTGGATACAAATTCAATCGGCCCGAGGATTATTATCCTTCTCGCACCTTTCCAGCCCTCCCTCTTCCATCGTTCTCCACGCATCTGTCCCTCTCCTGTTCTCGTCTACGACGCCCACAATTCGTAACAATCACAACGATCCCATTTCAGGTGCGATTGTGCTATTCTAATTAGAACCGCTACGCGCCATTGGCCATTAAAGCAATGAAAACCAATCCATTCCTTGACACGCCGGCTGGTGGCAGATTTTCGCAGGTGCGGATACACCGCGTGCTTGTATATCGCTTCGAAGTAAACGATGATCCAATTAAACTCTTCATTTCCATCGATGATCCAGATGTAGTTGATATATACCGATGGTTATTAAAGCGTAATTCAAACTCGGTGAAAAAACGATGGTCAACTCGGAAACCGCGTCTGAAAATTCTTTAATCAACGAAGCGTCGAGGGAGAGTGTTATGTAAGATGGGCGTCCTTGTCTTTGGAAGCAGCTCGTCTATATTCTTCTATCGCTGAACCGGTGTCGCTTAACGAGCTTTCTACCATCAGCGGGGCGGGAAGCTCGATGGAAACTTTGCTCACTCGCTCGTTCGCGCGAAGCTTTGCCCTGTGCAGATATACATCATGCTTAACAAGGACAAATGAAGGAAAGGAACTTTTTCATTGAGCCGAGCGGAGAGGAAACACAGGCAGAGGGAGACGGGACCAAAAATAGCCTTTACATGCGTCCGCCTTGTTTGCTCTTCAAAGTCACACAGATTTCACCCTTTTCTCTCGCTCACATTCTCGTAAAAGGTGAGCAAAATTTTCCGGCTAAGGTTGAATTTCGCACATGACTTATCACGATCGGTTCATCTCTTTTGACAGAATACCATACAGGCACAAATCACAGATACGTATAAAGACGCGGTAGCAACAACTGCAATTTCCAATCTCGCAGCCAACGTCGCGCGAATATTGAGTTTCAGGTGAAAATTTTGATTCAGTCATGAAGCACGAAGACACTACCCTTGAACACGTCAGCGTGGGCGCGAGGGGGGTTGGCGGGAGTATAACCAAGGCAAAGAACGAAAGCTAGGAGCGCTTGCAAATGAAAATATGAGCCCGTGTTGCGAGCGGTGAAACCGGGATACATAGAGGCACACAGACAGGGCGATGAGGTGTAGCTAGCATGTGCTAGACCACACAGTAGACGCACGACTGCGCTCCTCCTGCACGTAGAAACACTCCCACCAACACTCGGACACCCCGCGTGTAGTTTTCTTGTCGGCTATATTGGATTTTCTACCACGCGTTTTCACCCCCGTCGGGGTTTTCCGGCGGTCGTCGGATGCCTTCGGGGCGAACAACCCCCGCTGACCACCCCCGCCGGCTGCAGTGATGCTGTGTGCTTCGGCAGCCCCGCGAAGCGGGGTTCGGAGCAGAGTTCTGGCGGTTCTGGTGGTTCTGGCGGCACCGTCGACCCGGTCGGACGGGAGAGTTGGAACAGCCAGCAGTCTCCTGCCGCGCGTCGGGATGAACGGTCGCGTCGTCAGAGTACAGCCTCGCCGAGATGTTAATGGAGCCAGACGTACCTCGTAGGTGTCACTGATCCGTCGGTTGTGGGAATGATAAATTATCGCGGCGATTAGCGCCGGCCTGGAGTTGATGATCGGGCGACTGTGCCTCGCGAATCATGAGAATACCCTCGTCGAGGAGATTTGCCGAATCGCCCGCGGTGAGAAGGGCCGACGAGGACGAATGACAACTTTGAACCACCCTGGTTTTTGGAAGGCTTAGAGGAGAGGGAACTCGCCCCGAGATCACGGGATTAATGCTGTCGACTTCGAATCTTCGGAGTACAGGGAAAGTTGGCAAGGATTTCGAGTCTTGATTCGGGTATCCGTTATCTACGGATAACATTCGCTGCTGAGAGAAAATGTTCGGTTTTGTGGCATACGGATCGTTATTTCTATTACTCGGTCATACCGGGCTTCTTTGCTTTCGAGATCTACAGCAGCGACTCTGGCATTGACGCGGAACGCATTTTCTAATCGGAAGTGAACTACTCGGGCCGGATTCGAAGCTTAGGATAGTGCGATTCTTAACCAATTTCCTTTTTCAAAGGTATGTTTCGATTTGCTCTCATCAACGGAAGACAATCGAGCACCGGCTGACACGGTGCGCGACTCGTGTTCGAAATGCGGGAAATTGTGATGAAAATGATGCTTTTTTGGGTGATCAGGATATTGGTTAGCTACAACACGGCCGTGTGCTTCGCGTTGTTCGTCGGCGAGGCCGCCGCGGAGCCTCTTAGATATGCTGCGCCGGAGGACTGTGCATGGCACTCGCATAATTCGGAGGACGAAGTTTCGCTGACCTGTTCGCTTCGCTCGATAAACAGTGAGTTTGACACGACGAACTTTAGCCTGATTCCGAGCGAACATACCGCCGTGCTGAAAATAGAATGCGACACCAGTATTCAGACGAAAAGCTCACTTAGCGAGGACAGCTTTGCCCACCTTCACAAACTCCGCGAGCTTCACTTGGACGGATGCAAACTTGCCAACTGGCCCGCGGGCGCTCTTAACGGTCTGAGAAATTTGCGGAACCTCGCCATCAGGACGCGGAACAACGATTATCCTGCCTTTAGCTTGGAACTATTCCCGGACGCGTTCGCCGTCACGCCTCATATAGAAAAATTGGACCTAGCCTCAAACAACATATGGTCCTTTCCGGACCGTCTGTTTTGCCCCCTGTCGGCGTTGGTATATTTGAATGTGTCTGGCAACAGATTACAGGATGTCACGGAGCTCAATTTTCGGGAGACCAGCGAACCCCAGCCGCAATCATTGGTCGCCGACTCCGAGGAACCGCCGACGAGTTCGACCTCGTGTTCCCTGGACATTCAAATCCTTGACGTTTCCTCGAACCACCTCATCGTGCTTCCCTCGAAAGGATTTTCCACTCTGAGACGGTTGAAGGAATTGCGCCTCGCGAGGAACGAGATCAATATGGTCGACGACAAGGCGCTATTCGGTCTTCGGAGCCTTGAGATATTTGATCTGTCAGACAACAGGGTTGTCGCCCTGCCCGCCGAGTTGTTCAGAGACACGGCCAACACTATCAAGGAAATCCACTTGCAGAATAATTCACTGAGTGTTCTCGCGCCCGGTTTGTTTGCCGACTTAAAACAGCTCGTCGCGTTATACTTGTCCAGGAATTCACTGACCAGTGCTTGGTTCAGCTCGACCACGTTTTCGGGTCTGATTAGATTGGTTCTGCTGGATTTGTCGAGGAACAAAATAGCCACGCTGGACCCGGCGCTCTTCAAGGATCTGTACACCGTCCAGATTTTGAATTTGCAAAATAACAAGCTCGAAACCATACCTGCGGACACGTTTTCGCCGATGAGTAACCTGCACACTCTCGTGCTGAAAAATAATCGCCTGACTTACCTGGATGCCTACTCATTGAACGGACTATTCGCGCTGTCTTTGCTGGCTCTTGACTCGAATCACATCGAAGGGATACATCCGGACGCATTTCGAAACTGTTCCAGTCTCCGCGACCTAAATTTGTCGGGTAATAACTTGGACAGCATACCGGCAGCTCTGAAGGACATGCGGATGCTACGAACGATAGATCTGGGCGAAAATCAGATAAAGAGACTGGTTGATCCAGGGTTTAAGGGTATGTCTAGTTTGTACGGATTGAGATTAATTGGAAACGAAATAGCGAACGTCACGAAAGCAGCTTTCGCCGAGATGCCGGCCTTGCAAATATTGAACCTCGCTAGGAATAAAATCGAGAGAGTGGAGAGCGGTGCTTTCGGGGAGAGTCCAGCGCTTCAGGCTGTTCGTCTAGACGCGAACTTCATTCGGGACATGAGCGGTATATTCATGAACGCTCCGGGTCTGCTGTGGCTGAACATGTCCGACAACGCAATCGAGCACTTCGATTACACCCTGCTTCCGCGGGAGTTGCAGTGGCTCGACATGCACAAGAACAAAATTTCCGACCTGGGCGTCGCCCCGCCGGGACTCCGGATCCAAACCCTGGACGCATCCTTTAATCGAATAACCAAGATTCCGGCCAATTCTTTGCCCGAATCTATAGAGCTACTTTTCCTCAATGACAATCTCATCCACAGTGTCGAACCGCACACGTTCGTGGCTAAGGTGAACCTCACCAGGGTCGATTTGTATGCAAACCAGATCGTGAGCATGGAACTGTCGGCGCTGCAACTCGCCCCGGTGCCACCCGATAGAGCTTTGCCAGAGTTTTACGTCGGCGGAAATCCTTTCCAGTGTGACTGCACCATGGAGTGGCTGCAGAGGATAAACGCGTTAACTTTACGCCAGCATCCGAAAGTTATGGATTTGGCATCGGTGTACTGCCGGCTTCCTTACGATAGGCGAAAGTCGTTCGCACCGCTTCTCGAAGCATCGCCGTCTCAGTTTCTCTGCACCTACAAAACGCACTGTTTCGCTCTCTGCCACTGCTGCGACTTCGACGCCTGCGACTGCGAGATGACTTGTCCTACGAATTGTACCTGCTACCACGACCAATCGTGGTCGGCGAACGTCGTCGACTGTTCGCGGTCCGGCTACACCAACTTGCCAGGGCGTCTGCCCATGGACGCTACCGAGGTCTACTTGGACGGCAACGAGTTCGGAGAGCTGACGTCGCACGCCTTCATTGGACGAAAGAACTTGCAGGTTCTCTACGCCAATAACAGCAACATCGTGTCCATTCACAACCACACGTTCAGCGGACTGAAGCGGCTGGTTGTGCTTCATCTTGAAAATAACAAGATAATCACGCTGAGAGGATTGGAGCTGGCCGCTCTGGCCGGCCTCAAGGAACTGTACTTACAAAACAACCTCCTGGTTCATATCGATAACGGGACTTTCCTCCCGCTGAGAGAACTGGAGGTTCTGCGGCTGGAGAACAATCGGCTAACGACATTCGCAGTCTGGCAGCTAGCCCAGAACCCTTACCTGGTGGACATCGGGCTCGTTAATAATCCCTGGAGCTGCGAGTGCGGGTATTTAGGCCGCTTCAGGGAATGGGTCTCCGTTCATAAGGCCAAGATTACCGATCTAGCCCGCGTCTCTTGCGCGCTGGGGTCGCCCCTTGGTATTCACGGAAACTCTTCGGTGATAAATTGCGCCGCGTTGTCCGGCGCTACTCCCGCCATTGAGACACGCCCTCTCGAGGGCTACCTTCCTCTTCTGCTGGCGTCCGCGGCGTTATTCTTCGCGCTGATCGGACTCGTCTGCGGAGCCCTGAGACACAGGCAGACCCTCAGAGCCTGGGCTGCGGGCAGATGCGGCCTGAGAGCCTGCTACAAGACCGCCGCCTTCGAGGAGAGCGACAGACCCTTCGACGCGTACATCTCGTACTCGGCGAAGGACGAGGCGTTCGTATCGAGGTCCCTTGCCCCCGGCCTCGAAATGTCCTACAGACTTTGTCTCCACTACCGTGACCTCGGCTCAGGTTCGAGCGTCGCCGATGCCGTAAACGAGGCGGCCGACTCCTCGCGACGAACCATCCTCGTTCTGTCGAGAAACTTCATCCATGGCGAATGGGCGAGATTTGAGTTTAAAGCAGCGCTCAGAAGCATCCTCAGGGACAAAGGACGCTCCGTTATCTTTCTACTGGTTGGTGGTGTTAGTCCCCAGGATCTCGACTCGGATTTGCGGAAGCGAATTGCCTCCCACACGGTCGTCGCCTGGGGCGAGAAACTCTTCTGGCAAAAGCTCAGATTCGCAATGCCTGATCCACCCGCCTCACTGGTTACCTTAGACAGGGGACTTCCTCCGCCGCCGCTCCCTCCGCCGCCGCATCACCTGTGGGCGTAGCGGATGTTTCAGTGCAGGTGAGTCACATTGTAACATGTTTTCAAACTATACGCCATCGCTCAAGGTATCCGATCACCTACCCACGTGGTCTAGGCGGTAATTCGCTCGTTTGCCACGAAGCAGCTGGGAGAATAACAATGACACGAACAATCGTTGACGAAACTACAAAATGACTCTCGCAAACCACAATTACATAGTTCTTGCAAATTAACGTTGCAAATCCAAACAGGGAGATCTTTGTTCCTGAGTACGAGAACGAAACAACCTGCAGCTATTCGTCCCACTTCTATTCGTTCGCGTAGGTGGGTAAATTATACAATGCTGAATATACGCGACTTACGAGTCTAGCAAATAGAACCGCGGTGAATAGCCAGCGTACATATAATTACTGTAAATCTTGGCCAAAACGGCTGACTGCACCCGGTTGGCTAATAAAGTACGAACAAGATGAAGAATATTATTATAGTCGGCGGTGAGTTCCGACGGGATTTGCAGTGTATGTAGAGTCAGGTAGCCGTGTAGCAGGTAGTAAAAATTCGTTATACGTTAACTTGAAGTCATTGCCAAAGATGAAGAAGAAATTTTTTTCCCCCGCGAAATTTGTTAGATGATATCTTATTAGGCTGGCTTTCGCGGGTTTACAAGGGTCGCACAGTTACAAAGGATCACGTGGTTAAATAAGGCAATTTATCCAGGTTTTACGACCTGAGTCAACGGCCTTGTACTCACCGGGCTAACCTCCATTTACCCGAACGTGATCGTCGTATCAGGACTAGGTATGGTACCATTAAAGTAAACTCTCGGCGGTTCTTGATCTACAAATCACATCGAGTGCCTGACCGCGTCGAATCTTTGTAGAAAAAATTATTAAAAAGCACGCGGCAGCTAGACGAGTGTTTACACCTCGGAATTGGAAAGAGTGGCGCGTCTTCGCTACCGTCGTTTCGAACCGACTCCTGACTCGACTAATTTCACGGAGAAAAACTTGGCATGCAAATTTGACGAGTCTCAAGGCGCTGCGCGGTCGTCAGACGAGGAAGAAGGAGACAGGAGAATGCCAGCGGCACAAGTTTAGCACCAGAGACAAAGATCTACCAAGGCTGGAAATTGTACTAACTGTCTCCTCCAGAAACAGGGAGCCCGGCGTTGATGGCTCCACCTCTGAATCCGGCTAAGAACTTGACTGAATAATAAAACGTTTCCGGGGAATATTTTCACCTTTTTTTTTTTCCTTGACGATGCAACGGGGGGAAGGGATGATATCCGGGACCTTTTTGTTTTTCGACAAACTTAAGTCCCCGGTCTACGGCAAACGATATTTCTATTTCTATAAACGCCGACGTCAAAGGAGGCACCGATTCTTTGCGCCCGGGCGAGAACGCATCGACGAATTACTTTACAATGTACGACACGCTGATTAGATTGATCGATCGCATGCTTGAAGCGCCTGTTGACTTGACGATAAATAACGCGGCTTTATAAATCACGGACTGTGTAGGTTCCACATGAATAATATCACTACGATTAGTCAGTGTTACAATTCGAATTTTTCTATTTTCAGTATCCAACGCCGCTAGTAAAAGCTTTGTTGAATATTGCCAGCAAGATAAAATGGGAATTATGAATCGAGGAATTTGGCGTACGAACGATAATATTTTCGTCAATGATTAAATGAAGGTATACTTGAGATGAAGAACTTATTTTCTCACAGGCCAAAACAACGTTTCTTTCAGCGGGATAGGCCAGCTTTATTTTCTTAAGCCGGAGCGCTTTTATTTTTCAGCAAGCTTTTGCTCCGTAACGCTCAACCCATTATGAAGCAGAGCTTTCTCGTAATAACGCTTTTCCTTTCGACGCATCTCCACAGCCACCAGCATGAATCCCGCGTGGCTAATAGTAAGCTCTCAGGGAATTTTCGCGATCTGTCAGACGATTGCCTGCAGTGGTAAGTTGCGTGTGGTTTTGTCTGCTGAAGATGGAAAAAAAGCAAAACAAGCAAAAAAAAAAACTGGAATAGAAAATAAAAAGCCAAGGGTGAAAAAGAAAAGAAAAGAAAACAATTCTGAAGAAGAGCAACGCGATGGCTGGTGCCCAGCAGAAGCGAATGAAAGAATCAGAAATACTCGTAAGCCGATCGGGAGCGGAAAGAAATAAGATTGGGCGCAAGAAGCGAAACACTTCGTACGCGTCCCTCCTTAAATAAGTTGCTGGCCTTTTTACTGCGTTCCTCTCGCCAAAAACAAATCCATTCACCGACTCTGGATTGGGGTGGATTCGCCCGGATTCTGGATAAGCTTCGGAGAGAATCGCGCCCGGCATTAGCCAAGACCCATAATGCACCCGAGACAACAAAGATTGCGTTAAGACACCAACCAGCGGAATGTGCGAGAGCCAGACTTGTCGAACAAAGGGGTTCGAGGTCTATCGCAAGTTTATTTTTATCCCTTGGGTTAGAGGGCTGGTATGAGGCTCTTGAGACAAATTGGCAAACGTATATGAGATTACGACTAATAAATACAATAAACTCTTTAAAGTATCTGCAACTTTCTTTATTGCCAACGTGTAGCCTCGTTTCTCGGTACTCGCTTGATTTACCGAGGTAGTTTTCCAGTGTTGCCACGATTTTCTCTTCGACGGAGCGATACTCGAATGAGAAAAAATAAAACCACGAAGATACAAAAACAATAAAAAAAAAGGCGAGAATAAAACGCGGCAAAGTCTCGCACGCTCTTCGGTTACATATTTATACGACACAATTTTTATTCACATTGTGTACCTTTGGTGGATGTTTCAACGACGGTGAAAAATAGTCGGAACATCGCTTGTGAAAGTTTTGAAAAAGAGTTCATCGTTGGAAAAAAACCGGAAAAGTCTGAATATTTCTTTACATGGTGGCGTCCTCGTGTCTGTCGAAGATAAGAGTCGACCTATGAGACGTGCATGACTCTTGGAAGTTGTGATGCGAAATGATGATGCTCCGGTTTAGTCGACGCTCTGTTCCGTCATCGCGGCTAATCATTGTGAAAATAATGCCAAAACCTGAGAGCTTATCATGGGTCGTTTAGTATTCCTCGGGCATAAAATTTGTTTCGCCGGTGAGACTAACTACCGTTGTGTCGAAGTCAAATAAAGCCATTATTCCGTCGAGAAATCTCGTTCCTGGTGAACCTTGCAAAAATTAACTTTGAAATTTATCGTAGCAACTGTAACACCATTACCTCAGCTTCTCATTGCTCTCTTCACGCCCCTCTCTCACGAAACGCCGCAATTCTCTCGGCCTCGTTTCTGCCGCCGCCTCTGTATTATTTTATGAATATTTTGGAATAAATTCGCTTCTGTGGAATTCGGCGAGTTATAATATTTTTCAAATTATTTTCGAGCGTTCCCGCTTGAGTCACTTATAATTATTCCACTGAACTAACGATACAGAAGACCTGGCTCATTTGGAAATGTATACACATACCTTTTCAATTGTATTCTCATATGACAAATTACGTCATCACCTTAATCTTTGCTTCAGAGATCGGATTTCCGAAATAAATTAACCAACCATCAAGTGGAGCTAATTATCATTTGTGTGATAATTGGCCTGATTATCTGCAGTTAGGGCTGGATGAAGATTTCATTAACGATTTGGCTTTTGACTTAAGTTACCTCCATCAGAGATCTACAACAGATAAGTTGAAAATTGTTTTCTCACCCTGCTAAATCTGCGCAGACTATAAAGCCGGAAGGATTTAAGTTGAAAAATTCTTGGTGGGAAAAGTTCGTTCGGGTGCCAGAATCCGAAGGCGAGAAAGATCAGTTGAGCTAGCAGTTCTGCTCAGTTGGTCACGAGATGAGAATTTAATCTATTGAACAACTGACGCCTCTTCATGCCCGATTATTGTCCATTCTCTTGATTGTATCTATATTCGAGCAATTAGCATCGGCAAACTTTCTGCTCGCACCTATTCAAAATAAAAACCTTAGCCTGGATTCGGCGTTGTATTTTTCGGCATGTCTCTCGATAACTATAACGGTAACTTTGAAATGAGCGAAATGAAATAACATTATGGAACCGACAATGTGACGGGCTTTATGCGATCCATTTTATCATACCGTCAATGAGATAATGTCCCGGTAGTAAAAAGACCGCACCACGCGGCCTCTGGTTACACACTTTATTCATTGAAATTAATCGTTCTCCAGTTGCAAAGGTATTGTCGAAATAGAAAACACACTGGCAACATACAACGGAGCTTAGATTAGAAGTAGAGAAAAGCTCGGATCAACGCCGTTTTTATCGAGGGCTGGTTCGCACCCCCTGCGGCGAACTCTGACCCAGGGGTAAACGGCATAAACGCAACGGACAGATGGTCACCAACTAGGAACTTGAGCGTGTATCCATTGGACGAAATATCTACTATTCTCGTTTTCACGAGCTTATAGTTAGCCGTCCATACGCAGCGGGGTCTCTTGACAAAGGCTCGAACTCTGACTACGGCTCAACCGATCGGTGATTTTCCAAAGTGAATTTAGAAAGCTGAATTCTCAGTTTAATAGGATCATGACCGAAGTTCAGACGTCAGTTTTTCACATAAGTTTCCAACTCATAGACCTGCGCTCCTCTGCACGAAACGTTCGGATCTGCGGAATTTTCTTTACGCGATGAGTTTTAAAAATCGTTTTCTCGTTCCGAAGGATTCGTCTCGACGTATTCAGGCCCACGTGGCGATAAAACTCTGCGTAAGGAGAAATAACTATAAAGAAAAGCACTCGTATTTGAAACTGTTCCGTTTCATTGTATTCAATCATTTTAAACAGGCCCAGAAAATCCCCTGCAGGCAAATTTGAACGGGGGAGGACAATTTCCGATAGAGGAATAGAAGACGTTACCGTTATATAACCAGTGGGAGTAATAAAAGCAGAGAACGTGCAAGAGGGACTCGTGCTTCGACGTTAGCGAGGGCCAAGAGAGCGGGGAACGTGGAGAGGGCGAAGGACGTTGAAAAAAATATAGGGGGGAATAACGTTAATATGAAACACGCGTGCCTGAACAGAAATAAAAGTTTGTTCATAACGCTCTCGCGGGTTTGGCCTGCGCTCAGACGTGCCGCTGAAGCCTGCAGGTCGTGGTAAAAAGGTTGTATCCGGCGTTGTGGCCGCGGGTAGCTCTGTTTTTATAAAAACTTTTCCCCGATACGATACAATTTCTAATAATTATCAAAGTTTCGGTCGACGGTTGCGGTGACTTTCCAACCGCATTATGCGCTACCTATGGGTGTGTACCTAGATGCAACTTATAACTGGTTTAACACCGCTACTCGATTCATACGCACGTACTTCGCGATGAAGGCGTATATATAAATAACCAGTCTCGACGATGGAGCGCAAGTTTAAAGCCACAAGAAGAGATGCGTCAACTTCCATCTTGTGGATCATATCACGACCCCGGCGTGTATAGCTGCACCAAAATCGGACGTGTCTACGGATCCGTGAAATATGACGCATGATCGCTCGACAGAGTCCCTGCTGGGCGCTTATCGCCTCCTAAAGTAATAGGACCGTTTATTTAGATAATGGCGATTTATGAAGCAGCGTGTCGAGATTATCTCGTCCAAGTAACGAGGGACGCTAGCGTTCAACGCAGACTTTTATAAGCTACCGGAACCTTCTTCACACCGCGGGAGAAAAGCCAAACTACTCGTCGATCACTTTCAACGCACTTCCTAAATCTTGACTCTCAAATGCGCACCTGCTGTGCTTCGATCATTAAATCCTCGGCCAGGCTTCGAACTCCTGTTTGGCCGGACAGCGTTCGATCCAGGTGTGCAGAACATGCGGGAAGGAGATTAGTTTGTTGAAAAATAATCGACGATCCATCCACGGATTTTATCTCATGTATACTTTTCTGCAATTGTAATTGTTGAATTGTAAGAGATGATTTTCCTTCCTCCCTTGATCCCATTGGTTGAAATAGAACCTGACGAGAGAATTATTGGTGCACGATTTGAAACACGAGTCAACGTGCACATGAAGGTGCGTTCATTAATCGTTTGTCAATCTATCAGCGAGGGATGTGTCTCGTTCATAATTGAGCTGGCTATGGCCGGTGGTTCTGACCCTACAGGTGAAAGCATTTAATTGCGATTTTTGATCGAAGTAATTGACACTGCGACTGGACCGCGGGATTCCCGGGTGCTTGCTAACCGAATGATCTGCGGCTTGGTCGAGCCATGGGAAAAATGCATGAACGATGTCCCGATGGACTGATAAATTCCCGTTTCTTGCTAGATTTTTTCTCATCAAGATCCCGGACCTAACGCAATTCATCCGCCCTGATGGGCGAACATTTTTCACCTGAATTACAACAGATTGAGGCCGCCTTCTTGCTCGATCGGGAGGGATGATGAAAACAACAACAAAAAAGGGAGAATCGCCGGCAACCCAGAGGTTTAAAAATAAATTTTTTTCTGCTGTACGGTCAACATTCATTTACTCGGGAAATTTTTTGCTCCCATCATACATTTGACTTCCAAACAAATGATTAGGCTACTTGTATTTCGGTCACTAAATCGAGGATGTTTAAACTCGAGTGATTTTATGAGAACAGTCCAAATATCGAACGATTGAATTTGTGTCAACCCGGTCGTTGCTTACACTCCAAACCGGATTATATCAAAATTCGAACATGCGGCCAACAATGTCGCCTGCACGTAAAGCGTGGATAGGTTGCATCACAGCAAATGATCAGTGTTTGTTGCCACGGCAGTCGGCGGATCCTGCGAAGGCCTCACGACTGCTTTGATCGTGTAACCAGACTAGAAATGCCAATTAAGCAAATATTATCGGAGCTGGTACCCGCATGCAGAACACCGGGATCGCGGCCTCGAACGTGCGGCCAGAAGGACCGCATGCGGCGGCAAGAGACGAGTATGTGTATCGGTCCGAATGCGAACGCGTACGTTCGGTCGGACGGCGCCAGTTACGGATGTGCAGTCAGCTCCCCGTGAAATCCGCATTATGGGGAAATACGGCCCGCACCCAGACTGCCACCTAAATCAAACGCGTCCCGCCCTTTCCTCCCGCAGGAGCCCCTCCTGATCGCACCCACAGCATCCACTTATTGATTTTTACAGAGTGTCATGTCTCATCTCCGGCCTACTTTCTCTATCGGATATTTTCACGCTCCGCAACTCGTCGACGGACACGGTGGCATACGGCAGACACTTCTCATTCGCGTCCACTTCCGGGCTCTCGAATTACTCGCAGGGCGAGCGTATCTTTGATCTGCGAGATTGGATGATCTAATCAATCGGTGATGCATTGCTGTAGGAACACGTGTTCTGTAGTAAAATTTCAACCGATGTTAGGGACTAATTTAGGATTTTCCCTGATAGCATCTTCCCGTGGATTCGGAATCAGACCCAAAGATACTCGGAAAACTTTCATAGTCTGATGCGAGGGGCTGCTCACTCGCTTATTCCGTGGTTCATCGATTTCCGAAAGGAATCGATTTCTTGTGATTTCGCGATTTTCGAAACGCCTGAATCAATGAGATTTCCAGCGATTCCTAGCGATTGCCTATCTGATTTTTTGTAAAATGGTTCAATGATTACCTAAGTGAGCAGCCCCTCGGTCTGATGTCAATGTAGTCCGTCTTACACGTCCCAGATGGTCTCATCGATGTTTTCATTCGGTTTGCAAATTTCACCGTCATTCTCGATGATACTCTTAAGAGTGAATTCTACTGGTTTTGCAGATTTCATTATCACTCTGCTTCATCAGTGTCTGCGGGGAACCCTCTATTTCGTAGGGCGGGCAGAAAGTGGAAAGTATTCAAGATGAGACTGATTGGTACAATATAATACGCACCGAGAGCTGTGTAGCATTTCCTGAAGCAAAAGTGAAACGTAAATCACTCTTTCAACACTCACCGAATATCCGTCATGTATACCTGAATAATTGTGCAAACAGACAAAATGGAAATACTCTGCGGAACAATTCCTGCCGCAGGGATAAATGTGTGGAACTGATTATTACCTTTTAGTATTTAGCAGTAGCAATATCCCGAGAGTCTATCAAATTGATAGCAAGCACAGCTTGAACAAATCATTCACGGAACACAATATTCGCATAATTCGACAACTGAAGCAGACATTTCAGCTAAATTGTTCACAGCGCGTCATAATGTTTTGAATAAATAACAGGCAAGGGTGAATTCATCTACATAACGAAGAGTTTTTGGATCGTGAAAAAAGGGTAATGTGAAACGGATTTTATTCATTTCGAAACGAAATTCCAGAGCTCCGAGTTTTTTTTTCCCCCTCTCATTCCTCTCTTCCCTTGTTCGGAAACGCGGGGTGCTGAGGCCATCGCTACATACGGTCGAGTCAGAACGAACTGACACCGCGAAACGTCCATATGGAATCCATCTGTAGACAGTTGGACACAATTACGTCTAGTAATTGGGGACAGTCAACCATATGGCCAGAGTGTTCCTCCCGTTCTGCACATCCAGGAACAGTTCCCGACCACGGCAAGCAATCTGCCTGAAGAGGCACAGGAGCGTTAAACGCGTGGTGCGAATATTCCCGGTTCGACGGAATCGCTGCCTTTCTTTTCAATGGTCGGATTTAATTAAATTGATGGTACCTCTCTCTACGCTTGTATTATTTTCCAATCTCTTGCTGTTGCTCTCTTGTATTTTTTTATTTACAAAATTGCAGTTTTGAAATTGCGAACGGAACCTCGATCTTTTTTTTTTTTGTTTTTCATCACTTTATTGATCAGATCGCTGCGATGTGGTTTATTAATTCACTAGTTTCTTTCATTACATTAATTTTGATTCGAGTTGAACTATTATTTGCATCACCATGATTTGGCCTACATATTAAGTACACATTTTCGTCTGTGCGAAGCGTCGAGCGCAGCTTCGCTGCACCATTCGCGCACTTTCCATCGCTCGAATATCTCGTTATTCTCATTTTTTTCATACATTTTATTTACCGTTATTTACCCACGTTTCATTTTACATTTTCATTCTTCCTCCTCCCAGCAGCGATCGAGGGAAAACCTGACTCAACTCACGCGGTATACACTTTTTCGTCACTTACCTATTCTGCCGGAATAACCGATCAGAGTTCGAATTCTACCCGCGGAGCCTTCGCCATAACAGGTTTAGGACGGGGTCGTGATATGAGAATGCGGCAACCGGTGATGGATGGCTGTGCTATAGGTTACGCGTCGCTTGTACGGCGGTATGCCGCCCCGTCTTCCGCCTTCCACCCCCGCTCGGTTATAGAGGTTGGCTGGTTTTGTGGGGTCGTTTAGTTCTCGCTATACTGCAGCAGCATGGGGGATTCACCGTAGTCAGCGCAAACTTGACCTAAACTATAAATAGAGCCCTATAAAAGTTCGGCGCCAGTGTATGTCGGGTCCCTTTTCTCCTTATACACATGATCTATATCTACATCTAATCTATGTAGAGGGCATTCCAGAATTTGTGAGAATTTTTTCACATTTTTAAATTACGGCATGAGTCGTGTTGATTTCCTGAAATCATAGTCAAATAAAAATTTTCGAACAATATCGAAAATAGTGAGGGTCCAACGTTGGTACAGATCGTATGGAATGCCTCATATATACATATATGTACGTACATAGTGTATAACTAATACGTGTAGATGTGTCTGTATTCCGACAACGGGCATCCAGACGCCTTTGAAAATTTGCGCGCGGTTTCCCTGCGGTCTCAATAAAACCATGTCGGGATATTCATCCTCTATTCACGTCAATGTCCCGTGCTAGGGTTTTATAGCTTGTAAGATATATCATATGATCTATGAAAATCAAAAAACAACCGAACTTAAGTATGCCTACATTGCGCACCCCGCGACAGGTTCGGATTTGAGGAAAGTTTTACCCTTTCGAAAAGAGCAAACGGTTCTTGTTTTTCTTATCTTCGGACTTCGTAAAGTGGGTTTAAAATAAAATAGGTTAAAATCACGTAAAAACAATTGAGTCACACAACATTGCGTCCAAACGAATTAGCGAGGAATATACGTCCATGTAATTCTTTACGAGTACAGATTCTGAATTTGAATTTTGTCCATATATCCGTTTCTAACACAGAAGATGTGCAGCGTAGGGCTTAAGGAAAATACTACGAGTACACTATACGTACAGATGCAAGTTGTGCGTATATATGTAACGTTCGATGAATCATACGTCTTCGATTTTGAATTTGCGAAAGGGTGAAGAGCCTGGAGTGCGGCTGCGAGAAAGGGAATCTTGATTTCTACATATAGACTCTATATACACAGACTCTCCGGGTTTCGACCAGAATCCAAGGGTTTGTTTATGTCGTATGTGGGCGGAAACAGAGAGCGGGGGTGGCGTTGGAAGAAAGGAGTGGGGGAGGAAGGGGTGAGAAGGGGTGGATATAGGGTGCCGGAGTTATGGGACAGATATGGGAAGTAAATTATCGAGAGATAACAGAAGAATATGACTTATATCACGGGAGAGAGGGAGAGAAAGAGAGAAGAAAGCCTCGGCTGTCGGAGTATTTTCTCCGCGCGTTTCTCTCATTCTCGTATTCCTGGTCCACGCGTCGAATATGTTATCCTAAGCGCTCGTACGGGAATCCTAGACCCCCAATTTTCCCTGCCCAGCCGGCTCTACGCCCATCCTAAACTGAGAGATAAAATACACACGGTCACTTCTTCCGCAGCGAATATATGTCGGGTTTCTTTTATCTGATGACACGAGCGTAAAAAACTACGCGCTTCTCCAAGTCTGTTCCGAAGGAGGACTACAGCGATTATCGCTCTGCCTGAATATAATTCGATTTGCGGTACTCTTTTCGAACCGTCTTATGCAAAGCGACTGATCCCCAACAATTACGAGATACTCAATTAAGGCGTGCTTACACGCCGCTAAGCACGGCATCGCTAGACGTGGATTAGGCTTAATCCGGGTTCACCAAAACACGATATTTATACCGATGCAGCTCGAGTTTCAGTATGGTGATGATTATGACCAAATTGATAACTCTTAAGATTAGTGCTCTTCGATACTAATCAACCGATACGCTTATATTATCACAGCTTGTGAAAACTTCAGTGCCGAATGTATAAGTATTAAATACACGACTACACAAAATACCCTTGAATGTTACATCAAACGGATTTGGGTATTGCAAAAAGATTAAAATCGGATGCATGAAACTATAAATTTCTAGTCATTGAACTGACCCACATCGAACTCACAATCAATTTCAGTAATCAACGATGTAATTGGATTTATTTTGGTTGTCAATCTAGATGACGTGAAAATCACACCATACATTTTATGGAATCCCATTGCGATATGGCAATGTTACTTTCAACGCGTTGATCACGAAGTTGGAAGTGACTTGATTAAGCTTGCTTTAATGCTACATGACTCTCGTACACCTTTACGCAAAAAATTGATAAATCATTTTTAAATCATAGAATAATCTAAGAAGCATATAAAATTGATTAACTAACAATAGAAAGATGAAAAAACAGGGTGACGTGACCTTCAAATAATCCCACAACCTCTCTAACGTCACTGGCATTAATGAGCGCGGTGACCGCGGGTTGACAAATACAATCAATTCCGGCAAAGATTGCACAGTCAGCAATAACCATCGAATAACTTACAAAAGGGGCAGGTGTCCCGAAGTAATTATCGTGGCAGCTGCAGAGGCAGAATTTTACCAAATCTATGGTTATATCTGTTGACCGCTGACGCAACTGTAGAATCAGTGTAAAATATTGTCGAGATCGTCCCGCAGAGCCTAACGCAATCCCCTGGTTATTAGCTTTCATAAACTCTCGGCGGTAATCTGCATGTCAAGGTGGACCAGTTTCATCCGTGACGCAGCCTCCGGGACGGCCGGCTTTTCAGGCCTGAATATTGGGCGAGGCTTTGAACACACGCGTACCCCCAACTTTGGCGGTGTTGCGGACTTTGTAGATGTGCCGGCATTGCTGAGAACCAGATTCACCGTATTGTTCGTTTAAACGTCGCAACTGCTGAATACAATGAATCCCCGAGCCTCTGTCCATGTCAAAATTTCTGCACGGATATTATTTTCTTCATACTTCTCCCCAGCCTACCGCAGATTGGATTCTCGCCTATCCATAAATTAAATCGTTATCCGCTCGTCGCGGCTGGGAAAATACTCAAATTTTCCGGGATCAAAGACCCTGTTATTCGGAAGGGTGACATTTCTGGAATGATGAACACGCGGAATATTGTTGTTATAGCATACCGTTATGCTTTGACCAACCGCTGAAGTCCCGGTCGTGAAGGAAAATATTCGTGCATATGACCCAGAACTCTATCATCGTACGTGTTTATACTTCAGATTGTGATCGTAACTTAAGTCCAAGCACAAAGGCAGAACCATAAGCATGATGAGCAGTTAAAAATGAGGGAAACGCAAAATTTCATACCATTTAACATTCCGTTTCAAAACGCGCAACGTACTTCAATCAGCCGGTACATGGTTTCGAGATAGAGAATATTCGTGTACTATTTTTTTCAACCCAACCACGGCTTTGATGTTTCGAACGAACCTACGGGTCCCTTACGCGAATTGATATTGAACTACCATTTTCAGTCGGTACATCGTCTCCGGTAACACAAAATGGAAGAGTATGTTGACCAGTGTCGTTATACCATGAAAAATACAGCCTAGCGAAAATTTTAATCTTTACGGTTATAGGAAGTGAAGAACTTATCGTTGCATATTTAGTTTGAATCGTTGGTATCAGCATTGAAATATCAATACGCCAGTGTTTCATCGACTACACTGGTTATCATATTGGTTTACTATTGAATTATCGCAAAACACACACAGTGTAACATTTGGCTTTGAAATTTCCTCATTCAATTTCTTGTTCGATTGTCAATTTGATGACAATCAGCGGACGTCATTCAACCCGATTACTGATTTGTCGAGAGACTCTGACGAGTGAGTACACGAGATAACGTGCGAGGAAAAATCGTGTGGCAGTCACTCAGCGCGGCTCCCACGCTAGCTCCGCTTTCCAATTAAGGACATGTGCCAAAAATATCAAATTTCTTACCGTCGCCACTGTAGTGTGAAACATTTTCAAAGTCAGGTCGAAGGGTGGTTGGGTTGGCAGGCGGGTAGCAGGTGTTGGATGTACGCTCAAGATTTTGTTACTTGATACACTAGGATCTCCCCGCTTTCTTTGGTTCCCTCGACCTCCGGGCATTCATTGAAAATTGTGCCAGACTCGGTGGGAGCTGCTTCGAACGGCTCCAGGCCATTTGTGATCCAAAAGCCTTGAACTAAGTGAAAAAGATAGGTCCTGGTGTTGGCAACCCAGTCCGGCGGTTGGCCAAAGGCGCAATTTTCATTTGCATTAGTAACCTCTCCGGCATAGAGAAGGAGAAGGTTATCTTATTGTTATGCGTGGTCGAGAATTGTCGCGAGGACAGCGAGGGTCGAGGGGTGCCTTACGGCAGGCCGGGGTCGTGCTGTAATTTGAAAAGTGTAACCGCTGCGGAGAATGGCAAATTGGAGGGTACAAATGACAAAATACCGGAAGGGACCTGAAAATTCGGCGAGTAAATTCTTAGCTTGTGGTGATGTGGTTTTGAAAACGTTCACGCTCAAATTAACTGCAGAGAGCCGGAGGGGCGGAAATTGCGAATAAGAATTTTGGCAACGGGAAGACAACTAGCACGTGTCCTAAAAGAGAGACGCATAGATATACGGGTATAATTTCACACCTAATAGATATGTGAATAACGAAATCATGAATGATGGAAACATATTTTTAGCTTAAATGTGAATTGACAAAAATTTGTAGCAGCCATTGTTATGGAACCACGAAAACTCCATTTGTCATGCGAATGCGGTGAGCCCTGAATGGAAATATTTGTCAATGAATTGCTTTTGTTACGGGCTGTGCCATATTATGGATTTATTTCCATTGAACGCAGTTTCGGCGACCAATGCATAAATCCAAGTAATAGAATTGGCGAGCCAGGAGGAATGGAAACATACTCGTAATGCATTCTGAAGACGCCGTGTCATTGGATATAGAGATGAAAAATTTCCGTACCAGCTTCTCTCGTAAAAATAATATTTCTCCGTTATATTCGTAGTTCACGTGAGCGGAAAAGTTATACATGTAAATAAATTAATTTCGAAGGTTAAAAATCGATGATCAAAGTGAATTACCCTAATTCCAAAATTTGGCACGGAGTTGCATAGAACCAATTATTTTGTGCCTGGTACGTCAGGCATCTCTTGACTTATTAATTATGGAAGAATATTGAAGATACGTGAATTTGCTTTCCCGATCTGACACAAAAAGCTTTGAATAATTCTACCACGGAAAAGATCTATTGATATGTACTACCGCATCCCGATGTCAAATAAAAGTAGGAATGTACGTACCTACATATCTCTTGTTATTCGAATAGTTTGTCGATTGAAAAGATCTGACGCTAATTCTTAATGAAGTGAATTTCGAGTGTAAATGAGATACAATCAGCCGCCGCTGACCAGAATATACGAATGATATTTTTTCAACCTGTAATCAATAAGATGCTCCTCCATGCGTGACAAGTTTTTAAGAACTTTTTTTTCGTCCAAGGGTCTTAAGCTGCAGGCCATCGAACTTGACCACCCAAACGGACGAAACGAGCAATTTGACTGGGATGATTTCTCTTAATCTCGGCACTCTTAATGCCCGTTGTCTGTATAGCCGTGCAGCAGCCGAGAAGGTATTCAATATGCTCGTGACACGGTAGCCTCTTTTTGTGCCCCACAGTGAATGCCTGGAAATTGAATAGCCAAGCGGCGGCGGCGGCGGCGGCGGCGGCAGCGACAGTAGCTTTTACCGAACGAACTTTAGTCGCGGTGGGTAGTTAGTCGTCTAGCCTCTGGAATCTAGATTCCCTGATGTGCCTACACACCGGTCCATCCCGGGTTTCCAACCGGCACACGGACAGGCGGCCAGGAGCTGGGTCGGCTCTTCTTCTGCGTGCATGGCGCGTGGCTACGTGACATATGCGCATCCCGGTCCTAATGACGCCAGGTAGATACCCACCGGCTTGCGTGACTTTGGTTTTGGGCAGCTACGTGAGCCATGCTCCAGGGCTATTCACGCTGTCGGCGCTTATCGTTCGTCCGGTACGTGCGGAAAGGCCTGTCAGTCCATAGAGCCGATGTGCGCGCGTCCCGCCTTATCGCAGCAAAGCGAGGTGTGCAGACTGTAATCGCAGCGAATCGAATTTGTTTAAAGTTGCGGGGGGATAATTAACCGGGTGCGACGGCTGATCCGTGTTTGCAAATTTCACGTGAATACACCGGCTGGGCGCCTCGGCCGATTTCGAATTCCTTTGAAATTCAACCGGCCGGCAATCTGAGATGCGATCGGCGCGCCCGGTTGAGAGGCACTGGACCTAGAGCTGGTCACGGAAGTCGGCTATTAAAATTAGTGAAGGGACACCGCCCGGCTAAATGAGGGTTCAGAAGTCCAGCCACCGAAACTTGGCCGGTCTGCAGTCATCTCCGTTACGCAAGCACGGAATCTCTCTTCAATTTGGCACCCCGACAGCTGCTGTGTACTTAACGTTTTCGACCGGCCAAATATGCCGATGATTATTATACCCCCGGGCTAATCGGTATCATATAGCGAAAGTCAGAGGACGCGCACGAAAGTCCATCCCGACTTAAAAGGAACCGAGGAAAAGCTCGGATTTCCAATTATACCAGGCTAATTGCACAGTTTATACATTTATTTAAAGTGACAAAAAAAGAGGAGTCGAGTTACAGTTACTTTACCTTTTTTACCGACTCTGGAAAAAAAAACAACGTGGTATAAATTAATTCCTCATTTCGACGAGGTGCAACTTTTGAACATCTCAATAAAAAATTTTACTCATTTTGGAAACAAAACGGGCAAAACAAGAACGAGCGACGCTCTCCTTTGTTTGAGAATTTGCCCCAACTACGTTTTCCGAAAAGTGAAGGGCCAGCGATGGGGGACGAAAGCGTACTACCAATTCACCAGGTGATTTCTACTCGCTCTGGAATAAGGCAACCACCCTGCCTATGAAAGTGGGACAACAATCGGAGTCGCGAAGTTCAAGGCGCATGCCCGTCGCAACGAAGGGTTCAACTTTTCGCCCTGTTGTAGAGTCGAGACTTGAAGTATAATTAATCTTTTCGCGAACCGCCAGCCCTCGTACAGACAATGCGAGAATAACTTTTAGGACTAGAAGCGGAGTTCTTCCACTGCAAATACCTACGTACTCGTTACCTTTCCGTAGACTTCAATTAACGGAAAAATTTTCATATTCGCAGTAATAACCGAAGCAATAACGTATTTACTCCAAATTCTCCCAATGGATAGTATCGTTTCAAGATGTACATTGTTGTACTAACTCTGGTTCGTCGAGATAATAACAAATCATATAGAAATACTATGATCTCCTATTATTGTAGGAATGACTATTACAGTTCGTTATCCATAATTTTATAAATTCTATCGTCACTATGAAGAAGCAATAAATCAAACATTGATACCAAAAGTCTCTCCGTGTAAAAAAATCGTGGTCATATCGTAAACTGGAATTGAATTGAAATATTTTAGCTCTACTATAGAGCGTTTTAAAGCGAACAGAACGTCGCCCATTGCAGAGAACTATTTGTCCCAGTGCAATTGTGTGCGAGCCGGAGAAACGAGTCGGGCTTGAAGAGTGGCAGAAATTAATGGCAACGTGCATTCGCGGTTGGGGGACATTATTTTTTTTCCTCTCTCCTTCACCGTTTTTCTCCCTCCGCGGTCGTGTCGTCCTGCTTTCTTTGAATCCTTGATAAAAGGGACGAGGGATGTCGGGATGGATGTGTAAGGAGGATACGTCCAGATCCGAGAGGTTTGATTATTGCGTTTGTACCCGGAGAAAGGAAGTAGTGCCAGTCCCTCCGATTGACGCACGCAGATGTGACGAGGTGAACAAATAAAACGAGCCTGGCTCTCGTCGAAGCGCAGGAGACCCGCACTTCATTGTTGGACCGGGGGAAAAAAAAACCTGTCCTCTTCAGGTATACCTATACCCAATGTCCCCAAGCCGGTAGCCGAACCAGTAGCGGGCCCCGGGCCCACTATCAACCCTGCTATGTGTGAGCCGAGCCGTCCATTCAGTCCTATTTATTCAAACACCGGCTCAAAATATTTACCCTATGTCCCCTCTCACGCTGGTAATGCAAGCCACTAAAAACGGGGCACTCAAAGAGAGAAAAAAGGAAATTTGGTAAAAAAATTGTCAAACACGATGGGTACGGAATTTTTTGTCATCCACGCACAGAATTCTTATGTACATTGTACGTTATTATATAAACAACCTACCGAGTGTGAATGCTGTACGTCTCGAGTGAAAACTCACGGTCGGATCTCGGAATCGAACAAATTCGAGTGATTTTCGGGTCAACGGTGTGTTTTAGTGAAAGCGCGCTTTGAGTATCATCAAGTACGCGAACCGATTTCAATTCTGTCTGCTGTGAAGTGGCGGCTGTTGATAATTACTGTTTTTGGTGGCGTGTCGCGGCGATGCTATGGTATAAATATATTTGCCGGAGAAAAGTTGGTATCGAATTTTTTTTTCACAATCGCAGTACGGAATTTCATTAATTTGAAAAATTGCAACTGCATTAGATATCAAGTCTGGCTTGGGTGGGCAAAATAATCTATGAAATATACTTTTCTTCGGCAATCGTTGTAAATTTGATTTTCAACTCGACAATTCAATTCAAAATTTTCAAGTATAAATTGATTCGCGTGGTCCGCATTTTCAAGATCAAAGGAGAGCCATCAAAGTCACGTTTTTCGATTGAAATGCGAAAAGAGCTGGAATAGCGTACTGGGTCATTGGCGTCGCCAACTTGTCTCAACTCGTTACTGTTTCGTTTGAGATTTCGTTAAATAAGGGAGGGTAACGAGGTAGCGTGAAGCCATCGTAAAGTATGCGTATACACGAAGACTTTCTACCGCAGACAACTTACTTGACTTGGTTAATTTTTGCTCCAAGTTGGGTTGTGCATAGTAAAAAAACATTGGGAATGTTAAGGTTCGAAACGCTCTTTCCAACGCAGTTCGCGTTGCAAGGATATCAGGCTTCCTGCATACGCTTGAGAATTCATTATCCCGCTTTGCGAACGAATAGCAAACCGATTTTTAGCATTCCAGTATTTATACATTTCACCGAAATCTCAGCAATTCACGTCTCTGCTTTTGGCAGATCGACACTGAATGAATGAGCTATTCATACTGATGAAAAAATTAATGTTCCATTTCGGAAGTAATCAACTTTGGAATTTGATTGTGTTACGTTCTGAAGCTTGTTCAGATGACATTATCATTATTTTTATTACTATGATTATCATTATTAATAAGATTATCGTTATAATTCAGCTGTTAAGTCCTCACGAAAAACTTATTATTACATATGCCTTATTTCTGTGAGCAATGTCGGTCTTATGACTTATAAACCTTGACTTGTTTATATTATTCTAATGTTCTTAATTTTGGTATTTTACTTTAACCACTTCTGTTTCTTTCTTTTCTTCCAGATTTTAATCCCGATCTCGTCCACAACGAAATATATAAGCAGACAACGCCCAAAACCTCGACTGATTATTATTATTATTAACATTATTATTATTATTATGATTATTATTATTATCATTAATAGTACCGTCATTCTTGTTATTATCGAGAAGATTCTTTTGCTTTGTACAATGTGAAATCCTGTACTCTCAATTGTTCAGAAATTTGTATATTTGTACATATTCAACACACTTAGGTAATAAAAATGATGGTGATCTTGGAACAGGTTATGTCGATAAAATTGTCACCTTGAGCTACGTAAAATATTACTGAAGTTCTGTCACAATTTTTTTAAATGTCAGGTGTAAGACTCAACTCAAACTAATGCTTGATAAGATAGATTGTACGCTATTTCACCTATGTTGAAAGAACTGTTTCACGATTACTGTTAACTAGAATAAAAAATTCACATGGTTGAATTTCAATCGATATAATGGATTTAATAATTTATTACGCTTATTTACACCGAATACTGTAATAACGATCGTTAAATATATATAGTAATGAAATTAATCCAGGATCGTCCTTATCCTTTTGATCCAAATTATGCTACATTTCTTCCAATGTTAGTAACGAACGTTGCATTCGAAAATTCAGATTTTTAGGATTGGCCAAATACGATTTATTTTATCAACCGTCCTGTTTTAAATCTTTGCTTCTCATGTCAATATTTCTTTCATTTCATTTCCATTCCAAGGTATAAAAACTCAGTCTCTATCTTTATAAATATATGTGCGATGAATCTTTATCTTTTTTCATTCTGAGATTAACAACACCTCGCAATGCTTACAACGAGTGAATCAAAAGTATCCATCAACGGCTCGCTTCCTGTTTATATCAACGTAGGTATTAATACCAGTTAAAAGAGAAGACTGATAGTCTATTCGTCACTGTCACTGTCTCGATAAGCTTAATAAAGTCAATCATGGCCTGAGCTTCTGTGCTGCCCTAATGATAGCAACATCCTTTCCCCGCAGCGCGGCTGGCAAGAGAAGCGGAAATTTTGGCCGCTTGAAAAAGTATAATCATTCCTTTTTTTTCTGTCAGAAATTGAGATCGAGACTACATACAGGTTGAATATTTCCACCAGTGCACCGACCTATAATTTCGATCGTAAAATAGGGGGAACTGAAAAATAGAAGGAGAAAAAGAGGGTGGAAAAAAATTCCGTCACCATAATGGGAACGGGTTGGAATTTAGCGAAGAGTTTGTCGAGTTCACCGCGTGGCGACGCTTCCGGAGACAGGGAGACAAATGGCGAGGAAGCGAAAATGAGACGGAGAAAGTGATCGAGTAAGCAAGCCAGCGCTACTTCAAGATGACTTAATGGACCGCGTTGCAACGCCGCAGGATGGCGTGAAGAGGAGCAGCGTCTCGCCCCTCAACCCTCTGCCATCCTTCCTGGTCGCTCTAGCATACTTCAACTGATTTACGTACGAACCGACTACCGAGTGTCCTTGACACGTCCTGCCGTTTGATACATGTCCACCAACAGGTTGGGCTCTTCTCTCCCGTCCGAGTTATCATTTTCCTCCAGCCAGTCGAGCGTTCGCCACTTTTGATTGCACATCATCGGCGTGAGTGATGCGCGTTTATTGTTCGTCACGGGACTGTAATTGCTGGCCAAATTTTTACCTTCACACCTCTAGACGCGGACCAAAAACAATATCCACGATAAGTTTAAGCATACTACGCTAGACCTGTTTTGACGAGTTAAAATTCTCCTCGTTTCGTGCCGCAGACGATCCGCAGAAGCATGCGATCTTTCTCCAGACAGCCGTACAGAATTACTTTTTTTTTATACCTATTTTTTTCTTTTTCTACTTTCAAGAGAACGTGAGAGCCGCGTAAGCCTGCTGAAAAATGATTTAAATAAAAAATAAACTCTTCGTCCCTGGGAATACGTACATATACGTATATACCGGCGGTTGTTAAGATTTTATATTTCTTCGGCGTGAGTAGTTTTTTGTGGTTTTCCTTCGCAGGCGATACTTTATTTCTTAGCCGATCCCAAGACTACGATGTGAGTGAGTATAGGCGATGCAAAGGTCGGTGAATATCTCTTAAATGTATTAAATGAAGAAAGAGAAGGGAGGCAAAAGTACAAAAAATGAAGAGATATGAGAAGAGAGAGTCGGAGCTAAGGAAAACATCTTGTGAAAGCGGAAAACCGTTCTTTTTATTATAATGAAAATACGCACGTTACCTCGGCACTTCTTACAGGTTAGCTCAAATTCACCCCAGGGTATTAGATACCAGTTTGAGTTGTGTACGAGTATGGTAATGGATGTGGTTTACCGTGCAAACACCCAAGATTGCGATTTTCAAATTCTTAAGCTGAAATTTTGGTTCTTCATTTGCGTGATTAACTTTTTTGAATTCTATTATTAAAGATGATTGTTTGATTTAATTATATACGATAATAGGATATCAATGAACGTAAAAAAATTTTAGATTGTCGTTTCGAAATCGCGCAACGTTTGAAAAAGAAAACTTCGTGAATTTCATTTCTTTTTCTTTTCAATTTTTTTTCAAATTTTAACTCACTTCGTTTTGCGGCCGGTAATAATTCGCCATAAATTGTCAACTATTGGATTTGTAATAACTGAACAGGTATAATACAATGCCAACTAAACACATACACCAATGAGTGCACGAATATACAAGTTCAGTAATTTCATAAAATTAGTAATCACGCGTTCAACCGGGCGACGTATTTTTTATTTATTATTATTATTATTTGGAAGTTTGGTTAGTCACTAGCTGATTTCATCGTTGCCACATCGTTGGAAGCACGTGTGTCACAGCCTGATGAGCGAGAGTAGCTGCGGGGGAATCTATTATCGAACGTAATTCACCCCTGGCTATCAGATTTTCACAAAGACGTGAAAGCGGTACGAAGTTTCCAGCTACGCAGCTATAATTTTCGGGACATAATGGAGGCGTCTGTGGGATATGACGCTACGACAAATTGAGTTGCTGTCCAATGCACCGAGGCACGTAAGTCGCATTGGCAAAAACTACCGTTATTTTGCGGCGCCGGTTTGATCAAGATTTCGCAAAAATTACAGATTAACTTTCGCACAGGTTCATCTCGTACAGGAAATCATGTTTCTGATACCCCCGTCAAATCAAAATGCCATTCGAGCCGTGCGTTTTACGCAATTTCTTTTACTCGGTTACTTGCGGACGTGCAATACGAGGCGTTAAGCCCAGGCCTCAAAGCTCAAAATTCGAATTTTCCTGGTTAGGTTTATGTTATATCATGGAGGATTTTTTACTGAGCAAGCTTCGTCAAAAGTGTAATTCTTGAAAAAGGCGGGGAAGTGTAACGCGCTGAATTTATGTAACCGCGACGTTCGATTGTACGTATTGCGGAAATAAAACAGGGTAAAAGAAATAACCGGAAGTACAGAAGGTGGGGTTGAAATAGGAGTGAAAATGAACGGGGGCTTTCGAAAACCAATTAGCGTTGCGAAAATTATAACATTTTAAGGTATTGGTTCGATTAATTATGGCCAGCTGCTACGAGGTCGGGTTTTTCTCTCTGTGTCGTTTCATTTTTCACTATTTTATTCTTTCAATATACGTCATATCGATGCATTCTTGTACATGCACCGGCGGAAAACTAGCGTTTTACATGCTTCGAGTTTAATTAGAAATTCCTCATCCGTAACAGGTACGTACCGTTATTACCGCCATATGTTAACCCAGTTTACGTATATGAATGGATATATCTACATTCTACACGCGCTGTATCTACAAAGTCAAAATATTAGTTTCAGATATTTTTTATTCGCAAACGAAATTATTCTATATTACTTCTAATTTCTAAGCTTATCTTATACCGTCGGGACACATGCGATGCACTTGAGTAATAATTTTCTGCGTTTAATTATGACTCATGACGTGATTATACTTCGTAACTTGGAATGCGAATAATAATTGTCTTCCAATTTTTTCTTTTCCAAAAAGTAAGGCCTGATACGAACGATTTATTTTTTTAATTGTATGTAACGAGGATCCGGCATTTTGATAAATTTTTACAAAACGGCACTAACGGAATTGAAAAAAATATCTCCAATTTAAGTTTAGTTCTTCTAAAATACTTCTGTTCTAGTTTTAAAGCCACAGTATTATTTAAGTACCCTTTTGTCTTTTCGCTTTTGTTGAGCAGGTTTGTCGACTGCATCGAAATCATCATTGAATACGATGTGGTCATAGTAACAGCCGTTGGACTAATACTGGGCTCAATTAACAACCAATTAAATCACCCCGGATAGGCAGTGAGAAAGACTCGGAACATTTAAAAATATCTGAATTTTTTGAAAACTCTGCAATTGCTCTCGTAGCGTAACTGCACGTTCCAATTAAAATCCGCTAACGAGAGAAGAACAGTTTGCTCTGATGCCATATATGATACTCTACTCGCAGCTGCAGATTTACTAATGGGGAGAAAACAATTTTTTACTCTAGAAATAACACTGGTCAGTTTCATGTAAATATTTCCAATTTCCTCTAAAACGTTTTTGGACTCAGAACCCCATTGCATTTGTAGTAGTAGAATATATTCATCGAGATAAATAGCCTGGTATTGAATCAAGATTGAAAGTTCGACAAAATTCAACGTGTGACATCAGAGGTTTCATCAGAGGTATGCGATTCGCTTTAGTTTTGATATAAAAAAGACTTGTATCGTAATTTATCACGTACATTCGCAAGATACACACGTTAGTTTACACGCAGTCGGCAATGACGAAGGAGGGAAAGCCAATCTTGTAATAAGTGACACGTACTTAAATACAGACTGACGAACGGACACGCAGATACAAACGTAAATGGCTGTTCGCCAACAGGTGGCGTTGACATTCTACGTTAACGAACTACACCCTTGCCTGTCAGCGTCCTCAATGAGGGTTCATAATTTTGCCTCGCCCTCAGTCTCCCAGCGACGTGTCCCCCTTTTAACGCCTCGCGACGATTTCCTGTGTTTACGCGAGGACCCCTGTTTCAGGGCGTTGATGAGCGGGAGCGTTGAGATTACGATTTTTTACCAATCATTTTTTTAACACATGGAGGGGTGAAGTTTTCGACCCAGTAACACATGCATGGGAAAAATTAACAAACTGCACGGACAGAAATATCTCTGGATGTGCTTAACGTACAGTTCTTCATTATTTAGATTTTTTACTGTAACAGAATAATACAGTTCTGGGACATGAAATGAAGATAAGTTTTGCAGCTGCAACCAGAAAATTGATTCGTGCGACCCGCAGAAGTCAAATTCTCCATCGGACAGGCCATTTTTGCTCGACTAAAAATAACGAGACGACGACTAAATATTTTTAAAAAGTTGTTCGTTCACTGCAGCCGAAGCAGAGTTTTCAGTAAATCTGAACGAATTTTACGTTGTTTACTGCTCTCAACTACTGTAAAATTAACGGTTTGTGTTCGTACAACGAATGAGGTGAACGTCATTATAATTACGAAACGTCAGAATGTGAATCAGGCGGTTTGTAAAGTATCCGCGTTGTCGGCAGCGAAACGGCTTTCCGCGTGAGTTCCTTGCAGTATCGTTATATGCCTGCATGAGTGAATATTATATGCTTCGATACTGTTCCAACGTATATTTGAAATTGTTATTATTTTTATCAGCAAAAAAAGCTCACTCACCTTGCCATCAGCGCAACTGCCGCGAATTTTCAACATAATTCCCTCCTCACCAGCTTTTTAGCGAGTCAAGGATAAATCGCCCGGCGATTTTTATTCCCTAATTTATGAATTGTAATCGCGCTTTTTACCACCCTGCTTTTCCCGCCGCTCGCGTATCCCGAGTGAATCCGCGCTTTCGGGACATACGCCAACGTTTACTGGGCAGGGGAAACTTTTTAACACTTGTCGCATCGGTCGGTATACGAGAGGAATAAAATACTACGGTGCATATCGGACACGGGCAGAAAAATATACGAACTGCGAAATAACTGACGGAAATCTGCAGAATATGATAAAAAATAGCCACCCGAAAGCCGGAGATAAAACTGTGAATAAAAAAATGGCAGGGCTGCCTGCTCGTGTAATCAAGGCGAACCGGATATGATCGTAGATTTGCATAACATTCCGGCCCTATTTGAGTAGTTACCGGGCAAACTCGCCCGGTTCCGAAAGTTTATCGGCACAAATATTACCTTATCGGAAACAGCAATATACCGAGGCGGCGTGTGTGCTCTGTAGCGAGATCAAAACGAGATGAATATATATACAGGGTGGCCAAAAAAAAAAAAAAAAAAGTAAATAAATAAACAAATAAAAAAACGGAACCGATCATAAACGTGAATAAAATCCAAAAGTTTTGTCCGATTTTCAAAAACTTTTTCTCTCGAAAGTAAAAGAACGAAGCTTTCATTTCGCGTTTGAAAACCTGATAATTCTTTATTGCTGGTGAGATACACGCTGTTGAAAAATAGGTTTTAAAAACTTTGCTGGGAGACTGAGAAGAAAATTAAATTTAAAGAATGTTCAACTTAAGTTCCTTCTTAAATTGTGATTCGAAGATTGATTCTTACATTTTAGAAATTCTCCAAGATTCTATTCACATGACATGAAACGTTTCTTGCGAAATTAGAATCAAAACGTGCGCTTCATAATTAAATTCCTGTTTTTAGGAACCATTGTCAAGAGAGTCCACTATCAAAAAAGTCGGTTGTAAATGATGTCGAGAACTTGATCAAAGTTGATTCAGCCAACGACGAACCACCCAACACCAGGCAGATATAACGAGCATTTTTGATTTTTCGAGGTGACGTTACGACTGCCTTTTTTCATATTGGCGAATCACCTAGAGCATCATATTTTCAGTCGTGGCAAAGAATCCTTAAAAATCGTTGTAAAATTAAGAAAATAGTGATTGTTCCCTCCAATATTTGTTACAAATTTTAATTTTTTTTTCAAATTTTTAAACGCGACATGAAAGAGTCATTCTTCTAGTTTCAAGTAACATAAAATTTTCGAAAATCGGTCAACGCGTTCTCGGATTTTATTTCGCATTTCAAATCGGTCGAATTTTTTTGGCCCACCCTGTGTATAATTCTATCGGCTTACTCTGACGTGCGAATTTTTTACCCGCGAATCCGCTTGAGCGTGCGGTAAAAACGCTGGTGATAAAGAATAAAAAAAAAAAAAAAGAAAGAAAAGAAAAAAATGCGGAACATAACAGAGCGAAGCAGAACGAGAGAAGAAAAAAGAGTAACTTGCAAATAAGTAAAAAATAATATAGAAATAATTTATAAAGAAGTGTAGAAAAAAGAGGCGATACGCGGGGGGTTGAAAAAGTCGTACTACACACAACCGGATCCGGAACCCCGTATGGCTTTTATATGCGCACCCGTTTCTGCGTACACGCGTTAGGTATATATTATTCACCTGCATGGAAAAGGGAGGCGGGTACGCATGCTTCGGTACGAAACCCGGTATTGTTTATCTCGGAAAAACACTCGGTGCGCTTGTGGACGCAGGTGTATGGTGTACAAAACGGACATCAGCCATGGGTTATTCACTGGCGGAATAAAATATCACTTTAATATTCATTCCGTGCTACGCGCGGATTCCGCGAGCCCAATTGCGTTCAAATAAAGCTACAGCTGTTGTTCTTCTCGCTGTCTCATTCTTTTTTTTTATTAGCACTTCATAAAAATACAGAGAGAATATCATCCACTACGAGCTGTATATCGATTGGCGATATTGCAATTGAACGCGCGTTTCGAATGAGGGTTAATAGCGGATTCGTGAATCACTTGTTCTATACAGTTATTGATATAACAGCTGTTGTATTACTGAGTTTCAGCGAGGATCTGTAAATGGTTGTGTACAATCGCAATTGTTTACGATTGATAATTTTGATCGTATATATGATACTCTCGAGGATTAACAGAGATTATCAAAATTCTACCGAACACACAGCTGGAAGGAGAAACAGAAATATTTTTTGTCAATTTATTCCCTTAAAACTTCACATACGTTATTGTTCGCTGTTTGTTGTATGTGAAAATTACACTGCTTCTCCAACGACGAAAAACGCAAAAAGTTTTATTCCATAATTTGTTTCATAGTTGGTCGAATTTCGTAATTTAATTCAGCTTGGTTTACTCCTCAGTTTGTCAAAGTAATCGAAGCGCAATAGACTGATTTTTTACCGCAGCCCAAGGAATTTGGACCAGTTTAAAATCCAATTCCTGCCGATGGTTAAGGTAAACGGATAAAAAAAAAAAAAAACAACCCCCACATTCGCGTTTCTTATCATAACGCTTAATAGGTTTGCTTATCTGGAGTAGGTACACGGCCTCTCGGTTGGACGTGTGTTCGACGGGAGGAACTTCCACCTTTCATTTCACTTCCACAAACGAGAATTTTCTCGACTGGTGATAAAGGCTCAGACATGATAGTGGAGGCGGTTTGAGGCATCTCCGGAGATAGTCCGTGCCATACTCGTTAAATGTGGTATCAGTGAAATTGCTTGGTTACCAGAGCTATAAGATTTGTCATTCTGTTTTCAAACTATAAAAATATACTGACTGAATATTCCACGACGGAAGACGAGGTTCAGTGTTTACAGCTTATACGATTTTAGATGCAGCAAATGGCGCCAACGAAATACGAGAATGTTGGCCGACAACTGAACCACACTATCTTAAAGAAGGAACATGTACCGGTATCAAGAGGTATTAAATCCGATGTTACTCTACAAGCGACAATAGAGGACGGCAGGCTAACGCGAGAATATTACTTCACTTAAAGTTACTTAAACTTCAAATCACTTTGAAATTGACAATGAGTAAAATTTAGGATAGATGGATCACTTTACCATAGGAATTCGATTCATAAATCGTTCAATGAATTTATTCGAAAGAATTTTCCAGCCAGCATATAACCTTGTTATCGCCATTTATTGAAAAGTCAATTTTCAACATCAAAGCTGAAAGTAAACCATACAAACAAAATCTGCTTTCGCATACAAATTAAAACGTTTTTCAAACGGCAGTCTCAACCAAAATGTATTTCTCGTACTGACTAGCAAAATGGAGTAGGAGAGATAGGGAAACCATCGAAATAATTCATGTGAATCTAATCTCGGTCTATAATTCTATTTTAAAGCATTAGTTCCGATCGCATTGGTGTCGAACGTGTAAGCAGCTCGAAGCTCTTCGTCTGACGTAGACACGGCGGGATGAAAAGAGAAATGGAGAGACCTGGAGAAAGAGACAAACGGAACTTGGTGCAGGGACGTACAAGGACGAAAACGAGGAAGTTAGGTGAATGGCTTGGCGGCGAGGGGGCGAGCGGATGGGTAATTTGTTAGATTGGTCCTGTTCGTCCTCGGAGCGCCAGCTCTTGGTTCTCTATTTCTGTCTCCACCGCAGGAGGGACAAAGTGACATGCTAAAGCAAGATCGGGAGACACTTCGGGCACCCTCTGCAGACTCCGTGTTATACCCATCCATGTACCGATCCACGTATATAAAGTATAACCCTCGTGTACCGAAATATATTTACGTTCCTCTCTATGACGGAAAAGTTGACATACGTGTATTCTTCTAACCTATTTCGCTCTTCGAAGTACAACGGACTTCGTACTGCTGTTCTTTGTACCTTAATGGCGGATAACAAGTATGCGTCGAATTTACTTACTCCGATAATATTCGGAGGGCCATTTATTCTAGATAAGTAGCGATTGCATATTAGAAGTGAAAACTTCGGTACAGATATGATTTTCAAGGAATTAATACGAGTGCGATTGAAACAAAATGCTGCGTAAGCTTATGTCTCTTATCACTTACGTAAAAAAAAGTTTTTCATCGATCGATTTATTCAAACTTCACGTAGGTCAAGAGCTGTGGAATTTCAGTTCTTTCGGAATCAGATAAAACGAGTATGTCAAACGTTGATGCGTGCGATTTGAAACTTTTATTACGAAAGTTAACGAATAGTCGTAATTGAGCAGCTCGAGAACATCTGGAAGGTTCGAGCTAATAAAACGCGTTTGATAAGCCCGGCAAACCGAGATAAATCGAAAAGTATCAATCAAATATTCATATGAGGCAGTAGGGTTGCGGTTACGTCGGAATATGGCCAGAGTGGGTTTGCCAAGGCGGAACCCCGGCTCTGAGCTCAACATCTATAAACTACCATTTGCATAACGGTCAGCCCACCCAATATCCTCGCGGTCTGCCGTCTGCACTGTGGTGATATTATCGCCGAGCTGCAGTAGTTTGTTTGCCGTGGTTACGATTTAATCAAAGTCATATAATACATTTGAGGGGTGACTCACATCCTGCATCCCCCCCCGTTGTAGTATATAGATGTCTATATGCATATATACATATATATAATATATAATATATATATATGTACTTGGCCGGGGAGTTTCATTTCCTAGATTACACTTCCTTGGTTGAAAATAATCCCATTCGTTACTGTCTTACGATTTCAACATGCACTCTAGCGGTTGCCCTAAAATCATGCGCTTAAAGCTGACAATCATTCTGGATTAGGGTAAACGCGTTTTAATCAAACCTGGATTATTTGATATGACGTTATTAAAATTCTGGGAGCTTAGGGTCATAGAGTCGCTTGGATTTATGATGGTATCCACCCACCATTGAATAATAATTTGATCAAAGAATTTATCAACATGCATTCTTCTACACTTTTCTGAAAACGTACGGTGATCAAATGATGCGACCGGTTGCGTTGCGCAGGCGTATTCAAGTATACGGTGTCACAATATAATGCGATCGTTTCCGCCTGTTGGTATACTTTTATGCACGCAGCTAAGTTCGGCAAGTGGCGTATATTTTTGATCGTGTATTCAATGCATAAACAGAAACGAATAATGTAATAAAGGATTTCGATGCCTTTGGTCTTGAATAAATTGCAATGAACGAATGAGTATCATAGGTAAGTTTGTGGAACTAAAAAAAAAAAAAAAAAGCAAAAGAAAAGGTATCAATAATATAATATGATTGCGAATACCGAATAACCTTCTGGTCAATCAAGTCATATAGTATTCTTCGACTCCATTGCGTTTTAAAATGACAAGCTAGTACATAAAAGTAGAATATGTATAAATATGAGAAATATAATTAGTTGAAACCACTGCGTTTGAAAAAACTTCTCTGTCTTAATGCTTCGGAACCTCTGGAGAAATTGTCTAAAAAATAAAAATCAAACTAATCCTCATCATTTGCGCAAGTTTTAGAGAGCTTAGAGTGAAATAAAAATTGACGAAGCGTTTTTCCAGAAATAGGATTTTTCTTCCGTCCGATAAGGGATGAAATAAATAAGTGTTACAAGTCCCAGTTTGGTCTTGGTTTATTAGCTCCGTCGCCAGCGTTTAATGGTGTTAGGAGGGTCGGTCCATCGAGAAAATGATTCCGCGTAAATCAAGGTATTAGCTCGTGCGTTCAGGCTCATTTTACGGACGATGTAGGGGTTGGACGCGAGTGGGGCGCGCAGCCACGAGGCCTACGAACGGTAGACTTTTAGCATCACACCATAGGTAATAACTTAGTCATACAAACGGCGGCCTCTGCGAAATAAATCATTAGCGATGCAAATATTGACTCAAGTCGCGTGGATGAGAATCCAAAGCCGTACGTCAACTGCTCGATAAGCCGTTCGTCCCCTTCGCCGCAACTGTCACGCTTGTCCATCGTTATTTAAACACGTTTTATTTGAAAGCGCATGTAAGTAATTGCAATCCAATTCCCTCAGGGATAAAGTCGAGGTAATAAAAAAATTTCGTCTCTAATGACGTCGAGCTTGCGGAGGAAAATTCATTCAACGAACGAATTTGAGTATAGTTTTTCATGTTTAAGCTCTACGTGCCGAATGAGAAGTTCTGAAATACAAATACCTGGGATATTTTAGTCTCGTGATAATTTAAAATCCCCGTGGTTCATGGTTGAAAACTAGTACTTTCTAATATTAACGTTCTATGTGTCACGAAATTAGTTGACGTTTTCATAGTTTTATTACTTGAATAGTTTTTTATTAACCAACTCGTTGGTAGATCAAAATTTTCGCAAGCAAGCAATCTATTTGAATTTATGTCGTTATTCAAGCAAAATTTTTCGAGCTAAATAGTTGGAAAATAGTTTTAACCAAGTTTCAAAATATGTTCGTTCATCAAATTTTTCTACCGAGAAAACGTGTGTCGATTCATGTATTCGCGCGAAAAGTAAGAATGGCATTTCCACATACAAGCCTTATTGAGTGCTGTGTGGGTTTAACGGTATAAATTCGTAATTGCCAATCAGCCCAATTATATGGGGTGTTGATACTTCGTTTATTGCTCATTCCAATGAGAAATTGATTCACTAATTATTTGATTTTACATGAAACTAATCAAAGTGATGTATTTTGAACCGCGGAACAGGAAATCACGAAGGGTGATTTAACCACAGATTCAGCTCAACAATAAGAAAGAAGCTTTGACGTAGCTTTTCGTCGGTCAACGTATTAGCGGTATAAATAATTCATTTCTCTCGCTTGCTAATTTTTCTCCACGATCTCTTTCCACCTCCATCTCCATTACACGCGGTGGGTTTCCCGGTTTCTGCGTGCACGGTGTTTGTGTGAAATATAAGTGTATACAGTCGGATTCACGACACGTAAAATATTATTGATGGCAACTTCCTCACTCGCCGGTTGCCGGCTTTCCAGTAATTATTCATCCCCTTTTTCCACCCTCGCAAGCCTACTCCGCTATAATCAAACCTAAAATTTCAAGTGACTGAGTAGAGTTGTTTTATTCCCCACTTTTTCATTTTTATCACCGCGAACGGACGAATATAATTCGAATATCACGATCGTCGGGTGAGAAATTCGACGATAAAACTGCGAGATCTGGGTTTTTCTTCTTCTTCTTCCTCTTCCTCTTCTCCTTTTCTCCTCTCTACCCCGACGTTTCCCTCAAAAGCTTAGTCGACGAAAGGTTTTCCTCGTTCTTTGGAATCAATAATACACCCGCCATCGTTTTCTTGGCCTTGCGAGAAAACGTAAATCGTAGGATTCAGTCTCTCTCTCTTTCTCTCTCTCTGTTTCTCTCTGCATCTCCTTCTCTACTTTCTCTGCCTTCCGTTCTGCTGCAAGTCCCCGACGCTAAGCTAATCAAATTTAGTGCCTTTCTCGGAATTGAGACTCTCTTTCTACCGATCTGCTCCCGGCCAAACCCATTCTACCCGGTAACGCATTGCAACCGATAGAAAGCCGTACGGCTTTTTCAGGCCGGTCAAAAGCTGGCACCCCCGTCCATTGGTGCCCCGCTAAGTGCCGTTAAAATTGCTCATTTCACACGACGCGCGGTACAACGTAAGGCACGAAGGACAGGACCGCAGTGACTTATGGCGCAAGGGTTCTTTTTCCCTTTCGAATCATGGCTGGTTCCGACGCCCTCTAAACCGCCCACTGGCCCCCGCCTTACGCCTTACTGCCTATTACCGCAGCATATTAAACATTCGCACGCTCCGCGTGTATCCAGAATTGAAATCCATTGGCTTTTTACCCCTGATTTATGCTGCCATCGTTTTACTTTAAATAACGCACTATATAAGTAACACGATTCAGTCGGGAAATGAAACCCGGGCGAAAAGTTCATTATGTGAGTTTAGCACCCCGTCCAAATATATATATATATATATATATATATACGCGACTTCGCCACGTTAGGGTTTGATAAAATCGAGAGACGGCGAGTATTCTTGATCCGGATAGAGGCAATCGAAGTCAGATCTCGCTTGAGATTTTTTTTTCTTCTTTCTTCGGAAAATAAGAAAATGGGGTGGATTGAATATATTTTGGTAGTATCAAGCCACTTTGCTTACCTCGGTATACTCAAAACCGATTTCACTCCCTTAAAGGCGAGGAAACTTAGATCGTGGTTGGATATTGACAAGGCAATTTCTGCAGTGAACTGGTATCGGAGGGTAAACGAGAAACCCGTACAATAAATTTCTCCGCGGTAGTGTAAACATCTTCTCGAAATTGCATTTACCTTATACCTCGAGGACTTGGGCGCAACACTTCAATGTAACCGCGTTGCATTGCGTCAAGTTTATCCTCGCTATTTCTTCACTTCGTCTCCAATCAGTCTGTTTATGAATCGGTGTTACCAATCCTCATCGAAATTCTGTAAAAATGTTGCAATTGGGATGAAATTACGTGGTGTATAAAAACAAAAAAAATATTTCAAAAGGAGCAAGGACTTTCATGGTGAAATTCAAACATTTTTGTAGATCATCACGTAACGATTTAAAAAATTTCCAAACAAATTCAAACCTGCAATTTCGTTTCTGCGACAAGGCGAGTCGAGTTACATACTTCGGAAGTGTGAAGTATGCGGATTACGTCCCGCTGTTGACGTCAACGTCACGCGATCTCCCCTAGGCGAGCGGCGACATGTGGAAACCAGACTGAGGGCAGGGCGTATCCGCCAATTTCCCACACCCATGCCTCCTCCTCACCCCAGATGGAAAACGGCAGTCTCAGCCAGCCAAGCCGCGATGATATGATTTTTTATGCGCTCTAATCCTGCCCGCAATCCTGAGGCCACGTGACCGTCAAACGGCTGCAGAGTCCGTGCCGCAGCCCGAGCCGCACGGACTTAGAGCTTAGCGGTCGCGTTTTGTTTAAAGAGAACGTGGCCGCGGGGAAGCATCTACTTCACTACCCTTTCGGCGCACTGGAACTTGTCGGGGATCCCGGGATGTTCCTTTGAACCAAAACCACAATCTGGATAGAAAGGATGAAAATAGGGGTAGGAATTATGGTAGAATGTATAGAATTTATATGACGTTGAATGGCCCGCGTCAGGGCTGCAATCCGTTTTTGCCAGATAGCAGCTGAACCTCGACATCGTTCATTCTCCGAGTTTTTAACGACCGCGGGTCTCAGCTGATGAATGGTACGTGTCGAGGAGATTTCTGAAATCATAAAACTTTCAAGTTCTGTTATTAACAAGGCGTGGTACTGCAATGGATGAAAATGGTTGAGAAAATGTTATTCGTTAATAACTTCTGCAGCTCCTATCGCGTCCAGATCAAGTGAAAAATGATGGACAGCTGAAAATTAGCTGAAAAAAAATCATATACGAAGCTTGTACAAAATCTGTACTTTTGAATTGCAAATAACATACACAGCACCATATTTTCATTCATAAAGAAATGTAATTTCCAGAGTTGTTGAAACAAGTTTAATACGACGCTGCCGTATATGTTTCAAATTCATTTCAAGTACATCATATATATTATAAGTATCATTGACGGATTATTTCTGCTTAGAATCCTGTTAGCCTGTGACAGAAATCTGAGTTTCGTTGAGGGGAATTCATTGAAATGAAATTGTCGGTACGTAACCATCCTTGTGAATAGACGGAACTGGGACAACAACCACTTTGTGCCTGGAACTAAAAAGTAATACAGCATTCCATTCGAAAGTGTGGATTATTGGCCACGGATATTCAGAAATGTGAGCTATTTGTGAAAGCTGCAACGGTTGAATAAGCACTTCGTCTGCAGGGTGAAGGTGAATGTATTCAAATATCGTGTAGGTACCCAAGGTTGACGGATCGAAACAGGACCACATGCGCTGTTTAATCCTTCGGCCCGATTCCCACATCGAAAGCTGCGTATCTCCCATCCACGTTGGTCTATCCTCGGCCATGTTCGTTCCTCTGTGACTTCCGACAACACCTGCCACTCTCATGTTACACAAGGCAGTTAAGCGTGACGAATTTCCATCATTACGTGTCAAAAACACGACTATGCGTTTACCGCTGTTATACTGCATGTGGCTGTAATCACCTTACATACATTAGTCGAAAATATATCGACCATTAATAGCTTAAACAACTAAATGAAACTGAACGAAACTGTCTGAAACTTGGAAAGCGATCATGTGGAGATTTATAAAGGAGCTCGAAACTCTAAGGATATAGGATATTACTCGGGAGTTTAGTTTAGCTTGAGGGTATCAGATTTCAGGAGAGGAAAATCAAAGTTTGACGTACCATGCAGTGCAAGCAGTCGGAGTGTAACCCGGTATTGAAAAGGCGCGCTAGGAATGCCCCTGAACTCTCCAAACGTAAGTCAGTCAAAATTCACTGATTTACAGCGCAAGGTCGTTGGCTGATACTCCGGCTGAACGAAAAAAGGTTGAACCCCTAGAATGGATTAAAAATTTACGTATACTGCGGTAACTTCGAATTTCGTGACTGGAGATGGTCGAACAATCCATTGATACAAGTTCCAGGAGCCCGAAGTGAAGTCGTCGTATGTCGAGTTGGCTGGGATGCAGCTTCTATTTGGTTGCGCATCAGTGCATGGTCTTGCATTATCCGAAGTGCAGCGTATCGTCGTAAAGTTGGTCGTCTAATTATTTCGAGTTGGTTCGGCTTCAAGGCGAGGGTTCTTGTAGTGAGCCAAATTGAAAATTCCTAAAAATAGATTTTGTTTTCTTGGCCGAATGCCAAACGGGATTTCGCATTTCTGATGCAACGAAGGCATCGTTGGTGGAGGTACTGCCTCGAAACAAGTGATCGCGCATCCTTCATTCCTACAGGCAATAAAGGGTAGGGCGGAAGCAATACAACCCTCACGCTCGGTGTAAGGTGAAACAGAGCGAGAAAAAAGGGTGAGCAGGAGGAATAAAGCGGAGGAAGGAAAAGAGTCGAGAGGAGGAGGAGGAGGAGGTGGAGGAGGAACGAAGGGGCCGGTAGAGCAGAGAGCAGTGGAACCGGCTGTGAGTGACACCTCTCATTACGCTCGGGTGCGCCAAGCTGAGCCGAGTCGACCGCACCAAGCGACGCGACGCCGGGGAGAAGGGCACGGTCGAGAAAGAATTAACATGTTTTAAATGAAGCCCTCGGATTGAAAAGCTATTATGTCGAAGGGGGCGAGTGACGTGGAGGCCGCACCGCGCTCTGACGCCCTTAAATTATGACATTAAAAATAATTGAATCAACGCCCAATTTTATTAAATTTCGTTCGATTCGGTTAACAGGATCGCGAGAAGAAAAGACCGAACATCCAATTTCTCCGATATTAATAGCGATGAACGTATGCCTCACGGTTCCTTATATTTACTCTCGTTATTATAACTTTGTCCGCTTTCAGCCATTGTCAGTGAAGTCCGTCATTACACCATGCAAACAGATACAATGCAAATTCCGTCACTGTGCAGGTGTAGTAATTGATTATAGCTGATAAGGCCCAATGCAATTCAGAAGAATAGTTTGGGATGGTAAGTGACACCCCAACTTGAACTTACACTCTACGATCCTTTTTCTGAATGGCATTCCCATGGATCTCGATTCGTTGCAACGACGGATATTTTATTGTACTATTTATACCCCGCGGAACGATTAAATGTCTGCATTACGGTTACTCCGTCGATATCTCAGATCTCACGCGTTTGTAAAATAGTAAACGAAATTGCAACCCTATTCGCGAGTCGGGCAATTCATTTAAAAGAGAGAGAGCGCGGATTACGAGAGGATTCCGAGAACCCCTGATACCACCTAGGGTGAATCAATAGAGCTCGCAAATAATAGATTACCGTCAAAATCCGAAGCTCCTGCGCGTCTTCTCGCTTATTGGCGAAGGCACTTATAATAGACGTGCAATCGGTTAACTGGATCGATTCGTTACTGCCACTGGTGCAATGAATTTTAGCCATCGAGGAACGGTTTACGGAATTTTTGACTACGAAGTTCGACCGATTTTTTGTCGCTCTTAGAATACGCATTTATCAGGCCCCGTTGTACAGTGCAAATTATCATTCGTTCCGAACTAGCGTACGACACACCTACGTACTTACATTCTGTAGAAGAGAAAATGAGCGGTACGGCACGTAGCGGTAACAGTGTGAAAAACGAATACCGCGAACGGATCGAGATAAAAATACGCCATTACACGGAAATTACTCAGGGTTCCGAGAACACCGCGAGATTGTCCGGGTGTAAGATTAATAGGATGTTTAAACGCCGCGGAAATAGTTGCCCAGAGCCAACCGCCACGCCAGCCAGCTGCGGGTCCATAGGTCGCTGATTTCGTTGCCCCTTTAATTTCCGGTACAATCGTCCGGCAGCATGTGACGCTCTTCGACAGACGTTCGTACACCAGGAATACACCCTCACGCCTCTCTAAATGCGAGACAAATTGATGCTGAAATCAATAACGTGCAACTGGTCAGTAAGCAACAAAGGGTAGGACATCGATGATATTTGACTGCTTGAAAGTTCGTATAAAGGATTATATTTCTAGGGGTCTATTCATATCTTTTTGCGGGTAAAGCTCCGATTCTCATCTCAGGTCAAGTATAAGTACGTATAGCTTTTCGCACTAAATAAAACTAGTCGAGAAGAACGAAGCACGGCTTCTCGGATGCCAATCGACGACAGGCTCTGTTAGTCCCAAAGTCCCTTTTCGGGGGGGAGAGAGCCGGCTGTTATAACATCCGTGTGAAAGGGGAGTTGGAGATTGAGGTGGCGGCTGGCAAGTCAGCAGCCCTCCATTATCTGAGGTGGTTGGCCCACTTTTACTTTGAATTAGCATCCCTCTAGATAGTAGCTGCTACTTTCTCACCAGTCTCGCGGTAGTTCCTTCGTCACGCGGTGGAACCATCCGGAAGTTTCACGGACATTCGAGTCTTGAGCTGGATATAACCCAGGGCCGCTTGGTGATCCTCACTTGGCCCTAACCCTGCCTCTTACTTAAAGCAACCGCGCATTGACGCGGTAGGGCCAGGAAATTTGTCGAGACAAATTCTGCGGCTTCAGTCTGCTGGTGGAACTCACTGTCAGCTGGAACCCCTCCTCGGTGACTCGCCTTTTTTGAATAATCGACTTTACACGTGCATCGCACACACAAACGCACACATGTTTGTCAAACGACCAAACTCACGGGGGATTGTTTCGAGTTACTGCACCGTAAGTTCGGGATGCTGCGTCAGGTTGAAGTACATTTTATGCAAAGGTCAGTGCAGATGTCTTGCGAATGTGATCGCGAGAATTTCCTCGCCTGAATTCCAACTATCGCAATGCGATTCTCAAACGCGTCCATGGTATTCCGTAAAGGAGTAAAGTTATACGCGTTGGGTGATGCAGACGTTAATTAGAACCTCGGCCAGAATTTCCAGCAATGCATTCCCGAATAAACTCTCGTTGAACATGATCAAGAGATGAATAGATTCTAATTTGATCAGTGGAAATGAGCTCGGTATTCGATCCTATGAACCTGTCAATTATTATCAACACTGCCATCGGCGATTAATTGTAAGCCACGCATCGAACAAATGTGAACGTGATTTTATCAAAAGCCGAGAAACTTCGACAAGAGTCTACCTGTTGTAAAATGAGTTGGATTTTGATAGGAAACCTCAAAGCGAGAGTACACACCAAGTGATTGTACAACGTCGCGTAGGAAAACGAAGTGAAGAAAAATCCAGTGGATTTAGTGCGGTAACGAAATTGAAACTTGACTAAACACGGATTTAATTTGTGGAGTTGAATGAGGATTAGAGTAACAAATTGAAAGTGGTGTTTACTTTGCGGAAGAAGAGCTTGTCGAGCAGAAGTTCAAATGGCGCCACGTGCTGCTGTTCCTCTTTTTTTAATTATTAATTAATTTTATTAATAAGCTCCTACTTCTCATCGAGATGCGTCTGTTCTTTATCCTTCCTGCCTGCTGTTGAGATTGATCGATAGAGAAGGGATACGATATGTTCTCCTCTGCGTCAGTCTCAGTCATCCCCTGCATGTTGAAATGAAAGTCTGGTTGTACCGATTCTTTCAAATGATTGATGATGTTGCCGGTACGGATTATACATTTATGTTTTTACGCAGAACTTAACTTGTTTGACGATAATTACATGCCGTTGAACTTTTCAAATTTTTTCACAATTCCCCAAACCCCATCCTTCGCTACTCGCAAAAATGTTTACATTTCATTTAGCCACAGAGTTTACAAGATTATTGTTTCGAGACGAGGTTCATTTGAGTCTGGAATCATTTTAGGACACTCATGGCTCGGATTAACAACGTTTTTCATTATCACAGTTGTTCAAGTCTTATCAGACGTTTGATTATAATTGCTTACACCACAATCAGTTCGTTTAACTAATTCTGACTTGTTTCCTTCACTTTTCGAGGAACAGTTTTTGTCAAAAGTTGAGCATTACCGATTACCGTTCAAGTTACATATTGAGAATCAATCAAAAGTCATAACACACGAATTTTTAACAAAAGAGTATTTATACCTGGTGGGTTGGTCTATTTGTTAGATCGTCGCTGTTAAACAGAGAAAGATCCCTCGTGATTGTGGTAAATTTTGCCGGGAGCCAGTACAGGTCAGAGCCGGTGACATTGCCAAATGAAATTAATACTTGAAACTTAGCTCCGGGCGTTACGTTGCGCGTGACGTTGACCCGGACTACTGGAATCAGCCTTACTTGTGCAAGGCCGGTGTTCTGCAGCAATGAACAAGCAGCACTATTCATTGTTTCACCATTGTCTGACGTGTTTCGATACATTGTCAGCAGCACATAATTGACTAGAAAAAAAATGACTAGATTTGCGAAATGATTTGTAATAACCGGTAACCATATCAATTTGCGGTTGAAATTTTAAAAAACGTTCGTGCTGCTTTTCATCAAATTTTAAACCATTATTTTATTGTGCACAGGCACGGCTTGCTGAAATAGCGATACCGGGATTTAAAAAAATATTCAACAGCTTTGATTTAGCTCCATTTTATCTCGTTCTGAGTTCACCCGGCCATTTTGTTCTTTACACCACTATTTTATGCTGGCTTATAGCTCAGTGTAGACAATATATGTAGGGAGAATTTCCTCATTCATTTCTATAGATGCTTCCCGTATACTTTGAAATATAACGTGACGAGAAAGTTCAATTTAGTTAGAAGTTTATTCGTGGTATCCCAATGCTTGTTACGATAACGAAGAAAAGACGGAGTTCACCTTATACTGTATCACAGCGACGTCTGTTCTGCAGCGTGCAAAGTCGAGAGAGAACCTGACATGTAAAGCCGTCGCAGAAAAGGAAATCGCTTTGTTTCAACTTTCTGGAGAACGTCGCCTAACACAAAGACTCTAGTAAGGAGATTCCAGTAAACCCAAGAAATTAACAGCACCGTTATTTCTCAACAGGAAGTACCAAAAATGAAAAGATTCAGTCAAAGTGGCCACTACCAGTCGAAAATCTTTTCTTCTCACTTTATATCATTCTCGTCATATTGTTAGTCTGCGAATGCGAATGCGCGAAGTACAGAAGAAACCATTTTCACCACTCCTAGAAGTTTACTTTTAAAGTAGCCTTTTCTGCACTGCGCGCACGCGCTTTCGCAAACAAAGCTGACATTACGCGACCATAACCCCAATTTCATGCTTCGTGAAAACGTGTGTGACATACTCTTGTTATACAAAAAATTGAGTACAACAAGGATGGGGAGTTTGCTTCCTTGTTACACAATATACTATTCTTCGATTTCAGTAGGACCATTTGTTTATAACTAGAGTCTATGAGCGAGGAACAAGGTAACGGATGTTAGCTGAGTATGATAAATGCTCCATTCTCGAGGTGCTGAAGTAGTGAAATGCAGTAGCGAGAATTTTAACCGGGCCATAAGTATTTTCCCTCAGAGGAAAAGTCAGCGATAGGCAGATGTATATATGGGTTCAATCGTTGGTCTCATCACGGTGGGTTGGTTCTCCGAGTTCCTCAGGTTCCTCAGGTTCCTCCGTGGCAGAGTTCTGAAGCAATAAGGATATCGGCACGGCGGTGGCGCTCCTCATTGCGCGGAGGGTGCGAGCATATCTCCCCCATCGCGCTTCTGTCGACTCCTTCGTTTTCCATCCAGCGTCGTCGACCTCTCGGGCTCCTTATATTAGAATCCATCGCGACGCCTGCAGCCTTTGTCTTACGACCAGAGGCAATATTGCACCCGCCTCGATGCATTTCATGCGCTAAATTATTGAACAGACGGAATCTGACTTCTATCACAGCTGGATCCTTTTCTTCCTCGCCTTCTAATCCCTTGCGCATTTGGCTTCTGGCATTTATTTCGCGATCACTGAACCCTAGTCAATTATTGATAAACTTGTCGCGAAGATCGAAAAAGTAAAACACAACTCAATGTGTTTGGTGAGCTGTTAGTCTTTCAGCAAACGGACTCTCGAAATGTGAATCAGTTATAAGTGTATAACTAAAGAAAATCAGTGTATACATATACTCTGGAAGTCAGTGAAGTATCAGGGGAAAGTTATCGAATTGTCAGTTCATATGCACTGGTTTTTGCCAGTGGTATACTTATAACCGGGATTCAGTGAATCTTTACTGATTGAAATTTAGAGAGTAGGTTTGCCTCAGATCTCTCGGCCTGGTATCTAATTTCAAATTTTTTATGTGGTCTCGATCTACGAGGATAAACTGGTGATGATGTACGTACGACGATAATTAGGGGGCGTGAACTTGTTCCGAAAATAGCGAGAGGAACAAATACTGCTAACTTCTGTCGCCTTTAGCCGCATATTGTTAGCACGGATCGAGTTCTGGTCTAACACTAACGGAGAACGTTATCAAGGTATAATAAATTGGTTCAAGCCCGCGGGAAGCTAATTACTCTCTACAGGACGCATAATCAGATTGAAGAATTACGGTTTGTAGCCAAAACGTATGTAAAACAAACAGGAGCCCTAAGATATCATTTTTCGTTGGTGTAGTTGGCAGTCGTAAATTTATACTTCATCGAAATATCTTTTTTTAAATCTATTTCACAGATGAAAGTACTGGAATCGTGAAATCGGCACATTGACAATTTTTGTAGAGCGTCTGAAGTGGAATTTGGTTACATCACGAAACTCCAGTGTGGCGATCCTGGCTGCGTAAATATATTTCGTACGAATAATTTAAATCAGCTTGAGTTTTTGTACACTCATATGAAGATGTCACGATAGCAAAAGCTGCAAATCTCGATCCGAAGCCGCTGCTACACATTTATCAGAATCCGTGTTGATATCAATTTTGATTCCGGCGTATAAGGCTGGCCTGTTCACAGAACGGTACGCGAGGACGGGTCACGGGGTGCAGGGATATCTCACTAAATCTTCTTGGCTCACGGCTCAGTGCACAGAGTACAGTGCATCCAGCGTCCTTGCATATACGGTAGCTGCAATAGAACAGCCTTCGATCCATACGTCATGGGGGATCTAGGATGACTTGTTCCGCTTTACTACTTCCCACACAAGACTAGCCGGCGTTCCGGATTGCGTGTAAATTACTAAGGACGGGACCGAGGCGGCGCTAAATCTCAACGCGAACAATGGCCGCTCCTACAGGATCTCTTTGACTGCACGGCCTCTTGAGATAAGCCTCGAATTTTCCCCAGGCGGGAGGCGGATCCTTGCCGAAAAGCCTCGTATTATTATGGCGCTTCGTATACAATATTCCGGTGACCGGTTCGCGTAGTTTCTTGCTTTCAAATTTCGCTCCTTATTTTTGTATTCTCAACAAGAGGATACAAAAGGGAGAGACAAAGGGAATTGCGATGGCTGTAAGGCCGAGTTTTACATCAAAATACGTCGCCATCCGCTGTTGTTTCGATTTTTTCTAACCGAGGTTTGCGGAAATATTGTTCGATGTAATGCACTGGTATACTTTATTCGTACGTATATTATAATTAATCAAAACTACCTGATTTTGGGTTGTTACTCCTATCGAACCCACGATACTCATTTTTTCTTGTTTCTGTGCGCAAGAGGTGGAAGGTTGTTTTTCGAATAAGCTAGTAAAAGACCGAGTTCTTATTATGCCAGATCCGTGACAATACAGGCAAACAAACCAACTACAGCGTAACGTTACGAAACGAACCGATAGAACCGGGCTGTTCTTGTGTCATGGTGTCGACCCTGGGTGCGACCCTCGGCCACGAATTAATTGTTTTCTATGCCTACCGAGGGGCTGGTACGACGGAGAGTGGCTGCGGGCAAAATTGGAGAAGAAAGAGAGAGAAAGAGGGAGAAATAGGGAGTATATGAGACAGAGGCTGATGAAGAAAGGTGAAAGTCAGAGAACGCAACGACTAAGAACCGAGGATCCTTATGCTCGATTTGCGCTTCCAACTTAGTCCCAAACTTTCCTCGAGATTAGATGAAATTAACTTTGCACCACATTAGTAACTGGTTTTACGATAAGGAACAAAGAGAACGCTGCCTCTCTATCTCTCTCTCTTCCTCTCTTTCACTGGAAACGGAGAAAGAGGAGCTAGAATTTGTACAAGTGTGATTACCCGGCGAGATATTCTCTTTGTGGTTCAGAGTACCTGACAGGAAGCAGAGAGCTGTAAATTAGAATCAGCCCCCTACAGCCGAGTTGGGTAATTGTGTATCACTGAAGTGCATCCTTCTCGGGAGCAAACGTGAGTGATTCGCTCTAATATTTGCCTTTGTGCTCGTGATTAGCTCACGCTCTGACAAATCCTTTCTCAGTCGTCTAAGTACTCTGTAAGATCACTGTGATGCTCTGTGACAAACGTAGAAAACTCCCCGGCACATTCGATATAAATTTTGGATTTTTCCCTATTTTATTGAAATCTAGTTCAACACTTTGAAGCTTGTGCAAATTGGAAGAGAAACCTGTCTCTCACTTTAATTTCACTGAGTTAGAATTTTCATACAAAAATGAGTCGGTGAACAATATTACGGTAGGTGAAAAATTGATATTGTTGAAAAATGAAACCAACAGAATAATCCAAAACCTTCTCATTGACAATTCTTTTAAGCAAAATATTCAAATATTGTACAGCTTGTTGTCACTTCACACTGATTCAAGAATTTTACTAACCTCCCACGCGTAGTTGAAGAGGCAGTCGAGTGCGTAATGATCTTAGTGTCATGTACGAAACGGACCTCGCCACTTTGAAAAACCAGTTTCTTATAAATAACCTCTGGAGTTAAAGTTGGGTAGCTTTAGACTTTTGGCTATTTTTCATTCCCGCTAGCCACAGTAGTACGAATTTGTTAGGAACGCGCGTCTTCAAGTGTTCATAAATTCCATAGTTATAGAGTTTGAAAAAAAAGCGAAAAAAAATATGGAACAAAAAATTTCGGAGGTAAAAATACACAGGGTATTGTAAGTTCAACGTCCAATGGATAATAATAAAATTCCAAGACGGCAAGAGTTCTCAGATACGATCCTGGGTCGCGTAAAATAACTTTTTCGCGAGCAGGGATCGTAAAACAATAAACGATTCTCGACTGGTGAGCCATCTCGGTAGTTTTTTGCTAATAGTCAGGAATATAATACTAAAGCTATCTTGGTCCCGGCAAAATCGAGACTCGAGAATAAAAGTTCGCCGAACGTGATATCTACGAACAAAAAAAGCGCACTAGCTGTGAAAGCTTTTTATTACTTCTCAACTTTAGGAAAACCCTCGACTGATATTCACTCGTTGAATGAGAGGTGAAAAAACCAGCCAAGAATTGTACTCCGAGCAATGAGATAGAAATTTCGCCGGATTCTCAGGCGTTGCGCAAATTATAAATTACTGTAATAACTCGACTCGCAACATCGTCGCTAACGTACAAATTCGCAGCAACAAGGTTCACTTGCGTTGTGACCAGTCACTGAATCACAATATGATAATTATGTTCGCTTGAATTTACGTGCCTAATGCATTCCCTTCTGATCTCGTCGCTCTTGTAGAAATGCAAGTTTCTATTCCAGTCTAACATTTCGACCGAAAGATTTAATCCCGCTGCAACGGTAAATGTTTCTTTATGAGGCATGTCTCTTTCTCTTTACCTCTCTCACTGTCCTGCGATACGTGTATATGGGTTATGTGCACGGGCCATTTTCTTGTGTTTAACGAATGCTTCACGGATGCAAGTGTGGAAACTGATCGTCAGAAGTTTCTAACCTGAAGTTCCACGGGCCAAGATTCATCGTCCGTTGAAACCATTTCCTTGACTTTTATTTCTCACTCATCGTCAACTCTGCTGAGATTATCGTCGGTATGGATCATTCTTGTGTTTATTAGGTATGATCTTAAAACGGAGTACCTATAGTATTTGTAATTACGAACTACGTCACCTCGTAAAAATAATGATCTGCTACTTCCGCTACGTATGTCCTGAATTCCGAATAAGCGGTCAAATTTATTCGATTCAAATTTTATTAAGAAAATTATCCGTTCAATGAAGATTCTAGATTCTACACAATTTTGTTGAATATTTGTCGACTTTCAGTTATGCAAAGGTAGTAGCAAGAACTTGAAACAAAAATTATCGACTTTCATAATTTTCCACCAATTTTTATGATATTTTATACGTGAACTTTCGTTTTCAATTCAGACGTATCTGTTTCGCACTAGGTATCGTTCGCTGGTTGGAAATTTTTTCAATACGGTAGTTCGCCCCGGTCTCTCTTGTTCAAACTTTTAACGAACTAAACTGAGCTGTCGAGGATTAGAAATGCGATCATCGGATCGTGTATATTGAAAAAAGTCAAGCTTTTTTGTTCAAGCGGTGAGTTTTAGTCCTTGTCGGTCTTGTTCTCATTCATTGTGTCCGTTTGAAATTTCTAATGAATTTAACGAACGAATCTGAGATTTCAAACCGGGAATCGCTGTTGTAGAACCATGCAAACTGCGTTCTTAACTCGACAATTTCGACGTATGCACGAAAGTTTTGAACAAGATGAAATCGTTGAAAAGCGATTACATTTATTGTACACTCGAAAACACCCTGCAAGGTATTCCTACACGTACACCGAGATGTCGATAACGACGCGGCGTCCCGTATTTCACAGTCTTAGGATTATATCCTCGAGCGAACAGAGTCTCCTGTTTCGCCTTTCGGGGGTCTCGAACTCCTGTCTTTTGAGGGCCAGGAGGACGAGGAGGAAGGGGGAAGAGGAGGTCGTCGACAGCCAGCCTCGTGGTCGCGTCATGACGTCACGTATCTCGCCTTTCCACCCCTACCTCCGCCTCCACGGATCGATGTTTTCGTCCCACAAGCGCCGCAGTGCTATACTCCACCACCCCCATCCCCCAATTTCCCTCTCTCACTCTTTCCTCGAGAAAGTTCCATGAATACATGCATGAGTTTTGAACGAGATATTTAATCATACCGTCAAGTTTAATAATTGTCACTTCCGTGTAGCGTTTTCTTTCACCCCCCGCCTTCTGACTTGGGTAATTGTATCTCAGACGTGCTTTGGGAAATTTGGGGCGAGGGTGTAAGCAAACAATTGGAGATCATCCGCGACCCGATTAATTCAACCCTTTGTGGTCCATTCTGCTGATATTTCGCGACAAGGCTTCACGTCTTACAATCAATCAAAAAAGTACTGGCACCAGATCGTTGTTGCTGGTCAACAGGAAATGTTTAAACAGCCAAACCGCCAAATTTAAGTTCAAGTTCGAAGCTTGAATCCGATTCTATGTTCTTCTATGTTCTTCTGGCCTTCAATTGAATAACATTCGAGTGATATAAATCTATTTCGAAATACAATAAGTGCAATTGGAGTAATTCTTTACTGAATAATCTCATAAAAATGTCCACCAACGCAACCATGACATATAATTATCTGGAGCTTGAAACTATTTGCGACGTTTTAGGCCATTGTAATTGGAGGTAAGGACTGCAGTGAGGGAGGACATTGAGCATGAATATTGTTTTCAGTAAAGTTTTAAGTGTGAGTAGGCGCGTCGAGATAAAAACCAAAAAAAAAAAAAAAGATTTAGGATTGGACGATTCTGCGTAAAATATAGAAAGTAATCTGTAATGTTGACGCATCAAAGAGTCGTTAAAAGAAACTTTGCGTTAGTTCAACGATAAAAAATTTTCGATTAATTTTGATAATAGATTCCACGAAAACTCATTTCAGAATGTAAACCTTTTCTGCATATTAACAACTTGGCTTGTCTACATATAGCTTATGTAGCTGAGGAAAAAAAGAAGTTCAGTAAAATAGAAGGTTCAGCGGCAGCAGCAGCCGTGTCAGAGTGCAGAGACTTAGGAATATTCATATGTATAACATACAGACATAGAAATACGTATCTTCTTAAAATATGGGACATAATAAGTTGGGTTAGAACGACGTTGAAGTTTGTAAGGAGATGAGGTGCGAAAGAAAGAAAGAAAGAAGACGAAACGATACTGGAGAAAGGGAGGAGAGGAGATGCGGAGAAGGAGAAATATGAGAGGCAGATTTAAACAAATCATCTTCCTTACCCTGTCCCATCAGGTACCCGGAGCTTTCCACTGCCCTTGGGTTCAAAACTTTTGTCCTTCCCTTTTTCCTCTTTACCTTAGACGCTTTTCTTCCTGGCGGCCCGAGAAATCACAGGTAGACCGTTAAAACTTCCCCGCCGAAGCACGGAGTGCATAAAAGCATAAATATTTACAAGTTGGACGAATTTTTCTTCCCAAATAATCACGCAGTGAAACAGTAACTGATATCACAATATTTTCTTTGATATTTAACGACTGAGACTGAAATTGGATATCGCAGTCGAGTGAGCAGGACGAAACGAAGACGAGCCAAGCAAATGAAATTAACGAAACGAGAGAAAAAAATCGATTTCCAGCAATACCGAATAACGAGTCGAGGAACGTGACGAACTAAGTTAGCGAGGAGCGCTACGATAGCTGCAGAAACGGGTGAAATTGCTAGCCAGGTTGATATATATTATATACCTACGTGGCGGAGGCGCGGCGTCGTCACCCGGCAAATATATCGTGAAAACGAACGAAGGAATGAACGGATGAACGAAGAAACGTAAGAGACCGAAAGCGCGGAGAGAATTTCCGAGGCGCGGTAGGCGCTGCATGGTGTAAAATGGAGTCCGAGCACACAGTCTTACTTAAGCCTCGGTAGTTTGTAAGGGTGTCTCTCGAGCTGAGCGCACGGCAGCAGCGTTCGCTCCGTCATTACTCGCCGACTTCTTCATCTCGGTCGACATTTATAACCGTCCGCCATCTCCCGGTACGTTTCCTATACCTGCACGTACCGCGGCTTCGAGGGGCGGCCTTGGGGCCCGTTCCGGGCCCCGGTAACTTCGAGGGGAACACCGCGACCCTCTGCCACCTAATCCTCCTTATCAGCTCAACGCAAGCCGCCGAGCCACCACCCGCAGAGAAGTATTCTTATATCATCGCGTGTACCAGGACCGGCTGATTTACTGGCGACTTCCAGGAGTTATGTACGCGATATGAAAATGGGAAGTTAGATAGAGCCGAGAGGTGGCGGGGAGGGAGGGAACGCTTTGCGATTAGTTGGTTCATTGGTGTACATGGGACGATCCGCGTTCCTGTTGTGCAGGATGTCACTGGCTCGATATTAACGGGTTCCTCGGAGTGAATCTTGCGGTTTCTCATACTGCCTAGCCGAGGTGTTGCGGGGGCGGCGAAACTCAGGGCGAGTCGGTTAATGGGATCAGCGATTCCGCGAAACGGTTTCAATTTAAGGATCGGTATTTCTCGGAGGATCTGTCGTCACGGTTTTGCGGTGCAGAATTGCCTTTGACCCGCCACCTTACTGGTGGTAATTTATCGCACGCATTCACCTCGACGTTCCCGATGAAGCAATGTATTTCGTGACCAGGAGTTCGGCTAACCCGCGTTAAAATAACGCCAGACTACACGTATAACAACCGGAGCTGCACTGCGGGGTTATCTTCTCGTTCCACGTTGGATTTTCATCGAGAATTCACCTCGACGTTCTCACCTCCCTATTGCAGGTATGTGTGTGGAGGAAGACGCACATACTGACGCATGCGTGCATAATTTAGCAACACCCTATTCCGCGATGTCGTTCCTGCATCCTAAATCAGCTGTATTCGCATGTACGTTACGCCAGCCCCCCGAGATGGGGGATCTCATTTCAAAGACTGTTAGTTAGTAAATCGTTAGTAAAGATTCGTAACCAATGATGTGACCTTGGTAAATATTTCGAAATCGAGATTTTTCAAGTTTTCTTTCACGTGGGTCAAACTTGGGTGCTAAGAAATACAAGTTTCTGAATAAGATCGAAAATAAGTAAGAAGATGTAGTTGAAGAGGTTCGACGTTTTGAATACACATGTTAAATATAGCTATTTAAATTTGTTTCCAAAATCGTAAATCTGTTCTCGAGACTTTACCATCGATAATGCACGATTTACGAATCTTTATCAAGGATTCACCAACCAATCGAAACTCAAATGGAAGAAGATTTCAAGATTCAAATTTGGAAGCAGGTTTTTTGAAATTTTATTCAATGACCATGATTTTTTTCGTTTTTTCTTGGCTCACGAATCTACCTACGGTTTTGAACAAGAACATATTATTATATACGCAAGTTATCGACGACTGAATCTCCACATGATGCGGGAACAGTGATCGTGGATTTTTAACAAAACAGCTGAGGAAACTGCATTCACACTTATAACGCGAGTTCCTTTCTTTGCTTCTTCATTTTTCACTTCAAAGAATATACTGGAATTGAGAATTAGATAAAAATAAATCCTCAAAGCCGACTGTTTTTTTAGAAGGTTATAAAAAGATATCGGCGCAGGCAAAATGAGATTTGGAGCCCAATTAAAGGTGATTTATCGCATAATTAGCGATCGCATTTTGTGATACGAAACCATCAGTTTCGGAAGAATTTTCCGAGAACGAGAAGAGACGAAGTAGATATTCTAATATCCTTATGTATACATAACTCACTTAGATGAATATTATACTTTAATATATATACGTATAGATATTATATGTATAATACTAGCTTCCACTCAACTGGATTACACGAGTGGGAGTGCGAGAAGCGTCAATACGATACGAATAAGTCTTGAAAAGTGGAGGGAAACTTTATTAACCTCATTATTTCCACAGAGCCCTCGGTATATAATACAAGAAAGGTTAAAATATCTGCTACGGAATAAAATCTGAATAATATTTTAACGCGTTACAAAATTTCTACAAGGTGAAAAAGTTGCCGAGTATATAAAATTACATTATAAACCATGTTTACGCTTGCGCAGGATGGATTTTGGCCGCGTTTCGGACAGAAACAATTTGATACGAGCATTTCTCGTGCCGCTTTGCTGATCGTTTCGCATTGGTCTAAATCAGTTTTACACTGTCATGAGACAGCGGCGAGCTACAGGAGCGTGCTTGGATCAGAAAAAACGGGAAAAAGAGCAGAAACGTCGATTGCCAGATGAAAATAACTTCCAATTCTTGGACCAATTTCATCCCGGCTTATCTTGGCCGAGAGTAAACCTGTCCTGTAGGACAGCAGGAAACTTCTTCAGGCTGTCATTTAATCCGACGTTTGTTCAAACGAACTTTTCCCCGGTGTTCTGAAATACACACACGATCGCACACCCACGCAGGTCTGGTTGATAAAATCTTCGATCGCGCGTCTCAACTCGCTCCGAAGCTTTGATTTATCCAGCTTTATGTAGGAACGGTTTAAACCCTCGGATCCCGACTAGTTTACTGCCAGGCGACTCGTACGAGCCCCGCACGTCCATACATATTCAACCTTCCGTCTAGCGAGCGAATCGCTCTTACGCTCTCATTCGTTTCACCGCTCACCGCACGTCGCAGCAGCTTCTGTATTGTGTAATATTCTTGAATCGCGCGCGGATCGAAACTCGTAACGGAATTTATCCACGCGGTCCACCGGAGTAACTTTATCCGGTCTGCCGCCTTGCGGTCCCCAGGCCATGAATCACCGCCACCCCCTCGACGTTCCCGCTCGCCCCTGTCCAACCCCCGCGACCGCCAACGACCGTCCGAGACGAGTAACCGTGGGGAAGGAGCTCTTCTTCGGCTACCGGAGGACGACGGTCGTTCGAACTGAGTCGCCGGCTCTTTGCGACCACATCTTTTACGCAGACTTTATTTACCCCAAGAATGGCCTGGTCCGAACCCCAGAGTTCGGGGGAACCAGGAGAGAACAGAATTTGCGGATAACTTCGGTGTTCAAGATTTCTTAGCCTTCTCACTACTAATCTTATAGTCGAGCCCCTGTTCCTTTATCAATCTTTACATCGATGTGGGTCAGCTGTGTTTTTTATCATATCGTATTGTACTAATACCAATAGTGGTTCAGTCGCATTTTGGCAAAATGCCAAATAGAGGTTGAAAACCGCACAATTTTAACGGCGAAGGCTTACAAATTTAATCAGTTCGAAATACACTGTAGGTGAACCTACCGAAATGTATCCTTAGCACAATAATATGTATTCCACGTCAACTTGACCACTGATTTTCCCGCGCCATTTTTGATTTACCTACTTCAGAATTTCTCATACGATTCTCCGATCGCAACGAAGCGCTCCTGAATTTTTTTCAGATTTTTCCTGAGAACCGTTAATTTTTTATGATTATTCAAACCTATCTGAAAATTGGCATTTTTTTAAATCGTAAAAATCTTATCGAAATCGGTCCGTGATAGGGCGATTTTTTCGTGACTTTTTTAGCACTTTAAATATCCTGAAGAAACTAAAAAAAAAAACCATATTTCAACATTTCGAAACGAATTACGAAAAACTTATCAAAAACTCTGCGCCCTTGCGTCACAAGATTCAGAATTGAACACAAAATTTTTAACAATTTTTTGAAAATTTTCGCAACGGTGCAGCATGGTGTTTTGTTTCTTCAAGGTGTTTAATGTGCTAAAAAAAATCTGAAAAAAGGCAGGAACGCTTTATCGTGATCGAAAAATCGAATAAAGAATCCTGACGCAAATAAAAAATAATGAAGGAAAATCATTGGTCGAGTTAACTTGGAATGCCGCATACATAGAAATTTTATAACAGCCGAATATCGTTTACTTCGCGTTCAATCTTAATCTAGTGTTTCAGTTTCTTCGAAGTACGGCATAATTTTGGTATTCTTAGATCCTTCGATCCGGAAGAAAAATTTACACTCACCCTAATTTTTATGACGAGCCTTTGTGAGTGACGAGCGAAGCGTGGCTGGCGGATTCCAAAGTCCTTCGATTCACGACCTGCCGAAGGATGTCCCTTGCCTCGTGTACCTTCGGAGCCAGACTTGCGGGGCCTCTTCTTTTGACCCTCATCATCGCTGGGTCAACACGTCGAAATACCGATAATGTTTGCGTATAATCTGTATCAAACCTCAACCTTCCGGCTCACTATTTCACACATGATTAACATCAAGTCACTCGAATATTGCGACGTTTAACCTCGGCCACGATTTTGTGTACTCTACGTGCCGCAGGTAACGGGTAAATTTGCGAAAGCTATCCTCTTCTATTATTGTTTACCGAAACTCAAGCTTTTCATTCTTTCCGCAGATGTAGAAAATTTGGAAAGCATACGATCAGAAAAGCAACAGAACGAGCAAAAATCAAGCTTGTACTTGACCTGAACGATAAAGTGTTCATTCAAAAATGAAAAAACGTTTCAAAAGAGAATTGAAACTTTATACAACTGCATATATGCACCTGGGTGCGATAAATTTCATCGCGAAAAGCTGGAAGAAAATGATTTGCGAGTTTGACTGTCAGCGAAGGAACGCACGTTTCAGTCATATCCGTTCGGACGGGCGTCGTTCGGTCTACTGGGACGGTGTTTACAATTTTCGTAAGAGCTAGACAGCACTTGGCTAATCCTTGCTGGTAAACAGACAAGAGCCGTTACATCTTAGAAACAAAAATGGAGAGTTTCCACGTTCTCATTCATTACAGTGCTAGTTTTTCAATTAATATTTAGCCAAGTTAATTTATATTCTAGATTGAAATTGCGATACTCTATGCATATATGTGTTAAATGTATGTACAATAAATTATTCGAGTGTAACAATGCTTGATAAAATTGAATTTTACCCTCACTTGAATATCATAGCGATGACAACGGTCGAATATGACAAAACAATTACGCACGTACTAGTGAACAATGGGTCGATTGTTATTCTTCATTTATTACTCATATTATTTGTATTTTTGTATTTTTTTTTTTTTTTTGATTCAAATCAAATAACGAAAATAAATATTTCCGAGTGTGGGGAAAGAAAGAGCCGCGCGAATGTAATCAATGGACACGAAAATTGATTACTGTATTGGCGGCATTGTTCTCAGCTGATGTGTAATAACAGAGAGGTATTTTTTAAGAAAGAGAAGTACACTTGTACGTAGTAAATTTGAGGATTGCCAGAATGCCGTTTCATAATCAATGCTTGGAAAAAATTAAGCGAGGGCATAAACTACATACACATATTTAGGCGTTTTTATTTCGGTGGTTCCAAGCTGTGTTCATTTCTATAAAATTCATGCGATATTCTAATCGTCCATATGATAGTCAAAATTTGTCCGGGGAGCTGACGTTCTAAATCGATCAATACCGAGAGTGAAGTGAAGAGAACAGTAAGAAATAAACTAAAGCAAGCCGTACAAAAAATACCGTTCCCAATGTTTAAAAAATTCCGCATTACGTATAATCTATAGGTGGTGTTTTGTTTCATTAAAATCAAACTTAATTAATTCCATCAAAACGATACTGGAATCCTCGGGATTTTCTACCTTCACATGTTTGTAGGAATTCCGCAATAACCTCGTTTAACCAGATCACAAATGAATATGGACGAGCATTCGAAATACCTTTCTGGGAAATATACTGACCATATTTTTAGCAAGAGAGAATACACGACGATTTTCCGACCGTAATAATAGCACCGGACAATTTGGCGAGGGTTCGAGCTTCGTCGGTATTAACTTTGCTATCGTTTGCCGAGGTGAGTGCGACCGTTCGAGTATTATCACTCGCTTTGTCGCCCCGGATGAATCACCGGGGAAAACAATACCATCGAGTATGAGAAGAAGTCCCAACGGAGCAATCTGTGAACGACGTGACCGCCCCTCGCTCTGGACCACTAGAGATTCGCTCCATTAATGATTTCTCGCGTTATGCCTCCGAGGGGATAGCCTTGCTATCTTTCCCTGAATTAACACACGTACGAAATGTATCTCGATTCTCACACACACGGCGCTTGTGTGTCAAAATTTATTCCGTAGTTTCTCTAGTGGCCATTCGATCAGAAAAGTGAAAAGTATTTTTCACTTTCACTGCGTGATCGTGTAAATTCGATACAATTAATTATTCAATATTCTCTATCCTGATCAAAAAGTCTGTTGAATGGGCAGTGAATAATAAGTCCGCCGTTGTTTATTCTGGATGTGTTTTTTCAATATAATAAATTATTTCCAATGATAAGTTTAAGAAGCTCTTCAGGGTAATTAACGAAATCCTCATCTTATTTTTCATCCTCATTATCAGAGTAAATAAATCTTTTCTTATAAGTCATTCCTTTCTCCAAAGTATTTCGTACCCATCAAGCGTATTGGTGTTTTGACAGTGGAATAAAGAATTGTCTCTGAAAATTTTAAGAAAGGTATTTTATCTAATTTTACCACGAATAATGAGATACATTAAGCTCCATAATAAGTCGCAATGACGACGTTTTTTGTGTTCAGGTTTAGAAGCTGTTGCCTTCCCGGAATCAACTTTTCTGATTTATCATTATTCCGAGGAGTGTTCATTCGTTATCGATTTTCTGAACTCGTCTATTCAACGTATGATCTTATTTGGGTCAGAATATCGCTTACGAGCATACTTGATTGGCATTGGGACCAGCTAACGATGAACGGGGTAACTCGATCACGGATTATCTACTCCCAATGGGACTTGCGAATGGGATTATTTTAAATTGAAACAAAGTGAAAAATCCAAACTCCCCTGGCCGCATCTGCATGCAGTAGCTATTGTATCCGCAGTTCGAATGAAAAATCTAAATCATTGATGAAATGTAGCAATTTCCGTCATTCGCGAGGCTTCGACACGTTGAAAAAGATTAAAATGTGAAACCGAAAACACTGTACTGATAAAGTACTTGGCCGTAGTGCGTGTAATAATTTTGCACCGTGTAATAAAGTCTGGATTCAGGTTATGTCCTTAACGCGGGAATGCTCAGGTGCTCAATGTGAGGCTCGACTGCGGAACTAGGGTAAGTCTCGGATAGTCTTAACAAGTATACCGTAGCGGAGGTAAGAGAAAACAAAACAGGCTAAGAGTTGCTCCAAAGTAGGGGGTGAAGCGCTTCTCTGGTTCAGAGATCGTGGGATCAGGGGTCGGGGTTCAGGGGTTGGGAGAAAAGAGAGGAAGGCAAGTTGGGGAGGGAAATAAGGAAGAAGGAAGACGGGAGGAGGGGAAGGAGTGCAAATTGTAGGAGCGGTTTATGCTAAGTGAGCCCCGGCTGAGTAGCTTGCTTTGCTCAAGGATTTTGTCCCGTCCTCGTCCCGTACCGCAGATCAAGCTCCTTGCGGGAGTAAGTAATTAAATTAAAGTACTTTCCGAATGCTTTCCAATATGAGCCTCGGAGCGCGGTCGATCGAAAATTCAAAGTTTCCCGGTTTAACTTAACGTGTTTTTGGGGTATCTTTCGTTCTGATCAGATACTGCGCTTTTACAACTTCCTGAACTTTGCCGACTGGTAATCCGGCTTCGAGCTTATGAAAAAAATTGTGCATGTCAATTTCTGAGTAGTCCTAATGCGAGGTGATAATTTTCATAGAGTTCGTAAGATTGGGTGACATGAAGGTGACTCTAAACGACAGCTATGAGAGTGACCACAATATTGGAAAATATATGAAGCATGTGCTTTTGAATTTTATTTACCAGACACCCTAACCGACGGTGAATAGAATGCACTTTGAAATGACGTAATACTCATTGTGCTCTACATTTTGGACAAACCGATCAGAATTGTACGCCCTAATTCCCACAAATGTTCGTTTCCAACGTCTGGCCGATTGTGAGAAACTCGTACAACTTGCGCGATTCATTCTGGTGTCTGGACCCAACGTCTTCCCATTAAGAAAGCTTTGCGGTTGAAGTGTAACTAGGGAAAGCGTCTGGTATTTTTGAGCAGCACGAACGGGTGTGCTCGGTGCAAAAATATGAGGAACAATGGCGAAGATGAAAGTAACTCGTTGAGTTGTCGCGTTTGTCGACAGAGCCTGCTGTGTGCGACGCTTTTTCTTTCGCTGTGGGTAACATGCACCGCAGTCTCGGCATGGTACGAGGTGAAAGCACAGTTGAGTAAAAGTACATTTTTGAGCGATCGTTCGTGAGTAAATGCAACTCTTTGCGACAGCTGCAGGTCGAGAATACATGAATACAGTGAGGAGTTTCTTGGGAAAGTTGAGACACTGATAAACTGAATTTTATGCATTCGAGCCGCATCGTTGCAAAGTCTGTTTTTTTATGAAATCCGTGCGATATTCGAAGCGTGCGCAATTCCGAGAAGAGGAAATTCTCTATTAGGACAAATTTTCGCGAGTGCGTTTACGTGAGCGAAAATAAGCGAGTGTGATACAGAATGCCTGCTGGCTGAAAGGGAGGGGCATCACAACAGGAACATATTTATGTAAAGATCGGAGTAGGTGAAGAATATCGCACGGTGTATTATGAAGTTTATATATTCCCAGCACGCGTTCCCCGGGTAGGTGGCTCTTCCTCGCCCCACCGGAACACAGTACTAGCGGTTTCTTTGTGCGAAAAACGGGGTCGTAACCTGTAAAGTACCAACAATAACTTGTGCATCCGGTAGCGGGAGTGAAAATTAACGAATGAAGAAATAAAATTGGAACGGTAAAAGTTGATCGTTTATCCATGAGTCGAACGGCGCTGTTTCACTCCCCGATGTAACGGAATCTCGTCTGCTAGAGGTACCGCGCTCGGATTAACAGGCTTTGTCGATAAAACTTATAGGTGGTGGCCCTTCGCAGTTCTCCGACATCCTAACGTTTATAAACCGATGTCGCAATCTTTACGGTGCCAATAAAGCAGGCCTGCCGTTACTCGTTCCTCGTCCGTCTGGCATCGAGCGTCTAACCCGCCCCAAGTAACGATATGGCAGTCCATTCCGACGATTTAAGAGGTCACTGCTTCCCAACTTCGTAACCAGTCTATACGTATAGGCCATCGTTTGAGCAGATTCAAAGAGTGGTTCGTATTTTGAAACTGGCATCAATTTCACCGACTGCGAGAGGCTGGATTTTCAATACGCCTTAGATTCCCCTTGATATGTGAAGTTTCGAGCAGTTTTAGCAGATACTTGTAGTTTCACCTAGTGATTTTTAGTTCATTCGGACTCTCAAATATCCTCTGATTGAAACTCTCTTGCTGCAGGCAATGCTGTATGTTTTCAACATACAATTTCAATACCCATTCATTGGCGAATTGAGATTGTTATTACCGTGAGCATTTTGTCTTATTGTAGCGTGTAGTAAAGAAAGGCTTCCGAACGCGATTCATCCTTGTAGCCTGACCTATCATCAAACGGCAATGCCGAATTTTCCGAAGAAGAATAATTTGGTCTCTGTACTGATTTCTCGTTTTATCATTTGAGATCAAATTGTTTACGCGATGTAAACACTAAGGAGCAAGAATAAAATATAACATGTATATCGATCTTGGCTTTTACCTCTGACGTAGATTAATTTTCCCTTGAGAGTGATTCTTTTATCCCCAACGTGGTAATGCTTAACGGTGCAAGGATAATTCTTTTCACCTAAGGTATAGGCTAAAGGACCAAATGCAAGTCTTCAGAAAATACTTCGCATCGTTGACAGACAGGTGAAAAGTAACGTGCAAACCAGACACTGAATGGTGTACGTGGACAAGTGTTCATACCTCAATCAATAAAAATAAAAATTGGCTTCCGTTTCACTCACTCGAATGGATTTGAAATAAAGCGGTTATTTGCACCTCAGTCTCCTCTAATCGAAAAAGGTGTAATATGCAAGGAAAGGCTGCTCGATGGCCGTGCATATCGCAGCCGCTGATTCGTCTTGTCTATAAATTGCATCGCCGTGTGAGCCGATGATTTATACGAGCCGTAAGAGGCGATGCAATGAGAATCTCGCTACTCTGCTGGATATCCAGAAGCCGAGGCAGAGCCGAAAGAGGAGGATGCCAAATTTAGCGAAAGCGTTACCGCGTAATTTCAGCACCTTGGAGACGCGAAAGCGAGACACTGATGTGCCACCACTTTAGTGCACGAGAAGTGAGAGGAGCCGAGAGGGTAACTCGGTAACATTTTTCTTTGTGGGCTGCGAATCGCAGCCGTATACCGTGTCCAAAGTCTCGTGCACCTCGGTAGACACTTTGGCCCAAGAGCAAAGGCGCGCTGCCGCTTTATGCATCCACCCTAGACGTGCACGAACCCGTAGCATGTCACCCGGAAATTGCCATATTGCCACCCTCGTCGCGTTGCCGAAGCTACAAGCTCGCGTGAAGATCACCCAGAGATTCGCTCGCCAAAAGCCACTTGCATGACGCTGATGCAGCCGCAGCTTCAATCGGGCCTGTAAAATATCATCGGACGGGGGTTCGAGACGCGTCAAACGCAGAAAGAAAAACTCTGTCGTAATATCTCTCGCCGAGACAACAAAATAAGATCAATCGATTGATCAATACATCGAGGAGATAGAAGCGGCAAGAAAAAACTGTTGAAATTTATTCCAGTCAATCATAATACCAATATGTCAACGCCAGATTCAGTTTAGAAGAGAGAAAGAGAGAGGCAGAGAGGGAGGGAGGAGGGGAGAGCTGGAAAAAAGTGGGAGCTTCTGGCACGAACATAATCTAGCCGCTGCCATCTCGGAGATTAGTTTTGAAAAGTTCGTATCCCAGCTGTCGTTGATGGCTGGTATTCGTGCCCATCGCCTGCAGACGAGAATAACGTAACTAGGATACGAAGAATGTTCGATACACAGTGAAATAGAACATTTTGAAATAACTTCCACGAACTTGACAATTAGTCTCTGAGGCTAGTTCATGTGATTGTGGCTAAGTTCGGCAGGGAAGTTGGTCGATGTTGTTTCGGGTTATGCTCAAATAGTTGATAATGCACCCCCGATGCCCGTAACCGCGTTTCATGCTCTTAAGCGTCCATGGCTGGATATGGTAATCGGAATTATCCACTTAGAGTGTAGCGAACGGGGCTTAAGAACGGCGAGATGGAACTGCAGGGTTTTTCATCAGCCAGAATGGCCGTTACGAGCTGGTTATTGCTCCATTATGTTCACCGAAATTCATGGGATCGAATCGTGCATGGCGTGATTCGAGGATCGAGAAGGGAGACGAAGTCGGAAGTTTAATGATAAAAGTCGCGCGTTATTGTTGGAATAGTGTTGAAATAAAAATCTATCGTCCGCGAAACTATCCTACTTTACGACTACCGTAGATACAGGTATACATATATACATCCGTGGGGCCAGCCGACTTTCTAGAGGACTTTTGTCCCGCAGAAAGACGAAAGTTCTGAGGGAAACTAAGGGCCTGAAATTTAGCCGTGGAAATTAGACGGGATTTGTAGCCACGGAATCGTTAATGTTTGGAAATTCCAAGCGCAGGCTAAAGAACTTGGAAAACAATTGTCGCTACCGGGTATCGGAAAATATTGCAGACTTGACCCGAAAAATGTGATGCCGAACCATCGAAAAAGAGAGGCGAAGGGCGCGGCAGAAAATCACGGTCTGTATTATTGCGCTAACGAAGAACGAGATTAGGAAAAAGTTGGTTGGCCGCCCTCTTAGATTCTATCTAATCGCCAAGTTGTAGCCACGCAAAGAAAAGCCGAACGTGATACACCCGAGTGCACTTCTTTCTTCCAAGTGGGCTTGGAACATTTTCCAGCCGGCTGTAGCGAGAGTGTCTTGTCATGCCACCGATCGTAGCCACGGGGGCGAATGTCTACCAATTACGAACCCCTCTGGCCTCTTTGTACCCCGCGGAGTGTTATCAGCGGGGTTTGTTTCATGGAGAATAAACTCTTACGGTGGGTAGGGGCAGCGGGTGTGTGTAAGGCACAAGTACCTTCGAGCGGCGTCGAGAATCCATCGATCCATAACTCCGCGAAATTACCCAATTCACCCGGCCCGAGTAAACGGCATTCTGGGTAATTAATTAGAGTAATTAGGATTGATAATATATTCAAAACGTGGCCTGATTGAAATAAGGTCATGGGATTTCGCAGCCAACGAACAACAAGGCTCGAGATCGACGATCTATAAAACGATTTTCGGCCGAGAGTTGAACGCCATGTGGTTATAAGTTACGCCGGGTTACACGCGTAGAGTTTCGCTTCAAAATTATTCCGCAGCGTTTTTAGCATAGCTTCACCGACGAAATTCCTGTAAGAAACTACCACTTGTGTACAACGACGCTCAGCCGTGTAGAGTAATTTGTGAGGATCACAAAAAACTGTCTCGTCGTGCGGGCGGCTAATGAAGTAACAATTTTCCCTGCAGCGGTGCACCGAAAAAAGTAGGAGGGAAAATAATTCCAACTAAGTTCGAATCTCCTTTTTTCCACGCAAAATACAAGACATTTAAAAGTGCCTGGATTTATGGTCGCGGCATAACTTATAGCTCGGCCTGCCCCTCATCCGCTTCCCCTCCCTTCTTGCCAAAGCTCTTCCGCTATTTTTGCCACTCCACCAGAAGACCGGGGCAAAGTTCGTGCGTGCGTTTTTGCAATCTAACTTGTAGAATATATCAGATATATCAAGGTGACGCAAAAAAATTGCCATTACGATAGGAATAGGGGGATAAGGACACGGGAACGGGCAACAAAAACTGTCGCGCCCGAAGGGGAAGACCGAATGGCTTTTAATAGACGCCAGAAAAATTTCATAGATTCTTATTTCCACTTCCTTAGCTGTTTCCTTCCACAAATCCTCCTCCTGTTTCCTGTTTCTCATTCACCGTTCTTCACCTTTTTTTTCTAATAGTCGCCAATCTTCCATTAAATCCAATCGATATACTAAAAGTGTATGCTTAAATATACGTATAGTAAATAGATTGTTCCTAGAAGTATGTCATCGATATAAATTAATTGTTCGTAGAAGTATATCTTCGATGTAAATCCGAATAAGAGGCAGAAAGGAAAAGTACATATTAAAATATCCGTGACTGTCGAAAAGTTTGTGAATTTTATTCGAGAAGTTGGTGAGGAATTATTCCTTCACCCCCGTTGAGTCAATTACAGCTAATAAACTCCCCCCCTCCCCCCCCATGCTGTCACCCGACCAGTCGAAAAATTTAAAACTCGCTAGTTTGAAACGTGTTTTCACGGTGGCATAATTGGCACGGTAAGATATGATCATAATTTCTCATCGAATTATGAACATTGAAGATTGGCGGAAGATGGAAATCAATTTAAGTTAAACAGAATGTGACGTATTTCGAATAACTATTGTTAGCTAATGCACCGAGAGAAGTTTTTTGTTGTGGTTACTACACAGTCCTCAACTAGTTTTGTTTTTATCACAACCGACAAATATATTTCTGGGCAGAAAATAAAAATTAGTTTCATACCTGTAACCACAAAATATAGTACCTGTTATTGTTCTTTTTAATTATGGTCAATGTTACGATATTTTCTTGTAACTATTGTAAAAATTTGTTGCGACAATAGATTGATTTCAAGGCCTTATTTAACTAAAAAAGTACAATAAACCAAACAAACTGATTTTGCATCGCAATTAGTACGAGAAAATGTAGTAATAACAACTCTAGATGTACAAAATAGTTGCTTTTACGTCGTTTTATTGTGAGTCCAATATTCAAGCAGTTATTGTAACGATATCTATTCCACTATTATTCTCTAGTAACGGTAACGAACGAAATGTTTTCTCAGTGCGGTGACGTAGTTGCAAAAGTTACGACACGAGCACGCAGCATGGAGAAAAAAAGGAAGGCATTCATCCGGAACAGCGATTGTTAGAAATGAGGATAAAATATTGTGGCAATAACGGGTGGGGGAAGTCAGAACACTCGCCCAGCGGCCAACACCTGCTGGACCCGAGGGCAAAACTTTATGGTGCGCATATAAACACCGAATCTGTCAATGAATCAGTGACCACCATGGCCGTAAATAAAAGAGTCGATAAATAACGGCAATGCTGCCGATTGGACGACATCCCAGCAACACCCCGGAGTCACCGCGCTTTTTTCATTTTCCCATTGCAACTGCGGCCTGATGCAGCAATACCGGAATCATACCGATCATGGCCATGCCTCGCGGGGACGAGGAACCGTGATTAACCGACGCTCGGCGTCGCGTCCGTGCGAAATACAGGCTGGGATATCACGCGAGGACACATTGCAAAATGCCGCGCCACTGTGGGACGTCCAGCCTTTCTCGTTTATCCAGGTGAACGGTGGTGTTCGCTGACTTCGACATCTAGCTGCTCCTGCAGCTGCAGCCGCATCCCGCAGTTTCGAGTCCCGAGTTGTGACGGATGGTTCCCATTACAGCTTTAGGCTACAACAATTTTGTGATACGGTGGCCGAGGTTCGGGCCGCCATTTCATACTAACCATTCTCTACTCGCTGCATCGGAATGAGGCGAAGCTCTGCGTCCCGAATATCCAGGGATGCGAGTTATACGAAGTGTCCGCTGTTGAAGGGGGCGGTACAGCTGTTGTGTTTCCCTCCGTAGCTAGAAGCCACTTTTCATCCGCGGTGTCAGCATTGTTTCTGTCACATATTTTAACTATAAAGAGAGTCGAGAAGGAAGGAGATGTTTCATGAGCTGAGATCGAAATGAATATCCGGGTGTTCGGAACGGTGACTTTTGATTGTTGAGGGATATTGAAGTTGCATAATGAATCGGAAGTATCAAATCACAAATATATATAATCGGGTGATTATTTTACGGACTGAAGTTTTCTCCAATTTTTTTACCAATGTATTTGTGATTTTTGCAATTTTTATTGTACATTCCAAGCCAGATGAGATTTAAACTGCCTTTGAAATTATATGAGGCTGAATTGGGCTATGCGTAAAATGGAATGAAGGAAACTGGAGAAATTTGGTAATTTCTGATTTTATTTCGCAGCCCTCAGACTCATTTCGCGATAGGGAATAATTCCGTTGGATAATAAAGTGCAAAAGTTGCGCGGAGCGGGCGGAAAAGAAGCTTATGTCGGTCAAAGGAAGGGGCAATGGAGGTGGTGGCGGTGGTGGTGGAGGAGGTGGAGGACTGTTGAAATTTATAGCAACAGTTAATTCTAACTCTGGAGCAACTTACTTAACAAGTCCTAAAAATTAAAATATGAATTAAATTCTTGCCCGGGTGCTAACAAATTAGCGGGGTCTTGTAGATCGTAAAGGTTACCCGGCGTTGGCCCACCTGCTTTACATTCGGCGGTCTGACACCGGGCGTCGGGCTTGTCGAGGCCCCGGCAAGATAAAACATCCACGAGTATGACCCCGCGAGCATATCGCGTCTACCTTTCCTCTTCCCGTAGGCGCCGCGTTAACTGCCTGCAAAGTGACGCTTACTTACTTACTTTGTGATATTATGCTCAGCAAAGTAGGTATACCTTATTCCCACCTACCTACGACAAACTTTTGACTCACCCTCATAATCGCATAGCGCGGGGTGAGGAGTTGTCGGAACTCTTGAAAGACTGCAAAAAGCACGGAAAACCCCAAACGAGGGGTTTAAAATCTGCACTTTCGCGAAATTACTCCGGATCTCCTCCAATTTTCTAAGCAAGAACACGTCTCTTGACTTGGAACAATGATTGTCACGCTTATTTCGACGATTATTGACCGGACGCGAACGGAGAAGATACAAATTGACCTGATGTTTCAGGTACATATAAATTCAGTTGATAATTGGACGTGAAAAGATTAACCTCCTTGAATTTATTAATTGGTTACCCAAGATTGACTGTCTCGTTTTCTATGGGATTCCCTATCGCGACCAAGAACAAAATGCCGGTGTCGCGGTACAATTGGTCCAAAGTCGCGGTGAACAATTAGCCGAGGAGCGATTTATCGCGAGAATAGTATTCATGAGTCTTTTGGCGTGAGCCGCAATTCTCGCGCTCCCAGAATTACTCCCGGTGCATTTTCTATATGGCTGCGCTTCTGAGTCGCCTCCACCTGCCCATTGTAGTCTCATAGATCTCTTCCTCATTTTCTACCATTTTTTTTTCTCTTTCTGCTTTCGTACCTACGAAGCTATGTAACACATATAGAAATACATATGTACATGTCACCGGGTTGAAAGATTATACTTCGAGCTCTGGAAACAATAGATGATTACCGTCTTTGCGCTATGGCAGAGCTTTTATAGCTGCAGTAGAAACACTTCCGGTTTTCTCAGGGTCTCGGGTCGGTCGATCCCCACAGATCAAAGACTCGTTCTAAAATCCATCCACCCTAACCCAACCCCTGCGTCCGACTATAGGAAGGGTCACAGAGTTAGCGGGACAATCCGGTCCTAGCACGAACGCTCCGTTCGAACCCCGCACACCTACCTTATACCGGCGAAATTTATTAACGCGCCAAATTTAAACTTGGCAAAGCAGGTAGGGTGCGGCAATGCCTTGTCGCGAGAGATGCATGAGGCCGAGATGACGTGGCGTTCCGCAACTTTCATCTCCGTGCGGATAACATAATGGATACAGGCAGGTATCAAATGAAGGAAGGATTGGCCTACGATGCGCAATTGTGTCGCCTTGGTCATTCGATAAATTCACACTCAACTGATCGGATTTCGTCTTCGATGAAAGCTCGGTATCGTGAATTCATATTTAAAGTTATCCATCTTCTGACCCTTTAATATCTCTTAATACCAGTTCATCCGTACTCTCATCGCTTGTTTTAGTCTTTGACCAAGTCACCGTTTTCATTTTTGAAGACGAGTTGTTCATTCCAGTTCACAAGAGAAGAGATATTTAGCTATGAGAAATTGAGCTGGAATTGTTACCGAAGTTAATTACATGATTTTATGAGTCCTTGGTATCGCTTTGAACAATGATTTGTTTTTTTTTTATTTTTACTTTTTTGATACGCAGAATCGGAGTATTTGATGAAATATGCGGATGGTATTTGCGAATGAAAGGAAACGACGACCTTTATTGATCAGATCTCGTTTTGATCGAAACTCGTCTTTCACCGAATTACAAAAAATAGTTTCAGCTCTAAGACATTCTGAGAAATAAGCAATGCAAGCTCAGATTTTTTCTTTTTTTTTTTTAGTTGACCAAAGAATTTTCCAGTTCAGTCCCTAGTGACTAAGCTTGTTGAAAATTGTTTGCTGAGATTTGCACGAACAATTCACGGATGAAAAATCCCCGTGAGTCGCTACTGGCTGGTGGAACAGTAGGAAAGCAGTATTTTTTCACGTATAAATTTCAAAGTCGAAGGTGTGAAACTGTGAAAGTTGGAACTGTTATCGTAACTGCACCCACGCATCGTCCATTCAATTTCACAAGGTGGTTGCTGGGGTCATCGTCGACGGTTGAATACAACCGAGACCGCGGTCCTTGAAGGAACTCTCGAGGGGCGAAGGACACGTTCTCGAGTCACTCCGACGATCTGGTATCGCTTCCTCGCATTCGATTCACTGGCTTTGCTCATTCGGGTCTAGTCTACTACGTAACGCGCTTGTAATTTGTTATTCCGAGTCGATGACCCGGTGAAAAATTTGTGTCTACCACCTCCGCCTTCGATCGGATGACTCAGGTTTGTTTCACTATTTTACTCGTGCCCATTACCCACGGATCAGTTGGTACCTATTCTGTGATCGGGAGACCGCACCTTACGTGAGAATTGAAAAATTCACTGGGAAAATGAAATAAAACCAGATATCATTATACCCCGTTTTCAACCAATGGTTACGTGATACCCAGCGTCCATTATCAAGGCCAACATATTTTCACAGAGGCGAACAGCTACTTGACAGTATTGAATGCAGCACTGGATAAGCTTCAGAATAATTTGTGAATTTAGAATTTGGATATTTCTGTCGTCGGAAAGTTATTGTTCAAAAATGTCTACAAAGTTCACTCACGATTAATTATAATACGAAATAACTGAATTGTTATTAGTTTGAAGCGATTATTTATTAAAATTGGTAACGTAGTTGATTATCATTTAAAACGACTCCAAATATTACCTAATTCTATTGAATCAGGGCAGAACCTGATTCGGTACGGAAAATGGAATAATCGCAAATGCGTCTATTCGTGAAAATATGAAAACCAGTAAAGATCAGAAAAAAGTTGAAATTTTGAAAAACGTAGGTCGTGGCGTAACACGTGTGTTATTGCCTGGAAAATATGCTCTGGGAATGGAATTTCCTAATGTCATAACAGTGAGATAATGAAATGGAAATAATGCTACTTCACCTAGAAATATGCTTGAGAAAAAAATCTGCAATGAACGTATTTAAATTCTAATAATTATTCGTCCGTAAATCGCAGAACTGGGTCATATTTGAAAATGAAAATTCTCAACCGGCAAGCCAAAGATTTTCGCGATCTGAATACTAATCGTAAACCATGATATCAAGTGGGAACGAATAAAATTCAAATAAGCATCCTACACAGAGAAAAGAACCTATCGGATTCACAAGTGCTACGGTAATTATATGGATAGAATTTTGTTGGAGTAGAAATTGCAGGGATTCAGTAAGAACCCTGATTCGGGTGCTTGGTATTACATTTACGAATGCGCTTCAAGTTTTTACTTGAAAAAAAGTGCTGAAAACGTAGATACCATCGCGCATGCATATTCAACAGATTTTTCTTTGTGCAGTAATTTATCTCTTATTGTCAGATATCTTTGATGCAGCATATATCGGTAATCGTGGGATTTTTTTAATTTCACCTACCGTGAAATGATGGATTCGTAGTTTCAATGTAGTAAAATAATGACCTTATTCATTTAAACGTGAAAAATCAATGTTTTATATTTGAACCTGCAGTTGGCTGAATATAAATTGATGATTGAAAGGCGTGTACTTGGCATTACAGATATCACCGATACTAAATCAACTTCACACGTGACTTTGGCAAAAGCATTATATATTATCGTCGGTATATTTCCACATTTGATCACCGTGGTTATAAATACGAAAAATGAATTTCACCACGCTCCATGAAATATGACCCTATCACTGAAAGTCTGCAAGTATCGGCATGGATGGAATTTTTCAAAACGTCTGATTCGAATAAATTTCGCGGAGGCGTCTGCTGATGTATGATGCTCGAATGAATTTCGAATCAGACGTAGGGAGACCATAAAACTGAATATTTCGAGTTTTGTTTGTATAATGTATATGCATACAGCTTGCGCGGAAGTTGTCAGAATCACCGATGGCTCATCCGACTTACAGTACTGCAGAACTGCTGCTTATTCAATGCCGGCATAAATCCTTTTCTGTATTGATTTGGCAGTGTGTTAGTAAGACGTAAAGTGGAGACTCCTGTCCTCGGATAAAGCGGGGTTACCAGCCGGTTGATGTTTGCCGGTATATTGGAGAATAAGTACATAAGCTCTCAGCCTTTCATTGAGAAGCGATAAAGGAATCTAGGACATCTAAGAGGACGTTGACAACGGCGCCGCCATCGCCATTTTCCATCCAAGTCTCAAGAGTCCCTCTTTTGCTCCTCGAGTATTCTTCTCACAACAATACGTCATTTTGGGGGAGTAATTGTTTACGACAATTTTTCCAATCCTGATTATGAGTTAAGCGATGCAGTATAAGGCTTCGACAAAAAAGAGAGTTTCGGATGAAGCCTGAACGTGTGGGTTGAATTCCTTGCCGGCCTCGACGACCCGTCACCAAGGCGGTTTTACTTGAAGATAAAAACGTGTCGACCACGAATGAATCACCGTGTTATCTTTAATCAAAATTTAGTAGCCATAAACTCTTACCTGCACGCGCCACCTGAAGTTTCTCACACAATTCTACTCTCATAAACCCGAAAGATGCTTCGGGCAATTCTTCTTTTCACAATTCTTGCGTGCCTCTCCCCCGAAAACTAATGAATCTATCGAGCTCGGCTTTGCTGAACAAAAAAAATGGTCCATATCTATATCTTTTCGTACTACGATGAAGTAGGAAGACAATACATCTAGGGTTGCAAATTTATATTATTTAATTAAATGTGAAGAGTCGTACAAGCCGATTAAGAAACGTCAAAAAAGTCAAATTGGATTGAGATTTTAATTTCGATGTGTGAACAACAGAGACCGATTATGAATTTAACTTCTTCCGTTGTCCCTCAAGAATTGGTTAGTCCAAAACACAATAAACGTTCCGAATTTCCATTCGACCGAGAGTCTCAGTCCACGTTCAATGAGGTACAACAGAGCGGTATAAATTCCTGAGGAGTGTACAGAGTCCATATTACAAAACGTGGACGCGGATATTCTACGGACAAAGGGAGAAAAAAAAAGTTCGGAAATGCGGACGAGAAAAGATTGTCAGAGCAGCGCAGATGATAGGTTGAAACCGGGGTTGAAGAGGGGTGGCGAAAAGGCGAGGGAGCATTGTTTCCGACGGATGCTGCCCGCAGCAATATGGCCGCGAGGCGTTCGCCTGTCGACGCTAGCCGGCGTCTGCTCTGCGTACTGAATACAGAATCCCGCTTGATGCTGAGACATTTTCTCCGTTATAGCAGGTTACCGTCTGATACGCTGACCCGAATACCCCATCGGATTGGGGAGCATCAACGTCAAAATTGGCGTGTTACATGTGTGATTTGAAGACAAGGGAGAAAATCCAGGAGCGAAATCGGAACCGCGTGAGTCCGCAGTGAAATGGAAGAAAACGAAGAAGCAGCAAAAACTCCGCTCCCTGTATCTATTCTATTTTAGCAAGAAATTTTACGAGATAAATTAGCACGTGGGTCATTACCCCGATTACCATAAACAGGTTGAGCTTAATATATTACTGGGAAGTTGTCCTTATCTTTCCCATTCGGATAGGTTTTTTTCTTTGCTTCTTTCAAAGTACTTTCTAAGCGGAATTATACCGCAGGTTCAACCGGAAACGGAACAGGACCAAAAGCGTTATTGTTATATTCATTGTTTTCACCGCTCCGTAAAGCTTGGCGCCGGTCATTTACGAGCTTTTTCAATTAACCCGTTGACCCGTTGCAGGTAATGATCCAGGTTCACTGCATGACGGAGTTGCATGTAACGAAAATTTAAATCCCCCGTATTTTTTAAACGCCACTGTATAACGGATATCGGTTGTTGGATTTAGCTGACATGCTGCAGGACGCTGTATGGAGAAATTTTAACTCGGTAATAGCGGTGTAGCCGCAGAGAGCGGCTGCACGTTTCACGTGAAACCGTGATCTCACGTCGGAACGTTTGCCCGACAATATCTTTCCGGCTTATTCGGAAGCCCGGAGTTTACATTCGGTTCACGCATGTCGGATTTATCCTCAGTCTATCTGAATAATGCTAGCTTAAAGGAAACCGATTTATTAAGGAAACCGTGCACAGTACGGCCGTATGAGAGTGGATTTGGAAACAAGGTTTTATGGAGATAACGTCTAGAATACGAGAAAAATTATCAGCACAGCGCCTTTGGACTCGCGTGAAAACGGTCACAATCAGGATTCTCGGTATTGGACGAAGTTCCCAAGCTTACGATAGCACAAAAAGTAGCCAAAGTGCCAGCCAGATGTTGACATGTAACAACTCGGTTGAAATTCGTCTGAGATTAGGACTTGCGAATCTCTGACGGACGTTCTTCGATACTCCGATACTTTTTCTCTTTCTCTGGATTGGGTTCGGTCTGCTAATAAAACCTCTGCGAGGACAAGGATAAAAAATTTCGGTTGGTTCCCGATGGCGGCAGCGAAGGCGCACCGAATTGGCAGAGCTGTAACCTAGACTCGTACAAGATAACCACCACTCTTCGTCAAAGGGGGACGAACGGGGCCGAGGGGTATCCGTATCGCATTCACATACAAGGCATGTACGTTTCCAATTCATTGATTGAGCGGGCAAGGCAACGCGGAGGATCGTGCTCCGGCTCGATCAAAGGCCGGACACGTATCCAGGCTCCTCTTTGCCTCGTGGAAATCCGCCTCGTACCCCGAACATCCCCCTCACCCAACGTTTTTTCTCCTCGAATGATCGCTCCTACAGCCAATTCGCTCTTAGTCACAATTTGTTGGACTTGGTCAATCCGGCTACACATGTCTCATGTTATCACCGCCTCTTTTACCCAAGTTGTTAAGCGATTCTTCTGATTTACGATCAATCAAGGTATAATTAGCGACGCGGTGTTCGTTACGAGAAATTGATGCATTTACATTTCATTCGAGAATTCGTTTTCGAACTGATTTTGTTTGTTTTTTTTTTTTTGTTGGGTTCGGTGTAAAAAGCACAGATTAATATAAATTCAAGCTCTTATCGCTTCGACACCTTATGTACCCGATATATTCGTATAAGTATCGCAATTATTGTCAAGTGCTCGAATATCGGAACTTCCAACTCGTACGTATTATACCGTTGTACAATTTTAGCACACTGCGGTTTCTACATTGTACTGATGTCGCTTATCCAAACTAATATTTAACTCACGTATGGGTTCACCTCGCAGCGGTTTGGTCCGATAAGTGATGGATTATCCCTTGGGCGCATCATTTGATATCGGGGTTGTGTCACCTTTGGGTATGAGCCTGGAACTAATTTGATGATTCGAGGAAACTATTCCCGTATAATCTGGAGATTCAAAGGAAGATCACAATATGAAACGCTGTGATTGTAGATGTTTGAGGGTCTCTGTTAAGTCGCAAAGGTCCGGTAAGAGATCGAAATTTTTAAAACTGTATCAATTCTACCTAGAAAGCAAATCGGGAGCCAAGCGAAAAGTTTCTGCGTTATCCAATACCTTGGTACACTGGTGTTTAGATACATGGATCGTCGGTCACTGTTCCCGAGCAATCGTCCTTGTCCCACTGAAGGGAAGACCAGCGGAATTTCAGCGAGGGATGCCACGTGTCTTGTACATTTTTATTTGCAAGCCGCATCGATTCTTCGCTACCTTCCTCCAGTCCTCGGCTCTCGGGTTCGTGTCCCGCACATAACACATCAAGGATGGAAAGCACACACACCGAAGACCCCCGACGTACAACAAAAGGTGGCAGTAACATCTGCACGACGGAAACAGAGACCAGTTTTGACGCGATAGAATTTTCTGATACTTTTTATATTCCTCCGTGTTACGGTGGCTTTCTCAGGACCAAAATCTTCCGTTCGAAGTCAGCGAGTGATTGCTCCGAGAGAAGAAGAAACGGAAAAAGAAAATAGAGGAGCGGACGGATCACCGATCGGTGAAGACGTAATCGAGGGTGGACGTAGCACCGGGATTATTACTTGGTAGGTCGCCTTTCAACGGGTCGTCAGTATGTGCTCACCTCCGCCCCCGAGGCACCGTCAAACCCGCGTGTGCCACCCTCGGTGACTGTTCAACGACCGTTCAGCGATCGTTCGACGGACTCAGCCTTGCCTCAGGGCCCCATGAGCCTTGTGTTATTCACGCAACCCGTGGGTATAATTCCCTGGTGACTAACGGCTCGATGCCCGAGAGCGCTGCCCGTTCCTTTCTCCCTTTCTGTGATATTGCGCGAAAAATAGGACTTGGGTGTAAAAAAGAACACCCAAATCTATACGTGAGGCTGACGAATCGATCCAGCTTAGCGGGGATCCCCTTTGAAATACCCGTAAAGATAAACATATCCCCAGAAAACCAAGCGACGAATGGAACCTCAGCGTCTCTTGCGTTATCTCTATTTTTTCTTCATCTGTTGTTCATTTTCTTAAATATTTGTATTGTAATTGCTTTGAACTAGCTTACGAATAACTACAGATCATGTGATCAATGAATAAAAGCTCGCTTTCAAATTCAGTAATATCCACCGGGCACCGCGGCATAAAACTAGTACGTTTATTCCCGTGTCTGTTGCGTAGACTCGCGTGATCGAGCACGTTTGCCTCAAACAAAACAAGTCCTCGATAAGCCCTTCCACTCGCCTGAATGTTCAACGAAGTTGCGTCAAGTGTTTTTAATTTTCGAACGTATTGTACGGCGCCCCTTCAATAAATCAGGGATTCGAGCTCTGAGATATAATATGCGAAGGCGTAGCGCGCTTTTGCCGCTTCCCTGGTTCCAGCCCATGAAACGAAGGGAACCAACTGTACTAATCGGTACTGTACAGTGTACGCGGCAATATTACCCTAATCTCCGAGGGCATTATATTGCGCAACATTTTACTGCTTAAAGCCTCAGGGCGTCTTACATCCGTGAAAGCACATTGTCTTCCCTGGGTCCTTACACATAATTCCCTTTGTTGGACCACTTTCGTACACAATGGGGATAAATCCTATCGAAACTCAGTCTGCCACGCCGCGCCATCCTTCGCTGACGAAACCTCTTCCCTTTACATCCCAAAACCGGCTATCATACTTTATCGTGATACTATTATGATATTGGTACATGTATCAGAACCGCTTCCCCTTTGCGCATGTTTTTAAGCAGTTACACGATTCGTTGATTCTTTAACAAATGCCTTGATTGTGTAATACGTTTTTGCATATATTCGGCACGCGTCAGATTTGAAACTGTTATCGGCTGAAATGTTGTCCGAGATAAAAATTATGAAGCCCGATTAAAAATAAGCCTAAATTATTCAACAAATCGACGTATCGAGTTTCAGGACATGACCGCAGATGAGTCGCTAATTCCAGATTTGATGCAACTTCAACTTTCAAATTTGCTACAGAGTGCCGAATCCGAAAATAGGGAAACCCCCAATTAAAATAATTGAAGAGATGTGCTCGTTGACTCTAAAACAGATAGAAAAAAATCCGAATCTTGCAATATTTTTTGTTCGTTGGCAGCAAATGCTTCGAAGTATATAATTCAATCGGTAAATTGCAGACAACAGTTTCAAAAAAAAGTCTGTGAGAACGACGCCGTTGATTCTTGGTAAAATTCGTAAAATCGTGGAATAGCTGGGCACGAAACATTGTCTTTTAATTTTTGCGACCTCCTAATTAAGTTAGGGCCGTGGTACCGGTTTGCATTCGTTACTTGCGACTCGGCCAATATGCACTAAGCAAAGTTTTATTCTAATTAGATTGCTTTGGGAGAATGTGGAATTTATTCAGCATGGCAAACGTAATCGAAACTTTGAACCGTAGGACGGTGGAAGAGGAGTGGGGAAAAACAGTGAGAAAATGAGAGGATCGCACAGGAGAAGAGATGCTGGGAGATGCCAGGAGAAAGCGTTAGAGAGAGAGAGAGATAGAGAGAGAGAGAGAAGGGCGGGGGGGGGGGGGGGGGGGAGTGAGAGATTCTTGCGAAGGTCGAGAAGCGGTCGGTTGGAAACTAAGGTTATAAGACTGGCGGAGATCCGAGTTGGAACGGGATAGATTATTCATCAGGAAGTTGATCACGACTCGGGAGATATAATTTAAATGTAGGTTAAACGCGACCCAGGAGGGTTTGCGGCTAAGTTTGATAATTAGAGGAAGGAGTGCACAAGCGCCACCGACGTGCCTGCGGCGACGCCATCCAGAGAACTCGAAGAGGGACTCACAGAAGAACTTCTTCATCCACGAGCAGGTGGGTTTCTAAGCCGCGCGTCAGGAATTATATTTTAATAACGCGCGAGAGATATCCCCGTGTTTACAGAATTCTCAAAGTACTTAATATACGATAAAACGGTCTCAAAATGATTTTCGAACCACTTCCTTGCTTTCTCGTCATACCTTCTTTCTCGCCAATTAATCATTCGTCAAGTTTTTCCGACGCTATTTTTAGATGTACGCAGGATTAGTACTTCAAAGAAGATGAAGACACGAACTCGGCAGCGCCTGCACTTCAACGCGGCGTCTTTAATTTCACATTTAAGAACTGCCACGTGCTGCGAGGCATCGAGGTCGCTGCTTTCCCCGTTAAACTTGGCCAAGCCCTTACCGAAGACCCCTTTTTGATTCTCAAGTTTCCTCGGAATAACTCGCGGCCCTCGTATTTCGAGCCCTGAAAAGGACAGGGATAGTCAGTGGATATAGATGACTGAGACTAAGGAGCGTTTGTTTCAAGCCAGAAATTGAGGTTCAAACTTGAAGGTGAGCCGAGGAGCGAAGGTTATGGTCGGTTACCTTAAAGATGAGGCCGGTTCGGTTATTGGCGAAGGGATCAATCATCCCCTGAGGATTTTCGACTCAGGCCCTCCCTTCGCCGCCCCTTCTTACGAGCGAATTATTGAAGCTTAATATCGCAGAAAGCCTCTTCCTTATAATTGCAGTGAAATACACGCCTCTCGCTTGGTGAAGAAATGTATGAAAGGTAATATTCCGGCAGCATATTTTAGTAACGGCAACGAACGAATATCGAATTAATTCATGTTAAAACTTTCCCACGCGACCTACTTCCTGTTAGTAATCGCAACCCCTGCGGAACACGTGTGCTACTGTAACATTGAATTCGCTCTTACAGTTCAAGGCTAAGTGCTAATTTGTACCCAACTAATGTACATTCGAGATTAGTTCCCTTTCGGTTAATTAACCAATATCTTATCTATAGGACTGTATTGTGATGTTCGGGTTCAGCGAAGGTTCATGCTGCCGGGAGGAATGTTCATCGGAAGCTGGGGAGGTCCTAATTGTATATACCTATGGGTAAACGATTCGAGGAGAGCTTTATCAACAATGCGTGACTAATTTGGGTACATTGAACAATTCTCAGAAACGCACATCCTACCGCTCGTAATATACAATAATCAGATCAGCCAAGTTTGGCACGAGTTTTCTTGCTGTCAACGGTGATTTTATTGAACCGCTACTTATTGTTAGTCAAGGCAATTCGTATCCGGGAAAGTGTAAGAGTGATAACAGCCCTACCAGTCCAGCTGTTCATTGAGCGGAGATTTTGGCAAGGTTATGGGTAAGACAAGACTGTACCGAATATATTCCGCTTGAGAGAATTCAGAACCGTCAAGGTACTCGAAATCTCTCGAGAAAACGGCAATTGCAAAGAGATTTTCCGCGCTCACTGAATCGTGTGTATCGTGGGCGTGGCAAAGTCGTGTATAGGTAGGTATACGAGAGCCGAGTGTCGGAGCACGTGTTCTATATTCACGGTGGGTACAAGGGCGTTATTTTATGGTAGATTACCCCCAAAAACCTGTTTGCTCTTGCAGTTAACACGTAGCTGGTTACACCTACGACGATTCATACGCGGTGTACAATTCGTCGGTAAATACGACAGATATCAACCGCCAGACCAGTCTTGCGTTATAGTCCCGTCGCGTCGCGTCGTTTTGCAACAGCTGATATAGTTTCATGGACCGTTTATCAAAGCGTGAATAATAACTTCCATTAGACGCAAACGGGGGCCCACCTGTTCACGGGAATATTACTTCACCCCGCTGTAAACTGCTGGACTAAATTACCCCTGTCTGAGTGGGGGAGAAAAAAGATGAATGAAGAAAAAGTAAAAAAACAGTAACGAAAAAAGTGCTTGAGTACCCACCGATTATGAATCGCGTCTACCGCATGCAAAATTCAGGATGATGAGCGGGAAAAATAATCTGGCAGCGCTGCGTCTTTGATGCGTTACGAATAGAAAGGTACAACATTATACGTATACGGTGGAAGCGAGGAGAAAAATACTTTGAGTTAAATCGAACGTTTCCTCTCGGCGAAACGGAACTACTATCGTCGTAGTATGGAAATGTGGAAACGAGGAAAATCCCTCTTCTGCCTCATACGTGTCTTGTATCTCCATCTTCGGTGGCAGCTATCTTATCCTCGGCACGGACGACGGAGAGCCATTCCATGACCGATTGTTGCCCTGCCTGCACCACGGTTATTTGAAGAAAAGTTGGAGGAAGCGATTTTACTCCGCTCTCAGGAGTGCGGGACAATTGAGTAGCGGTCGATGTGCGAATGCCACGCAAGCAGAATGCCTGCCCATTGTAAGCAATGGAATCCTGAGGGAGGTAAGTTATGGTATTGGAAGTTTCGAGGGGGTTTTTGGCCCGGCGGGGAGGTAAAACTATTACCGGCAGTCAGACTCGCCGATCGAGAGATCCAGCTATCAAACGACCTAGTGTTCCAAAGATCCACTCATTCGGCCAAACAGCCAGGCGAGGGCGTGGCGCTTGAACTACCCCTTCGTCTTGCCGTCTCTTAACCGATTTCCTTGTGTATATGTGAAAGTGCTTGCGGATCTTTGAGAGGACTCTCCGAGCCACGAAAGTTGTACAAACTTTAGGCCTGCCGCTCTCTCTCTCTCTCTCTCTCTCTCTCTCTCTCTCTCTCTCTCTCTCTTTCTCTCTCTTCGAAACCTTGATTATACAAAGTCAGGGAACAGCTGATCTACTTTCAGTTTACTTTGGAACCGGAGATCTTTTGTTAATGAATTTTACGATTTCCGTTGATAATCCTTGCGCCCTCGTTATTCTTAGAAATGAAATCCTTACGAGAAGACCTCAATCTCGAGGTGATGAAATTGACTCAGGATCGTTCCCCCGAACGAAAGTAAGGAGAACAAGATATGTATGGGCGCGTCCGAAGAAGAGGTTCGTTCAACAACGGCGCCATGGTTAAGAATAGGGTCCGGAAAAAGGAAAAGAGATTATGAAAAGTCGTTGGTGGGTCGTAATGGGAAAAGTAGGGGATCGCGTCTCCGACGATAAACTCATTTCCTTCATGTCAGCTGCTCTCAGCCTAATATTCCCTTCGGACTCGGTCTATAAAGACGTTACGACGGGCGGGTGGTTACATCCTCTCTTACTTAGGTACGTATATAAGCAGGAAGAGATCTCGGTCCATCCGTTATAGACTCTATTTTTACCAAGACTACTTCTGCAGCTCGCGACTGGCTGCAAGTCTGATGAGGAAAAACCAGAGTGCCAAGAGAAGAAACAAGAGAAAGAAGAAGTGGAAGAAGAAAGCGTAGCTAAATACTTTGGCGACAAACAAGAGAAATAAGAGAAGTTCTCCGCTGTGAGAAAGAAAGTATCAGTATCGACCTGTTGGACAGTTGGAAACTCGGCAGACCGTCTTTGCTTCCGTGTGCAGTTATTCTCAGAGAGCTATATAGGAGAGGAGAGGCAGCTAGATAGGGAGCGGATACTCTTTCAGGAGTTTCGGTAATTAAAGTCTGCCGTTCTTTTGGTGTAGCGGAAGTTTCTTTGCTCTCTCGTCACGAGTCCGCCTGCAGGTCTCCCGAGCAAAACTTTCTAAAACAGAGAACAAATTTCGTTATCGGTGGACCGTCTCTTTTGGATTCGATATGTAAATTGTCCTCGGTGACTCAGCGTTTGGGGTATTTTTCGATTCTTGATATGTGTGTCGGAGGGCGATCGTCGAGCGACGATAAATTTCTCGCCAAAGTAAAATCCGGCATGCAAATGACGTAGTCCAGATCCGGTAATAAATTTGTTGCATACTTTTATTTACTTTTCGTCCCGCAGAGATTTATTTGTCTCTCTATTTCGCAAAACGATGTAGTATAGAACCGGTTGCAGCAACTACACTTGCCAAACGTTGACTTCCCGAAGTTTCCTAGAATTGCGAGTCGGAAATAGACACCATAATTCATGCGTGTCATCGATAAGAGTTCGTCAGTGAATTGCCCATTGTCAAACCTGCAAGTGCAAGTAAAGTTGTGATGAAACGTGGAGTGGTTGTAACGTCAAAATCCGCTTGCGGATAAACCTTGGAATAAAATGATAAATCGATTCAGCTGTAATTTTTTCCCCAATACTGCAACGGTGTTCTGATAGGCTTTTGACGCAGGTGCCTGTCGCGAGATTCGACAGAATTCGCGAGGGCTTGAGCTGCAGATTAATTATGCATGCAAGTTACGTCTGTCTCTCAAGCGAAGAGGTAATTAATGGTACGAACAAACCGCACGAGAAGCCGTTCAAACAAGTGAGAAACGTCGTTATACCGGAGCAATTTCGTTATAGCAGGCTCAACGGGGCATGTAAACGGCCATCACTGCAGGCTAAAGCCTTGGCAGCTGTGCGGAAAACTTTGGGCAGAGAGATAGTACCGCACCTACCTATGCGCGCAACGTAAATGTATGCTAAAAAATAAAACGCTGAGCTCATACATACCGCATGGCTGAATTTACGGCTGGCAATCTTTTTTTCACCCCCAGGGATATGAAGCATTATTGTGATTGATCTAAGGAGTCAGAGTGCGGGTCGAAATTTCGAATAGACGATATTCGGATGGACCATTACAGGTACGTACGAAGCTGGTTTCGAATGATTCGAGTCACCGAAGTGTCGAATCATCGATTGATTCTAATGAATTCTAAAAATTCGAAACGTATTACAGAGTTGATGAATTCAAGCTTCGACGATTAGAATTTAAAGAATTTAACATGGAAACGAATTTGTCACACTCGCTGGAATTTCGAGTAAATCTTCACCGCAATGTTTCCGATGCGGCACTGAATTTCACTCCGTTCGTATTCGGACATCAGGAATGCAATCTAGCCGAGTTTTGTTCTATCAAATAGCATGTTTTCGGGGTACACGCCCGGCGCCTCGTGTTTCGGTTCCTCTAGACGTCCTTCGCGGCGGTTCTATCCAGGGATTTACGGGCTGATAATCCGGCTGCGGTTTTTGCCAGGGAGATTAATTGCTGATCCCCGCTGCCCTGCACCGCCCTGCTCCGCATCCGCATCCGTTAAACAAGTCCCGTTTCTCTTGCGCTCATCCCTCCACCGCCTCCTCCGCCGCTTCTTCCTTCCTTCCTCACGCTGCTTCTGGCACCAGACAGCCAGCCCGGGGGCGAGGGACTAGTCAAGTGTCCGAAACAACCGATCACCCAAATCTGGAGAGCTTACGCCCTGTGCCGGATAATTGCGGTGCGCCTCCCTCATCCCCGAAGTGGAGACGGGAACGGGAACGGGAACGGGAACGAGAAGTCCAATTAGACTCCGAGTCAATCAGCCTCTCCGGAATTTCAATCTTTACTTTCCTTGGCATGAAGCAAATCCCCTCATCCGACAACCGTAACCCGGTATTTCAGAACCGATAATCGCTACCGGTGACCAATAGCTGATCGCTGTAAAATTGATCTCTGTACGTGGCCGGAAATCTAAGCTAAACCGTTCTAAAGCTCGCGATCGACGGTAAAAAGATATCGGTTCACTCCCTGAAACATTTTACGAACTTTTACCCGACGAAATAAACGATTTATCTCCATTCAGAATAGGCAGACTAGGTAATAGTAGTTTTCGACAGAAGAAAATGGACCGACTTTAGGGACCAGTCATTGAAATTCACAATTCATGATTTGGAGTACTTCTTGGAGGCCATTCCTATACAATTCGAGTTGTGAAATGGTAAATTGAGAGGATTTCGACACAGAATATGGAATAATTGAATGGATTTTCATTTGACGTATTGGCCTCGCACCCTATGAAACTCGGAGTTTTCGAATGAAAATGGAAACTCGCTAGCTCCTGCTGCAGCCTGCGCCCGGCCAGCCGGATCACCGCAAAGTGATTAAAAGTTAAACGGATCACAGCGATGGGATTCTGGCCTATGTACAGTGTTCTCGGAAATTGATATTTCTTCCACCTTGCAGCGTGAAGCTTATTGGTATATTTATACTAAGTAGCTGAACAATTCCCATTAATTGAAAACGATAAGCTGATCTGTGCATCAATTGCCCGTAATGCTCATGGATTTATCTCATGCAGTTAAATTTCGTCCGGGATATATATGAAAATTGTCAATATTCTCCTAGCTCATTGGTCACCTCTGATACCCCAATGATCCGGTCAGTACCCATTGTTTTGACTAAACAATAATTTACAAAATTTATGTTTACCCGAATTTCTATTTACATAACTTCATAGCGCAAGTCGCTTAAAAACTACTCGGATCTCTCATTATTGTTAACAAGTACACACGATTGTATGAATCAGCTTACAAAACATTCACCCGAACGAAGATCATACCACACAGTGCACACTTAGCAAGTCACTCGTATTGAAGTCAGCAAGAGGAATTATTCTAAACTCTTACGTTACCAATCACTTCAATTACCATAAATTCGGGTCTGTGGAAAATTATAGTAAACAACACTTGGCTCGAGTCACTAACACCGCTCAGTTCGCACAAGTTAGCCACTCTGACTATAGAGCTTCAACGGGGTCGAGGGAGTTCCAGCTAGTATGGTCAAGTGTAATCTGGAGAGCATCTGCCCTTTGGCGTACGAGATGGCAAACTTTGGAGTTTCACAGTGGTCAAGTTAAGCTGAAACGTCGTTTCATGGTGTGTTGAGAACCTGTACTTAGAGGCCATCATTATTGTATACAATGAACCGCCAGTGTACGGAAGCTTCTGAAGGCTTTCACGCGATGCCTGCAGTTTACCTACGAACGAATGAACAAGAAACGTATCGCAACAAATCCAAACAGATTGTTGCCTCGTGAAGATATTTCGAAACTAAGCAGTACCGCTAGTGTTTTGAACAGCGAACCGTTATAATTTGTACTTTGCTCACAACCATGACTTACGTTACGTACTATATGGTGTTTGCCTTAATCCGGTCGAGTGATCATGAGCCTGGATAACAAACTTTCTCTACGGGGGTGAAATCAAAGTAGACCTTTCATCAGACGATTTGATTGCGCTAGGCTGCCGGTGATGGATCTTGATTAGGGTTCGCAAACTTTACCTTTAGTATTAATGAGGACCGCTAGTGGTAACAATAATCTAATGAGTTTGATTTAGTCGTTCCGGGGGGAAGGAGTTTCGTCTGGACCACGGTTTTGTTCGATACGCTGTCGAGTTCCTTGGCATCTATCTTCTTCGACTTTTTTTTTCTCCTCTCTGTTTAGAAAATGCTGTTATTCATCCACCCTTCTATATGAACTTTTTGATAGATAGAGGATGTTGAAAATCCTTGGTAAGATAAATGTCACAAAGTTTAAGATTAGTTACTATTGACGGGAGATTTTTTCTCTGTGTCTCTTTTTTTCATTCCCTTATTTCCTCTCATTCTTCATAAACTACATCGCGGACCTGAGAGATCCCTATCGAGACTTATACTTCTTTGAGAACACTTTGATTTGTCGCAATCGTATATATTCGAACCCGATGACAGAATATCCAAGTCTTAATTTCAATTTTATACCCTGTGTCCGTGCCCGCACTTTGTGAATTCTCTATAGTTTTGATAGAGAGAGGAAAAAAAAAGAGCCATACGTTACCGTGGTCTATATTTTCGGACTTATTGAGTTATCGCAGGCTTTAATATGAAAGAGAGTGGCAACTTTTCCGAACAAGATTCTCAGGAGAGAGTGGTGTCGGGTCCAAGGCGCGGACCTATGGAGAAAGAAAAGCCTTCAGGGGAACTTGCGAGCTGAATTCACGATGGGCGAGAACTGGATGTCAAAAAGAATGGAGGAGCCATACTTTCGCAAGGACTGAAGAGTTTTTGTGACCTATAGCTTGTTCGCACCCCCGTCTTTCTGGATGCTCTGTTGATTCAGGAACGTCTCAATAACAGGAAGAGGATGAAGAAGAAATTCTTTCTCGTCTTAAGCTCAAGCTTCCCGCTTTTGCGGACAAGCTTTTTGCTTCCATACCCCTTAAATCACAGGCACCCGTCTGCAGTTTGCACTTTGACACAGTTCTCGGTTTCCCTGTCGACTCGCGCGTTATTCCGCGAATTCCAAATCCACTCTGCGCGTTACGCACTTTACACACCAGCGTAGTGTCGGGGTTCCTTGCGGGAAACCCTAACACCCTTTCCTCGACGGCCCTGCACCCCGTGAATTACTGTGAAATGCCTGTCGCGCTTTTTTGACCGCATTCGGTGCTCTCCCATTTTTTTTCTTCCAGACACGTTTCAGCAATTTTCAACGCCAGGCTGAAGATGAAACCGGTACAAGCACTCGATATCCTATTCGAAACGAGACATTCCACCGAATCTGAAACCTCTTTCCATTACGTTGTTAATTACAGAGAGGTATTCCGGTACGAAGCATCCTCAGGTTGAACATCTTTGTGAAAATTAACTAAAAAAGATAATGGAAGAAGGGAATGGGTTGTATTCGGTTCACAACACAGCGTGAACACCAAAAAGTTCAGTGAATGTTAATGCTCCGATCCTATCTCGTGATTAAAAGAATCAACTTTCAGGTATTATTTCAATTTGAGCTTTATCTTTGAGAGTTTGTTAAGGATTTTAATTAAGATTGTACTTGATTACGGTATAAATACCGTCCTCTTTCGGATTCTTTGAGATCGAGGTACTAGGAAAGTAGCCGTGCACATTCCCTCCCTGCTACTTCCGAAAATTTATTTTCCCTTGATCCCGTTGCGTCAGCCGGAAGGGCCATTTAATTAGTTTCCAACGTGTTTGTCACTTCCTCGATACACTAAGTCCTTCATACCGCCGCTAACGATAAGTTGTCGTTTTCGAGCCCCTTCAAATCCACCAGCTGCCAATACGCATCTTGTACATATCGTATACATTGCAATCACTCGTTTCCAGGTAACAGGCCATTGCTTTGCATACCGTCCCCGCAAAGCCACTTCTCACGGTAGATCAAGATGGCACGGTATATTCGTATTTGTATTTGTATAAATGTATACCGATGAAAATACCGATATAGGACCGTTTGCCGCCTATCGAAGGCCTTCGATTCCATCGCGTTGCACGTATATTCCCCTTCTGCGTCGACCCAGTCTTGCTCCTTCGCTCCTTCCTTCTCCCTTTCTGTATTTCACGGTGGCTACGTGTTCGCGCCCACTAATGTCTCCTTACTCTGGTAATTTAGAGTGGCAGCCGCTCCGACTTCAAATCGGCTGCTTTAACCTGATTCCCGAGGGGTGATCTACCGCCAATCAAAGAGACATCCAGCCGGTAGACCTTTTCCGGGTTAACGATGTTACGTCGTCCGAATGTTATCAATATGTGATCGCCGCCATAACCCAACGATCGACCTTTCACAGGCATGCCTCTAACGAGGACGAGGGCACAAAGTAAATGCCCGTAATACATCCGAAATCCCTCTCGTATCTACGATACACACGCACGTTATACGTGCGCGTGTGCATATTCGCAACGGCCGGGGAAACACAGCATCAGCAATTCGTAGAGCACTCATAATAACAGCTACTGTTCGCTAGTTTTCCCGTGATTATACTCCGCTCTGCTACAGTGACTCGTTTCGCTCTCATGATGCTCGCAATGTTGCATTGAGCTGATCAGCGAGAGGCTCTGTTTACCTCACGCTTTCTAGGCTACTCACGTGTATCGTGCATATAGGTATGGTTCAAACACGAGTGCGAATGAAACCGCAATCAAGCTTAAGCTTTGGATTTAGTAAAATGGAAGCACTATTCGACGGTTTGCATACGTTGCAAATCAATTATATCTGCTTGTTCCGTTCTGTATTTGAACAAAGTTTCTATTCTTTGGACTTTGAAGTGGTTCTGTACTCACGAGAGCAAATTTTATCACCGCGCTTTTTTATACGATAGGAATTTTCCGTATCAGCAGGCAAGCGATTCATGTACTGGAAATCTTTGACACTGCTTTTACGCACGTCTTTTCAAAATTCGGAAAGCTCACGATTCAATAATGCTGGTAAAGTCGGATTTGCTGATTCGCGTCGCTTAGTCTCGTTGACAATCAACTGAAATCGACCGCGACAAGATTCTTCAGCCCCGACCAGGATCGTCAAAGGTCTGAAACGGACCAGGCTCTGCGTATAAATAGATGGTAGGAGAAACACTAGTTGATTTAACGAGAACAGCTGAAAACACCGGATGAGGATTTGGTGGATCGTCATTACCATTGTTTAGCACAAAATCAGTCCCTCAAATAACATTTACTTGTCAGTTGTACAGTTACGTGGCAGGGGATCAAGGGATGGAACGGGTTGGCATACATATGTCTGAGTAATCGGAAAATACGAGCAGAACTGGCTCGAGTTTCAGATACGGCTCGTTTTTTACATCCGAATGACAATACGTCCAATCTATTGTGAATCTCATGCACTTAACCAATATAGATCTTGGTATGAAAAATAAAGACCGAGTTGAGGTGAGAGAGAAAAAGAGAATGAAACGTTTCCATGCGAGTTTCCTCCGTAATGGCAAGTCCACCCGGATGAGATAGACGCGCAAATCACGCGGTGCAATATTAATGGTATATGCGCGTTATAACGGTGTATAGTATTTATGATTATGGGGCTTTTCCAAGACAGCCAGTATTTTGAAGGTGCTGCGAAATGAAGTGGAGAAGAAAAGAAGGAGGTTTTCCCTCTCCGCTGGCCCCGCCCCGCTTTCCCTCCCCCATTCACCTTCCTTCTCGCCATGGAACAACGCAAAGCTCTCTCAGGCGTACATATATTACGCTTGCTCTGTCCCGGTCCGCTCATCCCGTTTTGGCATAGACCCCTCACTCCCCCCGTCTCACTTCCGCTCCGTTCTGTTTTCTCTTCTCTTTCCTCGTTTCGCCCTCAGCTACGTCAAGGCATTCAGCTCTGCAGGAAGGGTCTCGATATTAGTCGTTCTGTCCTCTGCTTAACCCCTTTCGCACCCCACTGCACTCATTTGGGCGTAAGCGTTTATTTAACTGTAACTCCCGTGTTAATCGAACGATACACACTTTCATATTCCGGTTGCTTCGACGACTCGACGGCACCGTCTCAATTCAAGAGTACGGACCAAACGAAATCTCTTCATAGTTTGAGTCGAATAATTTTATCCCCATTTGTAGGATTAACTTTTTTCTTTCAAATGTCGAACTATAGTGAAAGTCCCGCATCAATTGCAGTTGAACCCGACCAGCTAAGAATTGGGGCGGCAGAATCGACTGAGGTTAAAAATAATTGGAAAGGAATGATGATGGGGAGAAGAAAGAAGAGTAAGGGAGGTACCGAGAACGAGAGAACTGGAGAACCGCGAGTAGAGTTGCGGAAAGGCAATCACAAAAGCTGATTGGCCCCACAAGTGGTTGATTAGAAGTCGATAAAGTAGAGCACCGTTCCCACGTTGACCTCCTTTGGTTCGACAACGAATTAGGTATAATACGATCGGACGGTAGGCGTTTTCAATCAGCGATGTAAACACGTTATTTGCATAACGGTACAACTGTAATTATATTGAGAATTGGGAATAGAGAACCGAAGCATAAATCCTCCGCTTACGCTCCCCGGCTTCCCACAGGACCGTTTGTTTTACGAGTCTCATATATAATTCGTTGACAGCTGGTTTATACAGGCACTATATACTGTACCGAGGCGGCCGCTAGTGCCACTGCTGGTGCACCCCAAATTTCCATGTTTTATTCGCTCTGTTCAAAATCTAACCTCTGCGGCCATTCGCGGCGTGCACAGTCTGGTCAGAGAATAGGTCAAGCGCTGTTTAGCCACATCCACAAAGAGCGGAGTGGTTACCATGCAGCCCTCCGGAAACAACGATTCACGGCATATCCGCCCTGAGTGTTTATGTCGAGGATAATAATTATAGCGTTAAAATAATTGCGCACTACCTCAATTTATTCATACGTAAAAGGATTGCCTCCGGCACCCGAGTCTTGGCTCGACCTCGTTTTCGAATGATTACGCTTCCGATATGATGTATGTATCGATGCAAGTTCCCACCTCTCAATCTCGCTCTATGCACGGCTCCGTGTATTTCTTTTTATTTTTCTCAAACCGCGAGAAAACCTCTCTGTCAGCCACGACTTTATACCAGCACAGCTCTGCTGCTCGCACGTTTTACATTATATCGATATATACTCGCGCGGAAAACTCGGATGGGATATTTACAGGAGATAGAGCAATACTTGATGGATATCTTTGTTGTCACGCTCCATCTCGGAGAATGCGACAATCAATGCATTCCCAATCAGTCTCGAAGTCGTCCGTAAGAGTGCTTTCTTGTCGTTCTTCCTCTTTCTTACACTTCACTCTTGGCTTGATGATGAAATGAAGGAAAAGATAAAAGAACCCCAGAACTGTGGAGTGAAAATATTTTCTTCCGTACATTTTCAAAAGTTAATCTCGACAACGTTGTCGCTGCAGGCAATTGAGGGATCCTTGCCCCGGGTGGTGTAGATTGAAAGGACCAATAGAGGATACGGCATAAGGTGTGTTTGCGCAGGACGTCAATTCCGGGGAAAGATTTTACCCCTAGGGTAAACAAGGTGAGCCTTTGGACCCAATTAAACTGGATTAGTCGAGCGCCAAGAACTATCAAAGTAATTCGTAGAGACGTGGAACCGTAAGACGTAGCATTGTTTCCACCGTTTGACACGACTGGGTGAGAGCTGAGAGATCACGGTTAAGGACCGAAACCGTGCTGATAAATGCCCGGAGTTCTGCGAGGCTTCTTCGTCGATCGATGCGTCGAGCTAATTAGTCACTGTTGCAATTAGACCGCGCGGTCAGGAGACTCTACCATATTTGACCGAACGAAAGAAGCAGAGATTTAAGGTACGTCCACCTTTACGCAGAGATGACGGGAGACTCGATTATAAATTTAGGGAGAGATACACCGTCGAATGTAGAACGGGGCGGTGTATTCAGCTAAATATCATTCTTGTCTTGGTCTTTACTGACTTCTGTGTGATCTGTGTAGCCACACACACACGGATGCGGAGTACAACCACATAGATAAATCGTCTGAGTCAGGTAGGTGAACGTAGCGCACGTGACCCAACGTAGTGTAATAACTGCGGACATTACGAAGAACATTTTGGACCGCAGACCGTTCGTGGTCGACACGGAAATGTGGATGCTGGCGTACGTGGCGGCTACATATGCCTCCATAACTATTCTTCCCTCTCCGTCTCCAGCCCACCCTCGCGCTCCCAGATTATACGTTATGCACACGCGGCATGTGTGTACGTGCAAACATCCACTCGTACATCGCATGCATCCTCGTAGGTTGGTGCTTTGGCGCGGGGTTCTGTACCGTCACATAAAATATTCCTCACAAGCCCGCGGTTTCACTACGGAATCTATGGAGCACCTGTAAACCAGTTTAAGTACCTGACTTCTTCCACCATCGATAAAAGTTTCTATCCTTCTTAGAGATAATGGCCCCTACGACGATTTATATGGATACATAACGCCTGGTCTCGGGGGCATCTTATACATGTATTATACCTCTATGTCTAGCCATCGCTCCTGTATTGGCATCAATTATCATTTTGATGTCCTTATGTTCCCTGTAACGGTAAACATGGTTCTGGATTCTAATGCGTCATGATTATAATACTCTTCGTGGTACAATGATATAATGGTACTTCCGAGTCGTGAGTACTTTTTGTTTTCCAGCGAACGTTCCACGCGTATTATAATCTGTACACGCGGTGCAGGGTGAAATTAGACCTGGTGAGTTCGCCAGTCCTAAATAATTCATATTTAACAGTAGAGAGCATCCATATTCATTGGGCCGAGTCGTGTGGCTATGTGGGCTTTGCTGGTGTACATAGCGAGCCGAAATTAGCGTTTATTTACCTTGCGAAAGGAGCCGGTGGAACGGAAGGTTCAGAGATTCTCGGTAATGTCTTTGCCTGCATCTCCATTGGTCGGTGGCTCCCGTATTTCTGCTTCGCGGAATGTCGAAGAATGGGGTGAAGCTACAATCAAGAAAGCACGCGACCATTCTTGGGCTCCAAGCTCTGCTGTGGGGGCTCCGGAAAGGCGATCTTCCACCCATTGAGTCCCGCCGTGCTTAGGTGAGTCTCTTGCACGCCATTCGGAGATAATCATAACAACATCTTGAATCGTCCTTGGTACAAGCATTTCCCGAGTTTTGTCAAAGCGCAGATTATTTGGATGACGGACGATTGCTCGAACTATTGTATTATTTTTATAGATAGCGAACTATGATCTGAGAAATTATTTTTTAAAAAAAGACGCCTGGACCCTGTGAAACGAGCCATGGCTCCACAATGCGACGGAATTCGAATCGTCACTGATACGAGTTTGAAACCGTTTGAAGAAGTATAAGGTTATGCACGACGATCAGTCCAAGTGCAATATTCAAAGAGATCCGAATAAGTTACACCAGGAACGATTTAAGTGGAGCAAAGTTTGACTCGTAAGACTGTTAATGTTTCGTTTCAGAATTTTATATGAGAGCTGTTCTAACCGTAATGACGTTGAACTTTCTTCTCAGAAATTAGTTTTGAAAGCAGCTCGCATTGCTCCAGTTACATCCGATCTTGTACAACGTGTACTCGTATCTGCGTTACAACTTGATCGCAATGAAAAATTCTATGATTAAAAAGCAATTCTCACGATACCATGATACTATAGGTATAATATTTTGATTACAACTTTCATTCTATTTCCTCTCGTTGTACTGCAACTTGCTGTGGAGGTGAAATATATTCACCGTTGATAGGATTATTAATTTGTTGATTTACGTCCAATCTGAAATCTCGCCAACTGGCGCGGTCAATATTGTTTAAAATATATAAATCTGTCAGCAATTACTCGGCTGATATTGGCTGAGAGGGTGGCTCTTCGAACCCCCGACTGTCTGCCGCGCCGCTCTCATCCCTTTGCATCCTACGCAGCAGTTGTTCGGTATTAATTGCAAAATTTCATGGGACAGAAATCAAACAGTGTATTCTCGTTATAATGATAAAATTACACAATTAATTTCACACCCTTGCGCGTGGTAGTTACGTGCAAAATTGGCCAGCCAGTCCGACCTCTCGTTTCCTCTCTCACTCTCTGCGGATGTGTATTGATTTTATCATTTGCTGTCCTTTCGTGATTGTCCTCACCGTATTTGCGTATACAAATATAGACGTATAACACACGAATTCAATCGATTATACAGACTTGTTCGTCATCTTTTGATGTTCAAGATTCGAACATCGCAATCAATCACGCGCGTGTGGTTACTTGTGCAATGTTATAACCCGACGAAAGAACATATGTTGGAAACGAATGTGAAAATCATTGACAAAGTAAACGCTGTGCGTTATCTATGCGAAAATGGATTCAGTCTGGCAAAAGTAAGACGTGTGGCGTCCTCTCATCCGCCTTATGCCGCAAAAAAGATTAAACCGTACCACAGTATTAAAGGGTCTTCTGACGTAGCGCCAAAGCAGTCTGAAAGACACCTCGTATCGCCGGGAGGCAATATACCCAAGATAAGCTCCCCGGATTCCGGATTATTTCGAGAAAGATGCGGGGGGGTTTTGGCTTTTTACACAGCGGGCGGTCCTGTAAGGCGGAAGAACGTGGCTTTGGACAATTGCCTCGAAACAGAAGGGATTTGATACGCTTTTGAGTAAGCCGAATTTACGGTGTCTTAAAATTAGATACCCTCGCTCATTGGCATCTACAAACAATCGGACGATACGTTAATCGTTTATGGTTTAAATATTTGAGATGAGCGGGGGGAAAAACACGACGAGGAAACGGGGAGTGGATAATGGAGACGTTGCGGTTAGATTCATCCTAGCGGAGTCATTACCGGTGACTATCAGCTATATTATCATCGGACTAGGAAAAACCATGGGCTTGAATGCGAATGGGTGGAGAAGCGTCCATGAGGGAGTCGTCAAGGCATTCGAACTGAAGATTAAGGGGGAACGTCGTAATTATGTTAGGCGCAATGGCTGCTTTCGAACGACCGTGAATGACTCGAGAACGTTAGTCGAACAAAGTGTCTCTATAAATCTAGGCGGGTATAGGGTGCCCTCTTGTTCGTAAATTTCTGCGAACCTTTGTGCATCTGACACTGTCAAGGGGCAGATTTTTCTCCACCTCTTCTGTTTATTTAACAAAATGGAAACATACAAGAATCTGTGGACTGTACGCAATATCCTACGGCGAGTGTCAGCGATCGCTGCACGTATTATTTCTGCTGCACCTTCGTGCATCGCAACTTGCGGTTGCGCATCCTGTTGGGAAAGCAATCGATGGTAATTTCCTTGGTATTGCGTTTACTCCGGCTTTTAATATTGAAATTCCTGACAATACGGTGAAGTGTAATCTCCGCCAGGATAAGAGATTCCGTAGGTTCTAGACAGACACACACACACACACACACACGGATACACGGACACACGGACAAATACCGAATCGAAAGAAAACGCACTTAGCTTGAAAGTAAACTCGGTTAGGCGTTCGTAGTGTACGATTGATCTACAGATTCTCAAACGCTCTCAGTACAACCGATTTTGCGCGTAATAGCCGACCAGAAGGCAATTCTATTTCCGCGAGGTATCAATGAAACTATTTTATGTTCCAGCCGAGAACTCTGGCCGTTGGAACGATTGGAGCTGAGCTGCAGCTATCACATGATCCGCCGGGATATCCTGAATCCGAATATATCCTCGGACGAGTACGAAGACCTCGGCAAAGAATCGCCCTGTGCAAGGTTCTGCGAAAGTGGATATTGAAATTGGCCCCTATTCTCATATCCGGGGGTCATTCGGGGACCGAGCAAATCAGCCCGAGCCTCAAATTCTGCAGCGAATAAAAAGACATGACTGAGGAAGCTGAGGATTCGTATCGAATAATGATATAACATATTGACGCGAATGTTCGTGTTATTGTAAAAAGAGAAAGACGCAAATGAACTTCTTGATATAGACACTGAACGAGCTGCTTGTAGTTGGAGTTATTCAATTAATAACAGTAGCTTAATCGATCCATGTAAATAATACATTACGTACCACCAAGGGTACGTACATTTATACGTAACTAACAAAAATTGTCAAATTTCTACGTCTCGCTTGTTGTTAATTGATATTTATTCTAATTGACGACAAGTCCAAATTTAATAAATATCATCTCTGTACAGCTTCATGTCTGGACTGTTTGAGCTCGCGGAGCTTGCTGTTTGCGAGTAAATATTAATCCCAACATTTGCAGTGAAATATTTTAGAAATACGGTATGAGATTACGGCTTGTACCTTCTTTATTATTGTGGGTTTTTGTTCGATCACTTTTCACTGGATTATGTTTAATCATATTTGAATGACCAGATCGAACTGCAATAGCTGTTTCAGGGTGAACACAAGTAAAAGGGTATTCTAATTAATCACTGAACTGAAAACTTCTCTCAAATCCAATTTGTGTCGTATATTGAAGTATTGTCGCTTGAATATAGGAATAATTTAGGTATGATTTCATTTTTGGCAAAAGCGGATAAAAGTAATTTACGATTTCGTTCGTGAAATTTATCGGTACAGGTTACCACTGGGTCACTCTTAATGGTATGCGCAGTGCTTTGTGGTGTACAGTAAATACTGCAAACGCATTTACCGTCAGTGGTTGAACAGTTCCAGTAGTTTCGTGATTTTGGCACGGCTAATTTAAATCCCATTTGGAATATCTGACGTTCAACGTTTTACAATTATTTATGATTTAAAGGCGCGCAGTTATCTAAATTTGACCTATATCTCAAATTACACTAGCAGCACTACTCGCAATCACGTCTACAAAACATCTATCTGATAGAAACACGAAATTCCCAATCAGATTGCAATCTAGTGACAGAATTACGGTAGATCTTGATTGTCAAACTACATAGCACAATGCCATTCCGTATCACGCTGATTGGACATTCATGCAAAAGGTCATGCTAATCAATTAGGAATTTTACCGAAAAGGATGCTATTTTCGTTATTTTCAATTCTGTGGTATCTGTTATCAATCATCGGAACAATCAGTTGTAGCCGATGATATTGCGTTGAATACTTTCTAATCATTATTTTTTACATATTCCGTAATTGTAAGACATCGATTTGGTGCAAGACGTGAACCTCTTTTCAAAAATATTGAGCACTCAACTGACTTCAACAGTTAAAGTTACTGCAGTCGGGCAACTTCGAATTACAATTCTAAGTTGAAACAATCTCTTTTGTCTATCTTTCAATATCACGAAAACTACTCCGTGACTAGTATATATACTATTTTAGCGGTGCGGTATAAAGAGATATTTTGATAATAAATTTTATATATCTGTTGTCAAGTCAGTGAAATTCTTGAGATACGTCTAGTGAAGAAAAAAAAAAGTGAAAATCAGTTCGATTCCGGTAATCAGACATGTTATTTGACATTAGTGATATTTACACGTACTGATATAGTTTGCTGATAAGAGTAAATAGAGTAGAGAGTGTCAAACACGCATAATGATTTAATACCCCGGTAAAACTTATTCACTTTGGAATACTCCGATCAAATGAAGACTACGTATTATTCAATACTATAAGATGTAATATAATTATAGTGTAAAAAAGACAATGTACATATTATATTATACCTACCCCGAACACTATCAGCTTTCAGTATCCAGAATGATCGACGATAGAGGTAGATAAAGAAAATTTGAGCCAGACTCCAACGATTCGAAAAATGATATTTTGTAGATGTTAGACGCAACCCGTAAAGAATATTAGTGATAATTTTGAAATGTTAACCTTGACATAATAGTTTTTATATTCAACTTATAGGCATAAAATACGATGATATCTTGACAAGTGTGTAATTTATCGATGAATGAATGAAATACTCACCCACAATACTCAGTGCCTGCTTATTTACGTCTAATAGAAATTCAATTTGTCTTATGATCGACGATGGATATTCACGAAACTTCGAAAGACAACGATAACACTGCTTCATTCATATCACAGTGATAACACCTTGCTGTTAAATTTACCGTTGAAAAATTTGAGGCCTCGCGCAGTTAGACGACAATTGTTGCTTCTTCGTTTACATACAGACGTAAAATATTCAAGTGGAAATAAATGCCATAATGTGTACACGATTACAGCAAGGCGTGAGCCGTAGTTTCCCCATATGTAGTTTGATATTCGATTCTGCAATCCCCGCACTTACGTCTAAACAGCCGCGTTACACGTTTTCCGATTTATCGACAAGATAACAAATATATGCGCGATCTCGTCTTCTGGCTGTATAGCGGTGGGCGATACGGTGTACTTGAATTATAAGATTAAAGGGATGAAAAACGAGCTTCTATATTTTCCGTGCAATATAATTAAAAAATGGTTAAAGGTTTATAGGAAGGATGAAGTAAAACCAAAGTGAATATAAATGATGTTTGTAAATATTTGTTGTCATGCATAAAACTTGTTAGTTATACGGGGTGATCGGGAAAAGATGGCTGGTTTGATTTTCGGGAAAATTTTGGCCGATTCAAACCATTGTAACACAGTAACGTCGTTTACGTCATTCGCTTATTTTTATAGCCTGTACGGTGAGCTATGATGAATTTAAACGTAAGCCTGATTCTCGTTCACCCGGTATAACAAAAGCGTATGATTATAAAACTTTTATTGTTCTCACTGCTCTTTAACGTCTCAAATATTTAATTACTGCTATAAACTATAGTAGTACATGTATGTATAGAAAATGTTATCATGCAAATTAGTAATCCTATCACGTAAGAACCAAAGAAAAAAAATTGTCTTTGTATATTTAATCTGAACGCAATGTGTATATAATAGAGTAAATAAGATCTGACATAAATTTCAAAAAATTCCCAGTGTGCGATTTCTACACATTTTTCAAAGCTCCGCTGGGAAAACGTTTTTTTTTCACTCCTCACATCTGCGTTCGTTGCAACTTACCGCTTCAATCACTTTAATGTTGTTACCGTTCACGTGGCTTTTTTCAACATCGAAATTGTACATATATAACGTAATACGCGTTGTACTATTATCATTATTATCATTATTAATATTAGGACTTGTACCGACTGAATACTCATCGATGTATCCATTAATCTGTAACGGTGTGTATGTACGTATGAAAAAAGAAGAAGAAAAGTCAGAGTTCATAGGATTGAGAAGTCATGAACTTCAATCACACTTTTCTTTCTTACAAAACCGTCACGACGTTGTGCACTAAGCAACTGATTTAAGATGCACACGCATCGTTGTATCTCACAGGAAGCAATTACATGAAAATCAATTCCTATTGCGTGAATAATTTAGCCTTGCTCATTTAGTCGACCCGTATTAATATTGTATTGTAAAGTAATGTAACAAGATTCACGACAAATAATAAAGATTTCTAGTTATTACTTGATTTCTAATCAATTGTTGCACGAGGCTTTCAATATTTTCAACTATTCATCCAATTTTCCCTTTACTCTAAAGCTACGATTAAGAATCAAAGTCTGCAACATTCACGAAGACAGTTAGAAACGTCTCGCGTAAAACGGGTGTAGCTAATCATCACTCACGTAACACGAAATTCGGATGCCCACCTGTGCCTGGACATGTTCATGGATGAGTAGAGGATGCTCGTTCATCGACTCGCGGACTCGAAGCGGGGTGGCATTGCACAAACGATGGGCAATCGGCCCATCGCAATGCCCATTATTTTGGAGCGTTACAGCACTCGACTCGAGCCAACAGGGCTGAGTCAAGAGCGGTGTAACACGGCTGCTGTAAGCCATGTAACAAGGTAAATCTGAGAGGATGGCCTGAGCGAATTGTACCGATCCGCCTGCACGCCTGACGCCTGTTCATATCGCAGGACCATTAAGGACTCATCACTGTTCCTGTATAAGCTGAATCCAAAAGCGATTCTCTATGATTGCGAACAGTTGATGATATTCATCTCTCGGTTTGGAGATAACGAGAGCGATACTATAACTGCGAAAATTTGGAACGAAATGATGGAGTGTTAATACACCTGCGTACTAAATTATTTCGCGATAATGACGACGTGACTGTCGCTTATCTGTTGTTTCTCCACTTCCTGGCACCCCTCATTAATTAGCTTTCGACGAGAAGTAAACAATTATTTCTTGCAATAATAGAAAGTTTCATCGACCCCTGACTCAGTGACCCCACTCGGAACGTTTCGATCAATCGCATTACTCTTGGAAAAACAGGAAGTTGAGATAACAGAGACAATTTACCGCTTACGCTTTCTTATACAGATTATCGCGATGAAACGATAGTCCCGTTGCATCTTGAGAAATGTGTTAAATTTTTTCTTACCACCAGATATCACGGATCAGAGATAAAATGCTGACAGACAGTGAGGTGTGGACGAAACGTTCGCGTATCTCGAACTCCTACCCCTTTCATTGGCGAGTTTTCTGGCCAGCGGCAGCAGCTATACATGCATCTATTGGCATTATCGCTCCAACGGATGAGCGGACACAGACAAAAATAGGCACCTCGACCGTATGTTCGCTTACGACACGTCAGCGGTGTTGACAGAATCCTATTAGTCAAGGGAGGTGTGATGTCTGATAACGTAACTCGATGGTCAGACCTTCCAGTGCAGGAAGCTTACGTCCCGGTGGACACACGTGCGATCCGCGTTCATCCGGACATTGACCTTATACTTCACCGAATTACAGCGATAGGTATAAATCGGCGAAAGTGGCAATGAAAACAGAAAATAAATCGTTCGGCTTTAGTTTTGAAATGTGTTGTTGCACCGCTACTATCGAGTGGAAGGTTAACGGGACTCCAAGCCAAGTGAGAAATTTCATTATTCATGTTATAGATAAACTTCATGAAACAGCTCCACCGGCTGATCCATCAAAACAAAGAATTTGGCACCGAATTCTCTTATCCCTCACCTCTACAGCCCTAAGGTGGAGGGATATATCCAACATTCGGGGAGTAAGGCCGCGGGGCGAGAGAGAGACAGAGAGAGAGAGAGAGAGAGAGAGAATGAGAGCCTTGCCTTTCTGATTTTTCCATTATTTCGTGTCCCCTGTTCGCCCCATTCTCCTCGCTTTTCTTATTCGCTTTCATGAATTATGAAATAAACCTCAAAGATATCGTCCCCTCCGTCTACTCACCCGCGTCTTTTCCCATTTCCACCTTTCTCTCCTGGGGTGGAGGAAGAAATCGCTTTACAAAAGAGCCGTCGGTCCATCGTGTTTCATACTTTTTCGTAAATGTTAGAAACGAGCTTGCTCCACGGATAAAAGTATAGTTTCATCCAAACCTATTATCGCCTGAATCGTATCTAATAATATAACTCTACACATATAGGGGTAGGACGGGCTTACGGATCGTTGGAACCCGTTGTACGTTTCGACTGTACAATAAGTTTGAAATTTGTTTAGGGTGACCAAATTTGAAATTTATCAATGAAAGTCGATGTTACTAGTTTTATTTTTCCTTCGTTTCCTGTTGCTGAGGGAAACAGTGAGCATTCGTCACGAGCCACTGAGCATTGCTGAAGTAGTGCAACGATCACTAATATGTCTCAGTGACATTGGCTGAATCACAAAGCATGATTTGGATTGATGGATAGTCATTTATCCCAGTTAAACCGATCGCTGTTCATTCCCTTTATATTCCACGAACTTGGATAATCCCCGATTCAATACCAACTAATTCGAGGACTTTACTCGAGAGCTGATCAAACAGGGCTTAGCGCTTTAATTAAAGTCTCTTGTGAATCAAATAGCACGACAGAGTAAAAATTTCTCGCTTCTCCGGCTATCCGCATGAACATACAAATTATTGAAAATCATTAAGAGTTTGTCGTAGAATTTGGAATGTCAAGCACAGTGCTTCGGCTTAATCTTGTGTGATGAAGTTGGCGGTAAGGGTTCCGTAATTTGGGGAGCGTGAAACCGCGCTATATGCAAACAAAGGAAGCTGTAATAACGGTGTAATAAGATTTAGATGACGGATTTTCACCCAGAGGTGGAAAGGTGCGATATAATTCGATGAAATTTGTAAAATGGCTAGTGCAGACGTCACCGTCTTATTGTTCCCGGGCGAGCGACTGTGGTTACGTAGGAAACGGGCGAGAAGAGCCAAAGCAGCCGGGAAAAGGTAGAAAAGGTGGAGATGACGGCTGCAAGACAAAGGAAGTACCTGCTTGAAAACAAGTCGAGCAGCTTTGCAGGAACGAAGTGACAAATAGTTGGCAGGCGTTATTATATCAAGTTTTTCTGCGAGGGAAAAGGACGAAGACAGAAACGAGAGTCTTTCTTCGATTTCTTACACGAGCCTGTGGGATAAGAACTTTCTCAGCGTAATTGATTTCGTATATAAAATTTCATCAATATTCATCGGCACAGTTGCAAAATAACGAACTTTTTCTTCTTTCTTAGCAAGCATCCTTCGGCCGAACTTTTAAGATTGATGAATAATCGTTGTATTAAATTATCTCTTTTTCTCAGATATAATATGCATCAGATATACGCCTCGCGAATTCCGACCAGGCCCATTACACCCAGGTGTATCTGCTTTGATCAACCAGGCATGCGTATGTTCCAATTTCACTTCACTGTTAACCGTTAATTACTTCATACCGACCACTACAAGAAGCTCACGATGTGCTCATGTCTTGCACCGAGCCAACACGGTCCTTATACGCTCGTAGGTGCGCCGCTGCAGTGTGCGGTTCATTAGTTGAGTGCTTTACCTTGCACACGGGGGTTGATCATAAATTAGATTTCACCCGTCAGCACTCTTGCTTTATCGATAATGCGTAACTTAGAGCAGCATAGTATCGATAATAGAGCAGGACGCGTAGATCCAGTCTTTATACGCCGGTTGCGTTTGCCTGCACGGAATCCGTCGCGTCTCGTCAGGATGATTCATCTTGGATTCGATTATCGCTGAAGTACCCGCTGGTGCAGCGAGCCCCTTGAGACATAATCCTTGCGCCACGCCCTATAAGGCGAGGTGGAAAAAGATAATGGAGTAACTCGACACGACGTGCCCAGGCGGGCTGGCGGGTGATTCTTGAGTTTAAGTGACACCTTGGTACCGCATGAAGCTAAATTCAATTGGAATTAAATAAACCCATTGGGTATTGGCGATGGCTGGTCGGAGTCCCGGGGGAACCCGGAGGATAGAGCGGACGGAGATAAGGGAAGGAATGGGAGACCGATTCGAAGGAAATTCCCGGCCGCCATGCAGCCTTGTCGGTAATCCGAGCACGCCACACACTAATTACTATTTCCACCGCGCACTCAGCCCATAAGACTGAAATCGTACGTTTATTGAATTTATGGTATGTGCGCGCCGCGTTAAATGTATATCATTGGTAGCGAGGTGGGGCGGCTGGCCGCTAACTTTGCTTCGCAATCCAACTGCGAAAGACATATATTTACGCTATGTCTTTTCGCCCCGATATAGGTTGGGGTACCTAGGGGGAGGTCTTTCATTCCAATGTCTTGCAGAAGCTGGCTGATCGGAATTTCTCCAGCGACGCACGCACCGCGGGCTTTGACTAGGAGTAACGAACCGATGAATCAGCCACTACGTGATGAGGGGTGAAAAACACCCGGCAGTCATTGATTACAAACGCTGAACGAATGCTCGGCCCGAATCGGACACAATATTCTCGATTCTCAGAAATCGCGAATAGATCCTTAAATTAACGGTCTGCTGCAATTAGCGAATCTCTCTGACTTAGCTCATTATTAGAAAGGGGATATAGGATGGGGCGCGGATTTTCTTTGAAACGTCAATCTCGGAAGGGCTCGTTAACCATTGTTTAGTAGGTCGGTCGGTCTGCGAGGGAGGAAACAGGAAACAGGAAACAGGGTGGCTAGCGTGGGAGGAAGAGAGATGTTTGACGAAAATGCGACTGCCAAAGCTGCTCGTCGGCACTGACCGCGGGGCATTTGTGCTCACCGCACCGATTGCCAGTGGACCAGATATTCCGATACCCGCAAATAAACCAGAACCACCAGGAACCCCCTTCAAAACCGTGGACTCGGATTGTCGGTGAAATTCCGGATGACACCCATGATTTTTCATTTTTCACTAACCGTCATTCATGATCGACGTGCGGTTGCGAATCGTTATGGTTAATGAAAATCATCAACGCATCGCGAATCCTCGTTAGTGGAAATACACGAGAGAATCTGAGGAGATGACAGAGGCAGCATAAAAGCTGACTCCGTCGAATAAGAGTTTGTAAGTTTTCGTTATCTCTGGCAGATGTTTGTTCTCGGAGATATATGCGCATGTTTTCTGGATACGGTGAGTTTTTATGGGAGGACAAGCAATTTCGTGTCAGCCGAATAATCCACCCTGGTATAATTAAAAATGAGTCATTCCGTACGGCGTGACTTCAACTACGGCAGATTGTCATTTATTCGTTCGCACGGATTGCTGTACTGGTATAAAAAATGTTACCTCATAGGTGAAGAAAAATGCAGGAACGCCGATCATTCGTGGAATTCTCTCAGTTTTGTACAGCGGCGTTACGAGGAACAAACGTAGGACCGAGGGGGCCGAGAGTAAGCACCCGCGGGCCATTGGGCAACAAATGTATTGAATCCACAGGTCTACGATTCTCAGTGAAGAAGTTGGTATTGCCAATCCAACCAGATAGGATCGGCATTGCGTCTCAGGGATCGCGACTTGAAAGCTCAGGCGTTGCAAAAGACAAAAGCAGAATTCATGCAATGGTTTAGAGCGTAGGCTAAACGTTGAATAACTTTCACTAAGGCGAATTAATTAATCCGTAGACTGACCCAAGCTGGTAGTCGCGACGGCAGCGGCAATATGTCAGGAGAATTCTACCTCGCGCCGACTAAGTAAGTTTCGAACATTAATTTAGTCCGGAAATTTAATTATCGATGCCTTCGTCGCTCTTTGTGTTGCTCCCGGATTTTCGGGTGGGGCAAAGCTCTGAAGAGGTCGAGGCGCGGGTCAGGGAAAGCTGTGAGGTGGCGGTTAGAGCGCAAGAGGTAGCGGAGGGGAACAGGCCGGCACCTTAACGTTTGACGGTCGGGACCTGGGTCTGAAATCCCCCGGGAATCGTACAGGATATCAAAGGCAAACTGATGTGAGTTGAGCCAAGAGCGAAAGAGAGAGAGAGAGAGAGAGAGAGAGTTGGGAAGAGTTGCCGTCCGCCGAGCACGAGGATTGTGGTGAAAAAAAAAAGAAAGAAAAACAAGCCTCGAGGTTGTTTGTGGCAAGTTCGGTCATGGGCAAACGGTAGATCCGCGTCTGGGTGTGATCGGGACTGGACTCGAGTGTGCTCTGCGGAATGGTTCCCATTTCTCCCGTTTAGTAACCTCTGATTGTGTTTACTCCTAAACTGAGATGTCGCCTTTGTGCCTCATGATCCGGAACCTTCTGCTGAACCTGACGCTAAATCCGCGTTAAATCTACGGTAAATTCACGTGGAGAATATTCATTCCTACATTTTGACTCTGCATGGCGAAAGTTTCGTTCACCTGCTCAGCGAAGTAATTTTCGAATCTCTCAATCGCGCCACAGGATTAACAATAATTGTCTCATTTCGTCAGGGAACGTCGGACGGAAAATCAGGGAGGCGAATTTTTCCGAAACTTCAGTACGGGATGAGGCGAGAATCGAAGAGCCCGGATGCGTGAATCACGCACATTACGCTTTCCCTCGTAAATTGATCCTTGGGGCGCCACCGTTTCCCGAGCCTCCCTTCGACGTCCAAGTGACGGGAAATTTGGCTTGTGAAAAGGAATTGAGTGCTCGAAACGCGGATCGTGTCTCTTCATCTCGACGTCGTTTCACTAACCTACTTTTCGAAGCGAGAGAAATCATCTTGTGTCTCCTCGCGTTGGGTTCCAACGAAATCAATCAAATCAGGAATTTCATGCAAACATTACCCGTTATCTAATTCCATTCCATTATATCCACTATACCCACGATAAACTTTCAAGTGGAAAATTGAATCAAATTCACCTGGTGCAGCTTGATTTTTTCGCTACGAAATCTGACTTGCACCCTTTCGCGTCTGGCTCGCAGATGTATATTTAGCCTGCAGTGGCAATAATATTCGAGTCGTGCAGGCTGTGTCTCCACTCGGCCACATCTGTTTCCTCTAATAACACGCCGGCCTGACTACCGGCACGCCGAAATTACGACTGTGTCCTTACACACCTAGCACACGGCTCCGCGTACAATATCGGCAGTAACACGCCGGGCAGTTTTCATATGCAGTATTATGCACACGCTCAATTTCATTTTCAACTCCGCAGTAACGCTGACAAAGTTTTTAGAATATCGGCGGGCGCTTTCTTCGTGGTTGATTCAGCTACTGGAAAAAGTGAGCCGCTGGATGAACCCAATTTCTACGAACGATTACTCATGCGATATGTTTTATTGCGGAAGAAATGCGCGAGGGTGAAAGAAGGTCGCGAAAATGTTTGAGAGAGATTGAGGAACGCACGGTTAACGAAAGCCTGCAGCTTCGACAGGATGAATTTCCGTTCGGGTGATACGAGGCAGACTATCCGAATCACTCAAGATGTCTTTTTTCCCACCTCTGTGGTTCCGTTCAGACGTTACGGTTGCGAATTCTTTTTCCTCCGGGTGAGCTAGGAAGAGGAATCAATCAATCAGTCAATCAATCAATCAATCAATCAATCAATCAGTCATTCGATATTTCGGCGGCTCTGGTGAAACGATTTGCGGCACTAGCCTTATCTCGCAATCGTTGATTGCCTGTTTTGCCTATTTGCTCCACGAAATTGTGATAAATCTGAATTCCCTCTAATGTGCGCCGCTCCCTTTCCTTTGGGTGGGGTGAAAATGGGTTCCAACAATGAATTGCTATGCAAGTGACCACCTTTGTTCGCGGTTTATTGGACAGTATCGGAATTGCTTATAGCCTATTCAACAATTTATTTCATTGGCAATTCACTTGCTCGCACGAGACCCGGCGAAGTTCGCAAGCGGGTAGCAGAGGGGAGCAGTTTCCGAGCCGATAGTCTTGTTTTCTTTTCTCTCACCGTGTGAAGTAAAATCGAATAAAAATAATAGCACGGGAATCTGAGAGTAACAATACCAGTCACGTAAACAGAGAATGAAAGCAACGAAATACGTGCCAATATAACTGTAGGTGAAAATTATTCGTATTTATTACAGTTGAAAAGCATCAGGGGCTCCTTTCAATATCGAGTCAATCTCGTCCGTGGCGTATATTCAAAACTGGCACTGCTGAGAGCATCGAAGCTGGAGACAGCGCTTGATTAAATTTCACCGATTTCTGGAAAGCTCCACTTAACGGCCCTCGTTCTAAATAATAAAATCGACTGTGCAAAAACTGCTGCCGCTGCTGCATGGGAACAAAGCCGCTCACTGCCAACCTCAGACCTTGAAAAGTAGGAAGATGAAGAATAAAGTAATGCAAAGGCTGCGGAGACGTTTTGTTGTTAGAGATGAAGATCTAGCGAGGAGCGCCGGCATTCGTTGGTAACTCAATTTATTCCGCTCTATGGACATGTCGCTTGAAACAAACAACTTCACACAGAATTTGTAGTGAGCTTTCCTTTGATGTGACACCCTGCCGAGTTTTAAGAAGCTCACTTCAAGTATCTCTCATCGGAGCGGGTCGCTACGATGCTCAAATGGTATTCGCTTCTTGGATTTCGAACGCTTGTATCGCACCAAGAAGAAAGTAGTACAGCCTGCGATCGTTCCGACCGTTCAGACGGATATTTTCTAGTAGTAGTACCACTGCATTCGTCCGTCGTGTCGGCAAATACGTAGCTTTTAACGGGCAATGAAATAATTAAGCCAGCCGATTCCTTGGGCAATAAATGCACAACTACTATTTTTTAAGTTCGAGACCATTTTTATCACAGGGAAATATGGATTAAGGGAATGTTGAACCCGATTTCGACATAGACTGACGTATTATTTCGAAACACGTAAGTCCATAGATCTCAAATATAAGAGCTCAATTCTGCATGCGATTCTGAACAAAAACATGCACAACAATTCTGGCGTCAGGCAAAAATAAAGATATAGCATGATGTTTAGTAACCTTGCAGTTATATTTATTCTTTTATTGTGATTAAACTAATAAATTTCTGCATGTATAAATTTACACTATCGAATTCACTTCCGCCTACGATGAATGAATGATCACCTAAGAGTATAATTCGGCAAGGGAGCAGATAATCTGTCAGTCGCTATTCCTAGAATTGTGACTTCACCGAACGACTGCCGAACGCTCGATGATACGACCAACCACTTCTTATAAAAGCGCCACCGCGGAGCGACGCTCACTGCTAGTCTGACCACCGCCGAGTTTACATCAGCCTTGAGTATCGAAAGACCCTATATCTTGGTTAAATAACAGGTGAGTACCCTTTGTTACTTTACCGCACCGAGTTCGTGCATTTTTCGTTCAAGCGCCTAGTTCGTGCACTGTCGTCAATGCACCTAGTTCGTGCAATCTTGTCCGCAGCGCCTAGTTCGCGCTATTTTATCTAAACGACTCGTTCGTTTACAATCATGGATCGCATTATATGTACTGCTACCTTCAAGTGTGGATATGTTGTATATTCACCTTTGAAAATAACTAACTTGTGCCTACATCTCTGGACAAACCTCCTCAATCAACAATGAATTAACACTGTTTCTATACTTCTCAGATTCTTCCAATACAGATCTACTCACGTTGAAACACCACGATTATTCGTCCGATTTCAATTACTTTTCCTATCTTACCTGGTTTATTATAATTAACTTTCAAATATATATTTTCTTCACGCAGACTCAGATTGGTCCTTTAAACGATTCATCCGAGCCAAACCCTTATATTAAACACATGAAAACTACGAAATTACGATAAACGATTAATACGATTTCGGAATTTTCATGTTATATTCTTATTTTTGGGTGACACCAGAATTGTTGGGCACGTTTTTATTCAGAGTTGCATCTAGTATTGAACTGTTGAGCCATTTTTTAGCATTTGAGATACGTTGACACAGATATTTGAAAATATGTCACTTTACGTCGAAACCGAGTAAAGCATTCCCTTAAAGAGTGCCTGCCATAAAAAATCTGGACTTCCGCGACGTATCACACATTACGTTCAAATGTAATCATTGTTATAATTAATTATCTTCTTATAATGAACCTTCCCGGGTTTTCAGAACCCATAAAGGCTTCTGTAAAACAACGCACTGTAATTTTCTGGTTTCAGAAGTTGAAACATACTTTCAGGCAACATCCACCACCGCGTGTTCGACGAAAGAAAGTAAAGGAATGAGTTTCGAAGTATAATTCACTAATTATATATTTTTACCATTGAAGCAGAAAAACAGTCTCACAGGAGAACCAAATATAAATGTATTTCTCTCTTAAATTTTTGGGAAATGGGCACAGTACATGTTTATACTTATTACGTAACACGTGTCAGGTTCATTACGACGCCGCGACGCGCGATTGGCTGACACAATATTTTTCTACCTCGTCTTAACATGCTCTAGGAAATAAAATACGACCCGAATAAAGCAACATGAAAGATTTTATGCAAGCTACCAGCAGAACGACGCTATTCTAAAGCGCAAACATTGTTTCTATGAAACTCGTGGAATAAAAGTGACAAATGAAAATGCAAGAACCGCTGTTGCCACCGCACCCAAGCTTACGTACCGTCGCGTCGCGCCTTTATGCACGTAATACTTGTACATATTTACAAAGTTGAAAAGCATTTTCAAAGATGGTGCAGACAGTTTTTTATCCGAATTAAAATTATTCGTTCAAGACGGTGGAGCATGACGGAGTGAAAAAATCACCCAAAGTGTTACGGCAACTACGTGGCGACGCAGAATCCTCTCACCGTTATATTCATAAGTTCACTCGGGTCAGGTGCCGTCGGGTATCATTACGTATTAGGACTGAATAGATTTGAATAAATTTAGCTATATTTGAAATAGCGCTTGCTTGTTACGAGCTGTAATAAATAGGTAATTGCATTAACCATAGCCGTCAGGATTCTTGTTGCCATTTGTTTCGATTACAGTAAATATGGCTTTGCAGTAGATTGCAAAGATTTCAAACATTCAGGAACTATCTATCAACGTAGCGAAAATGGCCGTTCGTCCACGTATATTGAGTTACATCAGCAGTGGCTGGAAAGTTTTGAGAAACCTTGAGAGTTATTGCGGGCGGCAAGGTAAAATCGTCTCTAAACTCGGAGCTTGATACCCGAGCATGCATATTTCACAATTTGTACCTAAGCAGTTACGACATAGTTGCAATAACTTTACGGAAATTCGCTAGACGATAATAAGATTGGTTGCGGTTGGTAGCCACACCGACGAAAACGGACCTAAATCAATGTCGGTAGATCAGCGCGCCGGTGGGATGCAAGGAGAATTTCGGAACGACGAATGCTGGCGAGTAGCCGAACTTGTTAAGGGATTAATTTTCTGGCGTTTGGTTATTGGGCCGCATTTCTGACCCGTTATGCGAAGTTGGACATAATCAGTGGTCTGCGCATCTCGGAGAGGCTGGAGTTTGGCAAAGCGTTTCTCCTCCAAGGTATAATAGTTGGAAAAGTTGGGGGTGATCGATGAGGCGCTGCCGTTTGTTTACCGTCAATTGGCTTGTACTTGAATGCGATCTCTGGCAACTCAGTGCTCGATTCAGCAATCCATTCAAATATCGCCGATAAAATTTTGAAGCGTGTCCATCGATGGATTTCTACGCAATCGGATTGCGGACATTCGATGATCGAATTAGTGAAAGGGTTTCGACTCGGTTTAATTTGTGAGAAAAACATCCTCTCGAAACACTCCATCGCCCCATTGTTCTGCATATTCTCACTTCGTTAAGCGTACGCCTTGCTTACTTTGTAGTTGCTGCAGGTGTATGTATAGCTGTTCTCACTCGATAGAGATCCGATCTTGTACAGTGCCTGGGTGGCAGTAATGCATGCTGGCAAGTGTTCACGTAGCGGGGAATCTGATCTCATTAAGGTGCGTCATTAGGGTGTCGCCAAGTCATACAATGCCTCCGCGCTTCCGCCGCGTCCTCGTCTGGTCGGCCGTTATACTCTTTTTCACCGTCGTATGAAATTTACTCCGGTTTTCTTCATCCTTTCGTAATTTAACGCCGAGCTGAGATAACTACACGGAATACTTTAGACATTCTAACGATAGGAAAGGCTGAATAGAGAATTCCGTCGACGAGTGAGTTCGCGGTTACGTTTTTCACAATGTTATTTTTTACTCAACTCTTTCAACCGCCGCAGGCTCGTGGGGATTTGAAAACATATCTACGTTCCCGATATTATTACCAAGTGCTTGAAACCGGCTTCCAGGTTAGTTCGCGACGAACGAATTCCAGGGAATAAATGTGCTGGTAATACACAGAGTGTTATTCATTTCACCCCGGCGGGCAGACTTCATTTTGAATCGTTACCGTTGTGATGTTATGCCTCTTTTGAACAGTTCAACGAAGTTTTTGATCATAGCAACGAGTTCTGAGATTATTATTGAGAACTTGAACGTGAGCCAAGTCGTCGGTGTGGATAAGCGTCAGGGTTCTGGCTTGGTTGAAATCACGCGAAACAAAGCGTATCTTTGGGCAATTGGCTCGACAGAGAAAACTCAATTTCAGACTCTGTTGGCTTGTTTGTCGAAGTCGCATTCGCAGTCAATGAAACCCCCGCATGAAACTTTGGTGAAAACGAATCCGAGACTCGCTCAGTTTGGGCTGCAACAATCACTTGACGATTGTTGAAAAGATATACGTCGATGCACTCGCGTAACGTGGTTAATTAATTATTTCAATTCGCGCGCGAGATTCTTCGAGTAATAACGACGGCGTTAATCACATGCAATAATCCACGGCAGCTAGTCTGCTGGGGCAGAGACTCGGGTATAAGGAGATCGCGTGGACGCTAACCGGGAATAGATTAGGGTGCCCCACCTATACGAAGTTGGTTGGAAAACGGGGAACGGCATTCAACCGCTGTCTTAAGCGAAATTCAATAGCCTTGCTGAAATTAGGGATTTATTAAGCTCCGCGAAGCACCCTTCCTTTTTCATCCGCCATACCACCGATGCCGATAAAGTCTCGTTTCCACCGGACTGAATATCTTGACACCTACAACGCGGGATTTTGTACCATTCCGAGTTATCGCGAGAAATGAGAAAGGCGAGATGGGATTTTGGTCGAGTGGAAATAATATTAGCATTTTACTACCTGGATTTTCGTCGTATTGACGTCGCCCAGTCGTTTCTGGTGTGAACAGCCCCTAACGCCTTGCGCTCCGTTTCTCTGCTGCTTCCGTTTAATGCCTTCTCGACGGATCCAATATGATGGAATTGAACGATCAACGGACCTGAGAAAGAAGAAACGACCATTACTATTTGGTATTGATTTTCGTAAAGCCAATAAACTTTACTCCTGCCAATATTATACTGTCCTCATATCAGTTTTTTATACAAGGCATTTATACAAATTTGCAGCTGATGCTGAACGATTCCGCTACTTCTTGATGCACTTATCACTATCGATGACTGTCACTAGGCACGGTATTACAGAGAATTTGGCAACGTGAATTCAGCGGATGAAGTATTTCATCAGATATTTCAACCTTAATTGCGCTTTTCCGAGGCATTGCAGTTGCTAACATGTCTGAAATTTGACATGCAAATGAGACTGGGAAAATATTCTGAATATCCGATTCACCAGCCAACTCCAATTGTTATTTCGTTACGTAACATAATTAATGTCTAATTATAATGCGATCGCATCCGGATTCTGGCAGTAACGCGCTTTCTATAAAAAAAAAAAAAAAAAAACAGTTTCACCAGGACGGTGCAGTGGCTGTATCAACGTCAGTTTCGTACGTAATAATGTAATTACTGTGCCAAGGGTAATTTGGCTCACGTTCTCGACTCAAGTCTTAGTTATGCATTGAATAATGCGTGAAAAAATTTTGTCGATCCAAGTTTTTCTCGTTGTGAAATGAAAAAAAAAAAAAAGAAAATGGTTCATTCATTCGCTTATTAACAAGTGGATAGGATATGTACGTATTATGAAGCAAGGAACTCTACCCGCACGCCGATGAACCGTAAACCGTGATAGAAATTTATTTTTGAGATGTAATGGAATTGATCGGTCAGCGGTTCTTCATCGCTTACCCAAAATGCGCATATCCTGTGTTCAAGCGCAACCTGGATACGCGCGCGTAACATCGACGTGTTGCCGAGATTCGTCGCGCGTGGCTTAGCTGGAGTTTCCAGTGCACTTTGCACTTTCCCTGCAGCAGGAAGAGCGCCGGAAGGTCGTAAGGGGCGGCGGGGGTCGTCGAGGTTAGGAGCAGAGCGCGGTAAACCCTTTCGGCGTGCATTAGCCACACCCTCGCGAAGCAAAGCTCCTGAGGGTTTAAGGAGCGACGGGGGGAGGGGGGCAACATGAGAAGCTGTAGTCAGTCAACATACCGCATCACACACACCTGCCCAAGTTCCCACCGAGACGGCATCAACCCGCTTCCTCTGCAGCGTCGTTCCAGCCACCGAAGCATAACGTATACATGACGAAAAAATACCGTCACCATGCAATTACGTTTCTTTAATACTCCTTGTGTACGCGAAGGTAACGCAACGAGATCCCCGGGTTGTTCTGTTGGTAACCCAATGTGAAATTAAATAACTCACTTCAAAGTTTGAAGACTTTATGCGATTGCTGCCTAATCGGAATTTCCTGAATTTGGGCACAGATGCGACACGTTGTTTCAACCAGTGTTGAAGTATCGAACATTTCTAGAGATGGTGAGGTCGGAAGGAGCAAAAAGTGTGTGGAAGGGGAAAGTTTTCAACTTACGTAGAACCGATATCCTGGGAATCAAACAGTTGCATTCTATTCGGAGGGTACTCATGCTCGTGTGGAAAGAATAAATTATTGTATACCTGCGCTGTGTTGAAACTTGGTTTCGAGACCGCGTTTTTTACTTCTCGCGGATGTCTGAAGTGATATTTTGTGTATCCGGAATAATTAGGCCGAAAAATGAAAATTTATATCCTCAGTTTTTGTGTGATGATATCAAAAAGCTGAATCAGAGTTTCGAGAAAGAGGTCGCAATTTCTGCTCTCTCAGTGATTAGGAATTCCGAGAAGCCTTTGAATAAGTAAAAGGCTTTAATATATAAGTTACACGTACCTCATGTCTTTGGTAATGAAATACTGTGAAATTTTGTATTTAATTCAGTTGTTGACAGGGTGAGAGAGGCAGAAATTACCTGCGGGCGACCCTGGCGCCATTATAAAATTTCAAACTTTGCGCCGTAGAAAGTTTTCAAAAATGACAAGAAAGTTGTTCACCCTAGAAATTATCCATTCCATTTACTTTTAATACCATCCAGTATTTGATGAAGTTGGGGCTTCTGCGAACTCTAATTAATGTAACAGCTTTCTCCGAGTACCTAATTCTCCTTCATAATATACGTGTGCATTTGAAAAAAAATAAAGAACAAAGAACACTTTATCAGACAGTATTATTTCGTCTATGCAGAGTAAAAACGATTACCATGAACTCGACTTACCTGCAGAGCTGCAAAGATTTCCGAGAAATGCATCTATCATCTTTGCCCTCTCTAACAGGTTTATCATTTAATCCACCGTGCTCGGTCCCTTTCATCACCCTGGCAGAATTTGCCGTTCTCTCTTCTACGTTTGCATCAACCATCCTGGCATTCTTTGATATCGCTATGGCGTTGCGAGTTTTGTACTGCGAGATTGCCGGATTCCGGGTAATTGCTTCGTAATAACTTTGCGGGCTCGCGGAGATCCCGTGCTCCCGTTTTCATCCCTTCTCCACGCTCGCGCCGATCCCATTTCTGACCCTCTATACCACTTTCGAGATAACCGCGAGAAGATTCTACCGCAGTAGCTAATGCTTATTCCACTAACAATTAATACACGGTTGCTACTTCACTGCTCGTAATTCCCCGAGGTGGAGGGAACCAAATTGGGTCAGTTCTGCCGAGGGTCGCCGAACGACAAATAAGGTTGTAGCCCGTGCCTCGCGATTATTATCAATTGAAGTTTACCGAAGCTGTGAAAATTATTTCCAAAACTGCGGAACTGTTTTCGGGCCTGTGCATCGTTTGAATCGATGCTTATAAAACGGATGCCGGGATATCCGTTCACACTGACACCTGAGCCAGTTCTACTTGACGATCAGACTGAAAAGTTCTCTCTTCTTTGCCATGATGTACACTTCAAGAAAGATTTGATGGCCGTCAGCCAGGCTCACTTCCGTTTCCTGCTACTTCGTGAACCTGCATCATCCTCACCATGGAACTACGTGGCCTCTTTCCTCGCACTCGAGTAAACCCCCCTTATTACTTTATTTTTTGAATAATGTATGCTGTCTTCTTGAGCTGCGACATCGTCGCACAAGTCTTTTCCCGACTCCATTTCCTTCCTTCTAATTCTAACACGTGTAAAATTCTAGTTACTTGTAGAATATTCTCGTTTCGGATGCTGAAATAGACAAATGAGCAAGAACGAGATCTGCGTGATGTTTAAGTTTATAATGTATACGCAACGTATCTATTTTTTCCCTACGTTATGAAAATGGGTTACGTCGCGCAATACGTAAGCTGGAAACGTAGGAATGGTTTGACGGAGTCTGGAATTACATATTTTCGTTTTCGTAAATTGCTTATTTGTATTTCAATACATTCTAGTGATTAAAATTATGTACTTGCACGACTACACACGTTTCTCGTAATTTTTCTTCAATTTTATTTGAAACACGTTTCAAGTTCGTCTGTATGAAATTACCTCAATTGCTTTAGAATCTCAATCCCGGAACGTGAAAGAAAAAGTCTTTCAAATAAGCTTATTTTATATCTTGCGGGTATGGAAATGACGTGAATCATGAATACGATCTCACAAAATTAAAATATTTCAAAGAGCACGGCTCCCTTTTCAGAAATGTACTCAACCGCAAACTTGCTAAATAATGCACTGCTATAGTTGTTCGCTTAGGTAGGTAATATGATTTTTAACTTAATTTTCAACTTTCTAGTCAATTCCCAATGAGAAACCAAGTACGTGAAATTTAGCAGTCCAATAACGACGTTGGACTTTTTTTCGCGATGAAGATACCAGGCTCAGGTTAATGTCAATAAAAGCTTCCTTAACCATAAGCTTCGGAATAACCTTTACTCAATTATTCATTACCCCTGCTGATGGTTCTGACCACTTTGAATAACATCACTGTGAATGAATTTACGGTTAATAGAACGTTCTGCAAATGCGTAAGATCAAAGTAAGATGACAATTTTTATATACATATATTTCCAAATTGCGGTTTAATGAAAGTAATACGCCACGCTGATTGTCATGGCGGGAGGAAAGTATAATTTCGATCAACAAAAATTTCCCCGACACTAGAAGTAGCTGAAAGGATTCTGATGGATAGAATCCGATGGCTAGGAAGAGGATGTAACTTGGAAGACAAACTCCGAAATACAAGCGCTATCCGATCTTGGATCGGAGTTTTTATCTGCAAAACTCTGAATCCCTATAAATGAGCTCACCGGGATCTCGAAGAATGACCGTTAATTAATTACAGAGTCGTTCGGGGCTGCAAACATAATCTTGCCATAGTCATCCAAGTTGAATTCGAATCACAATTTATCTTTCATTGTAATTACGGAGCTTTTGTTGAAACTTTCCGAGAAATGAGACGACTGAAACTTGATCAACGGTTGATTTCTTGTGTTTTGTGAAAATTCATCTTCTTGCTGCTCACACTGGCGATGTTGATAAATCGTTCTCTCCTCATCCAAGATTCATCAAACATTAAGCCACCAGCTGCTCCACCTTGTTTGTCGAAACGTGACGTCTTTCTTCAAACAAGATCCAGACAGCAAATAAATAAGAATACTGAACCAACAGCCATTCCCAGTTCTCTCTTATCCCACCCCGCAAAGAGACTTGCCTAACTTCTGTCTTACGCGTGCGAACCGTATGATTACGATTTTCCATAGAAAGAGTAGTGATTTCTACAGGCGTTAGTCGATTCTATAACCCCATTACGGCGAGGCACCGAAATTATTATTAGTGTATGACAGTCAATCAGGGTAATGTACAGCAGTTTTCTCCGTCTTTTTGTTTCTTTCGCCGTGCCCCCGTTCTCCGAACGTTCCGCTTCATATAATGCCTGATTTATTGCGGAACTTTCATATTCAAGCCCCTGTTACGCTGTTACCGCGCTGTTATACATCGTTCCTTGTATGCCACCCACGTAAGCCAAGCAACTCGCGTAGCACGAAGGGCAGCCCTAGCCTCGGCACTAACTCCGACACATCTAGGGCGCAGGAAATGTCTGCAAGAAGTTTTCAACGTCCGCCACTCAAGGATTGTTCAGAATTTGCCACCCTCTTCTATACATCCTTGAGAATTCAGATGAAGCTGTAGAACGGAATTGAAAGCAACTGTTGCTTGTTCAATTGTTTCTCCTACTCTCGAATACGTCTGCCTCTATTTTCTTTCCCAGAGAGGAGAGCAAACTTGACGCAACTACGAAGCTGCGCTCGCTACATCTTGAGACCGCTGAAGACCCCGGTCTGACGATATTCTGCTACAATTATAGCTGCAAGGAATTTCGTTAGCTTTGGAAGTTATTAATTAATTCGAATTTCTGCATTTCACTTATTGTTCGGCTGATTTTCATTTCATTTAAGGACACAATAATTTTTCCGAGCGGGTACTTTTCAGGTGTCGCAAGTGATCACAGATGAAATCGTTTACATGACGCGAGTATATCTAACGTGATTTCGTATTGACTGTGAGTAATTGATCTCAGCTGGTGTTTTCAATCGAAATGAGTACAGGCGGCGACGGTGAAAAGGAATCAGGGAGGAATAAAAAGTAGAAAATAGGAAAGAGGATAAAACCGACGATGCGGAGGAATGGAAAGTGACGTGAGGAGGATGACTGAGGGCGGGCCGTGTAAACACGACGATGATTGATGAGAGCGCAGCCTCTGAGAGAGCTTCGAATACTGACGGAGTCTCGACGAAGCGACCCGCATAAGCGCGTCCTTATAATGCGTCGTGGCGCCAAGGCTACGTGGTGGTTGACACAAGGCGGTATACGCGACGAAATTCTTACGGGCCAACTTCGAAGGGGTTGGTTAACTTTAAATTGATGCTTTATCGATACCCTTAAGCAGTACCCCGTGCACGCGGAAGTTTGATTGATAGAATGGCGCTGAGCCATCCGTGACACAGGCTGCACACGTACGATAAGATTATAACCATAAGCAGACGATAAGTTATAGATCTGTGCATAGGAGACACGCGATTACTGAGTTGAAACCAGACGGGAATCGAAGGAAGCCTGAGGTTGCTCGAGGCTTGTCAAATATCTTACACGGCGAGTTATACCGAGGAGACAATGGCAAACGGATGCCCGAAGAGAATAGTCTCGGTGAACGTTTCATCTGCGAGCAGACAGAACAAGTGCAAAAAAGACGGAGGAAGGTGGAACAGAAAAAAGAAATATATAATGTATACATATATATGTATATTATTGAACGATCCGCAGAAGCCAACGGGCCGAAAGCTCATGACATCGCTGAGAATCCGCACAATCATAAAAGTAGTCGGAGCAGAGTTCACGGCAAGTACACCGCGCTCCACCGTCGCGTATTCCTAATATTTATCTGAGATTTTTCGTGGCGCTGGGATGCATGGAGATTTTATTTCGCCTGCCGGGTAGCGTAAAAAGTGAATTTAGTATGAGGTAGCGGTTGTGTGGCTTGCCTGGCACGGAGTAAAACCCGCGTGTGTATGCGCGCCTCGAGGCGAAGTCGAGTCAGACAAGTAAAGTCGTGCACAGTGTAACCGAAAGAGTTTATAGGCTTCCGTTTATACGTCTTTTGTGCAGTAATTTTTTTTCGATAAATCCGTGTTCACTGCGCGATGGGTTGCAGTCAATTCAATGCGCCACCGTACTTGATACGAGATAGAAAAATTGTCTCGTAAAAAAAAATTTACGGCCACTTTCTTCGTATATCTAGATGCAAGGCTTTCGTTCGGGAATTTTTTTATTTATAGTAAAAGGATTTGCAAGTTTTGATTGTAACGGGTCATAGCTGATAGTTTAAATGAATTGTAAAGTGAGGAAAGAACCGTCGAACTAAAATAAGGAGAATCAACGATCAGGTGCCGTCACCCTGAAGAGATTCTCGATAACCGATAAAAGGTTCTCGAAGGTGATCTGAAATCATGGAGAACGATTGAATTGATCTCACGTGAGCTAGAATTGAACGCAAGATATATTCCAAATGGTGAAATATTTCTTTTACCATATACATTCGTCACCGATAGTTGAAAGGATCAGTTCCGAAATTCAGACAATGTAACGCATCGAAACGTTCCAAATGTTTTCCGATCACATCGTCATTAAATTAAATAACATGTTCTGGATCTTGTGGCTTTGGGAAGCTCGAGTAGCCTTTAGCACGCATTCTGGTTTTATTCGACTTTCGCAGTAGGGATGTTTTCGTATTTGTCCAAAACAAGGAAAGGTACCTGGTATGCATGATATTGCACCTCACAGCAATAACTTTGCTAATATAGTTTTATTTGGATTTTCCAGAGCCGTATACCTCGTGCCACACATTCTCTCTGGAAGCATGAACGTTACGGTTGGCTCTACGCAAACAGAGCAATAGGGGAACTTTTACCGCCATGACAAGTCTCACGCACTCTGGCACAACCAGAGACAGTACATGCCTATGCGATAGCAGTTTGGTATCTTCAACAATGCGTGTGACATGGATCAAAATCGCAAGGGGAGAAAAGAAATAGCATCTCACACTTCAAGGTTACGACTGTTAAGTGCGCGGTGAAGAGTCCGGATACCCTGATATCTGGATTGATATGTTCTCGTTTCAGTTGAACTTTGTCTGCGTCAAGAACGACGTAAGTTTAATCAAATTCTTCAATTGGAACGTACGAACAAAAATTTTTATCATCCCACTGTCGCAGAACGGCAACGTTATTAGGTAACTCGTAAACTGAAGACTATATCTGCAGTCTAATGCTGACCATCGAAGGGCCTAGCTGCTTAAGTCGGGAATCGGCAGGAAAGATGAGGTGCGTATTTCTTGTCTGAAATGTAGAAACTAAAATCATCATACTTCATGTCATATCATACATGGTATTGAGATTCGGAACCAGAGTTTGGATGTTCGAATGTTCGGATGTTTAGAAAGTGACGTAACCCAAAATTTTTTTTTTCTTGACGTCATCGATCTAAATCAGCTAGCCGAATTCCTCAGTCTGGAAACAACCGTTCAGTAGAGCAGACGTACGAGAATCGCGCTCCGCAAATTTCGAGTACCTGGTTGTCTATCTCCTGGATCCTACGTTCCGGGGCCACTTTCTAGTGAAACTTGACTTCCAGGGCAAGCGCTTCGTGGTTCCTGCGCTCGAAGTCCGCTACCTGGTGGACAAGGATTTCTGCACAGTGAGTATAACATTTTTATAATATTTAATGGCAATTGAAATTATATTTTATCAAAAAATTTTTAAACTTGTCATGTTGACAATAAATTATTTCAATTTATTTTTCGCACAAGCCCAAATTCAGTAGCTATCAATACGCTAGTGAAATTTTCTAGAATTTATTATAATTTTCTCATAATCTTTTTGGTAAAATGTGTCGATCAAAAAATTATATTAATCCATACACAGTATTTTAGACGTGATCTAATACTGAATAAATTTATTAGTATTCGAAGTATAACCCAAGGTGGTTATCAGTGGTTGTTGGTGGTGGTTATAGGTGGTTGGAGGTGGTCGTAGGTGGACGAGGAGGACGAGGATTTGTGGTCGGTGAATTTAACATTTTTATAATATTTGATGGCAATTGTAATTATATTTCATCTGAAAGTTTTTTACACTTGTCATGTATACAATAAATTATTTCAATTCATTATTCGCTCGAGCAGAAATTCAGTAGCTACAAATGAGCTAATAAAATTTATTATATCATTGATTAATTAACTATATTAATCCTCACGTAATATTTTTGATATGTTCTGATACTGAAAATATTTATTGTTATTTCAGGTACAACCCGAGGTGGTTATCGGTGGTTGTTCGAGGTGGTTAGCGATTGTTGGAGGTGGTTGGGGGTGGACGAGGAGGAGGACGAACTGAACTGAGTCTCAAAGCCCTGTTGACATAAAAGCAGCTATTCGATAGAAATTATAGTTTATAGTTTACACAGCCCATTGCATGATATTTCATTATAAATACATATGTTTCAATGTATTTAGGAATGATTTATAAAATATACGATAAAATTGATGCCCCGGATCATCGCCGACTTTAACTTTTGAAATGTCCTACCATTTTCGAACACCTCCTACCTCCCCCTGCCACCTCCGACCATCAATGGCCACTTTCGACCACCCCCTATCACCTTTTGCCAGCGCCGACCACCTCCTAACATTTCCGAACACCTCCGACCATCCTATTTAGCTATATTACCAGATTAGCTACGATATGAAAAGAGAAGAATTATTCATTTCGAAATGGAATTCTATTCGACGCGCGCTCGATGTATTCCATAACATTAGTATTCATAATTATTCCAACAACTTTTCATTTGCTCTCTCGATCTTGAATTTTCATAGGCATAGAATCAAAACGTTGTTTTAGCTGGTCGCAAGTGAAGTATCTGCGTTGGGTGGAGGAGCAGAATTGTTTTTCGAAAAGTATTCGGATGGAAAAAAATTCAGAGTAACTGTAATACATCACGGATGCGTTAATTTTGAACGAGATGAAACGGATACTTCGTATATGAGACAGTATTTAACGCTGCGTAGTGATTTAAAGACCTAGAAAGGTAATAGGGAAAGAAAGAACGACGCTTCTTGACATTTCGAGTTTATTTTAACACACATTTGAAAGATACGAGCGAAATTTTTCATCATCCAACTGTCGCAGAACGGCAGCGTTATTAGCCGACCCGTTCACTGAAGAATATATCTTGAGTCAACGGCTGACCATCGAAGGGCCTGGCCGCTTGAGTCTGGAATCGGCGGGAGAGATGAAGTGTGTATTTCTTGTATGAAATGTGAAAGCTAAAATCATTATACATCATATCATATCATCATACCTCATACATCATACATCATACATCATACATCATACATCATCATACCTAGTATTACAGTTCGAAACCAAAGTTTGAATTTTCGGATGTTCGGAAAGTGACGTCACCAATCTAAAATCGGCTAGCCGAGTTCCTCAGTCTGGTAACAACCGCGCAGTAGAGCGGACGGTTGAGAGTCGCGCTCCGCAAATTTCGAGTACCGGGTTCTCAACCTCCCGGATCCCGCGCTTCGGGTCCGCTACGTATTTCGAGTACCGGGTTCTCAACCTCCCGGATCCCGCGCTTCGGGTCCGCTACGTATTTCGAGTACCGGGTTCTCAACCTCCCGGATCCCGCGCTTCGGGTCCGCTACGCGGTGAAACTCGACTTCCAGGATAAGCGCTCCGTGGTTCCTGGTTCATGTTTACAATAAATTATTTCAATTCGTTTTTCGCGCAACTCCAAATTCGGTAGCTGTCAGTCCGCTAATAAAATTTCTCGACTTCCAGGATATGCGCTCCGTGGTTCCTGGTTCATGTTTACAATAAATTATTTCAATTCGTTTTTCGCGCAACTCCAAATTCGGTAGCTGTCAGTCCGCTAATAAAATTCCTCGACTTCCAGGATAAGGTTGCTGGGTGAGTAAAACACTTTTATAATATTTGATGGCAATTGTAATTATATTTCATCTGAAATATTACAAACTTGTCACGTTCACAATAAATTATTTCAATTCATTTTTCGTGCAAGCACATATTTAGTAGCTATGGATAATCTTATACAATTTATTATATTATTATTTAATTAATTGATATTCTTATAATATTTGATAGCAAATATAATTATATTTCATCTGAAATATTACAAACTTGTCACCTTTACAATAAATTATTTCAATTCATTTTTCGTGCAAGCACATATTTAGTAGCTATGGAAAATCTTATACAATTTATTATATTATTATTTAATTAATTGATATTCTTATAATATTTGATAGCAAATATAATTATATTTCATCTGAAATATTACAAACTTGTCACCTTTACAATAAATTATTTCAATTCATTTTTCGTGCAAACACATATTTAATAGCTATGGATAATCTTATACAATTTATTATATTATTATTCAATTAATTAATATTCTTATAATATTTGATGGCAATTGTAATTATATTTCATCTGAAATATTACAAACTTGTCACCTTTACAATAAATTATTTCAATTCATTTTTCGTGCAAGCACAAATTCAGTAGCTACGAATAAGCTGATACAATTTATTATATTCTCAATTAATTATTTGATCAATTACTCAATTATATCAATCCTTACACAATATTTTCGATGTGTTCTTATACTGAAAATATTTATTACTATTCAAGGTATAACCTGAGGTGGTTGAAGGTGGTCGGAGGTGGACGAGGAGGATGACGAGGAGGACGAGGATTTGTGCTGGGTGAGTAAAACACTTTTATAATATTTGATGGCAATTGTAATTATATTTCATCTGAAATATTACAAACTTGTCACGTTTACAATAAATTATTTCAATTCATTCTTCGTGCAAGCACATATTCAGTAGCTATGAATAATCTTGTACAATTTATTATATTATTAATTAATTCATTAATTACATTAATCCTTACACAATATTTTTGATGTGTTCCTATACTAAAAATATTCATTACTATTCCAGGTATTACCCGAAGTGGTCGGAGGTGGACGAGGAGGAGGACGAGCTGGACGAGGAGGAGGACCAGGTGGACGAGGAGGAGGACGAGGTGGAGGAGGTGGGGTGGGTCGTGGGAGAGGACCTCTCCTCAGAGGAGGGGAGGGGGAGGGGCAGGGAAGGGGGACGGGAAGGGAAGGGAAGGGAAGGGAAGGGCACGGAAGGGAAGGGGAGGGAGGCGGGAGGGGAGGGGGGGCGGCGGGGAGGGAGGGAGGGTGGGCGGGTGGGTGGGAGGGAGGGAGGGAGAGAGTGGAGGACGGATGTTAATGCGAACTCCTTAGAGCTAATTGAGCAGTACACCCCCCCCCCCCCCCCCCCCCCCCTCGCCCGCCCGCCCTCCATCCCTCCCGCCCTCCCCCCCCCCCCTCCCGCCTCCCTCCCCTTCCCTTCCCTTCCCTTCCCTTCCCTGCCCTTCCCTTCCCTTCCCTGCCCCTCCCCCTCCCCTCCTCTGAGGAGAGGAGAGGTCCTCTCCCACGACCCACCCCGCCTCCTCCTCGTCCACCTCGTCGCCCTCCTCGTCCACCTCGACCTCCTCCTCGTCCACCTCCGACCACCTCGGGTAATACCTGGAATAGTAATGAATATTTTTAGTATAGGAACACATCAAAAATATTGTGTGTGGATTAATCTAATTAATCAATTAATTAATAATATAATAAATTGTACAAGATTATTCATAGCTACTGAATATGTGCTTGCACGAAAAATGAATTGAAATAATTTATTGTAAACGTGACAAGTTTGTAATATTTCAGATGAAATATAATTACAATTGCCATCAAATATTATAATAATATTAATTAATTAATATAATAATAAATTGTATAAGATTATTCATAGCTACTGAATATGTGCTTGCACGAAAAATGAATTGAAATAATTTATTGTAAACGTGACAAGTTTTGTAATATTTCAGATGAAATGTAATTACAATTGCCATCAAATATTATAATAATATTAATTAATTAATATAATAATAAATTGTATAAGATTATTCATAGCTACTGAATATGTGCTTGCACGAAAAATGAATTGAAATAATTTATTGTAAACGTGACAAGTTTTGTAATATTTCAGATGAAATGTAATTACAATTGCCATCAAATATTATAAAAGTGTTTTACTCACCCAGCACAAATCCTCGTCCTCCTCGTCCTCCTCCTCGTCCACCTCCGACCACCTTCAACCACCTCAGGTTATACCTTGAATAGTAATAAATATTTTCAGTATAAGAACACATCGAAAATATTGTGTAAGGATTAATATAATTGAGTAATTGATCAAATAATTAATTAAGAATATGATAAATTGTATCAGCTTATTCGTAGCTACTGAATTTGTGCTTGCACGAAAAATGAATTGAAATAATTTATTGTAAAGGTGACAAGTTTGTAATATTTCAAATGAAATATAATTACAATTGCCATCAAATATTATAAGAATATTAATTAATTGAATAATAATATAATAAATTGTATAAGATTATCAATAGCTATTAAATATGTGTTTGCACGAAAAATGAATTGAAATAATTTATTGTAAAGGTGACAAGTTTGTAATATTTCAGATGAAATATAATTACAATTGCCATCAAATATTATAAAAGTGTTTTACTCACCCAGCAACCTTATCCTGGAAGTCGAGGAATTTTATTAGCGGACTGACAGCTACCGAATTTGGAGTTGCGCGAAAAACGAATTGAAATAATTTATTGTAAACATGAACCAGGAACCACGGAGCGCTTATCCTGGAAGTCGAGAAATTTTATTAGCGGACTGACAGCTACCGAATTTGGAGTTGCGCGAAAAACGAATTGAAATAATTTATTGTAAACATGAACCAGGAACCACGGAGCGCTTATCCTGGAAGTCGAGAAATTTTATTAGCGGACTGACAGCTACCGAATTTGGAGTTGCGCGAAAAACGAATTGAAATAATTTATTGTAAACATGAACCAGGAACCACGGAGCGCTTATCCTGGAAGTCGAGAAATTTTATTAGCGGACTGACAGCTACCGAATTTGGAGTTGCGCGAAAAACGAATTGAAATAATTTATTGTAAACATGAACCAGGAACCACGGAGCGCTTATCCTGGAAGTCGAGAAATTTTATTAGCGGACTGACAGCTACCGAATTTGGAGTTGCGCGAAAAACGAATTGAAATAATTTATTGTAAACATGAACCAGGAACCACGGAGCGCTTATCCTGGAAGTCGAGAAATTTTATTAGCGGACTGACAGCTACCGAATTTGGAGTTGCGCGAAAAACGAATTGAAATAATTTATTGTAAACATGAACCAGGAACCACGGAGCGCTTATCCTGGAAGTCGAGAAATTTTATTAGCGGACTGACAGCTACCGAATTTGGAGTTGCGCGAAAAACGAATTGAAATAATTTATTGTAAACATGAACCAGGAACCACGGAGCGCTTATCCTGGAAGTCGAGAAATTTTATTAGCGGACTGACAGCTACCGAATTTGGAGTTGCGCGAAAAACGAATTGAAATAATTTATTGTAAACATGAACCAGGAACCACGGAGCGCTTATCCTGGAAGTCGAGAAATTTTATTAGCGGACTGACAGCTACCGAATTTGGAGTTGCGCGAAAAACGAATTGAAATAATTTATTGTAAACATGAACCAGGAACCACGGAGCGCTTATCCTGGAAGTCGAGAAATTTTATTAGCGGACTGACAGCTACCGAATTTGGAGTTGCGCGAAAAACGAATTGAAATAATTTATTGTAAACATGAACCAGGAACCACGGAGCGCTTATCCTGGAAGTCGAGAAATTTTATTAGCGGACTGACAGCTACCGAATTTGGAGTTGCGCGAAAAACGAATTGAAATAATTTATTGTAAACATGAACCAGGAACCACGGAGCGCTTATCCTGGAAGTCGAGAAATTTTATTAGCGGACTGACAGCTACCGAATTTGGAGTTGCGCGAAAAACGAATTGAAATAATTTATTGTAAACATGAACCAGGAACCACGGAGCGCTTATTCTGGAAGTCGAGAAATTTTATTAGCGGACTGACAGCTACCGAATTTGGAGTTGCGCGAAAAACGAATTGAAATAATTTATTGTAAACATGAACCAGGAACCACGGAGCGCTTATCCTGGAAGTCGAGAAATTTTATTAGCGGACTGACAGCTACCGAATTTGGAGTTGCGCGAAAAACGAATTGAAATAATTTATTGTAAACATGAACCAGGAACCACGGAGCGCTTATCCTGGAAGTCGAGAAATTTTATTAGCGGACTGACAGCTACCGAATTTGGAGTTGCGCGAAAAACGAATTGAAATAATTTATTGTAAACATGAACCAGGAACCACGGAGCGCTTATCCTGGAAGTCGAGAAATTTTATTAGCGGACTGACAGCTACCGAATTTGGAGTTGCGCGAAAAACGAATTGAAATAATTTATTGTAAACATGAACCAGGAACCACGGAGCGCTTATCCTGGAAGTCGAGAAATTTTATTAGCGGACTGACAGCTACCGAATTTGGAGTTGCGCGAAAAACGAATTGAAATAATTTATTGTAAACATGAACCAGGAACCACGGAGCGCTTATCCTGGAAGTCGAGAAATTTTATTAGCGGACTGACAGCTACCGAATTTGGAGTTGCGCGAAAAACGAATTGAAATAATTTATTGTAAACATGAACCAGGAACCACGGAGCGCTTATCCTGGAAGTCGAGAAATTTTATTAGCGGACTGACAGCTACCGAATTTGGAGTTGCGCGAAAAACGAATTGAAATAATTTATTGTAAACATGAACCAGGAACCACGGAGCGCTTATCCTGGAAGTCGAGAAATTTTATTAGCGGACTGACAGCTACCGAATTTGGAGTTGCGCGAAAAACGAATTGAAATAATTTATTGTAAACATGAACCAGGAACCACGGAGCGCTTATCCTGGAAGTCGAGAAATTTTATTAGCGGACTGACAGCTACCGAATTTGGAGTTGCGCGAAAAACGAATTGAAATAATTTATTGTAAACATGAACCAGGAACCACGGAGCGCTTATCCTGGAAGTCGAGAAATTTTATTAGCGGACTGACAGCTACCGAATTTGGAGTTGCGCGAAAAACGAATTGAAATAATTTATTGTAAACATGAACCAGGAACCACGGAGCGCTTATCCTGGAAGTCGAGAAATTTTATTAGCGGACTGACAGCTACCGAATTTGGAGTTGCGCGAAAAACGAATTGAAATAATTTATTGTAAACATGAACCAGGAACCACGGAGCGCATATCCTGGAAGTCGAGAAATTTTATTAGCGGACTGACAGCTACCGAATTTGGAGTTGCGCGAAAAACGAATTGAAATAATTTATTGTAAACATGAACCAGGAACCACGGAGCGCATATCCTGGAAGTCGAGAAATTTTATTAGCGGACTGACAGCTACCGAATTTGGAGTTGCGCGAAAAACGAATTGAAATAATTTATTGTAAACATGAACCAGGAACCACGGAGCGCTTATCCTGGAAGTCGAGTTTCACCGCGTAGCGGACCCGAAGCGCGGGATCCGGGAGGTTGAGAACCCGGTACTCGAAATTTGCGGAGCGCGACTCTCAACCGTCCGCTCTACTGCGCGGTTGTTACCAGACTGAGGAACTCGGCTAGCCGATTTTAGATTGGTGACGTCACTTTCCGAACATCCGAAAATTCAAACTTTGGTTTCGAACTGTAATACTAGGTATGATGATGTATGATGTATGATGTATGATGTATGATGTATGAGGTATGATGATATGATATGATGTATAATGATTTTAGCTTTCACATTTCATACAAGAAATACACACTTCATCTCTCCCGCCGATTCCAGACTCAAGCGGCCAGGCCCTTCGATGGTCAGCCGTTGACTCAAGATATATTCTTCAGTGAACGGGTCGGCTAATAACGCTGCCGTTCTGCGACAGTTGGATGATGAAAAATTTCGCTCGTATCTTTCAAATGTGTGTTAAAATAAACTCGAAATGTCAAGAAGCGTCGTTCTTTCTTTCCCTATTACCTTTCTAGGTCTTTAAATCACTACGCAGCGTTAAATACTGTCTCATATACGAAGTATCCGTTTCATCTCGTTCAAAATTAACGCATCCGTGATGTATTACAGTTACTCTGAATTTTTTTCCATCCGAATACTTTTCGAAAAACAATTCTGCTCCTCCACCCAACGCAGATACTTCACTTGCGACCAGCTAAAACAACGTTTTGATTCTATGCCTATGAAAATTCAAGATCGAGAGAGCAAATGAAAAGTTGTTGGAATAATTATGAATACTAATGTTATGGAATACATCGAGCGCGCGTCGAATAGAATTCCATTTCGAAATGAATAATTCTTCTCTTTTCATATCGTAGCTAATCTGGTAATATAGCTAAATAGGATGGTCGGAGGTGTTCGGAAATGTTAGGAGGTGGTCGGCGCTGGCAAAAGGTGATAGGGGGTGGTCGAAAGTGGCCATTGATGGTCGGAGGTGGCAGGGGGAGGTAGGAGGTGTTCGAAAATGGTAGGACATTTCAAAAGTTAAAGTCGGCGATGATCCGGGGCATCAATTTTATCGTATATTTTATAAATCATTCCTAAATACATTGAAACATATGTATTTATAATGAAATATCATGCAATGGGCTGTGTAAACTATAAACTATAATTTCTATCGAATAGCTGCTTTTATGTCAACAGGGCTTTGAGACTCAGTTCAGTTCGTCCTCCTCCTCGTCCACCCCCAACCACCTCCAACAATCGCTAACCACCTCGAACAACCACCGATAACCACCTCGGGTTGTACCTGAAATAACAATAAATATTTTCAGTATCAGAACATATCAAAAATATTACGTGAGGATTAATATTTAAAAAGTGCTGGAATAAATTTTTTCTGGCACTATTCGGACGCAATTTTGCGAGACGAATCGATTTAGCGCAGTCCCGATACGCTGCGAGCAGCGGATAAAAAGTTACAGCCAAAAAACCAGAACCTCAGATTTCGACATTTTTCAGCAGGTGCATTTTCCTTCGTAACTTCTTTCCTGTTGATCCCACGCTCCTTTCGCTGCGTTTTCTGTGTTCCTGGGGGTCCAATTAGTCAGGAAACGGTCGTTTAGATCGAATCTGAGACTAAAATTTTTCGGCTCCAAAAATGAAGAAAAAGTAAGGCTAACCCCTTTGCATTTTTGGCGAAAATTTTCGCGATTTTGGAAAGTGCTGGAATAAATTCTTTCATGCACTATTCCGACGTAATTTTGCGAGAGAAATCGATTGGGCGCAGTCCCAATACGCTGCTGTTACGTGGGTGTGAGAGTGTACTGAGCGGTGGTAGTTAATGATTAATTGAATAATCAAGCTCCCACGTAACGACAATGAATAAATATTAAAACTAAGAAAAGACCTACCTTTCGATAAGCCGGTTATTTGTAGGATCGTGTTGCTACAGTCCTGTACAGAATGAGTAAGAAATAAAAAAAAAGAAAAAAAAAATTTAAAAAAAATAACCCGGAAATAATGTTTTTAAAAGCTGACAAAGGTAATACGTCCGTTGCTATGTACAAAGACGAGTATAATAAAAAAATGAGACAACAGCTTTCTGACACCACTACGTATAGAGTTTCTAGATATGATTTGTGTAATTCCCTACAAAACAGGGTGAATAAGCTCAGCTTTAATTGGTTTACTTCTAAACTCATATCAAAAAATCTACATCGAAACATTTCCATGTACAATAGTGTCCCTCCACGTGCATATGGGCTTCCAAAAATCCATAAAGAGGATGTCCCCTTAAGGTTAATTGTCTCTTTTGTTAATAGCCCGACATATAACCTAGCCAAAACTATCAATTCATGGCTCACTACTAATATTAAACCTCCCATCTCGAGAGTTAAAGATAGTTTTTTATTAGTCGATAAAATTAAGACATTGATTATCCCGGACAATTACACGTTAATATCCTTAGATGTAATGTCTTTGTTTACGAATGTTCCTACTGTTCTCGCACTACGTGCAATTAACAATCGTTGGGCTACTCTAGAAAATAAAATCCCAATCCCTAGGATTGAACTAGAAAAAGCCTTAAAAATATGTTTTGACTCCGCAATTTTTAAATTTAATAACGAGACCTATGCACAACAATTTGGTTTACCTATGGGATCTCCCCTTTCCCCAATCTTGTCAGACCTCGTCATGGAAGACCTTGAAACCTCTTGCATAAACGATCTAGGTTTTAATTTGCCGTTCTACTTTCGATATGTGGATGATATTCTTACGGCCGTTCCAAATGAAAAAATACATCACATTCTTAATATTTTTAATGGGTATCATCCTAGAATACAGTTCACTATCGAAACAGAAGAGAACAATACCATCAGTTTCTTAGATGTTTTGTTGATTCACAGCAATAATAATATAAAGACAGATTGGTTTCACAAAAAAACTTGGTCACAAAGATACTTGAATTTCAACTCTCACCATCCTTTGTCCTACAAAATAGGCACCATCATCAGCCTTGTGGATAGAGCTATAAAACTTGCTAGTACAGAGTTCCAAGAAAAAAACTTGGTGCTCATATATAATGTACTAAGATCTAATGATTACCCTCATGGACTATTACAAAAACAAATCAATAAGAGACGCTCCTACATCAACAACATACTTGACCATAATATTGACTCTGCTCCTGTCGAAGACAACAATAGACCGGCTACTACATATATCCCCATTCCATATGTAACCGGCCTATTCGAGTCACTCAATCGTTTATTCGATAAATATAATGTGAAGTTTGTTGGTAGAAATTCAAAAGACCTGAAATTTGTTTTTGATACCGGTAAGGATAAGATCCCCATAGGCAAACGTTCAAATATAGTGTATAAAATACCTTGCAATGACTGTAATCAAGTCTACATAGGTCAAACGGGTCGACATCTCAACACCAGAATTAGGGAACACCAACGTAATATACATGAGACAGATGAAAGGCACACAGCTCTAACGAAACATAGGATTGATAAACAACACACTTTCAATTTTGACAACACAAACATCCTTTGTGAAGAACAAAATTATTACAGAAGATTGCTTTTAGAAATGTGCAACATTGTAGGTCATACCAATACGGTAAATCTCAGACAAGACGTTGAACATTTAAGCAATATTTACAAACCTCTAATCTCTGCCCACACAACAAATATTGTTTAACCTTAACTAATTTTTTTTATATTTTTTTATACATAAAAAAAATTATTATTTAGGTCCCATTTACAGTTCATTCTACATAACCTTTCGTACCAAATATTTATTGTTTTTTCTGTATAATGTTTATAATATGTTCACCTTCACTCTGGATTATTGTGTTTTCCCCCATCAGTCGTTATTCACCTGTTGACCCAATTGGTTCAACCAACAATATTTCGTTAGACATGTAGGATGTAATTATAAAGATCTTACCTCCACCTAATTGACACCTGTGAATTAATTTCATTGCTAATTGACTTTTTTCAATAACCTTTTAACACTATGACATATTGACTGTGAAAAAAACATAGTTCTTTAATCTTTTAAATAAATGACTTCCAACCTTTAACTCCTACAAAAAAACAACTGGAAGATTGACATTGTCTACCGTCACTAAAAAGAACACAGTTTCCGCCAATTGTTATTGTGAAATCGACTACATCTTATTACACCTACTTAACTCAAAAGGTAAATAACATCAAAAAACATCCTTATCATAATTATTCATAAGGTTCTTACTATCAACAATGTTTATTGTCTCTGAGAATGTTACTTCTGCAATATTTATGTCCGATTACTATTAGTACCATTGTTAATTTTTTTAAGTCCTATTTTCCTTTTGTTTGTTTTTTTGACAGTTTTTAAATAAATCGTTCTGAGGAGGGCCCATATCCGGGTCGAAACGTTAACTAAAATTACGTTTTCTTAATTGACCGATCACCAATAACATAATATAGTCCTGTACAGGTCTGTGAGGTTTTTTTAAAATGTTAAGTCAATTCTATAATAATGAAAATGGGGAAAAGGTCGTTCAAAATAAATGGTTCAACATGGTTTAACTGGTAAAAGATGAAGTTTATTTTTTTTTGATTTGGTGATCGAAATGTCCGGTAACAATCAATGGTGATAATTACATAAGAGCCGAAAGTAACAATTTATAAAGTGTTCGAGTTCATACAAATTGTGTGTTTTTCTATTTTAAAGGATATCATTATTTGGTACCAGTAACATCTACCTTGAACGATGGTTATAACTATCTGGTCGTGATTATTCGATATTGTATCTCTCTTTATAGCTTATCTTAAATCAATTATATATCCTATTATCAAGTCTTGTTGGTTAATTCTTGGAAACAATAAGTATGATTTAATTGGGGTAGTGAAGCTACCTACCAATTCTAGACTTGCTTCCAAACGAATATTACCGAAGTAAATTTTGATTATGAAGGTGAAACAAGAATTCGTTCAATTTCGAAGATTAATACTCGGATTGACTTATCTTTAGGTGAATCGGTCGACGAGATTGAGAGCCGTCGGATCGTGTCGGTCTGCGTCAGTAGAATTCTGGACCAGGGCCCCACCTCAAGTTCGGAAGAGTTGATGAATCGAACGATGTTGAACGTCGGTCACTTAGTCTTTGTAGATTTAGAATGATATCTTACTATCGAAAGCTATAGTTGAAAGTGTCAATTTGCTGATTTTGATATATGTTAAAAATGATTCCAAAGATTATTCATTAAAAATAATAGTGTAGTTATTATTATCAGCACTTAAAGTTACCTGATTCGGTTGAATCAGGGCCGAACTCAATTTAATTACGGAAAATGGAATGACATAAAAATGTCTATTCTCGAAATGATGAGATTTAGTAAAGCACAGAAAAGATGGTGTTGGGATTATGGATGTAGGTGTGATTAATTTTATCAAACAATTAAAGATTCATGATAGGAAGATTGTTACTTTATTCAAAATAGAGTATCGGAGGTATGTCTTGACAAACTGAAGGATCAGAGTGTACTCCTTGGAGCTATATTACTGTAGCTGTACTGTTAAAAATACATATTTAAGGGTCTATACTATGCTAAAAATTATACTTAGTTTTCATGACTCCGTTCGAGTACTCTTATCCTTACTTCTAGAAAACTATAAAAGCAATCGCTACAGGGTTGACAATGTGTTTACCAGATGTTGCAAGAAAATGAAAACTTTCACTTTTAAAATAAATAAAATGAAACTTAAATATGAGAAATATAATATCTCAAAAGAGAGAAACTTTTGTAGACGAACTCAATATTTCAACAGATGGAAACGTAGAAGATAGTGAGTCTTTTGCAGCTAACAGTATAACTGAACGCTTGAATTTGATGAATTAGCGCGAGACTTTAGGCCAATCACAACTAAGATTTTCCGAACGCTACTATTGCTCAAGAAGGGCTAATACGGGTTGACGTCCACGCACCTTGCGACTTGACAGACGAAAGACGCGGCTTCTTGGGCCCAAGGGTCCAAGGAGCTGCAGTTGTAATAAGTTACAACGGTAATTAGCCAGTGAGGTGCGAGGGCGACCTCCTGGCGCCCAAATCCACATGGTCAGCGTTACTTCATGCTCTTTGACGGTGTTCCGACGATTCTCAATCTCGTCGGTGACACATTAAAAATATGAACAAGAGATATTTACATACAATGTTCACAAATTCATTCATACATTCTAATAAGCAATCTATTTTAATTTGGTGTTTCCAAAGGTAGTGGTTTATCCTAGTTATTGGTTATAGTTTTAACTTAAAAGGAGGGATATTTCCAGGCTGAGCGCTACTGATGCTAATTCAGCAGTCTCCTATCTCAGTTCTTAGTACCAGTTAAATAGAAGAAAGTTGAACGTTATACTAGGGATCATTGTTGGTCTCTACGTGACTTCTGCCGGGAGGGGTGGAACTCGCCGTTATTAGAATATGAGATTTTGATGAAATAATATCTGTGCATTGAAGAAATTACAGAAATGAAATGAAATGGAATTTTGAAAAAGGTACGCCAAGGCGGTAAGTCGGGGCGTAACACTGCGATCAACGCATCATAAGTTACAGCCAAAAAACGAAAACCTGTGATTTCGACATTTTTCAGCAGGTGCTTTTTCCTTCATGATTTCTATCCTGTTGATCCCACGCTGTTTTCGCTGCGTTTCCTGAGTTCCTGGGGGTCCGATTAGGACGCAGTTCCGGTGAGTACGCATTTCCATATTATAGCCGTATTATTGCAGATGATCTAGTTTGTCTCTTGGAAAATTATAAAATTTATAGTATGCATTACGTATCAATCGTAAATGGATCACATATAATAATATTGTACATGGACCGCATATACATATATACTTTCTGGCCTCTGTATCATTATTACATGTGATCTATTATTATTTATGATCTATGTGTACATTCGTTTATCGGGTACCTATACTTTAATGAAATCACTGTTTTGCTACGAATTTCGGAAGAAATTTGTTAGGTAGAGTCGATAAAGCAGAACCCTTCTACGTTCCCAGGCCCACCTGGGCCCACTTGCCCGACGAAAACTGGTCACAAAAATTCACCCAACGCTCGAATAGAACACATGTATATATGTGATTGTCAACTTGATCATCACAGTTTTCCATCCGAGAAGCGGAGTGCTTGGCTTAATGCTTTTTGTCATTCGAGTAAAGTTTCCACAGCTTGATCAATTTTCCACCCTGGCGGAATCATGGGTCGCATTTGCAAAGGAGCTCAGCGTGTCAAAGCCATAAACTGTTTCAAAGTTGACTCAAGACGGAAGTTGGTCCCATGATTATACATGAAATGACATAAGTGAGAGCAAACAGCCCGTGAATGTCTTCGGAGTCGTGAACTTTTCTCATCCAATACTTGCTATGTGTAAAGAAAAAGAGGGGTAACAAAAAAATGAGCAAGTTTTAAAACTGGGATGAGTTGAACCAGGTTCTTATTACAGAAAGCCGGCTCTTCATACTGTCTCGTGTTTTCATAATTTATCGGAGTGTTGTTGGGGAGGATTTTGAAGTTTTGGAGCGTCTTCTTTCAGCACTTTCCCGCGTTCTTTCGCAAGTAAAGTTTTAATCTCACCCACGCACGTTCCTCGGAACGAACCGCTCTACGATTCCTTCAAATTTCTCTCTGCCACATCGAGGCGAGGTGCTCGATATCCATGATCGATGTTAATGGAATGCGTATTCGCGATACGAGCTTCTCAACAGAGAAATAACGCTCGCAGAACGCACAGCGAAAAATACTTCGGCAATAATGAGCACAAAATGAAGTATCCAGGCAATGAAAATGCATACGCTGCTTAGCAGGTCTTTGAGAAGACGGGATCACCTGGGTCCAGATGGGCCTAGAGCCCTAGACGGCACCAGCAGGCAAGCAAGCATGGGCGGCGGCTTTTCGCTCATTTGCAAGTCAGATTAGCAATACAATTAATTGCTCGCCGCATTAGTTTCATGTTTCCCATGGCTTAGCAAGGAGGAAAATTATGCTGATGAATGTAATGGATATCTATTTTAACAACCTCCAATTTTTTTCAACTCGCTTACTTTTTTTCAACGTTATATTAGCGGTATCGTGGACAAGCCCCCGATGAGTTGCGCTAAGCCGGATCGCGTAATTAGATCAGATTGACGGTGAGATTTTTTTAAATCAAGTAATCATGTCCGGCACTCGCGATGTTATTTCTTCACTGCGACGGAAATTATTATTCAGCTGAAATTGAAGGCTATCCTACTTCGACCCAAAAAGTTGAATGCGCTGTCAAATTATGTTTTCAGGAATATTTAAAATCGAATTTTTGTTGTTCCATCACACTTACGTGACATACATCAAGAATAAAACTGCTTCCTGCACGGAAGATCCAAGGTACAATTTCCACAACTGTCCATACAAGTGAGCGTCTCTTGCGGTGCCATGGCGGCTCAAAGTATTTCAAAACAAGTTCTGACAGTGGAGCAGGCTTGAGGTTTCCCTTGGTGCCGTCCCATCTCAACTCTACCATTTTGCAGCTTTCATCTACAGTTGTTACACGCTGTTACATACATCATGTTGCCTCGCGCATTCCTCGCAACTACTTTCGAAGTATTAATTTCACTGTTAAATATAACTATACACCACTTCCTGATCAATAATGTAAATCTTCTTGTGCAGGTATTCAGATCTGCAGGAGTTCTATAGAGTAACGCGACATAATTTTCTGTATGTATCTTGGTAAGAATCATATCGAATTTCGACTGCTTCAGTGGCCATGATTTATATCCTCATTCGACTACATCGCAATGTTTGGTCTAGAGTAATGACTGACGAAAAATTTAAACTAGTTGAACATAACTAGAGTCGAAATCACACAGAATTACGTGAAGAGAAACCATTACACACGATATTCACCTATTACTGATTCATCTTGACTGCTTCCTGATCTTGTATAATATTGCATGTCGTCCAAGCACATCGACTTCGTCGATAAACGGGAAGTGGCTCCTACGGTGCAATTCGATATGAAAAATAGATATTGAGATATGAACAAAGTTAGCAAACTTGAGCTGATCATTTGACGTGATTACAGTATTGATTTCGCGTTTGCGTTCCAGTGGATAGCACCTTACGGAAAAATAGCGATTCACTTTGAACGAGATCGTAGTCTTGAGATGCAGTGGAAAATGACGTTGGTAAACATCTTTGGATACTTTTATCAAGGAGTTATGCAAATTAGTTTCTGAAACTTCAGTGGTAAATAAAGTAAGTACATAGTCGTCATGTGCACCGGGCGTTTTCAACCCATCCGGGTGAAAACTTTTCATACTCACCTTCCCTTGCCTAGTTATCTCCGTACTCCATGTGCGTATATGCCATGCATACTCTTGACCAGGTGAGCGTCAGAAGATGCTGTTTAACAAAACAGAGTTTTCCGAAGGAAAATAACTGTCCGATTGAAATAATACTACAAATTAACGCCAATTACAAATTAAGCTAAAGATATCTGCTGCTTACACATATTATACAGAAAACAATAACATATTTGAATTGACTGATGAAGCTCAATTTTTCTGGTCAACAAGATATTTATTTTCAAATCCTGGCAACATTCGAATTATCCTCTAATATTGCGTATGAGATTATCTCTAGTGTATTTATAAATGTAATAATTGCAGTGATGCGAAAAACTTACAATATTTTCCTTAAATCATCATCCAGCAGGCGGTGCACACAAGACGAAAGTACGATTCGATTGAAATTGGTAGCTAAGTCAAATGGTTTCTTGATCTCTCACTCTTGTACTGTTGCATAAATAACTTGATTCAAGGTAGCTCCGGTTTGTCGAGAGAACACGTGGTACTTGACACGAGTAAGAACAGCCGTCCTTGCGGTCAGACCACCGCAGGACACGGTGTTTGGATGCCGGGTATCTAGTATCTCTAACGGTACTACAGAGAAGTCCCAATGAGGCAATATATTGGCGCACGCGGCAAGTCTGTCGAGATATCGCAGTCCGCCGGACAAACTTGTTCGCCTCTTATCTTGCGGATACCAACCTTCCTCTCCCTCGTCACCCGCTGCCCAGTCCTTCGCACACTTCGCACAAGCCGATTCCGTGCGGCGTTATCAATAATTGGCCAATTCGTTGCTACCGGATGCTTTGTTGTACTTTTATCAAGAGAGGAGCGGGTCGTTGTGATATACAAGCAACTTTCGTACTCCGTACCTAATTAACTGCCTAACTTCGGTATTCCCAGCACACATATCGCGGTTCTGCCGCAGACACCAGGAGCCGGATAACTCCCAAGAAAGAAATAACGATAAGTCGCGATTTACAGAGATTATACCCATGGCACTTTCCAGACTTCGGAAGTAGTGTTTGAGTATTTATAGACTTCTTGGGGCCGGGGACTGTTTTTTTTTTTTCACCTCCTTCGTTCTTTAATTTCACTCAATGACGGTGTTTGTCTTTTCAAGGCCTATACCTGCATCTCTCGGCATACCCGCATCCTCGAGAGTAAAAATATCCCCTTCCATCCAACCGTGTAAGGTCCTGTTTTCCGCGCTATCCGTATCAGCAAAAATTTTTCGGCACATACATTCCGGTAGCAAGGTCAAATATTTATTCGCTTATACGGCAATTTTTGCGAGTTATTCTCGCCAATTACGTCGCAGCTGTACACCTGCACCCGGTCGATTCGCAGGTTCTATTTCATAATATTGAATACCGGAGTTATTAACTTCGGACACTCATACGTATATGAAATACAATGATTAACACCGATACAAAGTGACAAATGTTACTTCCATAATCCTGTATCTTTTGGAACAAATAAAAAACTCTCAGCCCAGTTGAGCGTAACGAACGCCGCGTTTCGTACATCTGCTGTGCTGAATAATCGTTACACGGTGCAATAATCACCAGGCTAGTCTATTTTTTCAAGCACAAGGTCCGTTCATTTTTCGATGTTTATTGCAACGATTGCACGAATAAGCACTTCACTTCACACTTGAATAAGCATAAGCATGTTGAGTACGTGGATGTTGCAAACTAGCGCTGCTGTTACATTCAAAGGATGCCACCAAAGCTGTGAATCGTTAAAAATTTACCGGAGAATTGTCAGCTTCCAGAGTAAAATATGACAGCCGGTAATGGTCTCCAGTAAAATTGTATTTTAAACGCGAGTATATCAGCTAGCTTGTGCTAGCGAAGAGTTTGATGGTGCTAAGTCTCTATAAAAGCTACAGCATAGCCGAGGTTGATCATCGCGGAGATTTTTACGTGCAGCGCGAGGCATTCGAGCTTTCGCGAATGGCGTATCATAGCGTTTTGCGAGGTGCTATACTACTGGTTCAAAGGTCTGTGCAAGGGATGTAATAAAGTAAGACGCAGATAAGGAGTTGAGTGTCGTTAAAGCGATAAGGGGGCATTTCGAGCAAAAAGTAAGAGGGCCGGATAAAAAGGATGTGCAGGGTATCTGAGGGAATGGGAGTTTTGAGGCTTTGCCATACGAAAAGGACACACAATATAGGTACATGCCTGCCCGTAGGTACAGGGTAACGACAATGTGGCACGGGGACGCAAACGGGCGTTGAGGGAGTTGCGTTTGCCAGTATAGCTTAGCTTGTCATGTCGTAAACGCCACCGGTGGTAACTTTTAATTTCTTAGACGCTTTCTAAGTCCACGTATGCGCGGCGTATCATCACGGCCATGACTCCCAGGCGAGAAAAGTTTTCCCTCGTGAAAGTCGGCTGCTGTACTAGCTGGGCAAGACCACGGCTTGGATCGCGTGATTTAGTGCCGGTAGTGCGAGGCCACAATAGTATAAGTGAAAAACAAGCAAGGAAGAGAAGGAGCGGGGGGAGGGGGGAGGAAATGGAGGTGAAGAAAAATTTGCCCCTCACGTACAAGTGAAATGCTCAGCGTCCTTAATTTGCCGAGCATTCAACCACGAGATGATAAGAGAGCAGAGCAGAGCAGCGCATTGTACTGAACTACTTCGTATTTGTTGTTTTCTTGGATGAAAATATCCTTGGAATAATTGAGTCGAAGGTAATTATAAGAACGATTGAATTAAACATAGCTCTATTACTATTGGGCGTGAAAAAAGTTCGCATTTATCGCTGATCGATGTCAAAGTATGAATTTGGACCCACGGTGAGTAATGAAAAGTAAAAGCAAAGTTCAGATCATGGTTTGCAATAAGCAGTTGCCAGGACAGACAAGTTCGCTCGATACAAAACACTTTCTTATTCGTCTTCTTACTTCTTTCTTTGACTTTATGAAATATCTAACGCGCTGGGCTACAGTTCCAGAGTAGGTTTTCAGATTCGTGTCACGTCTGCAGTCGTTCCGATGTTCCCGAATACTTATTGCGCTACACTGGTACTACATTACCGTACTTTGTCATTGTACTTAAATTCTATTAGACCGTGTTCAATTGTGCCGCTTCAAACATTCAGACAGCACTATTTCGTGAAATGTCGTGCTCACTAAATTGCCATAAACACTTATCCTCGTTACATGAGGTAACGATCGAAGCCGAGATTACTACAGTGAAGTCTATTCAGTATCGAAATTGGATGACCGGTATTCACACGAAATATTAACGCAAGCATTTTGTGATTTTTGATAGTGATGGAAATGAATGAGACTTATCAAAATGTGCGAAAATGCATAATTTCGAGTCATTACCATAATCAAATGATACGAATGTTGAAAAACAACGAATGCGAAATTCTCATTTGAAATGAGAAGTAGGTACGTAGGTATACCCGACGCTTGAATCTATGCTCCAGTGAATATAGAGTGTAGATAGTGACATGGTTGGGATTTTCACTGCCTTTTATGTCTTCAATGAAACATTGACAGAAAGATTTCGTGTGAATGAAAAGTCAGAAATTACACCTAATCACACTGAACGAGACGAAAATATTTGTCAAGTTTTGCTGTGCTGAATCAGACAGTTGTCACAAAAGTGAGTGACTTTTTTGAGAAATCATTTCCACGCGTGCCAGCGAATGCCTTTGCCATCGGGTCTTCCTTTTATTTTCCAGCTGAAAGTAAAAATTTTTCTCAATTTTGTGCGTCTGCTGAGTAACTCTGGTACCTATGCCTACTACGAATACAAGCGGCGTGGATCGGCGAGGAAACGGTGAACGAATCCGGCAAACATATAAATTCCAAACGTGGAAAGGATAGCGCCGTGACCGGTTCCATATTCTTATTTATATACCAACGCATATGTGGGGCACTTTGCCAGAGAGCAACGATGCCGATGGTATTGAGTGTATAATTCACATTTACGAGCAGCTACCATGCGAGACTTCGTTTCCCGGCTCGCCCCTTGGAAATCTCGTTGATTTATCGAAGATACGCATTGTACTTAGCCGAGTGCAGGAGTTGATATTGTCAAATAATCTACAGACGGATACGCGAAGCGTTGTGATTGGTACGCGCTGCGAGTGACGCTTACAATTATACGGAGATGAAAGTGACTCTCGAATAAATGAAAATTGTAGTCACTCGATTCATTCTGCAATTCTTACACGTCTATTTCAAAAAAAGTTGTTTTAGCGTAAGAGAGATAAACAGAATTTATTCGGAATCCAATATGAGGGTATGGGACGATACTGGCTGTTGTATTTTGGCGTCGCTCTCTTAAGGAACAAGTTTTATTGCCTTTGCAGCAATGTTTTGCAGTCGTAGCGCAAAAGCTGTTAATTTAAATTGGCAAAACGAAAGGTAAAATGGTTAAAAGTAAAGTTTCTTGGGGCAAAATAACACCCCAATCGTGCGACTTTGACTTAATAAAATATTCATTGTATTCTCAAAGTGGTTCGTAAGTACTCCATCTAAGGCAATGCTGCTATCCAACTGGCCTCACGTTGATAACGTTTTCGATAATTTTGTTTGCGTTAAACTGCTCTTAATCCAAATAAAGAACGTGTCTGAGTGTGTGATTTTTTCAAATTAGGCATGCAGTGCATACATTGCATGTATCTGTTAATTCGTCTTTGATGAACAAAACAATCTATTAAAAAATTGTAATTGGTAGATAATAGAGAACAATCGTTTCCTAACGAACAAAAAATAGATTGCTCTTCGTGTTGTAATGCAAGTATGTTGTATAATTTTTGTATAATTCCACAACCGTGGAATATTCAGTCGAGTTATCCTTCAGGTGATAGCTTTAAAAAATTACTTGAAGTTTTTACCGATACAATATATATTCTCGCGTCATGAAATATTGACACGCTTTTCTTTTGGGAAAAATTAAATCAACCGTGTAGTTCGTACGGCTCGGCTTAACAGCGCTTGAGCTTTAGTTTCCACGAAAGATTTACTAACCTACGGCAAAAAAAGTAAGCTGTCTTGGGACACCCGACAAAACCGAAACTTCTTACGCTTTGTACATAAAATCCAATTAATTATCGCTTTCTGCGCTATTCATCGAAGAAGATTTATTATTTATCTATATTTTTTTACATATTATATATCTTATATTATAATATTATCAATTATAATATATTATAAATTTTTTTATTATTTTTTTTAACGAAGCACAGATCGCAACAATGAACAAAATGAAGAGCGTTGTAACTTTCATGACGTGTTACTTGTTCTGAGTTAAGTCACCATCTCAAACGTGCGTTAAAAAGCTTCGCTTCGAAAATGTTTGATTGCGCTGTAATTACATTTTTAATGCATGGCCTGCCTTCAAGTGTATGCATTTGCTGTCGAAAAATAACAAACCTTTATCTGTAACACAACTGTTTGATCATCGCAATGGGATTTCTTCTTTAATTGTTTCCAGTAATTTTACATGCCGTCGAAACTCCAAAAAATTTTATGCGTATACTAAATCAAGTAGCCACTGTGTTTAATTGAAGTCTCTAATATTACTCGCCCCATTTTCAGCCAACCGTTTCGTCCTACACAATTAATAGTAGTATAATTATACACTGTTGCAAATGTCCGCATGTAGAGAAAAATTTGTCAAGACAATCGCCACTTCTTAAAAAATAGTTAAATCCGAAAGAATATTTATTCTAACATTCCTGAGCAACCATTCAATTGTTTCAAATGGATATTTACTTGAAGCAAGAAAGTCTTATTTGAAATAGGATTATTTTTATTGGAACAATCGCATATTTTTTTGAATCAGTAAATCATCTGCTGAAGAGTATTCCAGTAAATATTGTCTTGGATCCACTCATTTTTTATTCTAGTTAGAAGCACATGATTCTATGACCCAAATATGCATGTGTGATGAATTCAAAAAATTCTCTCTTACTTTGTCGAAATTTCATCATTTTCAGGGCGTGGTTGTGTTGGGCATCATAGCCTCGAATGTAAAAGCGGGATGAGACAATCCTGTAAAGATCATGGTAAGATTACTGGCCAGTAGATTACTCAGAAATCAGATCAAACCAACCTCAGAGTTTACAGCGGTGGAAAAACTTGGGGAAATTAGTGAATGTAGTTCAACCTCGTTCCTTGTGCCCTTTCGGTGGAAAGTTCGAGCTCTCTAAGTATTTTCAGTTACCCATCTCAGTGCTCCCAGACTACCGCGTTCCAACTCCGAGATACGTTCGTCCGCGAATCTACCTGACCGTGTTATATTCTGCTCAATGCTGAGGAATATCTTGACGAATATTTTCCTACCGCTGAAGATACAAAATCTCCGAATCCCCATCTCGTAAAAGTGGATACTCTTTGCTCTTCGTCTTTGATAGGGATTATAAAGCAAACGAAACGCGTATAATAATAGTGAATTTATATTAACCTTTAGAGGATGGGAACACCCGTATCCGGGGGCGACGCATGGTCGACACTTTACCTACGATAGTTTTAACATATTAGATACTTTTTTTTATGCATTTTCTGAAGGAGACCAAGAATCCCAAATCCCCCTCCTCTAAAGGCTAATTTGATTACGTGGGTATGTATTAAAACATCATTGTCATTAACTTTGTCCTATTACGGTGTTATTTAGGGTTGAATTTTTTAACAGCGAGGTTTTGTTTTGACTATATTCTAATAAGGCCTGTAGACGTTTGGTTAGAAATATCATGTACAAGTGACAGCTACAACGCCATGTGACTAAGCGCGTAGTATGCGTCATGGGGAAGTCCATGGCCAATATTATTTCACCTATAGTGCAGGTCAAAGTATCCCCTCGTCTAAGCCGCATCGGCAACCCTCCGCCATAAAGTCGCATAAATTGAGCCGTCCCGTCGAAGCACGGTGTGAGTGCTATTTTCCTGCAGCTACTGTGCTGGTATACCTCTGACAATGAGAAATACGTTGAAAGTTCCAGCCTTCGTTCAGATTATACACAAGAAGACGAATCTTTTCCTTTCCGTTTATTAGGAAAAATAACGGACGTCAATAGGGATGACGATTGCAATTCAATTATCCACACCTGCATGACACTTGACTGATAAACGAGGTTGAAAAGCGAATTAAATTAAAAAACGAGTTAACGTACCAGACTTTCAATTTGTCGTATAAAAAGTATAAGGTGCATTAATTAGAGTTGTCTTGAGAATTCGTCGACTTCAGTAATTGGGGAGTATCGCGTTACCCGCATATTCGTGAACATGGCACTACAAGCGGTAAACGAGAGTTGTGTTTTCCACCCGTTTCAAGGAAGCTAATTTCGTGGCACATGCTTCTCCTTTACCCACGTTGGTTTCCGGAAATTAACACGATGCTGAATAAATTAGGTTTACACGTATAAAGGCTATCATCACACCCGGTAGTAGCATTGATCATTACGTCACGTTTCTCAGGGGGTGCGCTGCTAACTTCGCACATCAACACGAGAGGATCGATATTCGATAGATACGATATTCACGAGAGAGTTTTGAATCACGTACCGTAACATGTCTATGCTCGAAACATCGGTTGAGTATGGCAAATTTAGTGTTATTGGCGAAAGCCAAAAGCGATCGACCAATTTCAAAGAATAGAGGCAAAATAAATTTACCTATGTACGTATGAAAGGAATCTCTATTATCATCATACAGAATGCAACGCAACCGTAATCTCCTAGTCCGTTGTATGTAATTATTGGTATCAGCCCGCACGCTTTGCGCGCCCTGACATGGAATTTTCAAATTGATAGCAGCAGCAAAAAGTTCTATGCAGCTGTATAACTAAATAGTGGTACAGTATACTGTACGATGATAGGCAGATATAATTCAATTTATGCGTTTATGAATACCTATTGAAACAAAATGATTAGCGAATTTTTGCAGTAACATTTATCAAACTTGCGAATGTACACGTTTTGTCTTCGACAAGAAAGATAACCATTTTCATCTATTCAGTGACTTCCTGATATGATTTTGTAAGATACCTTGCAATCATCTAGAAATTTGGATAGGTGAACAGATATCTTGAAATCAGTGTTAGAATTGAAGCTTTTAGATTATTCTGTGTTACAGGTAGCATTATTCAAACTTGGACCGCTCTGACATGATTCAGAAGCTGCAGCATGGTTTTGAATTGCTTCAACGTAAAATTTGATTAGATATTAAAAGACTTGTCTATTATATGCGAACTGTCATGACATCCGAGTTTCGCACTAAATGAGCTTTTAAAGTAATAAAATAAATAAAAAAATATCATCTGTAGCTCAGTTTCAGGGTATTTTCCGTGACCATACGTTGTTACTCAACACGGCATAATATCAGAAAATAATGAAACGCAAACCAGCCGAAAAAATCGGTCAAATTGTCAAAATGCATGACCCGTCATACCTCAATTGAACACTGTCACATTCTGTACCATAATTGTAATAGGTATGTGACTCAAATTCATCAGCTATGGAACACAAATAAACCGAGCTTTGTGAACTGGTTGATATTTATCCTTCATCTTGGATGTAGAAGGATCGATTCTTGTAAATTCGGAAACGGCTGATTGTCACTAGCTAGGCTAGGAACGTTCTAGAATAGAATCTATGGTTATTAGCAATGTGAAATAACGAAATGCATGACAGAGAGAGTAAATACAAGCTGCCATAGACATATAATTGTGAAATATTATACGCAATAAACTTTTCTAAATAAATGTTCACAATGAATTTCTTCAATCAAACTACCCACCCTGTTAGTTTTCAAACTGATACATCCTCACATGATGAGATTGGCTGAAACAGCAGCACAGCCATCTAATCGTCATGCGTATAAAACATTAGACTGCCAATGGATAAGCGAAGAAACGGAAATCCAGCTTAGCAAGAGTTGAATTCACGATAATCCGGGTGTGATTCTACGACAATACTTGTAAGATTTTCGAAATATTATTACACATACATTCTTTAAGACTGGATCATCGTCAGCTTCTCTAGGTAGAACCTAACGGAGTCAATAATTGTTACCCAAGGCACATGACAGATAGTTTAGTTATTTCTCAACTACCAGGGTTAATTTGACTGACAAGTTTATTTCTAACCGTAACATGAAACTAGGCCACTGTGAAGACGGGAATGGCTGACACTGAATATTCAATGTAAAGACTGGCTAACGTCAAGCAGAACAATTCGTATTGTATGGATCGCGCGCAGTACGATAACACATTACCAATTAGCTGCGCTTCGATAACATTGGTTCGAATACGCCAGTCACAGAGGAATGAAAAATAACATGGTCGCATTTACAGCCATGACAGTTGTCGTCGATATTCTTTTATGGCCAATTTACAAAATGATTAACTTTGTATCATAGAAAGAGAAATAATAATAAATAGATTAAAAAAAAAATAATAGATCAAAAAACCGACCTAAGCCGTTGCACCACGGATATGTATCGTGCGATGCAATGCCTAGTGAGTTTTTAGACTCGAGTAAGCCTCCGCTGCAGAGTCTTAAGGCAGAGAGCATTGTTTGGGTAAACAGTATCAAGACAATAAGCCATTATCCAGCGGTAGCAATTGGCTTGAGTCAGTGAATAGCAGGCGGTACAGTACATGTTCGGAGGGGCTGAAGGGGGATGGCAGCAAAGGACGTGATATCATGCAAAGGCACGGACGCCCGAACGGCGGGGCTACCGAGTGGTGAGCGGGAAAAGCCTCTAACGGATTACGAAACGGGAGCTGGAACATTAACACGTTTGAGGCTTACTTGCACGCTAACTCACTCGATAAACGTCCAAACAAAACATGCGTTTTCCCTAAGCTCGCGCGCCTAACCGGTGTAACCGAAATGCACCACGCCGCTACCGCCTAAAGCATTTGCTGAGTATACGTAATTCGTGAATTGAAATGCTTTTCAGCCATGGATGAAAAAGTTTTCACAGTTGTTGCCGAACTTCCGGTAAATGGGAATTATCGCGATAAGAGAAGCGTGATTGTTTCGCGATCAATTGGCTCAACAACCGTAGGCAACGCGTGCGTCATGCACCCGGGAGGACTTGAACTTTGTTCAGTCATCTTATTAGTCGAGCTTAAACGCGCTCGTGATACTTCCGCCCGCGCGTCCCTGGATCATTTTTCTTTTTCCTCATCGCCCGTTAACTAACGCCAGGGTGTTCCCTGACGTTGGGTACCTATCCACGCATTGCGAGCCTAGGCACGTCTGCCACTAATCTAACCGCAAACAGACCATTAATATAGCTTCCTAGTCCCCGTTCGAATACGTCCCCCGCTTGCCGTCCGACGTCTCTAACTACTACAATTAATACTGCAGGCTACGGTTCGCTGCTCTTGTTGTTCCTCTATTAGTTTGACGATTAATTCGAACCTAATAATTACATCAATATCTAGACCATAATTTGACTGAATTATTCTTGCAGTTCAAAAACGCCGAATCTACCACAAATCAAGCGTTTCACTACACCTGTAGGAATGATTGATCCGTCCATGATGGATTGGAATACCGTCAATATCGAGATCTTTTCATAAATTGCATCACGGCATCGAATGGGCAAATCTCGTGAAGGGATTACTTAATGCTACGTCACGTAGAGGAAATCTTTTTCCACGCAAGAGTCGTGCCATAAAATCTTTCCTCTGTGACAAGCAATGGACTGACCTACTACAAGAAACTGAAAATTGAAAAGATAAATTGAATGGATGCAGTGATATAGCGGGAATGTCTCGAAGTACCGGAGTCTGTTACTGTCATTCCCCGTTTTTATTGGATCGAGTGCTGCGGAAAAGACTCGTCATGTACGGGTGAAATCAAGTGCTTTATTAGTAATAGGCAAAGTCGATTGCTGGATTTTTGTTTTGTACAGAACGTGTTCCTGACCTTTATTTTACCCAGAACTAACGATGGCTATGAAGAATAAAAGTGCCGCTATTCTGTGAAATACGAATCATAATGCTATATTGTAATAAAGTCTTCATTAAGAAAATTGCTGGAAAGTATTCTTACTGATTAGTCTTGAATTGTTCGAAAAACTATCCAATCGAGTTTGAATTTTTCTATTATAAAGCTGAAAAGGAACGTGCACCGTGATTTGTGTATGTCTATTTTTCGTGCAGTCAAAGTATCAGGGAATAGTGGTTAACGAGCGGGGGCAGGAATTTCCTTACCCGGATTGGAAACTGATAATTTCCAGATACGTACCTCAGAATTTGAAACGAGCACAAGCAGTAAGCCCTCGACAAACATTTAAATACAAGTTCCAAAATAAACTAGCCGATTGGTTCGGGCCGAGGTTAGGACTAGTGGAAAGTTTCGTTGTAAACGAAGCTGTTGAAATTTGTGTACCTATCTATCGGGAACCAAGTTACTCTCAACGGGTTAGTTTACGGTCTCATTAGAAATTTATACGATCTCAACGTTAGAAACGTACAACCCCGGCTAATTTTACGCTAGCAATCCGGCAATTCGCATAGAAACATGCGTCTGTGTGAAACCTGAAACGTAATTCAGAATCCACACGTCAAGTTCGGACGGAAAAAGCGACGGCACGTGCCGGGAATTTCAAAATACAATTCGAGACTGTCATTATTTCGGATCGTGCGTAAGGAAATCGAGCATTTATGTCTCACCTGACAACGCGAACGCCCGAAGGCGGACTACGTAAGTCGCGGAAAATTGGAACGAAGTTAACCCCACGCGAAAACAAAACGTTCAACGGATACGGACGTCGTTCACTCGTGGATTCGGATTCCAGACCGAAAATTTATTTCGTTTGGTCGTTAAGTGAGAGCTGTAAACAAGTTCTGAGACCAGGGTGCCCCCGGTGTAAAATCGTAAAGAGAATTAATATCGGGAAACCATAGGGTTCTATTCGACTCTTTCCTGCGCCTGCAGCCCCGCCGAAGGCTCTAAAAGCGTTTACTTTTTCGCGCCTATAGATTGCAATTGTAATAAATCGAAGCTTTACGGAGATTCCAAGTTTTTATCGCGCAGAGAACAAGATTCTTGCAATTGCAGGGTTCAGGGTCTCCGGGTTCCGCGTCTATCGCCCTCTCGCGCGGGAAATAAAACCTTTCTCATCTTACTGCTGCCGGGAACCTTTCATCTGCCCACTAATAGGAAGCGCTTTCCATTCTCCGCTCTCGACCACCCTCTCAACCTCCTCCAGGCTACGCCTATGATGTCTGTCTACCGAGCGAACGCATTTTCTCCCTCAAAAGTCTGCATCGAGGCGGCCAGGCGCGCATACACCCACCAAGGAAAATACATCTACAGGCTTTGCCGTCTGTCCTGCCACTGTCCCTGGTTATACCGTCCCGCAGGGCACAGACTGCTTGTTCCACGTTAGTTTGGGACACACATTACCGAGGCTTTATGCCGCTGCTTCCACAGTCACAAGCGAGGCTCCGCTTTTCCATAAGGAGGGAGACCGGCCCGAAGCTTCGGGCTAAGATCCGAACGTTTGTCAAAGAATGACGAACCCGAGGGAATTTTTTATTCTCCATTTTGCCGGCCGACCGGATGAAAAATAATAAAAACCCAGCTGCGAAATTGGAGACGGACTTTAGATCGAAAACACATTTTTCATTTCGGGGTAAACGGTCGAGACGTTTCGTGAAAAAGCTTACATTCCGCGAAAGTGAAACACTATGCGGCGGATCATCAGCGATACGCCGCTTCTACCGCCCCTGCAAGTCCTGCTGTCGCGTGCGAGCCCATGCTTTCAGTGTAAGCGGCGACGGAAGTCCACGAGGAGCAATCAGCCCGGCTGCGCCAAGCGCCAACGAGCTTTACCCGACGACATTGTCTCCTTTTGCACGGCTGTTGCACCCCTTGCGAAACAGAGTGCTTTCCGCTTTCCACGCTGGCGAACAGTCCAGAAAAGTCAACTACATACGGTGGCTTTATAGTACTAGGCTGTTGCGTGTTTTATATATAAAGTTCTCTGCAAATGAAACCCTCCATTTACCGTCAGGTTGGTTCGGTATTTTTCTTCTCTTCATTTTTGTCTTCGAATGTATTTTAATCGTCGGATCTGACGTCATTTTTCGTATTTAGTTTACATTCTTTTCAACGGTAGCGGTTCGAGAATATTAAAATACTGTCCGTCGTCCACATACTCACAATTCTGAACGTGTATTTACATACTTGCAAAATTCAACAGCCAAAATTTGCCTCTCAGAACGAGTAAAAATGCGCGTAGTGTATAATTTTACTCTCATCCTTTTTATCATCACCATGGAATACTAAATATTTTACAACAACATGGAAAGCACGTCGGGGGCGTGGTGAAATTTCACTTGAAAATGAGAGAAAAGGAATGTGTACACAGAAAAAACACGGTATGGTGCTTTCAACCTATTTCCCGGACGTAAAAGAACGTGAACCGTTTACCTCCAACCGGTTGTTTTTCCTTGAGCTGAATTGCTCACCAGCGTGATCTACCGAGCGCGGTAACAATTACTGCACAAAAATGACTCGCCTGTCGGACGAGGCGAAGCGTCGTTCCACTTTTCATTAGTGGACCGAGCCCGCGAAATCACCGACTCCTGATGCCGTGGCCAACTACAGATTGCTGGACTTAGGGCTCGTCTTCCCTCGGCTATCATCCCTCACTTAGTTCCTCAGGATTGTGGAGACTGCGGACAGTAAAAATCTTTATTTCCCGGTGAGCAGTCAGGAGAGAAAAATTCCTCTCTCGCAGTGCAAAGCGAGGATTTTGATGTACGCTATTAAAACCATACCGTGGTCAGAAACTGGCGACCAATAATAACTGGGTGCAACCCGTCTACAGATCCGTAAAATTGTTCACGAATACTGTGACCGGAGTGCGTTACATTTCAGCAACAAATAATCCGGGGGTCAAAGTCGATAACTCAAGCGAACCGTGGTGGAGGCTCCATCTGCGGACGTGCCGAAGCTGAATATCGGTGGGTGTAATATACTTGACATACCTATACGTATATCGACGCGTGTCTGACTTGCGCGGAATTGACGCGAACGGTAAGACGGAGGATAACAGCGTCGTAGACCTGTCAAATTCTCTCTCAAGACACGAGGTGACTACTCGAACTTAATAAGCGCGTAATTGAATGTGAATGACAATATTCGTCTGGCGAATGATCACTCGGATGGATGGACAAATATATGGATGTATCTTGCGAGCGTGTTGGGACCGCGTCTAGCCTGCAATTACAGTTGACTGTCAATTTCAATTGACAATCGCGATGCTCACTCTGCGTGATGTCTGGTGCTTAGGGTAACTTATTTCCGCGTGAAATATTTCGAGTAATTCTACTTTGTGAACATCTGTGTTATCTGTGAGTATATCTTATTTGGCCTTAGGCCATTGTGTGAAGGTCAGGTACATTTCTGAATCTTCCTGTTCTGTATGCTAATGTGAATTGTAACCAAGAATCTTGACGGTATTTTTATGAATTTTCATACCGTAGTTATTTGAATATGTAGAAAAACAAAATGAGGATTGGAGGATGAGATATGGTCTGAAATAAAGTAATCAAAACACTCGATTGAGCCAAGAAAATTATTGCAATTTATTGGCTCGCAGGGGAAAAGCCACTGAAGCATAAAAACCCCTTATTATCTAGTAATAAGGTCGTGCCAAGAGTGTATGAGGTGTGAGTGTAGGATCAATGGTTTTGTCTCGCATGCGGAGAGCTGCCGTGAAATTCAGAGGCTTAAAGGCGTGAATCTATGGAGGTTCGTTCGACTGGCGAGAACCTAGTGTTTTTAATTGGGGAGGAGAGGAACAGAGACTCAACTAAGAAGATCGGAAAATGAGAATACCTAAGATGATCCGCGGCGATGTTATCGTTACCGTAGACTCGATCAGACTGAGAGCTCCGAGCCTCAACTCCCGGTTGTTTATCGCTGTTCATCCAACGATCAGCGCCATCTTTCGCGATTAACGACGATCCACCCCCGCGATCGCGCCTAAACTTGCCGCGGCTTGCTGGTAGTGGTAGAGATTCCGAGTATCAGACGGGGTAGAAAGCGTACGCGGACATGGGAAAGGAAAGGATAAGTTCGGTCTAAACAGCCGCAGTGATTCTACACAAATACCTACGTGGAACGATGAATGTACAATATTTCAGCCGCAGCATAATGAAATCAAGTTGTACGGTTTGAAACGTCTATGTCATGCATTGATTCACAAGTCTCTCTATACTTGTCAATAAACAGTAATTTGAGTTCCGGCAGCACGGGGAACAATTTGAGCTTTTCAGACACGACTGTTTGCGGCGAGATTTCATCCGTAATAGAAGCTTTCTGTAGTAATAATTCCTGCTCAGCACGGAGCCATCGCGCCATCAAACGGCCGCGAATCGTCAAAACGACGAGCGGACCTCAACGGGCAAGAATATTCGAGGAGTACTTTAGTGGAGATAGGAGACGCAGCGAGGGTTACGACTTGGCGAGAGTAGGTTGCCCACCATAGCCGTGGGTATGGGTCCCCATGCAGTGCTTTCTCCTTTTTCTTCCTTCTTTCTACCCGGCTGTAAAACCCTCGTCATAAACCTCGAGCTCAGTCAAACGAATTCCCCCGTTCTGCCCCTTCATCACCCTCTGGGCAGCTTTTATTTCTTTTCCGTCTATTATTTAAGTATTTCATCGGTTTAAACGGAGCCACGCAATATTTCTTCCATTTTACGCGTCGGGGGTTGATAAATGTATAGATATACCGTTTATAGTATGACAAACTACAAATGCAGCGAGAAATTTCCTCGTGTCTGACGATCAAGCTTTATACCACTGACATTTGCGGTCTCAAATTCAATAACACCGCGGCTAGGCTTAAGTACATTAAAACCGATCTTTCCACCAGACAAAGCTGCCTCATTACGCGGCTGGTTGTAGGACTCTACATATAAGACAATCCGCCTATTGATTGAGCTTTCAACCTACGCGTAGAAAAACTACCTTATGATGTGGATGACTGGCTTGTATTCATGAGCCTGATGTCCCGTTCTTGCGTACAAGCAATTCGAAATCATAGTCCGCGAAGGATTTACAGGGTAAATATATGATCTAGAACCGGTTACCTCCAATTTGCGGGACTGACACGCTCTTTTCGCGTATTTAAATCACACCCTGCCAACAAACGTCAGCCAAACACATTCCGCTAATATACAAGGGTTAAATGTGGGTTAGACAAACATTATTCTTACCACCGGAGTTCGGGTCGCGGTCTCTCCCCGACACGTCACAGACACGTGGCTACGACGGCATGTGGTGGTTATTTCATGCTCAGCTGACACCGGCGCGTCCCGGATGCTGGGCTCAGTTGACACCAACGCCAGGGGCCTCGGCTACGCGGTGTTCCAGCGTCCGATGGCCTTCGCCAGATTTTTCACCCCCTGACTCGACTGCTCGCTTCCGAGCGTTCCGTACGTTCGCAACTCCTCTGTTTACACCGTGTAATAACGATCTGACGAAAAATAGGTACTTCCACTCTTGGACTCTTCTCACGTGATATTGCCACTTTGCATGGCAAGTTCGTGTACCGTGAGAACATGTATTATACATGCCACGTGTCTCTCCAGCCGCTGGATACTCCTTGATACTTTGATATATGTTCGTAATATGTCCCGCTCGAAGCAGCAATCGAGGGGCTTACCACTCTCATAATGACTGTCCCAAGTATGACACCATTGCATATGTATTTCACATATTACATAGTTATTACACTGGTATTACATGTATGGCATAGGGATTACAATAGTATTGCATGTATTGCATAAGTATCCCATAAGTATTGCACGTATTCCACAGATAGTGCACAAGTATTACATACGTATTGCATATGTATTACACATAGTATTACATGAATTACATGACCATTGCATGACTATTGCATACTAATTATACAACTATTACAAGACTATTACATGACTATTATATATTTATATAGATACACATTATATTACTGTAAGATGAGTATTTCTCAGTATACCTATTAACAATGGTTTTTGTCTCACTGTCATTAATTGCATCCCTGAAGTCTTGCTTGAATTACATTAAATAGTTTATTGCAACTATTTTTTTATAACCTCTTTTACCCTCTAAATTTCATAATAAAATTTGCAAATCAACCTTTAAATATAGTAAAGAATAATTCAACGCAACCATAATTTATATATTATAATAATATTCTCTGTATATTTATGCTAATAGTACTCTGGAGAGGTTAACGATACATAATTATATATATTTTTTAGCAATTGAGACGATCTTCAATTAACTTTTAAATCACAGCGTACTCTAACAAATCAGAATCACTGAATACATGATGACGTCTTCGGTCAATTTTCGGGTTGCTCAGAATTAGCTTTATTTGATCTCCTGTTACATAACTTGTATCGTCCACATCTGGAAAAACGAATATGGAGCTCGACGAATTCGTCACTTTTCGCATGAATTTGACTTCATAATCTTCCTCGCAATCTCTGTCTCTTGATTGGATACTTTTAACAACGCCGATGTAGTATTTTTTGGTTTTTTTGGTGAGAAATTCGATCAGCACAAAATTTCCGATATTTGCATCTTTACCTGAAAATTCAAAACGTTGTAACCAGACGTGCAATGATTTCAAATGAAATTTTTTCACAGCAGTATTACCTTGGAGTGAAGTTGTAGGAATAATCTCGAGGATTAGTTTCAAAACTAAATCCGAATAAAAAATATGCCCATCAACTATCTGTGGTGTTGGTAAAGTTCGCATATATCCAGAAATGCATTTGTAATCATGTGACCCCACTGGTGCCGGACGGAGACTAGAACTTATTAATCTATACCAGGTACATAGTACGCCAATACTTTCATTATTGACGTCAGCGCTTAATCTGGAGTATTCTCTTTGTGGGTCTGTTTTTCCAGTTAGATAGACGAATCCAAGAACAAGGCCTACTCTGTATTTCGTTTCTGCCTCAGTGTCTTCTCTAAAAAGCATCCATGTCCCTATACTTATTTCCGGATTCTCTTCGACAGTATTTGATCTAGTAGCTGATTCCTAGAAAAACAATAACATTATACGGAGAACCAAGAAGTTGAAAATTAACACTTTTTGTAGTCATCACAACGACAGGATGTGCCAATGATGGAATCTAAAAAATTTATGAGGTTGAAGTTCGTAACGTTAACGTAACGACACATTATTTGAAAAAAAACTATGTTTTTCAACTTCGTAATTGCTTTACAGAGGCTGTAGTTCTGATGTGGGTTGACTTTGCTTGATTCAAGCCACTATTTATTGATTACTGCATTTCTAAAAAATTCTAAAGTTGCAAAATGGCGATTTTCTTCAAATTGTATCGTCTCGTTAACGTTACGAACTTCAACCTCCTAAAAATTTAGAATCTCAACCAATTGCCGCATAAATTATACAACTCTATTCGTTGGGGTTATACATTTACCATAGAATAATGCTGCATTATATTTTTTTTCTAGGTGTAGGTAGGACATTTTCCGCAGTATTTTAATGAGTCTGGGTCATAAGGAAAGATATTCATTACTTATTTAGGAAGAGTTAATATCAAGCTAATAAGTACCTTCTTGGACAAATGCGGCAGTTCGATTTCTCGTACTCTCTGAAGTCTGTCGCTACTTAAACGGTGCTTGGTTTTATTAAGCAGCCAACAAATGGACGATTTTCTAACGACGTATTCGGCTTGCGACGAATCACGCACGACTGCAAATGGACTCGTTTCATTTAGTTGAACTGTTTGGGTGGAGTAATTTTTGAGTTCCAAAGTTCCTGTTACAGACTGCAACGTAATCATATCATGTTCAAGTTCTGCAGATATAGTGTCTTCATTTGCGCTCTCCGTTTCCTCGCTGATTTCTTCGCTGTCAGATTCGTCGTCTGAGTCTAGTTGAATAGACTTTGCAGAAAAAGGCAGTGTACATAAGATATTGTTGAAAAATATACCAAGGTTCCCGAGATCTTCAATAGCTCGACATTTCGCGTCTTCAACGGTTTTCTGTATTTCTTGATTAGAAGGTAGTGGATATGTGTTGACATTGATTACACTTTTTCTCTCCCTAAATCTTGGAAATATAATATTTTCTGACTCTTCGATGATGATTTCATTTTGTACTTGAATTCTATTGAGACGATGAATGATGTCCATCATGCTGCAGTTGACAATAGTCGAGTACGTGGATGACATTGAACGGACTTGTCGGAAAAAGCTTTCACATGGTTGACTACTATATAAAGATGGCAGGAAGAGTTCTGGTTGGTCCGAATCTCTCAGGCGTATGATGACGTCAATAAGCGTATGAGCATTTATTTCAATGCATGTGTAACAGTTGGAAGTTATAAAATTTTTGCCCAAAGTGTAACTGTCATTTGCCGAAATCCATGCACGCCACATCCTTAAACAAAACACAGAATACCAGATGCTAAATATTCTTTCCAACGGCGTTAATTCAGAATCGATGTATGAAACTACGGTGTTATGTAGTATTTTCAAATACTGACATGTTCCTTCGCTGCCAGGTACTGTATCATTGAGTAATTTTCTGACATTTTCTTGACATATTTTTTGAACAGAAGGGAAATTCATTTTATCCTTTGGGTCCAAGTCAGAATAAGTTATCTGGTGTTTGTCTTTAGATTGTGACTGTATCAATAGTTTCAGGTGACTAACAGTCGCTATATTGTTTCCCATCGGCAGAACAATTGAGTTTTTGATGAAGCGATTTCTTAGCTTTGTACCAATGTGTACAGTATCCTGGCAAACAAAGTACTCACTGCAAAATTCACTGTTGAACCATGTCCAATTTTCTTTACCAAAGAGTAAATCAAGATTCGAAATACCTATTTGGCTTTCAATCCTCATCGCTTTTAACAATCTTGGATCACCATCCGAAGAAAATCCTAATACTCTTATTCCGAATTGCTGACATTGTTCGTAAATAAATTGGAATCTGTTAAGCACGTGTTCGGCTGTGAATTTATTGTCGGTTCCAAATATGCACAGACAAAATGACGCCGCATTTTTTTGTAAAGGCTGTGCCATAATTGTGTACGCCAAAGAAGCAATTGGAATATTTTGCATCGTTTCTTCCATTACTTTTGGTGACGTTGCCATGAAAGATTTGCACTTAGGCATTCCATTTTTATCTGTTGGTAATACCAACCCAATTAATTGGTTAGTTTTTGGGTCATATTGCACGGTGCCAGTAATACGCGTCGCATCTTCGCTTACCCATATGACTAGAGGCAGGTCGGCCTTGATTAAGTAATTTTTCAATTCCTGCAATCGAAGCTGCCCTTCAATGATGTCTGGTCCGTTTTCTAACAAATACCGACTGACAGATGAGGGGGATGGTAGAGGCAAGTTCGCGCATAACGTTTCGTACGACAATCTTCCACCAATCATGAAAATATACGATGCAAACTTTTTCACTGTGCAATCGTATCTGTTCCCGCAAGATTCGGCCTGACTTTGTTTGTCAGAAATTCTCATCAATTTTCGTACTAACAAGTTACTTTTACTGTTTTCATTGACTGTTGGACAAGACTTCGTTAATTTTTTCGATGCCGATTGTGCTAATAAATTTTTCACGCAATCCTTTAATTCTGCATTATATTTCAACAGCAATTCCATTTCGTTCAATGTTGGAAAATAATATGGAATCGTTCTCTCTGTAGTAATACTCTTCACTCTTTGTCGGTAGGATTTGTCACTTCTAGTTCTTAGATCTTTTTTAATTTTTTTTTCACAGTCGGAACTTTTTGTATCTATAGTCTTAGTATTTTTGGTATTACTAGTCAATGGGGTTGATAGAATTTTCTCGGAACAAAGAACCCCTTTTACATTATTCCGAGGTTGAATTCCCCCTGTAACTCATCATTTGTACTTTCAACTATCACAGCTTGTGATCTAACATCCGATTCATCATTTGGCTTGTCACGTGCAGATACTTCGAGTTCTTCATCGCTTTCAATTCGATTTTTCGACCGTTTAGTAGGTTTCGCTTCCGTTTCGTCATCACTCTCAATTTCTCTAGTAATATGCCTTTTTCCCCTGCTTTTTTCAATTTTAATAATATCCCTTCTTATTTCAACGGGTGTGACTAATTTCACGTCTTCGATAATTCTTGGTAAATTTTGGCCGAGCTTCTGGTTCTTGTTTGCGATACTGTCGCTCAAACTAGCATTTGTATTCCAGTTATCATTGTCATTGGTGCCTTTATCGAATACATCCGTAATAAGTGGTTGAACCTCGGGTTGAACCTTTTTACAACTAGAAGTAAAAGCTGTAGTGTTAGCGACGACGTTTTTGAGAACATTTGCTGTATTTTTTTCCGCCTGACCCGATTTTGTATCAATTTTATTGCTATTGTTATGCTTGCGAGGAAATAAATTTTCCTTCGAATTTTCCACAGGGTTCAAAGTCAAATGTTTTTCCTTTACGTGCTTCATAAAATTTTGACATACCCAACGAGTTTTCCTCGGTACTGATTTCCCGTATTCGGCTTTATGCGCGGTAATTTTAGTTTTACACAGGCAACACGATATTTTCCCCGAATAGGTAATTTCTTCGTCAACGTCTTCTTTGACAGATACCTCTATATACCGATTTTTAGGGCTTTCTAAATAATCTTTGAAGGTTTCTTCACCATCTGGTTGCTTAGAAAACCAATTTTTAATGAGCATGTATAATTGATCTTCTTCACTCAATAAGTCCTGTGATTTTCGTGACTGTGGATCTGATTTTTTTCCCGATACAGCTTTTAGCGTTTCCTTGGTTTCTTTTTTTGCTTTGATGTTAGTTAATTTTTCATTAATATCCTGTTCGGCCGTAGCAAAATGGTTCAACCCCTTTTCTATAATATACTTCTGAATTTCGAAGAGGCAAAACCTATGTCCTCGTAGTATGCGGAATTGTTCAGGTGTATTACTGTAGATACCGAAGAAGTCTGATTTTGTGTAACCATCTTCGCCTAACAATCCCAGCATGTCAGTTTGGGCAAATTTCTCCATTTCTAGAAAGGCTTCGCTTGAAAGGTTTTTCAGAGCGGCCGCTGAATCGAAACCCAGACAGGTGAGGAGATGCTTCAGGTACAACGGTGGATCAACTCCAAGTTCCTTCCTAATTACGACCCAAAACTTTTGTTCTTTAACATTTCCAGCGATGGTCTTCGCCATACTCTCCTTTTCTGCCTTGCTCGCTGATTCCTCCATGCCTAACTCCAAGCTAGTTTTAGATCAAACATCACAGTTACCTGCTGACATTGTGAATGTCAACTAGAGTGATTGATTCCAAAATATAGTACAATTTGTGACACTTCTGGAATGAACAATGAGTAAGGAACCAGGACAAACTGATAGAGATCTGATTTCTTAGAACTTTCAACGAAATCGTATGTTTTCATGAAGTCAATTGAAAAACGCATAATTATTGAATCTATTTGGAATTTAATTGAAATAATTGATAGTGTGTCACAATTTTTGAGCACTTGTAGATGATTCTGTCCTGCACTATGCGACAGTTAGGATTTTTCTTTTATTTTTCATTTCATAAATTGGTAGGTGGTAAAAAAATTAGGTCATATTCTTTCTTTTCTCTTGGATTGACGCAAACTTAGAAGCAATACAACGGATCGGAAATTACAACAATATCACGTCACCCATGCTAAGGTATATTTACTTATATTTATATAACAAAAACCGCTGAAATTCAATTGCCTGTAACTTTTGTACAGGTCAGCAAGAAATAATTGAATATTTGCCAGATCTAAGCGACAGATTAAATTAAGTACGTACCTTTCCGTCATTCACGTGTTGTAGCCGGCAGACTCACACAATCAAGTCGAGAAATAACGGTCCATAGGTTATACAAACAGTTGCCAATACGAATTTCAAGGTTATGTCACGAATCCGGTAAACACTGTAAAGCGCATGCGCTTGGTACTGCGCGCGCAGGTATTACATGACTATTACATGCTGTATTACACAGGTATTTCATGGTATTTCATGACTATTGCAACCACCATTACATAATATTACACGACTATTACATGGTATTTGCATGATATTGCATGACTATTACAGGGTATTACATAACTATCGCACAGTATTACACGGCGTTACACTACTATTGCATGATATTACACGAATATTTCATGGTATTGTACTGAGATTACATACCATTGCATGGACATTACATTTGCAGCTGTCCCAACTATTACATGAGTGATAAACCCCTCGGCAGCAATACTACATTTCGAAATGAGGAATCTGTCTTCACTTAATAACCATTCCGACAAATTTTCCGTATCATACTAATGCCGAATCATATTGTTAAAATATTTCTCATCGCGGAATCATACGTGGAAGGGTGAAGGGTACAAATTCTGACTTCTATCAGAAGTCAGCATAGAAATACCGAAATTACATCGCGATGATGCTACCATGGGGTGAAGGAAACTTGAGAATGTAATGGCGCCTGGTGCACCATGGCGTCCGCAAATGCTGCTCTGCCGCAACCATGCGTCGGTACAGCTCGCGGCATAGTTGAGGGTCACAACTCGCGGCAAAGTTCGTATAATGGAAGTATATATGTAACTGCGTCGTTGACTGCGACCGCTAATACCAGTAAAATGACCTCCTATTACACCGGATGCATGCAGAGCTGCAGAGCCGTTTATACTGCAGCATTCATTGGCTTACGCGGTACATGTTTTTCTTTTGTTAAACGCAGAACGATTTACCCGTCACAGAATTCGCGGGGGCTTAAATTATTGAACGATTCTACCCCGCGGCACCATGAGCATGTTGTTCTATCCAGCGTATATGTAAACCAAGCCCACGCTGCTTTCCGTTGCAGATATTTATTTACACTTGCACGTCGAGTCTAACGCGGTGCTGTACCTACATTTTGCGAAACCTTATTCACAATATCCTGCCCTCTGTTTACGTCAGACGTGCTCATACGCGTATTACTAGATTTTCTTTCAGCTTTAGCTGATGTGGAAGCTGGACAAATACTCTGTATGAGGAATGAGCTTGCGACACCACGCTGTTATACACATATAGCTACGGTGAAGAGTTGGGTGAATCGTAACGGAAAACAGGACTAGAAACAAATGCTAAAATGCTAACGACTTGACTTCCACAACGCTTTATTCACGCAGTCATTTTCATTCGCGATTATTATTCTCACCCTCAAGATTATACTTCTCACGTATACTCTACTTAGTTTTAACATATTATACAATAGTTTGATATGGATATGTTAAGGAAAATTGATGAACGGCAATGTGATTTAAGTGGGCGATTATTTACTCTTCTAGATCACTCGGAGCTTCTTTCAATATATTTTTTTTTTAAACTACTTGTTTGATCTATGATTTATGTGCATCAGGATTGGTATTTGTTACGTTTATTTATGAGTGAGGTCGTTTGAAACGTTTTCGTCACGTGGCCATTTTACGTACGTATTTTAAATACATATAAATCCACGTCGTACAGTGAAAATGCTTTTTTTAAATACCTCTGGAATTAATTTTTCATCGCTTTTTGTTTCATGGCGTAGTAATTCTCAGCGAAAGTGATCGATGAGTTATGGGAACATTTAACCGTCGACATCATTGGAAAAATACTTGGCGTATGGCCTGACATTAATTTGGCTGCGTCTATGGCTCCGCTGAGCTATTAATTATCTTTGTTTAATGCACCGTCAAGCGATAGAAATTTCTTTGTTTTATTCAGCTTCATCGACGATGTTAACTTCCGCATCGGTAAACTGAGTTTTAATCTTCTACTTTCAATGTTTTGATCTATTTTGAAAAACGGTGGACACAGAAAGTGTTAAAATTTATTCGATTATTAACTGCATGCTCTCGTGTCGACACGCCAAGTATCACTGTTCATCCTACGTACATGGCCAAGCACTAAATAAATCCTCAGCCCGATTTCAATGGAATTTACGTCAACTTGATCAGTGAATCGAACCATTAACGATCGTGGAAATCGTACCGTGATGCACGTTTATCTTCATTTCCAGTTTCGTCAAATCTATAGCTCCTGTAAGATCCGCCACAGCGAAAACGCTATAGAGATTCGAGACCCTTATCCGTTCGTTTTGAATCGCACGCGTCTGGGAAATTCGATCAGAAGTTTGTCCGTCGAACGATGCAGCGGACCTTGGAATCGTTGAGCTGTTATGTTGGCAAAGAAGGCAACGTGACGTCGAGAGTTCGTCTCCTCGGATAGGCGGTGATAAACGAGCCGAGCATCGCAAGATCTTGATCGATGTCTAGAACTGGGTCAAACTGAACAAACTGTGCGGGCGAAGATGTCTTTACCGCCGATATTGTTGTTTCACCCAAATTGCTGCTTGTCCAGCATCTGAGGGCCAATTAATATTTTTTCACCGAAAATGTAACGTGCATTTGTCAGCGGAAATTTGTCGAGTAAATTGAGGGAAAAAATTCCGCACTTGCACCGAAGCAATTTGGACTGAAAGTGAATCAGAGTCACATACGAATATGAATCTAGAAGCTGCAAGGAGATATTGGTACAAATAATATCTGAAACATAAGCAGAGCAAAGGCTATTCCGTTGTATAGCGTTTTGTACAAATATGGTATTATCGAGCTCCATATCCAGGCCGTAAAACTACCGTAAAACTTGCCGTTAAACTTTCGATTTTGTTTGTTTTCATTTCAAAACCTGGAAGCAGTAAAATCTGCCATAACTTGAAGGGGATCAAGGAGGTCTGGCTGGTCGATGGTCGGGCTTTTATAAAGCTGCGGGAAGACGATTGCGTTGGTCGTTCCCATATTCGTCCCCCGGACTTATCCGGTAAACTTAGCGTAGCGTGGTCCCGGATCCAACTTCCCGGCACCGTACTTTCCACTCTCCGCTTTCATCTTCTACACCTTTTTCGCGTCAGCCACACCGCGGCCGTTCTACCAGGGATTCCATTCGGACAGTAGTCGCTGAAATATACGACGTTATTACTCCGACCTCGCGAATCCACCTGGCGACTAGGGCTCCGTTTATTACAGACCTTACGCCCAACCGTGGCCTGGTTCTCTTGTAACTGACATCTCCCCGAGGAAACAGTACATATAAATATTGTACTGCGTGCTAGCCGAGGTCCGTCTGTACCATACAGGTATTTGTACGGTATTTGTACGCATGTTCACGTTTCAAGCCAAAGTATCCTGGTAACTTGTTACAAGATAAACCAAGCGCTGGGGCGAGTCAAAGTGTTCGTGCAAAACCAAATTCAGAATAAAACTGAGCAGCTGGGTTTGAAAAGTTTTTCCGATACAGGTAGAGCAGGTCTAAGCGTCAAATTTTCAGATCTTGTGTGTTAAATAAATCGTAATACGTTTTCGCCTCGGACATGACATCACAAGAATTATCGCGCTCCGATTGTACTCCGCAGCTTTACCTCGTTCCGGCTTTTGCCCTGAGCGTACTGATCCCACCTTGGAAATGCGTTTTTCTATAAAAGAAATAAAGTGTCGTGCGAAATGAGGGCGGTCAACGTGTACCAGAAACGCTGTAAAAATTTATTTCAAGAAAACCCAATCGTCAGTAATTACAGCTTGCGCTGCTTCATATGGCTGTGCTCTTCCTGGCAAAGAGCCCTCCTTTTGAAAAGCTCGTTTTGTTGTATCCTGATACTACACATGCTATGTGCAGCATGGAGACAAATTAAAAAGCACAAGAACCGCGAAGCAAGTAGATGACATTATAAATATTCACGCGAGGAATGTCGCTGGTCGGAAAATGCAGCCTGGCGTTGACAGGATTTCAAATTTGCGTCTCGGGGTACCAGCAGGTTGTCAAGAAAGTATAAATTTGCATGGCAGTGAGTAGGAGGCACGTGATTCACGCACCAATGCCGAGGCGCACCTTTGGTACGTCTCTTTTACCCACCAGCGACAGGATCCGGTCGGTGAACCCCCTCGGCGCATATACGAGGGCCCCGGCAAGGAAATCCAGATAGTCGGCTCATAAAGTGAGTAAGTGGAATGTCGAGTCAGCACTTTGCCGACTTCCTTGCGGCATTCGGAAAAATAACTGAGATAAGCCTGCGCCCGCAGGATAACTTCGCATACAGTTACATAGCTGCTCTCCGCTGATACACGTGATCATGATCCACGAGCTATAATCATGGATAATACCCACGGAGCCTGCAGTGAAACTCTGCAAAATTTGTGCAAAGCTCAAACAAGCGATGCCTGCGTGCTTGTCTTCGCAATCAATACTTTGATGCTGAACGGTACTGCAAGGATGTTCCGCATGTACAACGGTGGGAAAGTCAAATATTTGTTGGCTCCTTCCGTTTTCCCAGTCAACTGCTCCGGGCCTCTCACAAGCTTCAACATTATTAAAGCTTGGAAAGTAATGTCTACGCATTTTCAACCTTTACTTATACGGCTCCTACTTCTTCCGTGGTATATAGTAGCTCAGGACAGACTTGAAACTGACAAATTCTTCAGTTTTTCACTTTGCAACGGTATGCACGAGCAGTCGTAATGCCAATAATGGCCTCGTTGCGAAGTTTAAGCGTATAATTCTTGTACCACAGCGAAATTGTTTTTGTTATTTTTCAATCAATGCAACAACATTTTTTTATTATAATCATTACTAAACCTTCTGCTATTGGCTCAATCTTTCAACACAGATATAAGCTGAAATATGAGGAGTTGCGAGTTCGCTGTATTTGAACGAATAAGATGAACAATCTTAAATTTTTTCTCAGATTATTGAGAGGTTATAAACATTTGACCTGAAATTACACGACGCGATAAAATACAGTCTGGAGCTCTTTAACCCTCGTTCACAAAGCTGTAGGATTAACTTTTCCAAACGTAGCAAAGTAGAATTTGATAGAGTTCGGCCTTTGGCTCCATTTTCCTCCGTTTTATTTTTATCGATGCCCAAGACAAGACTACAGTAATTCCTCAAAGTATTCACCTGCAGATTTTATTCACTGAGCAAAGCCTGGGTCAGGCAATAAAGAAGTTTCTTTGATGCTTTCCGCTCACTCGCTGACGCTTCACCTTTACTTATCCATGAGTGCCCGTGAGCGACTATAGAAACAAGCAAATCAAGAGGTATACGCTCGAATTTTTTTCTAACAGTTTGGCTAGATTGAACCAAATTGTAGCGTCCTGCAAACGAAATTCAATACATCGAGGCTATCGACTACTCATCCCAACTAAGATCCGACGTTGAGTTGGCCCAGATACTCAATTAATATTTATACTATTCGCTTGCAGGATGTGTCGAAAACGCGCGCATGGTGACCGAATAATTCCGAGCGGAAGACGACAAGTTCAGTCAAATGCTGTTGTTGGAAGTATCATGCCGGCGAAGCGTGTCTCGAAGGTGGGTTCGCGGAGTAGTTGGAAAAGTCCCCGAAGTTCCCAGAATTCTCAGTTTTTAACGAACGATTCCATCCACAGGGTTGAATGTCATTTCACGTTGAAATCCGCAGATGCAAGCCGTACGTATACTTATCTATACCGCATTAAAACGCTGCCTGAACACTGTGATTTCAGAGTGTTGAATCTGAATGGAATAAAAGACGAGAAAAGAGTGGAAAATAACTTGACAATGACGAGCATTTGTATCATTCCGTGTTTGAAGTGGGATCGTGAGATTGTATATTCGTATCTTGAGCTGTCGAGCGTATTTTCAGTTAACTATCTGGGTTATAAAACTTTTCTACCCTGTAGGATGATTTTAATCGATAAAAGAGGTGAGATAAGGAAAGGGAAGTGAAAAAACGTGAAGAAAAACAGAAAAACGATTCACTAATGGCGTATGAATCCTGAAGGAACAGTGAAGCAGAATTTGCGGTGTTTGCACAACGGCCAAAGTTGTGGATGGATACCACAAAGTTCGCCAATGTCCAGACCCGCGTTGAAAGACTTAAAAAATACAATCCATTAGCTGAGAAAACAACGTGGGATTTGGTCCCTGTCAGCCCCAATGGTTGTCGGAAGGCCGTCGTGTAGGTGAATAGAACAGAAAACAGAATTCCCCCTGGAGTGTGCAACTTGTCCACCGTGTACACTCTTAGGCATGTCACGCGCTATTCGTGAATTTGGCCAATAGAGAAGGAATAGTGTCATCCCAGCAACAACCATCAATTCTATGAATACTCAAACATTCGCCATTCGTTTGACCAGACACTCAATTGCTGACGATGGGTGGAAAATATACACGCATAATGAAAGTTTGTGAAATATGCACGTCACGTGGGAGCAGCCGAAGATGTACCCTCTCTTGTCACGTTTGAGTAACTCTGTCGAAGATCCCCGCTAAGCCGTACCAATAAAGAGTGAGCCTTGTGACAAATGATGTAATTTTCCACAAAGCACGTGTACTTCAAGAGGCAGGAAATCGTCAGTGCACAGGGAATTTAATGATACCCCAAGTTCTCCTGTTCGATCAACCGAATTCAAGCGGAATCGAAGAATCACAAAACGATAAAATTATGGATCAAATGAAATACAAATACAGTTTGTATGAAAGTAATATGGTATATTCAACTGTCTAAAAGATTGTATACCATATCGAGATTCTACTTCACCGTCCATTTGATGGCATATTTCTACAGTCAAGATCAAAATTCCAAAAATTAGTTTCGAATTAGAGTTGGTAGGCAAAATTTTACTGTACTCTTATGTCACCGTATAAAAATCTATGTATTTTGAAAGAAGGAATTTCGCAACATGAATTTCTCTAATCGGTTACACGAATCTGGCTCATTCGATGAATGTTTAGACAGCCATTGATTGCAAATTGATAGTCTTTGCCGCGATGTTGCTTGACGCTGGAATTAATTGTCACTAATACACCAATGGATAGATCTGGTGAGTGAGTTTTACTTTAGTCTAGTAACCGTATACACGACATGAGTCTGCCTACGCCTCACCAATTCAAGTAGGACAGAAGCAGCAAGCAGGAAGAAACTACCTCAGAAATTACTCCTACCACCAAAATCGAATAGATTTGGCTTTTCTTTTACCGCACCTTTTTTCTACCCATTCGTTTCCGGCCTCTTTACTTCCTCTTGAATGAGCTTTCTTTCGAGCTAACTGCGCAGTGTAATATGCTCCAAATATAACAGTCAGAGACAATGGAATGATACGCGGACCAATAGAGAAGAAAACATTGCTCGTGTAATTCACGGAGATTTCACGGAAATATTGAGTAGAAGTTTGAGTTTGGGAGATTGGAAAAATGAATGACGAAAGGAAAGCCATTACACTGTATTGAGTCAGGATTAATGGAATGCGATGGGACGTGCCAACCCCCCTTTTGCAGCTTTTAAGAGACGTCACCACTTCGACGATTTTGCCTCCGGCAGATGTCAGGGATATTTCAAATCTATACAATGCACAAATTATTTCATGAAACGGAACAATGAGTAAGAGTAGCGCCGATTCTGGTCGGTGTTCAATCGATGTCGAACCTTTTCGAAGGCAGTTTTCGTTATTGAAGATCAATAATAGGCCTAGCTAGAGGCCCTGATGTAAAGTGGAAGACAGGATTCAAGGAGCTTTGCCAGGACACTTCGCTCGACGTGGCTTAATCTGAGGCATAGTTAGTGTTCACTGGAACGATGTATCCTTTGGTGATTCTGTGGATTCAGTCGGATAGCACTGGAATAAGGTACTTAATAGTACCGGGTGTTGTGCAAGAAAGATGACATATCTAAGAAAACTTTAGCTATAAACAAAAAATCTTGTTTCGATTCATACACAGTTTCGGAAATATAAAATACCGCTACGCTATTCAAAACCCATATGTGTAATATCAAATGTGAATTGAGAACCAAAGTTGTAACAAATGGCACTGAACCTAGTTCCAGTGATAGGCGTTATTGGGTTTAAAAAGGAAAGGAATGTAAATGTCTGACCAGTTACCACAAACAACTTTCAAGTCGCGCGTACGTTGTTTGTTTGGGCAATGGAGCTCGGCAGCTAATCGCGAAGATCCCCTTTTCACGCGCTCTGTTTCCTCTAACCATAAAGCGGAAACTTGCTGGCGATAGGCGACACGAACACAAAAGATCTCAAGCACTCACGTTTTTGTTTGTTTCTTCGTTTAACTGTCACCGTTGCGACAATCAACACTTGACTGCACTCCTGATGGGCACGGGACAATGCCAAGTTGCCAGCTACGAAATGCGCAGCCATCGTTCCTGACTGGTACAATTCGTGCGCTACCGTCGTAACCTCAGTGGACACGAGAACATGAAAGCATGAAAAAGCGAGACTATTTCCAAATGTATAATATATATATATATATTTCATAAAGTTCTCCGGTAGCTAAGTTACAAATCAGGCAACCGAATTTTTGGCTATTTCGAAGGTCGCCTGCAGCCTCGCCCTCTCAATGGAGCAGGATTCGGTCAAATTTTGGGACGATACAACCGCATCCTTCTCTGTTTTTTTGGTTTCACCAACCAGCAAACCGACCAGTGCGTTGCAACGGCACAAGCTCTCTCTTTGCCATGATGCTGAAACTGATCTATGAATCGGTATATGTCAAGGTTCTAGGATGCTGGTGGCTGAAGAGACAGGATTCGTGTGGAGAACCGCATTGAGTATTCCCAACAGATTACAACGAAATATTAGCGGAAATTACCCTTACCTCGGTCCCTGCAGTACCGTCGCTATACTCGTTGTACGGACGCGTGCAACGCCGCCCGCTACGTGTTCATCAAAAGGGTTGATTTTTCCATGAATATGTATTTGCATATTTTTACGGCCTGAGGCAGCGCTAGTGATACGAGCTCTGGTACGCCCGGTCCACTGCCATATTGTTTGACCTGTGATACGGATGAATTAAACTCATTTTGTACACTCTGCACTCACAAGCTGTTAATGAATTGTAATCTACACATCGGTTTACGTAGAAAAGACCATAGTTGAGGCTTTTCTTTTTTTGGAAATAAAACCCGAATCCACGTTAAAAGTTGCTTCATTACAGAGAAACTGGTCTCGCAACAGTGTCTGCTTTATGGGTTTTCCATAATTACGATAAAGTATACGATTTTAATGATGATCTTATTCGTCACCTGGACGAATAAGAGTTGGTACTGTACGTTCAGAAAGAGTCTTATTTACTGTTGGAAAACTCGGAGTAGGAAAGAGTGATGGGGATAAATAATAAGTTTTCCAACAATAATTCTGAAAGTAAGTATTTTGAATACCATAAACTGTAAGAAATGTCTGAAACTTTAATATTCTTAATAAGAACGCATATTGAATTGAAAGGCATTTATATTTTTTGCAACTGGGATTTAAGGGAAATTGTAAAAACTACACGAATAATTGTCAAATATGTCTGAACTTTTCCGATATCAGTCTATCACGAGATCCGACCGTACCCGGTACAGCGGAATTTGGCTGCACACAATTAATGAGATCAAAAACTCGAATTAAAAAATAAAAACCATGACTCGCTGAAATTTTTAAAGAAAAAACGCTACTTGACACGTTATCGCGAAACTCAAGTTACAACCACCAAGCAAGAAGATTGGCAAACAAATTTCGAGCACGTTTATTTGCAAGTTCAAAATGGCCAACCATTAGTCTGTGTTCCGATTTAGATCATTCTCAAAATTTGTTCGCGAGAAGGAAATTGACGCTTATCGCTTTGCAAACACAGCAAGAATTCGCCAACACCGCAGCCAGACATCAATCTCGATACTTTTCCTTTAGCAATTGACAAACGAAACTCCTCAACTTTCTTTGACGCCCTCAAGTCTTTATCTTGCCTCAAAACCTCTCTAATCGACAACACGCAAGATTTTCAGACGTCGCCAGGACTCAAGTGACGAGCTCTAGCTTATCGGTAACGGCGATGTCCGCTGATGCGGAACGCTAATTGGCTACTTCTGGGTTCTCCCTAGGGTTCGAGAAGCTACTTGTAACGTGTATTAAAAATGTCATATTGCTGTAAATTACATTGTAATTATGAATGAACAATAAAGAAAGCATTGATAGCAAACGTCTTTCGGTGAAGTCTATGAATGAAACTCATCAATGAAAAACAATCATCGCCAATGAAACTCTGAATCGGATTGTCGGGGCCACATTGAATTATACCTACCATTGGCAGACTGTTATACGCTTACGACCTCTCAAACAAACCTGGAATCCAATTTCTCATTACGGCCGAACTAATTATAACAGATTGATCAGATTCAACTTGTCATTTCCACTAAAATATTTCATTACTACCTCAAGTGGCTGAAAGTGAGTGCCTTGCGATAGAATGATCGGTTTACCTGTGAAACTTGGTAAACTCTAGTTTACACGTACCAAGCACACGAACAAAATACCAAAAGATACGCAGGTTGAAATGACGCACGGTTACAAAAAAGCTCTTTGGCGATGAAAATTTTTTAACGAAACCTCGAGGCAGAGATTCGCATTGATCTGAACCGAAAATTTTCAAAACCATACCGTTGAAATGCTGGATTTTTCCAACGTTTTTTGGCTCAAAGTAAAATTAAAATCGAGGTCTGATCAAAAGCTTAATTTATACTCGTCTGCACTCGTCGATATTGAGTTACGAATTACATCCCCATGCTTGTTGCCTACCCTTTACTTTGCCAGCCAATTTGTCACGATGGAAACTGGTTCGCGAGGCTTTAATAACACCCCTATACCTACCACCGCGTTGTTTCGATGTACGCGCAATCTTTCTTTGACGTGTGACTATACCACGACATTTATTTATTCGTGCCGGCAGGCACGAATAGCTGCGTGCTTATTCCCTCGGAGAATTGACAGGTTGAAGAGAAAAGAGCAAAAAGAAAATGTCGCAAGAAAATAGGCGGCAAAATAGAATCTATCAGACTCTTTCTCAGATCAATCTATTTTCGAACCCCGGGTGAGGTGAGCTTCGATTCCGGCATCGTTTGATCAGATTGATCGTTCAACAGAATTTAAATCCGAAGTGTTCAAGGTATCAATTTCGATGTATAGCATACGTATATACATATACGCGATCGGCGAAGAGCTCTCAAGAAGTTGATCGCACCCTCACGTTATTTCGCGTGGGTTTTTCGCGGGTTGGCCAGTTCCCCGAAGTAGTTCAGGGCACAGGGCCGCGCTGTATTATTCCATTGTTATTGCGACACAAAGCCCATTGTTCGATTCGTTAAAACCAAGAGAACGCCACAAGTGCGATTCGGGGGATGAAAACGCTATCACGTTAACTCACCATATCCGGTCCTGCAGTAACCTTCGGTAGGAGTAAGCGTCGGATTCTCGGTCGGACGTGAGCATGAATCAACAGACGATTCGAGCAGGAGCGGCGAGGCACGCGGGTAACGCAATCAGTGTTCCATTATAAGGGCGGTTCTTGCGAACGCATTTCATTACTCGGGGGTAGTTTGGGGTTAATTTAAAATGGGTTAATCCAAGTTGGGTGGATGGTGCGCCCGCTGGCTCTGCGTTCCGTAATACGATTGAGGCATGGCTGCCCCCTTCCGCCCTCTTCGAACCAAGTCCAATGGGCTCGACATCTGCCGGTAATAGCCGGCGCCAACCCTTTGGCCGAAATCACCGAGGAACGGATGGAGCGACCGACGAGCGGACAAACCGGCCCTAGGTGAAAGGGCCAATGCGCGCTCCAACTTCCCCGTAACTATCGGTTCCGTAACTTTACCCGTTTAATTTCAATGCGTTATTATTGAGCGGGGCGGACTTAGCGGGCCCGCCCGCGGTTATGCCTCGAGACGTTATTATTGCCTCGATCGGGGTCATTGCGAATATGGCCGTTACGCGTGCGATAAATATCGACGTACTGCCTGCGGATCCTTTGTTCGATGCGTCTTTTGGCTGGCGATAATCGTCGAGCTTGCCAGGGTGTGCGGATTATCGTCGCCATTCCGAAAGCTCAACTGAGTTCGAGTAGTACATTGAAAAGAACCTTCTCGGTCTTGCTTGGCGACGTTCTTTCACGGAGTGACCTATCCGAACAGCTGGTGTGAATGCGACGAGGTCCGTTTTACGACGAGGTTACTGTATTTCAATCGGTCAATTGACCGTGATTTCCACCCAGTGTTTTGGATCCTGCGATCGATCGGATATAAAACAGCTGCTAGTTAAATGTCCAATTAGGGTAGTGTCATTCCCTTCGTGGAATTCATCTTCCCGAACGATCTAATGTCAACAAATGTGCGAAGCGGAAAAGTTTGTATAATTGTTGTAGTTAAGGTGACAGGAATTCACCCCCATAATATCAACTGGAAGTTGAATTTACGATTTATTTGGCTAAGAAACACTGATGGGAACTGGTCTATTAGTTTCCATTAGGATTCCGTGCCACGTGTAGAGAAGTAGGTACCCACACGCGGCTGTTCTTGGTTGCTTATAAATTACAAAACTTTCGAGGAAGGGCCCCTCGTTTACAAAAGTAATTAATGAATACAATGCAACAAACATGAAGTATGTATACAAGCAACGTGAACTACTTGACTTTCGACCCCTCGTGATGAGTGTGCGGGCACGAACCAGTGTATGCATACATTCACTACCTTGAGGACAAGTTACGCGATGGATTTCCACATAATGTCTGCAGATTTTCAGCCCAAATGTAATTCATATTTAATTTCTGTAATACATTTCGGCCAAGTTTCGAGACTTTTGCACAATTATAAAATATGCCTACCTTGACTCGTTTACGCTGAATTAATTCAGTTGGGTAATATTCGCCCGGTTATTCAGGGTTGGATACATTAATTGTGCCGTAGGTTTAAATCAAAGCGACCTAATTCCGTAGTAGTGATAAATTATTGTCTCTGGCTCAATTTTGGCTTTAGCCCGCAAATGCATATTTCTCATGAAGTATTATACAATATACAGCAATAACCTCGGAACATCGCGAGTCGCCTACCAATTTCAAGATAATTTGACATTCGATAAGAAAACAAGCGTTAAACATTCACGAGAATTTTTACACCGCTCGTAAAAATAAAGCATAAAAATTTCCACCCTCCGTCCCTCGGCCCGGTTTCAGAATGGCAGTAAACGCTTTCAGTTTCTTACCTTTTAATATCTATAAAAATGTTACGATAATATTCAAATTTTCAATGACTCTTGGGGAACAGTTACGTAGACAAAAAGTTTTCAACGATCCTGAATCGTAAATACATTCCTGACAGCTGGAGCAATTCGACGTTAAGCATTAGAACTTTCCTGATCCACATTTGATAACTGAACGCAAGTGCAGGGGATAAAGAATAGTCTGGGAAAAATATTAATCAGATTCTTTTCACGCGTTTACTTTTCTCAATCAGCGTAATTGCGCAATTTCCTGAATCTTATAGACGAATTGTCACTTCCTTAGGGTACTTTTGCGCATATGAAAAGAGTCCAGATCTGTATCCGTGGGAGTAACTGACGATGGACTCACTTTCGCAATATCCGAATCTTGGCTGCATAAATATGTACCGACGCTTTCGCGGACGGCATGTTACACGTCAAGTTTTCACAAAGGGTCTCGTCTCCGGTGGGACTCTTCCCCCCCTCTTTTTCCGCCCTTCGAGTTATCCGGCCCACATCCCGCTCCCGATTCCGTGGCAAGTTTTTCCAACACTCTCTGGAGACACCCTGTTTTACCCGTCTTCGAGACCCGATTCTCACCCCCGTCGTGACTCTGCACTACAAGGTGGATGCGTTGCGTGTCTGCACGTCGAAGCTCCGCTCCTAGACGGTACAGTAGTCATCAGGAAGAATGCCGAGCCTTCGAAGCCCCGAGGGAGTCCACGTCTCTTTCTTTCTGGGCACTTCATCCCGGGAAAATTCCCTCCTCCCGCCTCCCTGCCCGCACACACAAACACACACCGTTCATCGTTCTTCGGTCGTTTTTTCTCTATCTAATCTCCAGTGCTTTGTGATCCTTCAGATTTTACCCCCGTTTCGTAGTCGAACACCTTATACCGGATATTCCATTGGGAGTCCCGACAAGGCGTCAAGCGTTCAGATTCCTTGTCCTGATATGTGTAGAATACACGTAAATATATATAACGTGCGCTGTTGACGACCAGAGTTTCTTTGCAAATTTCATTAGATACAAGTTTTCGTCACATTTCCAGACGACCATGAAATATGCACCACACAAGATGTCGTTTTCATTCAAAACTTGCCACGTATTCCAATATCAGAGACTCTTCAAAGCTGGGAATGGCGGGCCAAGGAATACTCCATACCTGTCCGACTAGCCGTTTTCCTGTTTCATGGAGTCCAGAGGGAAGCGGGAGGAATTGCCATCGTCGCGCCTCCCGCATCGTCGATTTCATGCGTTGCGTGCCAGGAATGCTTTCGACTCCTTCTCTTTGATCTCGGATCGAGGCCATCCAAGGATCGGAAACGCACACATCGGGAATCCTGTATTGGTTGAGCGGGTAGGATTGGCGTCAGAAGCGACGTCCAGCGCGTATAAACGATGCCTTCGGCTCAACTTATCTGATTCTACTGTACGTATCGATTTCAGAACCGTTGCGTGGAGGAACTTCCGGTACCGTCGCGCGTTCTGATATCACGCTTGCTTTCTACCTGAACTCCAATTGTTACTGTGAGCGACGAACCGAAATTAGACGCTCCGTCACACAGCATCGACATGAAATGATGCCCGAAGAAAATGTCGAGGCATGGAATCATTTTCTACTATAAGTTTTCCGTACCTAAGCTCCGAGTCACTGGCTTCAATATTGTTTTCAATTGATTCTTTTCAGCATCACAATCCCGCAGAATTCATACAGGGTTGCGTTCGCAGAAAACTACGGCTATAATGACTTTACTATAGCACCTGTAATTTAATTAAATGTATGTACATCGCATGTTTTCTTTCGCCTGATTTAAAATGATGCAGACACTCATCCTACGGGTCACATACAAACAGCAGTCTTTTATAACTGTAGTTATCATTTTCCTTCGACTTTATACTTTTTGAACCTTTTGTGTCTAATGTGAGATTATAGCTTCGTTCAGTCTGATGCCTTTGGTTTTCAGGAATTGTGTTCAAAAACTCGCAGAATCAGGGTTGAAGCGAAGGAGTTTGAGAAGCATTTGAGTCTGTTCGACAATTTCGGATTCGAGTAATAACAGGTATAATGTAAATGATCTTTCCCTCACGTATCATTTTGTGAAGAAAAGAGTAGATATATTCGAAGTAAAGATCACGTTACTTTAGATTTCCTCAGTATACTCACGTAATTTTGAAAGAACAAATATGGAAAAATGCACGATCAAGTTATCGTCTAGCTAGAGTGGGGAAATTATAACAAAACATATACTTTCTCGGATACTTATTTTATGACGTATTTCAAGATGAATATTTTAGAAAGGAAATTGCGAGCTTTCGGATAAGATATTTTGAATATGGTAGTGATTTTTCATCGCAAGGCATCTGATGACCAACGAAATGCTTCTCGTCTGTGCAAAATCGATGAACTAATTACCTTTTACATTCACGGAATCCAGTAAAGTCAATCTGATTATCCGAATCAGTATAGCAGCAGGACTGTATAATATATAAAGGATAAATCAGTGATCACATCAACTAAAAAGAATTCATAGTAAGCACACGGTAGCGTGCACGCAAAAGAGAGGCTAATACTTCCGGGGAAACGGACACTGCTGTCGACCAATATGTATAGCATGAAACGGTGCAATTTGCCGCTATCGAATTCCTTTGCCATTTCGAGCAGTAAACCGAATCATATTATTTCCAATATTGCCCTTGTTACGATTACATAGATATTGAATTCTTATAGCGATTATTAAAGTTGCAATTGCAGAAGTATGGGACTGCCCTTTAACAGCCTCCTTTCAACGAGGGCAGCAACGGTTACGGGGCAATAAACCTTTACGGGGTGAGTCGCTATGCCGCCATGGCTTCACTTTTTATGTACATAGGAAAATAGAATTTATTTTTACTGGTCAGACGTAATACAATGGATCATTTAATTTGGTAAATACTTGCGGCATGAAACGGTTATGTTGAGATTCCAGTTTCATGTCAGTTTTATGGCGGAGTTCCTGACCTTGTAAGGGATAGCCTAATTCTATGAATTTGGTTTTTTTTACTCTTATTTATTACTGACTCCTAATTTCATTTTTTGTAACTATGTTTCAAAGAAATACTCGTTCATCGAAGAAAAGATTTCTGGTGTGATCGAAATAGTGGCTATCAATTCACAGGTTTTCTTCTCTAACCCCTGAAAATCTCGTTATCGATAATGGTTAAAATATTAAATTACACATATAAAAAGATCTAGTGAGGACTTCCCGGATTTAAATCACTTGGAATCATTCTTCGTCAAGTCTCTTCGAGATACTTTCGATTGCTTGAATTTACATGATACGAATAGAAATTTACTATTAGTGGTTCTTTCAATAGTCGTTGAACCCAAAAAAGTTTGTGGAAAATAAATTCATCTACCAAGAATTAAAGGCATCAATAGTAATAATTAAAACCGGATCATCATCGATAATACCTGCCACATTTTGCGATATTTTCCCTCTGGACCGCTAGTACGAAAGGAGAAAAACAGATTGCAATGAGTTTTTCGTGAGGGATATATCGATCCAAATGTTCAATTCCATCCGAATCGAAATTTCCGAAGTGGCCTTCAATATTCTATTGGAAGTTAATCGGTTTGAGTGCAGCTAAGTGCCGGGTACCTCATACCATGCCGGTTGCAGCGCTTGGCCAGAGGGTGGCACAATCATCTAAATCTATAACTTAGTCGCTGTGGTTGTCCCTGGAGTTATATACGGATTCCATTATTAAATACGATGACCAATGCGAGGTGGGCGGCAACTTCGTTCAATTATATCACTTCTCGAAATGATTCGACCCGGCAGCGCGCCAACCTTTCCTTGGCCACACTATTGGGCCAGTTGGCGGCCGACGGCATTGGTGTCCCCAAAATATAATTCGTTATTGCTCCCAAAGGGTTTGGCCACGTTCTATCTCGACAAATTCCGGGTCAACCTAACTCGGAATTATATTACACTCCTCGCCACTTATGGTAAGCTAGACGCGCCATTACAACACCCTCGACAAGCATCCCTTGAATTTACTGTCGGCTTGCCACGTTTAAACATTTCTAATATCCCTGAAATTTTTCAACAAATGAACAAGTGAAAACGTCTCAGAGGGACTTTTTTGCGACCTGATACTTGAACTTGAATTCATTTTTCAATCACGTCGATTTTTCTTCCAGCTATAAATTACGTAGTAAGTAAAGGAGGTGGCTGCAACTTCAGTAGCAGCACATCTTCATTCTTTACGAAGAAGGATGTAAGAGTGTTTGAAAAGAAATTCGCGGCAGAAGTACTTTAAGTTTTCCGCGGTGTCGAGCTCAAGGCTTTAGAAAATATAACCAGCTTTCGACAGTCTTAGAGAAAACCGCGTCAAGATTTTCTCCAAGCTTCGCATATTTCTTTATTCATATTCACGTGTATACAGAGTTCAGGACTTCATAAAATTCTTCAACTACAAACTGTAAGCCTTATGTTCTGGCAGTACCTATTTCGAGGTGTGAGAGAGCTGTAAAGTACTCTGTACGTGATTCATGTGTAAGGATTTACTGTGAGATGGACACTAAAGTATAAGAGAAGTTGGTCTACCAAAAGTAATTATCTTATCAAGTCAAGTAAGTACAATTTTATACGTCGTTTCATGCTTCGATCAGCTAATATGGAAAATTTTTTTGTAACGGCAGACCTGAATAGAGAAGACAAAGAGAAAAAGAGAGAGACACAGAGAGACAGAGGGTAAGCCAGGAGAGGGCGATGGAGTCTAACCCTCTGATAAACAGCCAAAGGGGTAGCCACCCTCCACGTCAAAATACCGTTGATGGCTGATAGCTGTTATCAATAGATGATTGAGTATAGCTGCCATAGAGGGACCCTCCCGCGTGTTCAAAATCACCCCGTACCCGCAAATGCACATTTCGTGTGATATTTCAACGGTGTTTTTATCGTGCAGTTCACCCTGTCCGAAGACGAAGCAAATGTATCTCGAATTCAATCTTATTGTCAGCACTCGACTTCGTATACTCGTGAGTTTCTCTTATCTATACTGTTCTTACAGCGAAAATTTTTGTCGCCTCGAGAAATCCAGATATCTTCGTATTCAGCCACCCGGTTTCGTGAGTTTTGGCTCCGAATTTTATCAGTCACGCGTCACCCTTACTCGACCTATTATCGTGTCTGTTCTTATGTCACGCATTGTCAAGGAAAAGCGAGTTCAAATGGTTATCTCGAGCAAAATTACAATTTCCGGAGGTTACGCGAGACAGAGAACCATACATGAAGCGATAAGGTGACATACATGTACAGTCTCAAAGCTTACGTTTCTCTAAACCAGTAGCACGAATTTAATTTTACGAATTCGAGTCTGACCTTGACAAAAGCTTCAGGCGGTACGTACAGGCAGGTGGTAATTTCAACAGGACGAAATGAAGTACGGGCAAAGTTTTGCCCCGATATACCTTGCTTGTCGAGCTATACGCAGCCCCGCAATTTGGTGGAGATCAAAACCACGTTACGACGGCGCTGAATTGCACGTTTATAATCAGCTTTCGAGCTGTTTTTATATTTCTCTGAAATTTCAACCGTACCTACTTTGATATTATGCTGAACTCAAGAGTCTGCCCTCCACGTATGCCAGACACGTCCCACACTTGAGAGGTCTGAGCTTAGTATTCAATATCTCAAAACAATCCCTGGGGCAAGGGGCATAGTGGGCATACCGTTGCAAGGGTGGAACATTAGGGGCTCAAGGGGGAAGATGATATACATCCTACTCCTACTTCATACTGAAACAAGCACAAAATCGTTAGTTGCACTTGGCTCTATCCTGTCATCCGATTCCTCTAGCTTCTCGATAGTGTTGTGAAAAAATAGCATAAGTTAAAATCAGTCGTTTTGACCTAGAAAAGGATTTATGAGGACGAGCGCAACTATTCTTCAGTTGAGTGGTCTCATTTGACAGAAATTTTTTACGTAGTTCCAATTCAGAACGTTTTACGAACAATTTTTTCAATTTTTCTCCATTTATAGGCCACTTTTTTTAATTGGTAAGGGACTATTGACAATAAATTATGAACATTATTAATATCAAGCGAACCGTTGATGGCATGCGTTAGTGAAAGACCTCACAGCCGGGTACTAGTAGTACCCAAATTTACTTTTGTACTAGCTATAGTTCTCACCGTCACCCGTCTCGATAGACTCAAAACAATAATAGTGGGTTCGAGGTCGATTTAACGATTAATAATATGGCCACCAGATACGAAACTGCACTTCAGGGTTTATTGGACAAGCTTTACATCCATTCAATCAGTAATTATTCAACGCTTGTGTAAACTTGGGTAACTTTCTAACGGTTATCCGTTCAACACGGGTCTCGTCGCGAGCAGAACCGGAGTAGGCCCTAGGATGACGTGTACCATCTCACCCCAAATCATCGGTCAGTACCTTTACTGTTCTAACCGGGGGCTGCAGGCCCCGCCGGTTTCCCGACACGGAAACCACTCCGGGGTAGCTTAGCTACCCCGGCAAGGCCAGCCCACGCGGCTACACCAATTTTGTGTGATTTGTTATTTATTTTCAAGTGTTCTTGATCCGCGGACTGTAATAACCACGTTGGTTTCCCAACGTGTCAACCACCGCGGTTCCAACCCTCAATCATGAGGCCCCGGGAAGGCCAGCGCGAGAATCCCCAACCGGCTCTACCCAGTTCTGCTCTCGCATCTATTTACTTGACCACAAGTACATTAGAAACACGATCCAACGTCATTTAATAATCAAATCAATCGTTATGAGCCTCGATTCGTCGAGTTAATAGCCCCATGTTCACACAGTTCATTGTATCACTCTCGTATACATAACGCGCTACTGTCAACAAGACTCACGTGTTTTCTCTTCCGAGTTTCGACTAATACTGATCTGGTTTTGGATTCTTCTCCGAATTCTCCTCTCGCTTGCTCTCGCGGAGATTTTGAGAACTTTAGACTATATTGTCTTGTCGACCACTCGCCGTAGTGTGCGTGAGATTAGCGTACTTGGATTCATTCACACACACATCGTAGTATTATAATACATTCTGTCCGTTTGCTAATCTCCAGCTGATCTATAGCAGTCGTTCACCCCCTCGCCTTACCATACCTCTCTGTTATTACATATGGTTTCAAGTAATGCTCGCCCAAACTGTAGTGTTATTGAGTACACTTCTTAATTTTTTACACATTCTCAGGTTGGGATCGCGTTAAACGTTGGATTATAACTGAATAATCACATAGGGCAATAATGCTCTGTGGCAATGGCCGAATACGTAATTATAGGTCACAAAGCACTAGTTACAGCTGTTGTTTTCTGTCTATGTATTGGTATGCGTCGCCAACAGCATGCATTGTTGAATTTTAGTTCTGTAGTGTATCCTAGGGATGATCCACAATATAGGAAGTAGACCCAGTGTTTTGAAATCATGGGAGTCATCGATGGCAAGTGATAATCTGCGATGACAGTCAATTGAAATCAGTATTTTCAGCGGGTTTGACGACCAATAATCGATGTTGTCACTCATTCATCGTCCGCCCCCATGATTCAAACCTTTCCAATGCACTGTCACTCATATAAAAAGGCTATATAATATATATTAGATATTAATTATTCAAAGGTGAAATTATTTATCTCGATTTCGTGTCACAGTTAAATTGTACACAAAGCAGGTTAGGAATTCAACGGCAAAAGGTAGAAAGCAATTCGTATGAAGAACGTTCCAAAGTTTAACTACATAAATATTTTTTCTGGTTCTTTGCTACAGCTGTTAGTGCGCGTTAAAAAATACTGCAGATAATTTTATTACTGTTTACGAAATTGTATTATTTTCTACTACTGATAGCGAGTTCACACAGCTAATCGTATGCTTAAAATTATTTCCAGATCTCACTGATGAACTACCACAAAAAAAAAAAAAAAAACTGTCCTCTTCAGCACTCGCTACGTGTCCAAGCTTGGTAACATTTTTCCAAGTTAAACGTTTAATTTATTTCGAACCAAAGTAAAACGTTAACCCAATTATAGTTAATGGTCAAAGCTCAAGGAGCTTTAGTCAGAAGATGGATGAACGACGGAGCACGTCGTCTCTGGGTGGATACCTAGTAGGGTAATACGATCGCGTGATGTATTCGGGATCAGGTAGGATGCAGTAAGATGATTCGAACCCCGGGCTGCATCGAGGCGCAGCAAGGTGATGAATGATGCATGGCGGGATGCGGTTCGAATCACGTCTGCGGAATATCCTGTGCTCCTCTCCCAACGCCAAACCATACACGAACGTGTATCATTTCTATATCCCTCTATGCACGGCGGATCTCGGAGGCAAACTCTGTAAGATCCCCCATACCCAGTGCACGTCGTCGCCCCCTTGGTACATAGCGGGTTGATGATGCCCGAGGAAACGCCGAGAAAACTGAAGGATCAGTATTGAAACGGTGCTCGGAAAATTCCTCTGCCCAGATAATATGTATAAGGCATCGAAGATCATGCGCAAAAACTTCTCGAACGGAATGCGGTAAAGTGGATCCGCGTTTCACTTGTACATATGATGCACAAAATATTACTCCGGAAAATAATATCAGTATTAGCAGGCTGATATTCTGGGTGGAATTTATCGTGCTATTTCATAATCGTTGAATCGCTTGAACTTCTCGGAAGGAGACACAGTTATTCAGAGTTATTAAATTTCCTACCGATTTATCAAAAAGCTGGACTAACGTTGATTGTGAGTCGAATTTCTGGAATGCCAGTTGTATTGTATTTACATGGTAAGCACAGACGCATATGGTGTGCCAATGTCCGTAAAGAATTTCATACAGCTTCCGAAGAGTGTTCCAGTAACCGTACTGGGTGCGGTCATCGCCCTATTTTATGAATTTCTGACAACGAGAGAAAGGGAGAAAAATTCAATCGTGACGTGAACACGACGCGTGCAAAATAACAATATGCGAAGATTTCCATTCGGAATCACCCCCTTACTTCGTAATAAAATCGAGCACCGCAAGCGGCTCGATGTACACGTCTCGAACGAGAAGCGGTATTGTTTTAAAAAACCTATTTACACCGGAGGTGATGCTCGAAAAATTTCCCGAGGGACTCCTAGGAAATAGATTCTTGTAGCGGGCGGAGGTAGTAGTAACCCCATTCTGCACATGTTCTATAGAATCCAGGGGCAAAGTTGGTTAGACATAACCGTTTTCCCAAGGAAATCTTATCTGCGCGAGCTTAATTAAATGGCGCGGAAACACTCTTTTAATCTAACAACTCTTAGATAGAGAGTCGACTCAACGTAGTTAGGAACAGAAGCTTACAGCGTTACGTAACGTCACGTACTACGCGGAATAAACGCAATCGTATTCAGCGATGTGCACACTCGGTTTCATATTAGTTATTCCCTTCCAGCTCGGTTACCAAATCAAAATATTCGTACAGCATCATCCACCGATCGATTGAAGATTGGTTCACACGATTCTCTTGATTATTATTTGTCTTATTTGGTAGCCTTTGAAGCGCTGGAAGCTAACTCCTAATCCAGATTAAAGCTGCTTACTTTCATTTACGTAAATGAGGCAAGAAAAATAATTTGCGGCATAGGATAATGAACTTTTCACTCAATTACAGAGATTTTAGTCGATTGATGTACTTACAATACGTGTATCAGTTATCCGGGTGGTTAGTTTACAGCTATTGTTTATTTGTTCAATTGTTTTGTACCTTGCGCAGCATTGTGTAGAAGGAGAAACTAGCTCGGAGCACCTGGAAATCATTTTTCACCTCTGAGGTGTTGCATGCTTTGGAATAGTTTCCACCGTTGATGTTAACATGTACTTACATTTCCCACTATGTCAAGAGATACAACGTAAAATATCGTCCGCACGCTCATCGGTTTCCTTGTACCGAGTTGAAATATCTTCATACTTGAGAAGAACTTTTCTGTAACGCTACCCCCGTGCCAGGGTAGGGTTTCGAATGCGACGCTTGGAATCAGGGCGCTCTGAATGAATTGAAATTGATAAAATAATAACGAAATGGTGAGAGGTGTCAAACTTGAAAGCGTCTTACCGTGCGTAAAAGGCTATCGGGAATGTAAGAAGATATGAACAAGTCTCCGCAGCAAGCTACGTAGTATTCCAGTAGGCTGAGAAATCTCATATCGGTTGGGCTGAAGTCCGCACTTACAGTCAGCTGAATGCATGAGAACAGCGAGTTCAATTGACAATTTCGTCGAACATGGTCATCAATTAAAGAACAGTAGTGCTCTTACCTTACTCAGACTGTATATGACAAAGCATATTATCAATGTGACGAGAAAAAATCTAAGGAGTAGAACGGTGCCAAAATAACTCTGCAAGGCATCTTTTAGTCTCAAAATACTTTGATGGTGAACAATACAATCTTGTAACGCAGCCTCAAGTTCTTCCTCGTAAACTCGTTCTTCAAAGAGCGAGAGAACTTTCTCACACCGTCGTTTCTCAAAGGCTTTGAAGAACCTGGCGTACAAATTGGTTACAACATGACTTATATGAAAATGGATTAAAGTAACCAGGCTTTTATCTGTATAACATCATCGAACTTGATAAAATTCACCCGTCAGTTGATACGATCATTCGTACTCACCGTTTAAACTCTTCTGTACAACACTGACATTTATCAGAAATTTTCGTTCCGTTATTTCCTGCATCCGAGGTATAACCCTTCGAGGTAGTTTGAATAGGTGTCTTCTCGTGCCCATCCTGAACTCTCATTTTCGTTTTCAGAACAGCAAGAGGACCCACGTGCTCCAGTGAACATAAAAGCATGTCAAATTGAGCTTTGACTAACGCTACGACGCTAAAATAGAAAATACCAAAACATCCACTCAGTGAACCGATCCAAAACTGCCCTGCAAACTGCAGGATCATGTTGATTTCGTAGTAAGGACTAATTTTGAGATTCACTGGCGCCCAAACAGGAACCGAATCCTCTTCTCGGACTATCGCCGCACCGAAAAAACCGGTCGAACATAGGATCAATATCGTCATCCACGTAATAACGACTCGCTTGTTCTTCATCTCTGGTTCTTCCATCGTGAAATGACCTTTGAAACATGATATTCGTGAGTATCACTCATAATTAACCACACATGGATTGAGATTGAAGGCTCAAAATATTACAAAGTTTAAGCTCACCTGTATTCGAGGCATATCTGAAGGTGTTCCGAATTTGTGCGATCAAACGATGTCTAGCTTTGCTTTTAATCCCGCAGTAAACGACGTGCATTATTCCCTGGCAGTATATAAGTAGTTGCAACACATTTATACTAGAGTTCAGTAAGTCAAATTTGTTGACAATTTTCATATGAGTATAACATCCGATTATCAGAACAGTGTAAACGCCGTTGATGCAAAAGGCGCGAAGAATAAAAAGCACGTTTACAACCGGGTGAGTAAATTGTGGCCAACTCAAACCTAACCATGTGCACAAGCTTAAATGCAACTTCAAATAACTCCGGGATACCGTCTTATCTCTTGATTCTGCCATCACTACATTAAACTTCTGTGAAGTCTGAACAACTGTCATACAGGCGCCGTTGAGTTGTGTGTTCTCTGGGAAGGTCAAATGTGGACTGAGGTTATTAGAATAGTACATTGCTAGCAAAATGGAATCGCGCTGTAACACAGAATTCCCCAAATTACGACAAATAATTATGGTCAAAGGCATGGGTTGTCCCTCTAGTGAAATTACGCATGCGAAGACCGTGTCATTATGCAAATGAACCCAAAGCGAACCGAACTAATTCGTGAGGGTGATGTGTTATTACAGTCATACCCGTAAGCTCACCGATTAATCGATAATAGCTGGTTTGTAGTTTTGTGAAGTAAGTACAAATCATGCTTGATCACTAGGCAAGAACTCGCGATCAATTCGAACCATTGCATTTTTTCGACGAGATGCTACATTCCATACAACCATTCTTCATTTCAAGACACCGAATGAACTAAGATTGCGTCATTACTTGTTCACAATTATTCGAGCTTTTCTCTTTCAATATTTCAACACAGCGTGGAGAGTTTTTATATTGAATGGAAACGAATCAAATAAATTTACCAAATGAAAATCTAGTGTTTACCCTGATTTTTTGTCACAGCTAGTACCTTCAAAGATGAGAATGAGAGACGGCGAGAAGAATAGCCGTAGGCTGAAATGATGCAGGAGAAAAATGATGTAGCATATCGATACCACCGCGTTATACGTTATTTCACGGTTATATACCTGTATATAACTGAGGCAGCTTACTTTTTTGACGTTATTCTTCCTCTCTTTTTTGTGAACGCTTCGAGCGAAAATGCTGCCACCTACGGTATGGAGTACCCCCTAAAAGCTTGACGCTTGAACCCATTCAAAGTACCGCTCAGACGGAACACGCGTACATGCGGTGAATTCACACTAACGCACACGTATGCTAAGCTCTTAGCGAGGTACGAGCCATACGTGACACGGAGTATTAACACAGAGCCAGACGTTTTTGACCTTTACCCTACGAATGGGGTATTTCCACGTTTTGGCTTTAATTCGTGTTGCGTACGAAATCCCGGGATTTTTTAATGGATCAACTCGTGGCTGGCAGAGGGTCGTCCTTGGTACGTTGGTGTCGGTGTAATTACCATCCCCTTCCTACATTTACCTGCATACTGCATTACTTCAAATACCCGATATCATTATGTCGAATATGATTATTCTAAAGTAGAATTACCGATCCCCCGACCCGTGACTGTATTCACAAAAAACATTTGCACTTGGTCATTGAGTGGGTTATAACTTAACGATTATGTGATTGCTTCTCTGAAGTACAAGTTTTAAGACTTGTAATGAATTAACGTACATGAGAAGAAAATAGACCAGTTGAACGAAGTCTTTGAAACCAGATATCGAACTACGAGTTTCTGATATTACTTTGATTGGAATAACAATTTCCAGACGGTCGATTCAATATAATAGGTCAGGTTTGAATAACAAGTTCACTCATAGATTATACGGTGAAAAAAATGTCTCGTCATAGCGTCAACTTTTAGAAACAAAAACGTTGATACAATTAAATTTTCTAGACGTTCATCTCAATATTCGTGTATTAATCATTATTTCTACAAACACGACTACATCCGATTTCATGTTGCCTTATTTGGTGGATGGAGAAAGTATTTTTCATTACGAACTCCTTCAGGGTACTATAAACGTTACAGTAAAGGTTGTTTAGGTAAAGAAGCACATTATTCGAGAGATTCAATTAGTTATCTCAATGTAAAACCTTATGGGCAGATTAAAATGTATGTTATGCTTTTGGTATGAAATTTTATTTTTCAGTCGCAAGAACTTTCACCCTATTTAAATCTAAGAAAATAAAAATAAACACTTCCTTGTCCATTACATCCTAGCTTTTTCAATAACTGCGGTTTTCTTCAAATTTACAGCTGCTGTGTTGATAAATATAATTAGTAATTCAGGTGAATCGGTTTGGCGATGAACCACCCGACAATAATGTTGGAATTCCTTTGGGCGTGTTTCGGTTTAAACGAACAATGAGCGAAAGTTAAACAATTTTATCAGGGTAATTTCAGTTCTTTGAGAACCTGCAGGACTTACAAGCTTCAAAGAAAAAGTTTAAAACTTTTGTAGTAAATGGCATCGAGTTAATTTCCTTCCCTTTATAATTAGAGGAAATTCGCATCCGGGTGTCAGGGGTGAGTTCCGTGGAACAGTAGGGGTGAAAAGACGACGCCGAGTAAGAGCCTTTTTAATAAAGCAGCTCCTTTACTCGTTTGTTAAACATCCGTTTCCTCTCTCGACACGTTACGAAGAGGCAAATTGCAGCCACAGCTCGAGGCGCTTGATTCTTACAAAACGTATTGTACGCACATACCGAAGGCCAAAAAATACTGTCAATTCTTATCTACCCCGATTCGAGATGGCACAGCAGCGCATGTACGTAGAGAATTAGACTTGACGATTTTTTTTTACGGCAAACTGGTAACGGACATCGGTGTACATGAGATAGGAAGAAACAATTACAGTGCGGTAGGCGGTGAGCGTTAATCTTCGACAAGCATCGTTCATCTGCTTAATCCATGCCATTAAAAAAGACGTAGTCCAGCATAAAATTGGCCGTACTTTTAAACCATTTAGCACCTGATGCATGGGTTCAGCGAACGATTAGCTCACCCATACGTTTCGGAACAATCCGTACCACCGGCGCAGTCTCTAACACCATTTTCTAGTTGAGCCAGCCGTTCGACGATCACCGTTCAATGCCTGGCTCACTCGAAACTTTGCCAACGCGCGCGAATTCTTCTTCTCTAAATCCGAATGCTCGTAAGCTCGTGAGCCCGGAATGAAGCGACTTTTAGAGTGGAACATTTTTTTCAAATCATTCTTAATTCTCTTCATCCATGCTGGATCGAAATCATCAGATTACTGTCTATAATGTTTAACAAATGTACATTATGAAATGTAGGATGAAACATATTATTAATGAAAGACCATCAGAAGTTTGTAAGCTAAGAAGAAAAAAGGAACAACCACCTTTGTGGACCTCTACTTAAAACAAGTCTAAAATTCTAATTAAGCTCCCGTAGAAATAATAGAAATGAATCCAGACTGTGGACCCATTCCAAAAGCCACACAAAAGTTTTCATGTAAAAACAACGCGAAACTTTCAAAAGAACCGAATGTTCGCGGTCAATGAGTTGGGGATCGACCGATGAAGTTTGTAAAGCAAAACGAGGGTCGGTGAATTGAAATGGTCGCAAAAGTTGGGGGCAGAACTGAACGAGATGGACATATAGGGTCTCGTTCCACTCGACAAGCAGCCTGCTCTGCCTGCGAGGTCCGGAGTTTGATTTTTTTCTTTTTTCACATGCTCGTTGCCCGTTAGCTTGCATGGTACACAATAGTTTGGAGTTGGAGCTAAACCCAGAAATCAGATTTCTTCCTCTCGCAATTCTGGGTTCAAACTTTTTTACCAATATTGGACAGCTTTTTTGCAAGCTAGAATCGTAAATACAGGTATCACTAGTTATTGTACATAATTACAATTACTTTTGAGCAAAAGCGAATATTGCGGAACTTTCGATCATCCTCAGTAAAAAATATGTCCAACTTGAAAATCGCTACATTGTACAATATCAGAAAGGGAAACAAAGTGTTGCTGAGATAAACTTTGACCGGTCGTGGCAAAATATATATATATATATATATATATATATATATATATATATATTTATCGAATGATAGTATAAATAACGCTGTAGGTGAATTAGATGAAGGAAATATGAGACGATCTGACAGTTAAAAAACAGAATTCTATATTCGGTAGTTCAGATACAAGTCTGGTACGTATCATAGACATATCATAGGTGCGTGATCCTCAGTCACAAATCTCAAATGACTTGATGCTTATTGACAGTATAGGATGTAATGTTTTCATTGATGAAATGAAGAGGACGAACGGCTAAATAATTGACTGAGTGTCTTCGTGCACGAAAATAGTTGAAGAGACGTCTTCGTACCCGAGGTCATCCTCAATTCCAAATTGAACAGCAGTGATGTCATTGACGGCAAGTCCCGGTTCAGGATCGAAGTACGCAGTTTCGTGGGATGGAACACTCTGATATTCGTCATCATTGATGATACGCGAGTCAATATCGAAACCAATCGATTTATTCGTTACGAGGTCTTTGTTTGAGTTTGGCTTTGTTACTTCACCCTCAACGTCGACCTTTTCATCAGAATGTCTGAAACCTTTGAAATTGCTCCGTGAGGTATCAGGGACCGTCAAGCCTACCGTCAAAGCAGCCTCACACAGAAGAGCTGCCGTAAATATGGCAAGTGTCACTTTAACGTTCATCTTGAAGTTGCGATTGTCCTTTGACTTGAATATCTACGCTTCGCGAGGATACTGAAGCCGTACTGAGGCTACAACACTTATTGATAGAACTCGCACCTCTGTTTTATCTGATAATGGCGCGACAAGAACTCTCGATCATGGGTCACAAATGTCGTAAAACAATTATGATGATTTGTAAGCTGGTGAGCTGCTCACACTTACACTTGCAGATGATAAAATATTTTGGAGTAGAAAAGTTTTTTGGTATCTATTCACGTTATTTGCTTTTGCGATTTGCTCAATCTACGCGAGATTCAGTTGTCAAATATCTAGTAATAGCCCAAGTTCAAATAAGGCTTAAATGGCAATTACAGCTGGATAGATAACAATATTCAACTATTATTCCAAGTTAAAAATAATAAATTTCATGAGCACGTCGTTATAACAATCGTCACGTAAAATTTACAACAATATGCAGCAAACAAACTGATTTCAATATCATATTATCGTTTGTTGCCGTTGGGACGAAAAAATTATTACCACACGACCGCGTTTTTACAATTGTAATCGTACAATTATGGAAATTTGTGATATGAATTACCAACCAATTATTAGCAGTATTCTCATCATTGCTTCATAGTCTGGTTTTCTGTTATTTTTATTTTTAATTTTAATTTTCAATGCACGAAAGGGAACTCTATTGTAGTTTCTCTCTGTGTTGGAACATATTTGTGTACGTGTATAAAATTGAGTAGGTTCGGATAACCAGCCGCAAGCAGCGTTAACTCTGAATACTAAACAATATATATTACTCCATGGATTTAATTGGAGAAAGTGAATATTGATCGAAAATATATTCAGCGGTGAGCTAGGCTAATTACAACTTTGCGATCGAGCAATTAAGAATTGAAGTTGCGTTTTTCACGCAGCAGAAGATTAATTTGGAAAGTGTCATTCTGTAGTGTTGACAGCGACACTTTGACCCTAATAAAAAATACAGTTGTAGTCGCGGGCAAAGTTGGTACGAAGACGGAATCTCGGCCTAATCCAGGCTCTGTTACAAAAAGAGCTCCTGGCTTGATTTGGTTGAGTGAATATTTCTCGGCGTTTATGTCCGGTTAAAGTCAAGCAGCATGTCGGAGAGAACGAAGGCACAAGCAATAAACTACGGGAGGTTCAAAATAAATGACGGTTGCGGGTAAATCCTGGCTTCGAACCCGCCGAGGCCAGATTGATAGCCAGTAGTTTTTTGGGTAGCCTTCTATCACCCTCTCGTTACAGGGTGGTTGGCAGATCACCCCGTCCAAACCTTATTCTGTCATTCCTAAAACCTTTACATATTAGTCCGAGGCTCACTCTTGAATTTCCGAGCAGGCCGCTAATCACGTGGCTGGATGTTTCCTCATTTTTCCCTGCTAGCTGGACGAAGCTGTATCACTAATTTCACAACAACGGACATCGTCGCTCTGTCTTACAGTCGCAAAGTGATAAGCCTTGCAGGATCCATCTCAATTCTGATAATTAGATTACTCATAGTATGAGTTAAAGGTTGCAAGTAGTTCGGGGTCCTCGTTTGCTACTACATTTCTCGTTTTCGCAGACAAACATCGTGCCAATTTTATTCCGAAATTTCAAGGGGCTGCTTATCACATTTATACATGTAATAATTTATCTCGTTTCATGCGTTAAAGTTCGTTTGCAATTGATACTCGACTGGGGTTCTTGTATGCCTGTCAGAGAAATACTATTCTAAACGTGATACACCGTTCGAAATGCAGATTTGAATAAAACAGTAGGACACGATACTGGCGCAAGATCTTTAAATTCTAGTAGATTTACGAAGCGAGGTATTTAAATGATGGTGTATAAGAGGTGGGCAGCGGTATTGTGATCCAAAAAATGATAGGTATAGCAGAGTGAGGAAACAGACTGTAAATTGTCACAAACAAGAATCCTATTTCGTTGCTGACAAGATTAAGGATACTCCCGGATTTCATCCTCGTGGCGAAGCGAGAGTTTCACGGAACCTAATGTTTGGATATCGTTCCCCCTGCCAAAATTTATCGCTCAATATTTCCACGCAGTCAGCAGTCTTCTAAGATATCAAATAATTCGGTAACTTTTACCCGAGGTGAATGTGCCAGACTTTAGTATTTGTGTTTGCACGCCAATATTTGAGGATAAGTACGACAGAAGAATTTGTGAGGTCGAACGAAGTCCGTTACTAAAGTCGCTTAATTATTCGGTTATACGTTAAATGCATTCATTCGAATTTCAGTTGCAATCCTAGACATTTCTCAGCTTAATAAGCACTTAATTTTGTAAATTTGATCGCATCAAGCGTTTGATAATTATTTTATTCTACACTTGTAGAAATGAAACAAAAAATTAAGGGCTAAAAATAAACAATGAGTCATTGTTCAAATAAAATTTTTAATAGTATCGAGTATACGCATTTTGAGTCACAGTTCAGGTTTACGATGTTCTTCAACGCTCTTTTAAAAATCAGTCTACCATGGTGCGGGAATATTTAGCTCGTTCGCTTTCTCAGGTACCGGTCGGTTCAAAAGAACGGCTGGTTCATTATTTTGCCACAAATCATCTTCGGTAATGGATCTTTTCAAGAGTTTCGAACCAAGGTAAGCCGTCACTAGCCCATCTTCAAGAGCTTTCTGTCCAACCTTTTCCGCAGCTTTGCCCACACGTTTCAAGGTATCTCTGAACTTGTTACCTTCCGTTGAAGTCGTCAAAAACAGCAAGGCCACAACACAAATAGCAAATGTTATTTTAGAGTTCATCTTGTGTTCGCAATGTAATCGCTGTTTCGTATATCGCGACTGCTGCGTAAGGAGTCAAGAGGCCAACTGATGATGAGAGACTCATGGCTGGAACTTTATATCTCGTCACATGTAACTCTGTGAATTCCCGGTTTATCTCACATCGAGGCTTATACCAAGAATCATCTGTTCATGTGAAAAGCACATTACCCAATGAAAATCGTGAGCAATCGGCACTGTACTGCTAATACCTTCATGCATAAAGCGGATACTCGAATAGCGGAACGGTACACTGTCATTTCGCGTAAACGCACCATATGTACATATGCAGCTTTCCCTATGAACTCAGTACACGGTTGACCATAACAGTTTTTCATTACACCAAAGATTTTTGCTATGTTAGTGCGATCCCTGAAAACCTTTCTGAAAAATTTACAAATGTTTTGATTCATTCGTTTTCACCTTATGAATTTTTCAACCCCTCTAAAAACCACCCAAAACGATTTTTTTCAAATAAGAACGAAATATTCCGCTTTCGAAATAAAAGATTTTTACCCAAGATTCAGATCGGATGAACTTCTTTCTCTATTTTTTTTTTTTTTTTATCACTTCAAGATTAAATATATATAGACATTTGACCTCATTTGAGACTTCCATGTCAATGTCACCGTTTGAAATTACTGGCTAGGAATACTTGACAACTTTGATCTGGTTCAGCTATATTTCCGAACCCCAATTTCGAGCAGATCATAGACCAGGCTAATGCACGTCAAGTCAAGATAGTTCAAGAGTTCAAATACGGATGAAACGATCGACCATGTAGACGTTGTATCTTATTTCATGAAAATTGTATCGAATTTGCCAGTTTCTTCTTACTTTCAAGTTCACGTACAAAAATATTAACGAGGACAGAAACCTACTAAACAGAGTTATTGAATGGCAAAGACAATCGATCCGCGATGTTTAGAGCTGAGGCGCATACGCCGTGTCTAATTAGAATTAACTTATTTTCCGTGTCTAGAAATATTCAGTAATGATGGTGTTAGTTGAATAACATTTGCGCATTAACTGAGAAATACAATTTCTGCGAACGAAAATAGAGACATTTGGATTTGAGTTTAGATTCTTTGGACGGATATAAACCGTTTCTTGAAAATAATAATTGCACAATCTTGATTATAGTTGGAAAGATATTTACTTCTCTGAGTTCGATAAAAACAAATCCAGAATTTATAAATGACTAATGCGTGACCTCATTAGAATCAAAGAATTTCTTGTAATCAGAAGTTTCATGTCACGTTGAGAAAATATTTCCGATCAGACTGATCAACAGTACACAAGGCTCACGTGGTGGATCATTCATCACTTGTATTGCGTTCGATGAAGAGAGAATAAACAATTTCCAACACTTTAACCCACATGACTCGGTATTTCGTACTCCGGTCTCCAAGAGAAACAGAGATAAGAGGAAAGAGAGTACAATCTACGTCAGCACATGCGAATCGTCACGTATTTAAATGTAATGCGTTATTCAACAAAAGTTCGCGAGTTGATGTGCCGTAATGAGTGATGAAAGTACCAAGCTGCCGTGGTCTACTACAGGCAGCATCAATTAATGAGATTTTACCGGAGCGTAGAAAACCAAAAACTAAATCTGATAACAACCAATGTTCATCAAGGATATTTTGCTGAATTTAACGGCGAAATGACTAACGGTAAAGATCATGCTTGATTTCGAGGATAACGTCGCACGTCTATGCAGACAGTTCGTATTCATGACTGAGAAAAACATCGACTGTTGAATCATGCCTGATGCGTAGATTACAGGTGAGTATGCAGCTTGTAAAACAATGCGTTGAACAAAAAAATAGGCGCGGTGATTACGTGCGCGATGTATCGAAGACACTGTACTTTGCGGAACATAAAGGAGACCTTTAGCATAAAGAAATTTAAGCTTGTTTTGTAATGTCAACATATGTACTTATAGCCGTCCGTGACTTGCTGTACCTACCTCTATACTTTATCTGTACTTAAGCAATCGGTATGAGCCAAAGCGTATTTAATATCGTGACGTGCCTCATTGGCTTATCAGTCATAATCGCAAGTTCGTGAAGTCTGCTGAAAAATAACAAGCTAATGCCATTGAAACAAAGCGCGTTGTTGAAAGAAGCGATCGCTGCAAAGCGCCTGCACTGAGGACAATATTTATGAAAAAGATGCGCCATGCAAATGGATTCAATTCACGATGGACAAACTTGAAAATGACGAGACCGATAACTTTAAAGCGGTTGCAACAGAAATAAATTATTTTATGTTACACTTGATGGCAACACAGACATCAGTGAACCCGGAGACCTGCTTCGGTAATGACTTGAGAGACTTTAGTAATAGTGAGTGTGAATTACACACATCGCATCGTGAAATTCCTCGTTTGTATTGGTGACAATGAATAAGAAATATCTTATGAGACCTGATTTTAAAGTTCATTATAATTCAAATCCCGGTCCACGATTTAGTTTGGAGTTTAATTTAGTTATAACTATACAACATGATTGCAGCAGACTAACGTTTGGTGATTCACATTATTCAGCAAGGTACAAAGATACTGTGAAATTTTTATGACCTGCGCATAAATTTTTTTTAACGGTGGATCCAAGTGGAATTCATATGCAATTATCATTTTTTTTCGCGGAACTACGTTAACATATAATAGGCGAAGTAATCCTGGCACTTTTGAAAATCAGTCAAAATTTGGCGAAGACAACGCAGGAGGAATACCTTACGTTTTTCGCGACTTTAGCAAAAACAAAATTTTCGCCCCAGAATCGATTTGAAGGACCTATTCTTCACAATGATTGCACCCTCAAAAACGCTAAAAAAGACTATATGGTTAGGACATTACAATCAAAATACAGAGAAATTTGTCAATATGGGGCCTAAATAATAATATGAAATATATGATACGAAAAATTACTGAAGACGCGTTCTTTTCCGCGAGTCTTGAACCTAACACATTTTATCCCAGAATTGATGTGTAGAAAAATTTTCTGAATCGTTTGATATTTAGGAACTTTAAAATTAGATCATTGCGGTCTCAACAGCCAAGACAATAGGACAAAACGATGTATTTTTTGTATGTTACTTTTGGATCCTTGATCGCAGCAATCGGTTTTTTGTGTGGAAATATTTTCAAATGGCTGGTTTTCTCAGTTGTGATTACAAGACGTCAGAAAATGCTATTTGAAGAAACTCGACCTAATCAATGTAAAAATCCGCTCTCTTGTACTGATAATTTGATGACCGATTAGGATGTCGGCATATCTTTGCTTAACTTGAGTTTATCAAATACCTGATCCTGGCTCCGCATGCATTCATCCATGTAACATTGATTTCAAAGTCAATTGGATATTCAGGAGATATTGCAGTCACCTCAATTACTAGAAAAATAACTGAAAGCAACATATCTATAGGCATTGGAATTAAACTTCTTGTATTGTTGATCGAATGAGTGCAGAATTCAGTCTTGTTGTCAAACTGCTCAATTCGAAAATGAAACACTCACGGAGAGAATTCCCAGTCACAAAGTAATCATAAATTATTTTTGCTGTCTAATTCACTCAATTTGGTTTCATTAGCGACCATCGAAGGTTATTTGCAGTAAAAACTGTCATTCGTAAAGTTTAAGAAATGAGCGACATTTCTGTGCAGTCTTGCAGCTTCTTTATTCACGTAGTTATATGTATATTTTCAATTCAATAGTGCACGGCGAATCAGTTAAGTTTCTCGCCCATTTCTGAATATCGCCCCCAAGTACTAACCGGTTGTGTTTCGTTCAGTTTGAGTTGCTTGCAAAGCCAGGCAGGGATTACGCCATCATCTCGAATTTGTTGGCCCACCTTTTCGATCGGCTTGCCAACTCGCTGTACAACTCTGGTAAACTCGTTTCCGTCGTAATCCCCCGCTTGCAACTGTGATGCTCCGAAGCATCACGCACATACGTAAGACGAGCACTACGTTGTTTATGATCTAAAATAGAAAGATGACGCTTCTCGAGAACTGAGGTTTCTGCGATTCTTGCAGCGTGTGATTACATATGCAGTTAATAAAAATTGACTCGTGAATAATTGACGGTACTATTCGAAGTTGGATAAAGCAATTTAGCTATAACTAGAAACTTCACAAACTGGTTCCACCTAGTGACGCAGTGCAATCAGCTGTACAAAGCCGGTGATTCCCGAGCGGGTTCAGCGAGCAGCGAGTGAGGTAAAAGTAGCATGAGGAAACCTGGTCACAAATCACAAGCCATGCCATATCGATGAAGCAGAACTCTATCAAATGCAAAGCACAATAATTATTATAAGTCGCTCGTAATAGTTATGACAAGTCCAGACGAGCAATTTTCCAGGTGAGCTTTAGCGACGAGTAAAAACAGTTCTTGGAATGCTGTTCAGAAGTGATTTTCGCTGAACAGAGAAGAATGAGATGTTAAATTTGTAAAAATTCACATAAATTTTTCGATGCATAGATGAAAATTTGATTCAAGAAAATTATTAATTAAGCGAACAATTTAAATTAGGGCTTAAAACTGGTCTGCAATACGGAACTGATAAGTTGTGTGTGTGAGATAAAAAAAATTGATTTTTTTAAAGGCAATAGCAATAATTACTCAAGTCTGAATAATTCGGACCGGGTTACGTGGTGAGTCTACGTCCGGACAATAAATCCGAATAGATCAGTAATTATAAATTACCTTTCATACGCGAATATTTTTTTCTCTTCATTAAACCTCTCCACATCGTAAAATCACGGCGCGTGTATTGAACTTGAAGGTGATTCTAGCTAATCACTACGAAAATTATGTTCGAGGTGCACAGAGGTTAACTGTTATAATAAATAACTTCAACAAATATGATAAATAACACAAATACTAATAAATTCATCGTATGTTTTTATCATTTACAATTAAATGTAAATAGTCATCTTAACAAGTCATATCAACAAGTTTGCGCCGTTAAAATATAGCGTTCCAACCTAGCTCATTCAACACTTGATTAGAGTATCGTTAGAATAAGGTTTGGAAAATTAAAGTCTGTCTTTTATTTTTGAAGAATAATATATCACGCGTCCAATGCCTTATGGCAGCTACGAAAGACGGAGTCTCGTCAATTGGATATGCTAAATTTCAATAAAATCCTACCATTCAATGTTGAATACTAATACGTACTCCGTAAATATTTGCATACGCATGTATATTCATTATATCTAGCTGACTAGCAGCGTATTATACTCAAACACTCAACTAATTTGTGTGCAAAACGATTTGCGGTTCTTTTCATTATAACGGTGACGTGTTCCGGCGTTTTTTTAGCGGACGCCAGTTGCAGGCGATATAACTATAAGCGAAAAATTCAGCTCTTGACTATTTATCTTGCTTCAAGGCGAGGTTAATGCTTGAAAACAATGAACATGAACTCCAACGAGGAATCTCTTCTTTATCAGAAAACAAGCATTCAGAGCTCATCCAGAGCTCAACCATAGAATTAATTCTTATTGTATGTCAGCATCAGCTTGTAACTCAACAAGGAATGCGTACGCAGATATTGAACCGGGATAAATAAATGAAGAATTATACAAAATATTACACGGAACAATAATTGTTTGGTAGTGTATTAGATTCACTTCAAAAGTATATTTAACGCATTGTATGTTTGTTCACCGAGTAATTCCAATACAGTTGAAACACTCGTTGAATCTAGCGTATAACATGAGATACATATTTGAATCAAGACGTTGCTCGAGAAATGGCGAGTAAAAGAAGGTCGATGAGGAGGATGATGGTTCAGCAGAGTTTCCTCATTCAGCGGGTGTACGGAATTGGCTGGTTCCACGCCGGTTGTTCGACGTCTTTCAAAATGGCATCATCCACGGATCTCCTTTTCCGTCCAACAGCATTGGCCAGGATAACCTTGGACACAGTACCGTCATTCAGTGCCTTCTTTCCAACCTTTTCCACGGCGTGTCCGATCCTGTGCAGGGCGCGATGAAACTTGGATTTTCCCTCGACAAATGAGCCCGTGCACAAAAGCCCGACGAGAAGCACAGCAAAAATTACTCTCGTGTTCATTATTCTGACTTGATTTATCGGTCGTGCCTTTTCTTTTAAACTCAATGAACTTCTTCTCAAGCTGAGATGATGCTCTAGTAAATATTCTGACTTTACTGGTAACGAAGAGCGAGTGGGTACACATTTTATAGGTACTGTATCGGTCAGGTGCCTCCAGGGGATTTACCGTCTGGTTCTGCTGATAACCTGAATAACTGAACAGTTGTGAATCCCGACGTTCAATAGCGATTGTTCGACGTCAATTATGTCTTTCAACTTGGCAAAAGTGTCAAATGCATATGCTGGAGAACGTATTTGACTCATCACGGTTTTTACGAATTCGTTACTCCCGGTAAATACCCGGGTAATATAGGGATTCAAAGAGGTGTAGCTACGTAGGTATGTGACATGTTGATTCGCAGATGCGATGAGCGATAAATTTGTAAATTAGCACTGCTGTAGATGCCACAGGAAGTTTAATCGATTTTTTCAAAAGCTGATCGTTTCAAAAAAATGAAATAGACAGTAACTCTGATTCTTGTTGAAACGTACAGGCTGCTACATGTTCGCATTTCTACAACTAACGTTGTAAGACATTGCGCGTGTAAGAGATACGAAAGAAAGTCGAAATCTTTTACAAATTTGAGATAATACAACGTGGTTTGACCTCAAATGGTACCTGCTTCCTTTGTAATTTGAATTTGCTGAAGAATAAGGACGTTCTTTGCCTTTTGCAGTCGAGATCTGCCTCGCCCAAAACTTGAAGGTAAGGATTACCGCGGATCAGGATGGAAAACAATGAACAACTTACAAAACGGAAGAGCAAACTCCAATAGCAATGGTTGACTCGACAGACCTGGGACCTCGGTGGCTCAAGAGTTAAGCCACGGTTTACGCAATCGGAGAACTTATTTCGGTCGGTTCGATTCTCTGGTGACCAATGAACAGGGTTTCGTATTTTGTACGCCTTGGCATGTGTATGGAAAATCAATAAACTGACTCAACCAGCAACGAAAATTGATTAAGCCTTGGCTCATTATCACAACATTTTGAAGTATATAATTGTCAACATAACAGCATTCTTCCTCGAGAAGAATGAATTCTTGTGAATTTTCAACAGCGCGTGTTATATCACGCTAACTCGTATTGTGTTGGGATAAAAATTATGTCAGGGAAGAAATACTGCGACATTTATCGGTACAATAAAAAGCCATATTCTCCAAGCCACTGGCGGGTGAATCGGATTCTCGGCCAATAAGGGCTGCTGTTTTTATTACCCAGTAACAGTGGGTACGATACTACCCTGTCTTTGCTCCGGCTTTCACGATACTCCTTTGCGCTATGTTACTAGTCCAGGGTTATACGTAAGCTGCTTTCGGCGCCTTATCCTCAGTTTATCCTCTGCCCTAGCAGCGATCTCGATTCACAGTTTTTTAGTGTTTTCAAAGGAAATCTTTTATGCGTGTATTGAACGTCTCCCAAAGAATAGTATCCATCTACGCCATCTAGACGTCTCGAGCTGGTAAAAGGTACGCGTAAAGACTGACAATATGACAGTGTGGTGTGTATTTCAATTTTGAGATTGACCAATGATTTAATATTTGCCACGCAGATGCTGAATCGTTGAGAAAAATAATCGAATCCTCTCAACGGACATGGTATCAAAGTGCACGATCATTGATCCAACAACAGCTCTCGCAATCAATTGCAAGATAATTATTCAATCTATTCATCTTTCAATTCTACCCTATCAGAATAATTCTGCAACTTCACAGCCTGCAGGCCACGTACAGGAGGAGTTTGATAAAAAGTACGAGCCTCATGTACCTAAATATTTGCTATAGAAACGCATGGATCGTTTCAATATAAAAAAAAAAATCTGGATAGGCAGCTAGTCACTGATCAATCGCATTGTCTGTTCAACAATCAACGATTAATCGACTATGCAGAAACGGTACTACAATCCACACGAAATTTTTCGATGCGGAGTCACGACGTATCTCTTTCGATTATCTGTTGCTCGGAAAGATGATTCAACGAAACTTCACATTCTGATCCTACGAACATCCGCGAGTTGATAAGTGACAACGCAAATCATGCATTGGCTTCGAGTGATCTTTCTTTTCTGGCAAAGCTACGTCGTCATCTCAGCGCTGTAGAGTTTAATGCGTATATAACAGAACAGATTTTTGGCTAAAAATAGAATCGTCTCGCGAAATAGCGAAAGTACTGTGTGTGCGTAGTATATTTACTACGCACACACATATATGCAGATCGCTTCTATTCATCCCATAACCCACGATATGATCATTCGGGATTACGACTACGCATCGTGAACCTAATTGAAAATTTTTTAATTAGTAGTTCAATCCTCGCAGCAGTATCGCAGTGCTTATGCGAACCAATGGATTCAAGCCGAAACACTAAAGCCTAATCTATACGTCAAATTTGAATGTGTGAGGCTGAATTTATTGCATCTCAACTTAATTTTTAAGCAATTTCATTGCTACCCTTGCATTACGCACATGTATACGTTAACCTAAGTTATTCAACAGAATTGTAAATTTATGTTGATCGCAAGCTACAAGCATGACACAGAACAAGTGAACAAATAGCACTGTAGATGAAATATTCTAATTAGGTAGATGCGATAAACGGGACCTCGGTGTAATTATAAAAACTTTTTAACCCTTGAAAACATATTTTTCCATTTTTTAAACAGCTACCACGGTGTGAGACTCTTTAAGTAGGTATAATAGATATCGATTCAAATTCGAAACGATTCACCGTCAAGTCTTCACAGCAAAATCATAATGTCGATTTCTTTTAATGCACCTATACGTACTTGTAGTTGCAGTCTAGTTAAGAAAAATAGCCTAGCCGTTCAGAAATTAATACTATTCAGTAATACGATCGATTTCCTGAAACGAGAAAAAAAAAAAAAAATAGAGAAACGAGAAGGCAACATAAGTATCAAACATTCATAATCGCCACTTTACGGCTCTTGTATCAGAGGGAATCGTGATGCAATAATAACCACAACTATGCAAGGGTATCGAAAAAAAATTTGAATGAAAATTGGGATATTACTCCTGTTGATAATTAAAAACGTCTTTGGGAATAGCGGGCAGCTCTCGTGTAGACGTGCCGACGAACAGTTAAGCCGAGAGTAGGTGTCGGTAGTGCTTAAAGATCTGAGCCATAAACAGGTACACGGCCCTATAAGCTACAAGACGGGGTGTCACGTTACCTCGCGCCGCTTTCAGACAGACAAGCTCTAATTAAATTATCTCCAATTTCCGGAAACTAGATAATAGCGACGCTCCTCTGCACTCACCCACCTCCGCTTCTGGCGTCAAGACGCCGAGGGGCGGGTTCTTCGCGAGTCATTTCCCTGGGATTCTGCGACAGAACTTGACAAGCCGAGGTGTCGATGCATCGTTTCTCAAATTTCCCCTGGTTCTGAACTCCGCGTTCCCGTATGATCTGTGGTTGGGAAAATTCCCCGTAGAATTATGCAGTAGAGATATCCACAAGCGGCTGCATCGAGCTATGCCGGGCTTTAAATTGCGTTTAAGTCCTCAAACAGATACCGTTTCACGCGATATCTACCTGCGTATTATGTTATAATGTGACAAAGTCCTGTGCCGTAGGTATTAAGCGCGCAATTCCAATGATACTCACCTACATTGACGTTGACAACGTTAATCCATAATTCAACACATAGCGTCGTAATATCCGAATGATTACCGCTTTACACGTTCCGATTACCGACTTCGTATTCCATCTGCTTTTTAACACTTCAAACTTCATAGGCAACGTTCGTTCTATTTTGTCATGATGAAGATGAAGGTTCTCAGATTTCATTGTAGTAAATTCATAGCTGCGTGAAATTAGACAGTCCTTCAGTATTTCGGGACTAAAAATTTCAATTACCTCAAAGTGCATGGATAAAGATTCGGAATCGAACAAACAATTGCTTTAATAATCGTTCGATAATATTTTGAGCTGGAATAATACTTTTAAAATGATGAAAACGTCGACGTTATAACAACGCCGAGCGCTGTTCGAATCAGATTACGTTAGAGCAGAGGCTGATTCAACATAGGTATTATGCAATTTTGTAGGCCTTACGGCGGGTTTCCAACACATGGCTCATAACTATAATTATCGCATATTATCTACCGATGATTAGCTGTCGTTTATCGGCTAATTTTGGCGAAGAAGCGAAGGGCGGGCACGCACGAATTCACGTTACGGGTAGGAAATGTACGGTTGATTATTGGCGAAACCTCCTAATGGACTCGACGGACATTACCAATGATAATTATAGGTGGATTATTATTAATACCCGCATAATGCCAATTCTATACCTGAAATGACGATATACCTAATGACTGTACGATGATACAAATGCATAATCAACGCTCAGCCTCCATTTTCACACAACGATGCAAATGTATTGCATATTTCGTATACAAATTGTCGCCGCATGCTCGTTCGGATATTTGCAGCTGATCCATTAGTTACCGGTTCGACACTACCGTAGGACTCGAATATTTAATTTAGGCTTGTATTCCAGTGACTTATTTTGAAATTTTGGTTCATGTAACCGATTTTTCAACGCTAGACGTTAATTTTCAAGAATTGGATCGACTGAGCGAGTGTGACATTTTTGTTAGAATGAAGGGGAATTGTTGAATAAAAAGGGGAGCGGGTGTAAGGATCTAGGGTGCAGAAAGCAAATTTTCATAAAAACGACTTATTCGTTAATGAAAAAACTAAAAAAGATGTAATCAATAATTCCTTCGTACAAGATTTAGATTATGATTAAAGTATATGTACTAAATCTTTTGCGATGGAAGTGTTGACGCAAAGAATATTCGGCAGGGGTGGGCAAGAAATCTTTTGCGAAAGGTTTCTGACGATAACACTTTCACTGAAGAAGTATCAAATTTTCTTGCACAATCAAATACACGTACTACACTATAATCTGAATCTCGTAACAAGAATTTCTTGATTCCATCTGTTTGGTCATTTTTAATCAAAAATGATTGTTTTCAATCAAAATTGCTCCGAAATCGTCCCCCTAATGTACTTATAAGAAATATTTAATAAGGGAAGAAACTCCTCCTCAGTTCCAAATTGCAACATTTTCAGTTTCACCTGTCAATATCACTTTTTTCTTACTGTATTTGAATACGAATTTGTTCGAGAAGGATGAGATATCGAGTACCTCAAGCTAATTCGCGTAATATGCCTATGGGCAGTGTAGGTATGTGCAAGCAGTGGTAAATTCAGAGGAAAAAGGCCAGAGCAAAGCCTAAGCAGTCTGCGAAGAGCGATTATCGATGCTAGTTAGGCAGAAGCCTTCAATGAACCGAACCCCCATGAGATTTGAGGGAGGAGAAAGGAGCTGATTAATGATATAACCAAATTAATCGATTTCGCCGTGGAAGACTAAAATTGGCGAAGCGAGCTCGGCGCTGGCGCCGACAGATAATTAACACCAGGTGACCGCAACGTCAACCATCTTCGAATGGCTCGCCATAACAGGCATATAACAAGCTCATCAGTTATTTGCTGCTCGAAATCGAGAAAAAAAGAATATCCACGCACTGAAGTTCAAAGGCAAGCATTTTCAGAGCGCAACGTGCAGCGTGTTACGTAATGCCACTCTGAAAATAAGCGTGCAGTGTTACTGTAGTCTGTACTTGTTCTCACCTCGGTTTTTTCCATTTTTCACAATCAATTCCTTGCTGACCTTTTTTGAACTTGAGACTTTTTCTGCTGATATTCATACAAACAAGTAAATCCTCTAATTTTGGGTCGTTCAAGTTGCGCTTAATCGTTTCTTTTCGAAGCTTCTGCGCCCGTGAGCCAATTTAAAATCAGCTCTATGTACCAGACGTCACATACGTGTAATACATGTGCTGAACAGTATGAGGGAAAAAAAAACGCCGGACACGTACATATCGATCTTTCGATCTGCTCCGGGCGCTCTGATTAATGAACGGTAAATCGCCTTGGCGTAACGATCAATCAGGTGAAAAAAATCCCTAAATTGAATACGCCGGAGACGTTTTCCCTGGAAATAGAAGGAGACATCAGTTTACTTGTGAGACTTAATATCTTCAAGTTTCATATCTTCATTTCAGATACGAAATACATAAGATGCAAATATTTCTGTATCAGAAATAATGATAATATGCCAGGACAAGTATAACGACTATCGCGAGGTCATTAAACTCACGAGGTTATTGAACCCGTAACAGGGCAAAAAGCACCTTCTCTCGAACCAGGGATCAGGTTTTTTTATCCGAATTTACGGTCTTTAGCGCGTGATGAGTACCCGAAATTTCATTTATCCGGTTGCAAGTATTCTCAACGTATGAACGTGAATTTGAAAAGATAAGTTTTGTCAGGTCATACAAGTTGCTCATGCTTGCTTATATCTGATGTATCACCTTGGATTATATCGCTTTGTAAATATGTATAAGGAGAAGTGAAGTGTTATTCTCAAGCTGAGGTTGAAAAATCAAATTGAAGGTTGTCTGGCTGACAGCGTATAATTCAAAATCAGATATCTTTATTACGTAAGTTTCGAAGCGATAACTTTTCCTACTTTCTACGTGTCTGTACCGAATAAATCTTAAAAAGGTACGTTGGACTGACAATTATAAGAACTTGATTTAGGCTCATCTTTCTAGTGACTGTGCAGTGCGCCTGCGCATAACGCAACTCCGCATGCATGTGCGCATCACGTGAAGCCAAGAAATATGAATTGAAATAGACGTTCACTGACAGTTTGAATGATATAATTTTAATGCGTTCCTTGATTTTATTTTATAATTGCAGCCTATTAACGGACAGTTAGTGAATTTACAGACAAGGCAACCTGTTCCTACTACTCTGTTATCGAGGAAACTCGCAGATCTTAAACTTTATTAAAATTGTTCAATTTTTTTCTCGTAAGCCAGAACGAATAATAACATTATTGATGGCCTATATCTTTGCCGCATATTTTTTTTTCTATTTGTAGAGGCATTTAGTATTCCAGACTGTGAAACCATTATCCAAAATATGAATAAAGACCACGTAATTTCGAATATTTGCAATGTACTTGAATTATTCAACTGAAAAATTTTCATCATTAGGCTCGTCAAAGCTGCGAGTCTCTTCACTGGCTGTAACAATTCGTTCAAATAACATCGTCTGAACTGACGTGCGTACAGCTGCGACTACGAATTCAATTCGCAGAAATTTCAATGAAACGCGAGCGATACAAACTTCGTTTTTTTGACACGTACAAGCTCGGGAACTTTTTACAATACCCAGCGGCATATTTTCTCTCTATACCATTGGGTTTTTATTATTTGAAAATACGAAAGAAACTTCCCAAATATGCCTCTGCTTTCACGGAATATACATACATTTCGGTGTATTGATGATATTCCAGAGGACAAAATTCTACGACAAACTGCAAACACACCTCATTCGATTCTATTCGTTCTTGCACAGCTAGCACTATTCGTCACAACGTTTATTTAACCAAAGTTCCATTTAGCAGATTGCCTCGACTGTTTCAGGATTTGCAGAACAAAGATTTACTTTCTCATAGAGCTTTGAAATCATTTATGCACACTATGCAACGGCAGAAATGTATCATCTGCAGTATATTCAACAGTCATGTGTTTTTGTAATTAGTTTCACAGCGCGGTATGAAATGATTGTAGAATCCTTTGGCGTAGATAAAGCTTTCTTTGAAAAAAAAGTCGATACTATTCAAAATTATTCTTCGAATTCCCTGATGTTTCTTTATTCTCCAAATTTTGAAACAAGCAAATCGAACAGATTCGACGGGCGAATAAAATTCTATGGTAAAAAATCGCCTTCTTAATTATGAACAGTGCAGTTATTGCAGAACTAAACTGGTGACGTCATCTCTCGGCAGATCGCGGAACTGTCTCTGCTTTAGACTTGCTTGTCGGTATCGGGCCTTGGGATCCGTAAGCTCTGCATCGTGGTTTCGAGCTTGAAACGAGAACTGACTGACTGAGATCTAAATTAGGCAGATTGCATACAAATTCGACGAATTAACTATATTCTCATGAATAGAATCACAATTTCTGGTCAATTTTAAATCGCATGACTTTTGAACGTTGATGCCTGTGAATGCAGGAAAATAATTGCGTCGAGATACGATATTAGAATCTCACAGCCTCGTTACTACGCTTCGTTCTTAAAAGTTTTAATTGTATTAAAAGTCAACGAATCGAACTTCTATTACTGCAGAACATATTTTTTTGTGAACTTGGCTGGGCATTTTATTTTCTGTTTTTTTAGCAATCTTCTTCGTTATTTAAAACTCTTAACTTTGAGCCTGATACTAACTGATCGATGTTTCTTTAAGACTAACAGGCGTTTTCGAGTAATACTTCTGAAAAAACAATAAAAATAAATCATAAACAGTCATTAGAGGTAAATTACATCGAGTTTGAAACGTGACTTGACTTTATGGCAACAAATGAATAATTCATGGTAGTTACTTTTATCGGTGAGATAGAAATTGACAGTTATTATGCTAACTGAATTACATTACACTTAGTTGAAGTTGTGTATTTATCTATACATCATCCTAATGTGCAACACATGAAGTTGAAGGCTGTGTATCTTCGTAACTTTACCATGTTCCGCACCGTTCAAATTGCTGTGGAGCGAAAAGTGCCCGTGATTTTACCTATCGCATAACAAATAAGTACATGAAATTATAATGGTTTTGCGCATGTTCTATTCGTATGTACATAACCACACGAAGTCACAGGTATACTGATTTTATGCTACTCGTGTTACGTATGTCTAAGAATGAATGTATCGCCGAATGGACAATTGACTAGAAAAGGGCGGGTGAGGGAAAAATGAAAAATTCAAGCGTCCGAGAAACTCGCTAGCCAATTAAATAAAAATAAGCATCTGAGAATGGCGGCAATAACCGGAGAGACTTCTCCCTATGCTGCGTATACGCATCGGATGCATTCAAAATTTCCGTGCATCCTTTCGACACACATTTTGATTATATTCATAAGATTCTGCGTCTGTGCTGGGTTTCGCTGTGAAATTAATTTTACGAGTTCAACCGTATTTAACATTGTTGTTGTTTTTGTTATTCACCGCAGTAACAAAGCGAACCACCTCTTTCACCTGTCTCAATCTAATTGCAATCCTACTCATTTCATCCTTTTTCCGCTTTCTGATACGATTCTGGATCAGGTAGCGAATTCATCTACCTATAACATCGTTTTCCTTCGGCTACAGTTGACTCAATAGAAGCAGATTCTTTCAAATACTACGGTGTCTTTAGTAATACTAAACAAAAAATTCGATATAACCGCGCGGTGTTACATTTCGAATAATGAGATGAGTACTTTACATTGTACAGTTGAAATTGCAATAAAAACTTATCTATGCGTTGCAGGTTGTCTAAAATCTTTTGAAGTAGATATGGAAGAGGTATAGTTGTTAACATAGCTGGAAGTATGCATATTGCGGATAAAAAATCTTTAAATAAACTGAGCAGACTTTTTGCCTTTCTTAGATCAGTTCTATATTTTGATCGATATTCAATCGTAGTCCAGTGACTGAATGTAACAGCAAAGAAAAAATATACCGCAAAAATAAAGACAGACATTCAAGTTAATAAAAGGCCCCATAACTGCATACTTAACACGCTGACTATGGGACATAAAAATCACATAACATTTGAAATAAAGAAGTTGATTCGACGCTAAGACCAACACCGCGATGTTAATATTGTGAGACTCCCTCTCGTGAGAGCCCTCCGCTTCGCCGACTGGATGCACGGGAATTAAAACGACGCTTGTCTTGTCACGTGGGTCCTGCCTCTATCAGATTTCATCTCCGCCATTAATTTCCAGGACGTTTATGGGCCAGTTTCATTCGTTCGACTCCGTTTGAGCCCGTTAACGTCTCCTAGCATTCGTCGCGACGGCCACTGAAGAGTTGAAACGTTTAAAAGAGTTTCGGTGGTCGAAACCGAAAACATGAGTAAAAACCGAGGGGATTCGCATGAACGTGATATTTTGCTGTGAAAATCCGAGTGATCGCTCTTTCAAATACTTGCGAAATGGAAACGAAGCCCAGTTTAGAGATGTTTTTAATTCTTCTTTCGAAACACGGCGGGTATCGGATATTCGCGTACTTTTACGTGAAAACTTTATTCTCGAAGCTACCCCGATAAGCCGGGAAGATATGCAAGGCGGGACACTTGGCCTTTTGTCAGGTATGAGTTTGTAGGGAGCGAGGCCTGCGACCTTGTGAATTTAATTAAGGTTTTGCGATCGAAGAGGATATCCGCTGCGCGTATAAACGCCTCGGTGAGGTCTGTAGAGAATGAGGGCGTGCATAAAATTGATTAATTGGAATAAAATTCATGCAATAGCACGCAAGCGCATGATTTAGGCCAATTCCATTACATCAAGGAATGCAGAGACGACCCCAGTTTTGTTTGGGCCAGATTTAACAAATTAAAAATTACGACTTTCGAGTCTGGCGGAAATAACATGCGGAGAAAAAATGGATCAGCATACCTATGTGGACCACTTTGGAATGGACGACAATCCCTCCCGCTAACCGTGTCACCGTTAATTTTCTCTTCGTGGACTGCAGCGCTCTTTGAGCCCCTATATTTTCTATTTACTTCGTTTCGTTCATATTTACAAAGGAAGGAAAACAATAAGGTGTACAATTAGGTCTACCGGTGAATAGAAAACAGCGAAGAACTAATAGTCAAAGAAAAGAAACAAGGGCACGTGACAGGGTGAGATGAGAGAATAAAGGAACGAAGGAGAGTCTGAGAAAGGAAAGTGGAAGAAAACACAGGAACGAATAGATAACCACTACCCATCTCATTCAAGGAGAAGTAACGAAGACGACAGTTTGATGGACTGCGGTTGTATCTACCGTAACCAAGACAAACTGTAAATAGCCCCTTTCCTGGCAAACAGCTGAAATTAAGAGTTACTACCAAACCCTGACCGCTATCTCCGTATTAGATTAGATTGCGCTTAATTTTTTCAATCTGATTGGACGTCCGATTGTTTTGTTGTTCTATTGGGAAAATTGTGACAAATTTAATCGTACAAGTAAACGCCGCACAATTTTTTACCACCGCCAGTTACTCGTTCTTCAAAAATCTACAAAAGGGGATACGTACTTGAGGGAAATAAATTTTCATTCGTGCATTAATGTAATAGATGTACGTTTTATGTTCCGTAGAATACAGTTTTATACCATTTAAATTGAATTTGCTTACAAAAACGGAGGGAAAGCTATAAAATTATTTTTCCTTCATGTAATTTTTAGTGTGTAAAGAACGAAATGTCAGCAAAGAAAAGTGTTCCCAGGAATCATTACATATTTACATTGCTGTTTTTCTTGTTAAAAAAATTCGGGAGTCGGATGTAAAGAATTCATTCCTGTAACATTGTGTGTTACAACCAGTGGTTTCGAAACTCGAACACTTGCACGGTAAAAAAATATGATAAATATTCAACATTATTTCATTCGTTATTTTTCATTCGATGACATGCACCAGCGATATATGAAACCTGAAAAGTAACATTGAAATCTGTGGAAACGAACTGGCACTGAATTTCTCTACGGAAAATACAAATGCATTTTATATTATAAATTGGCGATTAAAAGTTTAATTTGTGTAGATCAAAAAAAATTAAGAACTTTAGAAAGGATTATTAGCGGAATGTGTTCACTGTTTATTTACTCCATTCATTACAGTAGTCATAAATGATTAACACATTCATTGCACTTACAGAATGTGGTCGATTTGCATGATTGACTTATAATCAGTCGATTAGTTACTCGCTGTATTACAATGTGTTATGTCAATCATTGCAAACGTCACAACGCACGCGCATCGAAAGTGTCCTGCAATATCGCGTATTTATAAATGGACCAGCAATGAAACGTTAACGCTATTTCTCGACGAATAATAAAGGATAATGGAATAAGTACGATGCGTTGAGGTATAATAATAATTAGAAGCAATTAATTTTTAATAACATCTGACACGGGTTTGCTGATCCCTGCGGACAAAAGGACTTTTATACAGAGATTGAGGTAATATTGACATTGATTTTGATAACGAATCGTAAACAGAAATAACATCAGCGATCGGATCGCGCTATTTTCGTTTAATAACGAAAAATAAGAAGAATACATGACAGAGTTTAACTTATTATTTGCTTTTGCTCGAGTTTTTTGGGTTCGTCTAATCGGATCAATTATATGAATTAAAGTTCTGTCCGTCAGACAAATGTTTTGCAGCATGAAAGGTACGGGCAAATATCGCTACATAAAAATAACACGTAATGCTACAACTATCTATTGTAAAACTTTGTGAGTTGTTCCTATAGTGAAATGAAATTTCAATACGTAAACGAAGGTAATTAAGACACGGGGTCAATCGACATCCATACCACCGAGTATAATAGAGATATACCATTGAATCTGGTACAGCATCAAATAATATCTAAACGCTAAGGCAGTCACGTGGTAAAAGAAATACTAGTAATAACGCTATAAGCATAATCTCGTGGGTAAAATACGCCCGCCGTTCTTCAACCGCAATCTCAAAAACGGCACATTCACAAGCATGCAAAAAATACAGGACTCTTATCCGGAGGCAGGTAAAGTCGATTAAAGTCTGCGTAGGACGGACATTCGTCCAAGTTTTTCCGTGTATTTTTATTACCAGACACATCCTAACGACGTTTCCTCCAAAAATGGCAATAAGAACATCAGACGGGAATCCACCTCGGATCTCAACCGGCAAAAACGACCGGAGATCGCGAGTCCGTTGGCGATAAGACGCTTCTGGGTGTCTGGCGCTACGGCGTTCCGCCCGGGGCTGCGGATGATGTCGTAACGATTCCGGCCGTGGAAACGACAGGCGACGGCTGCGTCAGGGGGGCGTAAGGACATCCGGTGAGCTGGTCAGCGATTCGTCCACCCTCCCTTAGTCCGCTGAGAAATGCACCGTGCACCGTTGCCGGATAGTTGCGAATTGTGTGTTCCCCTGAAACCGGAGGAAGGGATTGAGGGAGAAGCGAACGGGGTGATTTCACGATCGTTGTCGAATATCCCGGAGTTTTCACGGTGGGACGATAAAAATGAAACCGTGCTCCGCCCTGGAAACAAATTATCCCACCTTCCCGACGCGTTTTTGCGTGTTATGAAGAACGAGGAACGCGGGTCACGTGCAAGACACACTCGTGTATTCCTTCGGGTTGATCGTTATTTACAACCGACCGTTCAAACGTTAATGTCACGCGTGTCCCTGGCTTAAATATATGACGTAATATACCGCCTAATTGGTGCTCACTTAACGCAGCCGGCTCTCCTCCTACGTTGCCACTGCACTAAACCTGCATTATCCAACTTTCGATAGATTTCGGCCGGTCTCTCGTTACCGGTCGGCGGCACGTTCGTTAGTAGATACGGCATGCCACGAAAGAGAGAAAGGCGAAATAATTGAGGAAGCTCCAGGGCGAGATTAGACCGCGGTGTAGGATTAAAGCGGGCAAAGATCCGCGCCGATTATCTTACGCTCGTAAGTCAGTTTCGTGATTATTCTGATTAAAATACACGCTGTAGAATTACCGAAGATATCCATCGTCGTTTGTTAGGATAATTAAAACCCCACCGATCAATCGTAGGTTCACGCGTGGATCTGATGATGATGATTCATTTTTCAAGAGAATAATTAATGTCACCTCTTAAAAAGATTTACGAATTACCGAGGAACGAAACGAGAGAAAGATAAAACGAGAAACGGAGGGATATTGCGGGGAGGGATGAGAGTACGCCCGTCTTAATTTGCGGCGAAGCTATTAGCATATTCAGAACGCCGAAGTAAGTTTGGGAAAACGATATGCAGGCGAAACGGACTTCCAGGTTTAAAAATAATTTCATTTCCAAGTATTTCTTTGGAATTCCAATTGTGGGCAACACCTGAAAACTCGTTGTAAGCGATATAAATTTTTCAAACAAGCGGGAGGAAAAAAGAGAGAGAAAATGAGACGCAGATCAGAATCCCGAATATTTTTTTTTTACCAAAGGCAAAAAATAGGAGCAGCGTGCGTTGTATTCGTGGAGTATGCGTCTCTTTTGGGGTTGTGCCGATTTCTGAAAGTTGGCCTCGTCGCAGCGGTTGTATAACAAGTTAAAAGCAATTTCATTTTCATTTAGAACCGCACTTACGTAAATGAACGTTGACTTTGTCTTCGACGTTGCATTATTCCAAGTAATTACTATTTATTAATTACCGGGAAATCATGAGGCAAACACGGAAACTCATTGTCAAAACGACAGCTTCACCACTGGTGTGAATTTAATTAAAAGGTTTCATCGTTGCAAGGGAGGCTGCTGCGACGTTCTTGAATATATTTCGGGATCCACGGAAACTGTATAGTTGTCGAAGGCAGATTGTACAAGTTTTATGGATTGCCTGTAGGCCCATAGCATGAATTTCGGAGAGTACAATGTCTTCGAAAATGTAGGGATAAGGAAACATGTTTTTTGCAAGAAGATTATCAAACATCTCCTAGTGTTGCATCGATGCCTGTATGAACACATTTAATATAATCGGTGCTTGTTGCGTGAAAATAGTGATAACGTTATCGAGTTTCTGATGTTTGATGAGTAGCGTCGATTTTTAAAACGATTCTAACTGAAATCTGACGATTCGATGAAAAACATTTGCTCGTTTTTAGATTACAAAGTCTGAATCCCAGCAGTTTCGCCGGAATGAAGAAGGTGAAATCACAAAGAAATTCTGGGGAGATCGATTCGTTCAAAGTTTGCGAGAAAGTCGGGAAACGGTTCGCTGGAGGATCGAATAAATGAATGGCCGACTGATTGTGAGACGGGCAGGAAGGAAGACAGGCGGATGAAAGGTTGATCTTTCTTCCTTCGAAATGATAAAATTCAAAAGGCGAATTATGCAGGTGGGTAATCGCTCGTGAATGTTACCTCATACGTAAAATATTCAAATTTCCATCCAGGACGGCGCGGCGGTAGTTGGTATATAACGTATACCTGTCAAGTTTTTCATGATTCGCTTTTTCCGACCTTTAAAAACATTTATGCTTTCGAGCGTTCTGAATTTAAACGTTCTTCACGATTTGTCAGAAAAAATTCCTAACTGGCTCGTGTTCCGTTAAAACGGCATAATAAGTATCGTTGACGTTGGCCCGGAGATACAATACGAACTTCGGCGATCTATCGGATGGAAATAACGTAACAGTTTAATTCAGCGTTTTGAATTTTATACGATCTCAGTATCTTCGAGTGCATCTCACTGATGAAACTTATACGTACTAGTTTTCAGCTCGCGGAAATTCGAGAACAATGATTCTACACCAGCAAAACCAAACGCGTAAGATTCACGTTTCCTGGCTTGTGAAAAACAAAAGAAAAAAAAAGAAAATAAAACGACGTCACTACTGTTATACCTGCGAAAAATAAACGTGGCTGAAGAGGTGGGGCCCCAGGTGGATGATTCGGAGGAGCTGGAGGAGTGACGGGTGCCGCGAGAAGGTCGTAGTCACTTCCGGAGCTACCGACAGCAACAAAGCTGTAGGAACCTCGTGCCCAAGGGTCGGCCCTCCATCTGGTAACAACGCTTTCGCGTGGCTGAGGCACAACTTGGTTTCCGAATATACCCTGTCGAAGGAATGAGAATTAAAAATCATTACCGTGAAATTCCCGGCCTCTTCGTCGGTCAGTCTACCTTGAGGACGGCGATGCATCGACCCACGATAACGTCGTCGCTAACGTTCTCCATCACGCAAGCTGCCTCGCCGGCAACGAGGGCTAACAGAACCGGAGCTTTGTACAGGTTCCAAAAGAGGAAGAGCTCTCCTCGGGACGCCGTCGTGCTTCCGACGTGACCGAAGAGGTTTGCGGTAGGGTCCCAGAAGATACGTTCGAAGCAGAGCACCACCTGAAAGCAAATCCCGGATTGTTGTCCGTTTTTCCGCCCAGCAAAGGCCTGTTGTTCACATTGATCACGATGCTCCGAGTCCTAACCTTGTTGAGGTTGCCGAAACCGAGACGCTGGATCGCCTGTGACTTCCAGTCGGGAAGGGGGGGGTTAAACGCGACCGCCGAAGGTTGGGCCGAGGCTTTCAGGACTCCCAGAGGAAGCGTAACCAGGACTGCGTCAGCCTTGTGGACCGTGTGCGCTGTGTGCGGACTCCTCGAGGGCGCGGCCCAGACCTCGACACCATTTGGACCGTAACGAACGGCTCTTACTGCAGTGTTTAGCCGAATGTCAAGTCCCTCTGACAAGGCCACTGGGACGCAAGAATAACCATTGCGAACTGAAACAGAACAAGTTGGTTTTTGTGTTATGTTAAAGGGGAGGAAAATTATGGCGTAGGCAGAGCGAAGAAGATTGTTGATTTTAAATTCACCGGTCGACTTCAGATTTTTCTGTATTTATCGGAACAACGGCCGAAGTATGGGAATATCTTCAGAGGTATAATCAGGAGGGCAGTAGAAGACGTAGGCGGTAAATATTCTTATGTGTTTGAAGGGAGGCATAAGTTAACGTTGGCAGCATCACTCAATAACCTGCAAAAGTTTGCCCCAAAGGCGAAATTCGAAGCGATGCGCACGTCACTGTGCAGTTGTATGGGATATGCAGCACCAACGTGAGTGAGATTGCCATGGTGCCGCATGAGCAGCCGCCCACAGGATCCTTCGACTTGAAACCAGAAGATTTACCGTGCTAGCGTATTTCGAATATTTGAATTACAATTGCCTATGAATCATTACTTCCACGTGAGGATATTCCTCAATGTGAAATACCGATTCTTTTTATGACTCGGACATAAAACAATTTTACACGTTCGAACGCTTACATAAATTCCGTGCCTCTCGAAGATGCAGGAAGCAGTTCTTTCACCCCATGGTCTTTTTTTTTTTTTTTAGCTTTAGCATATGCGAGTAGTGGGTGCAGGTTCGGCAGCGGGATGATAGAGAGAAGTGAAGAGAGTTACAAGCCAGGCGAGAGGGTGTAGGTTAGCTCGTCTCGATAGAGTTTCGAGAGTTTAGAGAGAAAAAAAGAAAGACCTTTTTACGCCTGCGGCATTCTTTACTGATTTTCTATCAAGAGAACAAACAAATTGTCTACGATTGGAACGAAAAAGTGCAGCAAAAATTGTTCAACAAATGCGCCAAGCAATATTTACCTTAAAATCATATTGACACTCCGTACCGCGGTTATAATGACGGCAATTAAACGTCCAACAAATCGAGCAGAGATTGTGCCGCTGTACTCAGGCGGTACTTTAACGAGAATCACTTTCTTCAGACGTATCATCCCTGAGGATGGAATTATGCAACAGTTAATCAAACTGACTGACCGTAATTTCAACTAAAAACGAAGAATCAGTCCAGCAAACCTTTATGAATAACGCAAACGTTACTGCTTCACGAAATTGTTTTCACCAAAAGTTCTCCGACGCTCATTGTGAGACGGAAGAGTGATGAGTGCATTGCTTGCAAGACGGAACCAACATATTTCGATGCAGCCCTCACGATTTATCGCAATATGCTTCGGCACAGCATTCGATAAGTTTTTAATGCAAAGTTGGTAAAAGTTTTGCCAAGGAATCGCTTGTACGTTGCGCTATATCAGCAATTAAAGTTGCCGCTAATACACCTACAGCAGTACGGCCAGGATACACCGTATTATTCTATCGGTGGTCTGAAGCGAAAACAAAGTGGTCAGTGTGAAGGTGAAGTTCATACCATCTTGAGTCGACGGAAGGTTGTCCGACGAGTCAACCGGTCAGACTTGCAATCACTGGGAGTCCGGAGCGTCCGTTGATGCCAGGTTATATACTCGAGGCAGAGTCCGGTTCGGAGTACCGCAACGACTCTACCAATGACTCCTCCGTATCAGATCTACGCTGATGGACGTGCCGTGATTGATGTACTGTTCACACACCACACGTCCATTCCATTTAAATAATAAACGATTATTAGACTGGAATACGAAGCCATTAGAGATCCAGGGGACTCGGATGCCCAAAGGTCCAAAGGCTCGAAAAGCCGGCAGTAGTCGCACCCGACCATTCGGAGACATTCGAGACTCTTTCTTTACTGCTCGATTGCCCCTCGGATACTTTAGATCGTTATCCAAGCTCAGTCAAGAAAAAATCCGGCGGGTGTCTGCGCGGCTCGGAAGCTCCTGACAACTGATTTAGAACGAGGTTTGAAACGGACTGTACGTAACGTTACACTGGAATTTTGCGTTCAACGTGCTTACGACGAGGTAAAGTGCGATACTAGCGCAATCCTTGGCAAACTTCAGACCAATGTGACAATTCGTGTAACTTGTATCCGAGTAGTTTTTATCCACCGCTGCGCCATGATGAAAGTTCATCATTTGAAAAAATGGGTGGAGAGTGAAGAGTGATTGTTACAATGAAGTTGGCTTTATTTTAACCTCTTCAAACCGAAGTGGATACATTAACGTCTCCTGCTTGGTTAGTTTTTTTTTTCAGATCTGCCCTCGAGGATAGAAGTGAAGTAGGTATCGAACAGGTTTTTTCTTTGAATAAGCCGATAATCTATCCGCCCTACGATGCACCATGTAATACCTGCACTAGTCTTGCTTCTTGAAAATTACATTTATCAATACAATATTATAAGAGTAAATGTATGCTCGCGTACCTACGAGCGAATTTAAGCAAATGTCAATCGATACAACTTAGAAAGACCGGCTGCCAACAGGTGCTGTACGCATATGCCTGATTCAGCGACTCGAGATAAGGTGGGTGTGTTCGGCATTCGGTCCATATAAGAACATACGTTTTACGTGTGCGAAACTGGGTTTATATGTGTTGTAAGTAACAGTCAAGTTGTCTAAAAATAGGTACACATGCAGGTGTGACGCAGTTCGAAACCAGGGTCGTACTTTGGAAACATTTTTCGTAATCAAAAATGTTGAAAAAAAAATTTCTTTCAAATTTCCTGCCACGATTGTGTATAGTTCGATGCTAGTTATGACTATTTGCCTAAAATTAGGTCGAAGCAAAGAAGAGTTTAAGAAAAGCACTTTAAGTAAGTTAATCTAAGGTAGAACGGAGATTAATGATAACGTATGCGCTGATTGGTTTTGAATTTGCAATCTTCTAGCCATGTGAGTTATTGTGTAAGGCTAAAGCGTCATGGTAAAAAGAGCTGCCTAAGATGAAGTTGAATAAAAATAACAGCTGACCAGTTCAAGCGGCATCAAGATGCAATATTAAGCCTTTTCAGTTACAATTACAAAACGTAAATCTGAACTAGGAAGTCAGTATTATCGTAATTACATACAAACGCATAGTAAGCGCTCTAATCATGATACACACGTGTCTCTGCTCTGGTATTAATTACGTTGATGGCTATTACGAAGCCGTACCGACGGATATTCCATGTCAAATCCCATTTCGTTAATTCAAATTTATGCGTATAATCCGTCGAGCGTTGCTATAGTCGTAATTTAAATTAGCACGGTGGGTACAGTCGGTCTTGTTGGTCACGCCGTTAGCAAGGCCTGTAAGTCCTGGCTATCCGGATCCCCTCGTCCGTCACGACAGCCATTTTGGTTATCAGACATAATGGTTACAGGAATAATCAACCCTTTCGGTAGGCTGGCGTTTATTGCCAAAGCTCTTTTGCGGACGTTTTAAACCTCACAGTGGCTACCGTGTGGTATGATTTGGCGTGATTTTCAGTAATTATCAATTAGATGCCTGATTTATTGCTTTCCATTAAATTATAGAATGGTCTGCAATTAACGTCCGCGGCAATCAGTAACCGTATTTGCGGTCCGTTCGATGCAAACCGTCCGAGTACTTCTGTAGGGTTGAAAGAAAAAAAAAAAAAAATGAGAGAAAAGACCTGCAAAGGTTTATCGCGGGGAAAAAGGGTTAACCGAGTGTCGAAGTATCTACCTCGGAACGTGCATCATGGGTATAACCACATGGTTTCCAACCACATTATTCTGCGAATCAACGAATGATTTTACTTTTATCAACTACCAATTTAGGTATACAGAAATATCGTGAACTCCGGACGATTTTTGTTACGTAGGTATAAAGCACAAGGTTCGTACGGCTTGTCATTGAGATATAAGAGCGTACGAACAAAGATGATAGTAAGAATATCCACCTCCCGAAAATTGTGATTATCGATCAAGTTACTCTTTATCAGCGTTGCAATTAGTCACAATCCAATGATGCGAAACTCAGCTGGAGGTTCTGCAGATCTCTCGTGTGTATCTGTTGCTCAATCACATTTATTGTCCGTGAACAAGGCACCGATAAGAAGCAGGGACTGTTCCGGCCTCGCCACCCTCCGTTTGCTGTGTTTGATCTTCGCTCGCAGTATATTTCGATGCCGAGTCGAACAATTTGTATGCCGCGGTGGTTTTCAATTTACATTTAAATTGGTTGCTTATGGCGTTCTGTCGCTCGACGGGAGTCGAACTCGGGCACCGCGTAAGGGAACAGTCAAATACTAAAACATCCAAGTGGCAGAATTCTTAACGGGTTCGACGAACTTTTGTTTTTACCAGCAGTCCGAGTAGTCGGTTAGTCTTCTGCGATCGTCAGCCGTGAGCCTTAAAGCCGCCTAATCGTAAGCTTCCAATAGAACAAGACTTATAGACGAACAAATTGAAAGCTTTCAAATTTCGGCCGTCGTCGACTCGTCTGTTCACTGCGTATACCTGTAAGCTCCCATAGACGATTATCAACGCTGGTCTATTCGTTCAACGGTATCACGACATTTACGAGTATATCATGAACCAGGAGAGGCGTTCAGTTTGCTAGGATCGAAATGAGGAGAAGGTGCTGCATTCGCCGGTGCGCACGTATGTCGTCACCTCGGGTCAAGTCATCTCCTCCCGTTTCTTACGAAAGTGCCTGCGGGCCCCATTATGTTGAACGGTTAAGCGAATAGTCAGTTTCATTCTGAGCTTATAAAGGTTGGCGGTGGTTGGTGGACGACGCAATTTCCGTAACGGCTTTGTAGAATGCTCATCTTTGCGCGAGAGGAACGTTTTATCTCAAACCCTTCGGAGTCGTGATGTTTCACAGTTAGCTTCGTAATTCAATACCGATTAGCTCCCTTTTATACGAGAACCATGCTAAGCGAAAAGTTAGTCCCAAACCTTGGGGGGGGAATCACGACACTGCAATTCCAAGTTCGGACCGAACGGCCAGAAAGCAGAATGCGAGGCAGTACGGAACGTAAAAAAGTGTAGCGTTTTGGCTGAAGACTGGGATATTTGGCAAGGCTTCCAAAGTCGAATAAGCAAAGCCAATAAAAGATAGCGTGTCGGGCACCGAATCGTTTTCGCGTTAATTAAATCCAAAGTTTGTATCTTTTATAACCTGAACAGTGCCTAACGAACATCGTTTATAGGAATCTCTGGGCGTATCGATGCGGCGCGTACGATGAACGAGACTCGATTTGAAATCACCTTATCTTATCGACAAATTAACCGCGCCGAAGAACATTCGCGCACATAAACCGCATTATTTACTGTAATCGCGGCGAAAATAACAGACAGGGAACAAGGTAGAGAAGATTCTCATTCGGGTATAACTGTATACCTGCTTCCTCACGTCTTTGAAGCCTTTTGCTTATTTTTCAGCTGAATTCAGAATTATCCGTCTACCGGTCGGTTATTCTCGTGGTAGGTAACACGTTTCCGGACCACTCGCCGCAATATATAAGGAATTGATATCGAGGCGAAAATTTTCATTAAAGACCGTCGTAATTAATGCGATTTTTTATCCACGCGGTATTATCTGATGCCAAACCAAACCCCCGGTCTAATCTTTTTCAAGCTGCTCGTTGTAAGCTGGACCGTTAACCCGTTCAAGTTTTATACTACTTTTGTGTCGATCCCTGAGAAAAGTATTCGAACACGCCGGTCAGTAAATCTCGGTAAGTTTTTCACGACAGGTATGCGTGTATAAGACGATTTAGTGGAGAGTGTGCAGCGAGTCAGGATGCAGCAAGCCGAAAGAATGGCTGTTGGTATATACACACTCGGAGCCGAGAATATACCTTTGTAGACGCGGCCTGTCCGACACGCCCATCCCTGCTTTTATGGTTATTACACTTTTAAACTATACTAAGGCAAACATCATTGAGCGGAAATCGAAATATAGTATCAGGGTGAGAAGTATGTAGTTGAGCCGAGTCCTTACAGCGGTGCGGGAAAGCAAGGAAGAATGTTGCCGAGGAATACGAGCTCGGGCCGCTTTAACGTTTCATACTGAAAGATGTTATTTTTTGATTGCTTGAGCACGTCCTAACGATCCCTCCGAGCAGTTTACACTTGCACGGTGAATCGGCGGTGAACGTGCACGGCTGGCCCTCCGACGAAAGGTTGAAAAATATCGTAAGATAAGCCTCTCGGCGGTGTTATCTCGGATTAAAAGAACAAAAGACACGCAATATTCGAAACGCTCGAGATAAGTTGGGCCACCCCTCCTGCCGGCTATCGATTACCTGCCTACCGACCAACCGAGAGCCCACCTTCTTATACAATTTCCAATTATCTGGAAGGGTGAATAATCCGAACGTACGGACAAAATACAGCTCGACTTTGTACCGTGTGCCAATTTTCTTTTACATCGTCGTTCAGTTGCGAATAGAATCGCTTAAGATATACGTATTATAAAAGACGAGGTATGACAAAATTTATGCTGTTGCCAAAGACGCCCGTGAGCTCATACATACCCAAGTATACGGTCGATCGAGTCATAGAATGTCAAGGATGGAGGAAGATACCTAGATACACATGTACGCTCCGAGGCTGGGTTGGGCCCATAAAGTTATATGGGGTGCCGCGTCGTGTACAGTCTCTCGATGGCATGCCGATGCATCCGTGATGTTAGGGGTGAACCTGACGGGGCCGCGGCAGACCTCCATACGGAATTCTTATGGGTTTTACGGCTATTTATTACGCCGTATAAATAATCGTCCTAAACATGTCCGTCCTTTCGTGGTTAACGCACACGTGGCGGGCAGAATGACGCCATTGTGGTGTTGAGGAGACTATCGGAACCATGAGCTGCGGCCTGTGCAGGTCCTTCTGGTCACCACGGACTTTATCTTCGGCGCGTGGAAGGCAGGTTTGAGGCAACGGCTGGAGGACCGGTCGTCCTGTGTGCCCCTCGAAATGCATAACTCTTCGATCGCGAGTTTCCCTTCTCGCAACTTGTGTAAATCAAAGAACTTTAACGTTATACCACGACAAACTGAAAATTTACGCCACTAATTTACGACGCGCGTTCGATCCCTGCCAAAACTGTGGATTCTGACACGGCTGACCTTTGACTCGGGGCTTGTACAATGCCGGACGTGCGAGTATGTATGTCGCCGAGGGGGAGGAGGAGAGGGAATTGCAAAGCGCAGCGGGACGCCTGTGTGAGCGTAGATATTGCAATTATAATAATCGTTGAGATCTCGGTGATCAGGGGTGGGGCTTGCAGCGGGTGGTTCATTGCCGAGGGAGAAGAATAAGAGAGCCGAAGAACGGTCCATGGGCACGAAACACGTCCGAATGTGCGAGGGGAATCCACGAGAGGGCGGGGAATATTTGAATACGACTCAACGAGTAAATCGTCCCTCTGCAAACGAGCAGTGGGCTACACAAGAAATGCATTTGCAGTGGCGACCAGGGCGCTTCGCATGGAAGGGAGAGATCCTCTCTCGTCCACTCATCCTCTCTCAGCCACGAAGGCAAAGGCGAAAGGCCTCCCTATCAACCGAGCTATCTCGCAGCGCTGTTCTCATAATATATAGGCCGTATCTCAGGCCCGCAAATTGCCTTTTTAAACACAACAAGACAGCCATGCCCTCTTTCAATTTACGCCATGGCTTTTTTTCGCCCGAGCTTCGCCCCTTTCTACGTCCGAGCTTCTGCTCCGTTTGGTCCTTAAAGGATTCTTTCGAGAACCCACTCGTATATAACTGGCGTAATTACAAACGGGATTATTACTGTATGCCCACCGACTAGAGTATCTGTGCTGCTACCGATCTTCTCATCCTATCGTCTTTCACTCGCTTTACCACCCGCTTCGGTACATCGAACTCGCTTACTTCGTATGCGCAAGGACATATCCAACTTCTCGAACCTATTCTGGAGCTAGACGGCAAAGCTGCGGTGTTCCCGTAACGATGGACGACGTGCGTAGGTATATCCACGACGAAATGATATACGAACCGTATAAGAATCGAGCGGTCGTCTCATCTCAAGCGATATTGCGGTGCAATTTTGATAAATTAGAGTGTACCGGTTCCGGCCGGTGCAAATCACAACTTTTTCTGGTCTCCGTTTAACCTCGCTACACGGGAAACGAGAGAGATGTAAATTTTTCAGCGCTACCGATGCTTCGTACCAGATACAAGAAATTGGTTCCAGTTTTGAATGCCACCTAATCAAGACGCAGTTCATTTCTCGTCAGCTAAAACTGCTCTTGTTCAAAATAGACGAATCGACGAATGGTACGATATTAGGTCTGCGTGTTTCGAAGCGGGTTGCACTAAAGGTTACACCATCCGAAAGTGTAAAAACCGATGAGAGGCATAAATGGGTACCTAACTTCGTATCGCCTGAGACAAGTAAATTGGATATTATTAGGTACTTTTTATCACTCACTATCCCTGAAAGCAATTAGGTATGTATGTTGGGAGTATATTTAAAAACAGACAACGCGGCAACGTATAGACGGATGTGAGGTTCTCACTGTACGCTGTGTTACGTATATCGTATACGTTCGAATGAGATAGGTGAGTTGTCACGAAATTTTAGGCTGATCTAGATTTCTAACTGGCATCGTTAAGTCGACAGAGAAATTTACTCCTAAAGCTGACCAGCAGATAAAATGATACGAACTTGTCATGAAACGGATGTATATCTCAAACTATGCCCACCACACGTTCGTGTATCTATAACGTAACCGTGGGTATCGCGAACGTAGATATACCTACTATCCAAGAAAGAAAGAGGACGATAGATTTCAACCGCACCGCATAGTATGTGAAAAAATTGACGTTGTCACTTTGCGGTTTTGCACAATTCCTAGCGGTTGTGTAAACCGGTTGAACGCATCAGTGACAAGTGTGTTTTGACGTATTTTTAGACTCAAGAAACTGCTGACGAATCAGAGAAACTTGACGACGGTAATAACGAAGGGATATGATTTACAGTAGCGATAAATTGAACAATAACGTTTCACCTATAACTGCGTCGTGTAATTATGTTCTAATTGGTATTCGAAAAGTCGTATATAAAAGCAACGCAACGCTTTCGAGTTCTAGAAAATAAATTTGCTGCCGTAAAATATTAACGTCAAAATTTCACTTCCTCGGTTATTATCCGAGATTCGCTTTTATTTAAATCGAAAATGGGCGTTGTTTCAAAGCGATCTCGATAGCTACGTGCGTTCGCATATTTATTTCATATTAAAATCTGCAGGAAATGGTAATATCAAAAATGGCTTACATTCTTCACTTCTCGTCGCATGATTAATATTCATCCACTCAATCATTTTATTGTTATTGGAGGGAAAAAAAAAAATTGAACCTTCTCGAAGAACCTCTGAGGTCTCCAAGCTATAGAAATGTCGTCAAAATTTTTGCACGCTGATGGTGCAGATATCGAAGGTTTGGGCAGCAACCAGAAGCCGGCAAACAGGTAGCGATATTCCTTTCTCCCGGGGCGTGGCGTGGTAATTTAAGAGTCACGTGACCGCTGCATGGAACGAATTAAATAAAGAAATAATAGCCCGGCTCGTAAAAACGTTCTATCCAAAGTACAAGCAGCGTTCGTTTGGCTGCTGATACACGACACGATGGTGATGACGATCAAGGGTACGATTTTCACGGAGCTGAATTCTCCACAGATTTAAGTAAAAGTCAACAGCAATCGAGCGCAGTTGTCAGTGTATAACGGCCTATACAAGTAACAATAATTATAGCTAGACGACTGGCGAGCCGGTTCGTTTAATCCTGAAACGATGTGGGTATAACCACGACGTGAACGTAGGGAAAGGTTATAGCTTTGCGTAGGTTAACGCAAGATCCCAGCAAACGTATTTTTTAACTAATTCTTGTTAAAAAAAAATCAAAAATCGTTTCCATGCAAAACAACGCGTACGCCTGTATACTCAGTGTAAGTACAGCATTGTACGTGCGTAGACCAAGCTATTTGTCTTGCGGTGATATAACGGTGAACTCGCGCCAGTAATATCGAAGCTCACCTTATCTCATCTCGTTTCTGAAACTTATTATTCATGCGCGATTTATACAAACCGATCATTGAATAGATACAAACAGGAGATAAGCCGATGTCTATTATCACCCGGTAGGGTGTGGCACGTTAGAAGTCGATCCCTCGTTTATCGGGTGTTCACGTTTTCCGCAACAAGTACATATCCGTACACACGAGGGTCACAGACGTCCGTCTGTTCTTCAAACGATAAAAATTCAGGATTCACGATCGGGTGACTTTATGACTTAACCTGACCAGGCGCGCCATTCGGCGAGAAATTCACTGTGAATTATCTCGAGACGCCTCTGTGCGGACACCCCTTGCATACATCTTGAAAATCTCGTGGCAACGCGCGCGCGGTGACGTTCGCGGAATGGCGGGACTAAACGGCCCTCGTTAACGGAGATGGCAATTCTCCACGGGCAATCACTACTCAATGACTAGTGTTAGGCGAACGGAGCTTAGCTCAGCTTAGCCTGACTTCGCTCGGCGCAGCCAGGCTCAAGTTCGATCCGGGCTTATCGCGGACCGGAAGAGACGCAGACAGGTATCAAACACCGTCCGTATACCAGCTCGATTTCCGAAGAGGCAGGTTAGATTTTTCCGAAAGATTGAAAATTGCCTTCGACTGGTTATTTCCGGCCGATTCGGCCAGCCTGTAATTCATGTCAAAAAACATCTAAGGTATACCGCGGTATCGAAGATGGCTCCTCTTTGCTGGTTTCTTTCGCTTTGTTGACTCCCTGTGTCTCGAGGCCTTTGTGCAGTTCTCCGAATCATCGCCGCAAGAACGTCGTTCCGCGATTTTCCTTGTATTCAACAAATCTCACGGTAAAGTCGAGAGAGAGGTGAGGAAATTAAATTTATCGAGAGACAAGGCACGTTCAAAGTTTGTCAGACAACGCGGTGGGACTGCCGTATTGAACAGATGATAACCGCAAAAGTTATCTTAATTAAATGGCAGCGTCTTTCATCATCCTCCACTCAAAGCCTTTTCCTCTCGATGCCGTTGGCGTTGACTTCACCCGGCGCGATGCCACCAGCTTCCGAATCGTTGCACGCTCAACTTACATCGCCATCCCTCGCTGAATTCAATTTTATACTCAATTACACAGGGTCCTTATCGGCCCATTCCTTATTATTCATTCGTGCCGCCGCTGGCACTTCGGCTGAGAACATCTCCGTCATGCTCGAAGATGAAAAAACGATCATTTGGTGTGCGTGAAAAGGCAACCTTCCGTTCCACCCTTACATCTGATTTCGATTCCAGTTCTCCCTTGCTCGACCTCCCGCACTACGAAAAGTCGCTGGCTTCGGAAGTCAGAGATACAGGCTCCTTAAAGCGAGTTGAATTCTGCTAATAACAACCACCTGTATTATAACCTGTAAAGACACGCCGTATCTCGGTGTCTCGAGGGGCTAAAATTAAAATTCTCCGTTTGAAACTAGATCGCAGCCGAGCAATGGGGCGCGGAAAAGAAAACGGCGGCTATAAGTGTTTTCTTTGAGCGTGGACGCGTGCTGTGAATTTTTCAAAAGAACGCGTTTCATTATTGAAGGAAAGACGGGGCGCGAATAGACCGGAGGGTAGAAAGAGTAAGTAAAACACTCCTGACGCTCAAAAACCAATTAACGTTGAAGAAAGACATTGCCCGGCGTTGCGATGGAACCCCATACCCGAGTGCTTAAGACAATAATAATTATCGTGCCACCGAGTTGAATAACGAGGAAGTGGCAAAGTCAAAGCGCAAGGAGAAACGGTGGACGACCAGAAGAGCGGAAGGGTGAGAGAGGGCGGTCAGAAGTACTCGTAAAAAGAGCGTTGGGACGAAAGGCCAATTTGCGTAATTCTTTCTCGCTCCCCCGGCTCCCTCCTGTACCGAAAACAACTCACGTTGAAAATTTTTCACGACTCCAACAGCCCGATAACCGAGTACGCTCCGTTTCATGCAACAAAAATAAGTGAGCCAATATTTCCTTAGGGGCGTCAAAGGATAATTTCTAACTAAGCAACGAAATGTGTATTCAACAAGGAGAAACGCGTAGATTTCGGGCGAAAAATTCTTAGATAAGAGTCTACCTTGCAACTACAATTGCAACTTTGCCCCTTCGTGTTCAGGGCAAAAAGCAGAGAAGTCGCTTGGGAAAACGTACTGACAAATGCAGCAAATATCGTTGTCAAAAAACGTAAATGGTGTGTAAATGCTGCCACGGTATCGGAACCGCTTCTAGGCTCTGAACCGTTCTGAAAAAATAGATAAAAAAAAAGGGCCATATTCGTTATGCACTTCAAGGATGAAGCCTGTACACACATCCAGATGAGAAATAATTTGAAGCCAATACACGCTGGCAATACGAACGCTCGTGACGTGAAAAAAATTTGAACGCAGAAAGTGGATTCTATAATGCTTACTCAGGTCGGTGCGTCTGTTATTATCATAATTGCAAATGTCTGAGGGTAAAGAGATACACGGCTGAGAAAACGAAAGTTTTTACACGCTGTCAGGATGGAAAAATTGCTGGCTCATCGAAGGTTCCGTGGAGGAGTCGTGCGATCGTTCTCAGAACTACCAGGATGGGTATCAACACGCATAACTATAGAGGCTAGAGCGGCGCGGAGGTCCGGAATAAATTATCTTGTGTTATCATAAATCCTGAAGTGAAAACCCTCGGGGGTCTTTCAGAAAGGAAGTTCTCTCTCGTGGAAAACTCGACAGAGAGCTGCTGCGATTTTCTTAGTAATTTCATTAAATTAATCAACATTTATCTTTTGCCGAAGCAAGGAAAGTACGGCCTGCTCCTTCCGTTACCTCCGAGATTTCCTCGAAAATTGAAGGTCCACTTTCAAAATTTGGGAAAAAATCCATACTGCCATGCCGCACGGCCAAAGTATCTCTGGCTGCTGTTGTCAGCCGCGAAGAGTCAGATGTATATAAATTTTCTTCTTGAATATGCTTACATACGACACAAAGCGGCCGGTCGGACCGAGAATTTTTTACATATTCCCCATTGCTGTGCAAAATATATTTCACGTGAGTTTACCTGGAAGCTGGAGCGGTATGAAAACAAAGAAAATATTCCCACGAAATGTAGCAAATTTTTTAAGTCTCCCTCCCGAGAATTCGTACAAGCACTCGGTCTGATAACAATTACGTACATTTTTCTGCCGGTATGTGAATATTTTTTAAACTTCTTGAAGCAGCCGGAGCAGAAGTAATGCAAAGAAAAACCTCGCCGAGGGAAAGAGTGAAATGCAAGGGACGAATGCGTCGGAGCAATCGTTATGCAATAAGGTGCGACGGGAAACGACACGGCGATATAGGGGCGCGTGGGTCCGAGGATCCAATTTCCCCCTTGCACAGCGAGTGAGGCGAGGGTAAGAGAAGAGACTCGGGGCCGAGCGGAGTTGGGTGGTGGGCTGGCTGTCCTGGCAGCCAATTTTTGCCCGAGACAGGACAATTTCAAACTTGCGGGGGAATTCAAGATGCCGGTAGCTAGATGGGCCGGAGGGGGAAAAGAGAGAGGCAGAAAGAGCCCCGTGGCGTTGTATTATCTCCCAATAAGACGCTAGTCGTCGCGACGCTTCTTGAAACAAACATCGTTGATTGAATTCCAACTGTCCGACCCACGGGGCATTTATTGGATTACTCAGGGTCGTCGATCGATAGGCGTCGCGACGCCTTTGTAACAGGGATGCTCGCAAGGTATTCAGAGGTAGCTCCTCACTACTGAATTATAACGTGTTTGCAGGTGTTCTCGATTCGCAGCCGATACACCTTTCAGAGTATGACTAATTTCCGGACTAAAATTCTTTCACGACAGTACCTTAACACTGACTTTCTCCACCGAGATAGGGTAATCTGTGTTGGGCAACATTTTTCTGAACTTTTAACCCGTATAGGGAGAAAATATTTCTTAGGGGATTGTGACAATTGCAATTACAATGTCCTCGACTGATGGTAGTTTAGGTGCCAAAAACTGATACCTATCTGTTGATTTGCACGTGAAAGATGCGTAGGCGTCGACGCGTATTAACTATGCGCAAACTGAACCGTAATATAACTGGGCCTTAGATGCTCGATAGTTAATTACGAGCGTTACGAAGGACGGTCATTTAACGATGATAGAAGCGATCGGTGATAAATACGAGTTCTCCTTCTTATTTCTCTCTTTCTCTGACTGTGCCTCCTCTATTAATAATCTCAGCCCTAACCAGCTTAACCGTATTAACTCTTCCTCTCCCTCTCCCTCTCCCTCTCCCCCTCTCTCTCTCTCGACCTTAATTATACCAATAGACTCGGTATCTGCCCGTTAAAATCAGGTAGACCGCGTTACCGCCTACAACGATATTTTGACTTTTTTTTTTCTCAACTGCTTTCGAAAAAATTTATCTAATCATATGTATATCTGAAGATTTATAAATCTGCCTCGTTGTCGGTAGGGGAGCGTGTTAGGAAAAGTATCAACTGTCGGTATGAACTGTGATTTGTGTGAAAGAAATTCTGTACCTGATGTCTTTCCGACGGACAGAAATAAATTTGAATTATACGCGCACAGGAATCTACAGTTAGACGATTCAATGCTTTCTCTCAGAAGAATACTCAACTTTCACACCGTGTGGAGTAACTTAGAAAGAAATCGAAGTTCAGACGAAGGAGAAGGAGGACGTGGAAGAAGGAAAAAATCAGTGCCTTAAGTATCATCATTACCGCGGGAGATCCGGCGATCGTAATGTATCACCCAATAACAGGCGCAACAGTGTCGTCCCGGTGAAAGATAAGGAAAAGATTTTACCTATCCTGCGCATGTACGCCGCGATCGCGATGTTGCGAAAGAACAGACAGGGCGGCGAGGTCAAACGCATCGCGGTTGTCCTATCTTGTTAAGATGATAATCGGAGGAGACTGAGGACGAATCGCAGAAACCTGAAGCGAAGACACCGGGCAATAGGTACTTGACTCGATCTCCAGGGGCGGATGGTAATTGCAATCGCTAATTCACCGATCAGTGTCTGCATTCTATATATATATATGCTATACGTGTATGCATATACATATGGGCGCATAGGTATTATACTTGAGATGATTTGTGGTCTGAGAAATTATTTCATTAAACCTAGCAGAACGACATGCTTGATAAAGGTCGAACATTACACGGGTAATTATAATTTAATAAGGAATACGCGGTGCAAATAGCCGCGATACCGAGTTTAATAATGTAAAAGAACAGGGTTGCCGGGGATAACGCGTTACTTATCCATTAATTCGCGCAACGATATTCGCCGGCAGATTATGTACCGTTTATACGTATTCATAAGCTGAAGGTTACTCAACATTAGCGACGATAAGTAGATTCATCGCAGGGATTTGCAACTGAAAATTTAATTAAAATTTGTAAGATTCGTGCCATTCTTTTTCACTCATAAAAATATAGAAAATAAGATTTCGATTAAGCGTTCGCGGATGTAAGTTTTTTATGAAAATAATATATTCCGAAATTCCATAACAATCGATATTTCGTGACGATTTTTTGTCATTGACCTACAGCTGATGATTGGTGAAAGCGGTTGAATTACTAATTGAGCGTTTTGCTGATCTTTCATTCTTGACACTCGTTCACTTACACGAGTAAAAAAAGAGACGATAAAAATGAGCAATTAAATAAATCCACACGCACCGCATCGCGAAAAAAAGATGATGAAAGGTTGCCCGTACGGTTCGGACTCTGCAGTGTTTGAATTTAGGCTTTGAGATTCGACTCGAAGTTAGACTTGGCCGGTGGCCGCAACTGGTTATAAGGCCACCACCAGCCAGAGTCCGATAAAATAAGACCAAAGAACGCAACACAATAGAACTAGCGGCCCATAAAATCAAGAATGTTAGTTGCCTTCCCGCCGCCGGCCCTCTTCTTCTTCCTTTCCTTCATCTTCTTCTTCGTCGCCTGCTAGAAGGCCGTATATTATTGGTTCGGTCCCAGTTATTACTGATTTAGAGCCTTTTTAAACAAATACTTTCGCCCTTGGGATTGGCTCCTCAAGCACCGTGGCCGGTGAATTTGACCGCCGATCGTTCCCTCTGACCGCGATAAAAGTGTACAATAAACTACCGGAGTTGTGCACGATGAGTTTTACACGTACGCTTAGGTATTTGCAAGCTGGTGGCGAAACCGGCGGTTACATCTCGGTTATAATACCGGCATAAAATTCTAGCTCCTACGAGGGATGGGTAAATCTGAGAAAAAACAAAGCTATCAATAAATCGTTGGAAAAGTGCCTGTGCGATGGATACAAGATACATACATAATAATGCATACATAAGTAAAACCGTTCCGTTGAGAGCTGGGAAGCAGGGAAGTTTTATTCCATGTTGTTCCTTCTTTGTTATCTCCGGAAAGTTGTTTTCCGCTGCTTCTTATATATTATACACATATATAAGAAGCAGCACATACATATATATGCATATACCCTGAGAGGACGAAATTGATTATAAAACTGATTTGCAGAGGCGTATTTATGGCCAAGTTCAAAAGATGGGAAGATAAGTAAATTATGGCCATACTCCGACGTGAATGATCAATGAAGAAAAGTAAAGCAAAGAAAAGTTAGCGAGACAAATGAAAAACGCCAGGATTACAGATTTCCACGGGGAAAGCAAATAGAGGGAAGAAATGACGAGCCGATGCAGCGGTTGCGGCGTTTTGCACTTTCTGTTACTTTGTCACTCTGACCGTAAGGAGCGCGGGCCGTTCAGGAGACCCGTTCTTCGGACTATAAATTCCGTTCTTCCATTTGTGCAAATTAGCAGTCTCACGTAGCGGCGCTCGTTCTTTGTGTTGAAAATGTAGCGCCAGTTAGTCAAAAGCGCATAAACAGCGGGACACCACCACGCATCGAACCCCCTCCCCAACACCGAGGCATAAGTATCCGAGACGAATGTGCTAAATATTTAAAAACGCGAGTGGGCCCGTCCTGACTTATGGGGCTTTGTCCAGCTGAGCCATAGTTGGACTCGGACATGGCGTTTGGCTGAAAGGGCAGAGCCCTCTGAATACTCCCACGGAACGCGAGATTCTCACCTCTCGGTGTCTCATCCTTATCTTTATCTTTGTCTTACTCCCGAGGCCCGGCGATCCGCGTGGGTAACGTCACTCATTTTCGGACGTCAGGTAAGCCCGTTCTTGATTTTATCTCGTTTGTAATTCCCGCCCGAATACAGTCGCCTCTCATGTTTGAATTGATTATTTGATTATAAACCCTCGCACAGCTTATCCGGAGAAAACTTCACGCACAACCCGTAATGAATTCCACAACATTCGCGAGTGTACCGCCATGCATCGCGGTAACTCTGGTTGCTTACAAGGAGTTGGCAGAGCAGTCCTCATCCAGAAGTGAACCTCCGTCGTCGTCTGATACGATAGGTTTTTTTTCACTTTCATTTTACGAAAATAGTTAAGTGTGTAAAATTTCGAATGTTTCATAATTCACGCGGCACAATTACTCTGCAGGAGTTCCTGTTGAAAAGATAAGTACATTATGCACGGATACCTATAACTTGATACGTGTATTCTGGAACTAATCTATCTCGCAAAGACTGCCGTAACCGCAGGATTGAGTTTTTGTTGGCTTTTGAAAGTATGATCGTATCTACGGGAGTAGCCGTGCTGGCAGCTTTAATCACTAAATTGAAGCTAGTTATGCAGAATGGAGTCAAACCACAAGAATGTCGAACCGAGGTGAATCGATTTCAAGATACACTTACAGAAGCATATCGACGTTGAAACTGTTGTTTTTTTATTGTGACGATTACTGTCGATAGACTGATCAATTATATTATCAGAATAAAATCACCAGAGATTAGAAGACTTTTATAGATGGAAATTTCAATAATTCTCGTTCATTTCACTAACAACTCGGTGATTGCTACCATCGGTCGAATTTTCATGAGCAAAAAGTATTATCTGAATCAGGCCAACAATTTGTTCCACTGAACACAATAAATGAGCATTCATTGGGTATCTTAGAACAAATTCGCCTAGTGATCTCGATCGGCCCCAGATTTCAATATTTTCTGGTGTTAATTACGCTACTCAACGACTCAAATTCCATCAACAGCGCTTTAATAATTATTGTAAATTTTTAGTATTAAGAGTGTTTCCGAGTTACTATAGAGAAAAGCAAAACGACACAATGGACTCGGACACATTTAAAACTTTCATCTTTATAACGATCCAAGAGGTTCCAATCTTTTTGCTCAATCTCTTCGTCTAACCAAAGTTCTGACGACTGTCAAAAGTGTCCGATACTTGGCACGTTTGATACGAGAATCGATCCAATTGCGTGGGCGTTTCCGCTGAGACATTAGCGGGAAAATATCAGCCAGGACTTCCCCGGGTTCACAGTTTTTCCACTCCGATAATCTCCGCAAACGGTCGATTCGCAGTTCACACCTCGGGGCAATCACCTTCCGCGTTCATCCGTCCATTCGTCTCTTCCACTCACTTGACCGTTTTCAACACGTCAAATTCTTACGCGACGGAATCGCCGCGTTTTTCGTTATGCACGATCTGGTGTTCTTACTACTAACTTATTTGAGGGCGTATCGCATTTCTTCCGCATCTCCTCGATACCAGGTAAAGATCCACTGAACTATAACTAACTGTGTCGCGGCGGTTCTTTTATATTTAGTTTCGACTAGTTATTTTCGTCTTGCGATACTTAAGAAAGTGGCCGTTAACTACCAGATACTAAATGATAGAAAAAAGCTGGTCACCGACAATAAGCATCCTACCATACCGATGGATATAACGCAATGTAAGCATTTTTTTATAGTCAGTCGTATTTGAAATTTATTTCAAGCTTATAGGAAGCAGTTAACGAGCATTCTGTCTGACTGGAGTCTAGTCAAGAATTTAAAACGGTGGTGATAGGATTTCATTATACTACGCACCCAATTTGGTGGAGATTTTATTCAGTCAATATACGGAGACAAGAGGTTAATTTTTTCTGCCTAAATTATTCCAAACGGTCAATGATTCTATCCTTAATCATTATATCGCTAGAACGAAAACGAAGAATACACGAAGACGGATTATGATCAAAGTACGATTCGCCAGCAGTACTCGTCAGATGACTTGACTTCTCCTGGAAGGCAAACGCAGAAATTGTCCGGTACGTAAATAAGGTAGCTAGGATACTGTAGCATCCGCGATGGAATATAATGCTCAGACTATAGTTTCGCCTTGACGAGATTTCTGACAACTGCCAGAAATTTACGACAAGCGTAAAGCAGCAGAAACTCTATGCGTCTTATATAGGGGCTATGATTACGAAACAGTTATGCTTCCTATATTAAAATTGATTTATCGAACGGCTCAGCGGAGACGGTGTAGCAGCGATCATCAACCTCTGCGCCGCGATGTCTATCGCTTACGGCGATTCGCGTAGCGCATTTAATGACGTGCCAAAGCTTCCGCAAAAGGATGGGAAGAGTTGGGGTGATGGAGGAATTGACTGATTAACGAAGAAACTATGAATGGAAGAGTGTTTAAACGCCCCGCTGAGCCCTGCGGAAATACACATCTGCGCAAGGAAGCGCTCTCCGGGTTGTGTTATCTCGAGTTCAATACACTTCCCCAGACGCCTGTAACCCTTTGTCGCCCCTGCAGTGTTTCCTTGTTTTTAGACGGGAGAGAAACGCGACCTGCACGCGGTGGGTCAAAGTCGAAACATCGATCGCTACGCTCTCTCGACAAGGAGATAATCCGGAGTCTTTGTGTTGCTTCGTGGCACGTTGCAGTTCTTTGAGGTTAGATGAGCCACAAAGTCGTCCGTCATCAGCTTCCTGGAAGAGATAGTGATAAGGCAGGTAGCCTCGTCTCCCCGAGGGTCGAGTGGGCGCGGAGTTACGTCACGAACTCGAGGCGTGGGTGGGGTAAACATCCCGAAAGACCAAAAAGTCGACTAATCGTAAGTTGAAGAACCGAAATTTATAAATACGAATTTTAAAACAATTAATGACGAGTGTACCGACGTTGGGATTTTCGATAAATCACCCGGTAGAATAACTGTTTTCCCGATATTACATTTAACCAAACGCTTTCTTATCCGAAAAATTATTTTCAGGACAGTCGGCATTGCGAATGATCAAAGCACAAAATGTGGAGATACAGAACAATGAAAGTTCCGAAATGAAAAATTCAGAGCGGCTAATACTTCGAACAGCCGCAAAATCGAACAAATTAAGTTGTCGACGATCCAAGTTCAGACGGAGCTAAATTACGATCCGAAAAATTCAGAAGGGCCAGAAAGCCGAAAGGCCGCAATACGATTGTCATAGTTATGTAGAATTATGGTATATGGCACTAGACATTGGCCATCGAATATGCCTGGCGTTGCAGAGAATAATATGTGTTTTCAACGTCATCCAACCTTTCGGTACCTTGGCCATTCCATCTTTAGCGGGTTTCGGGATTTCCACCTTTCGAGTCTGGTCAATTGTTATAGATAAATTCGGATTCATAGATTTTCGACAGAGGCGCAAGTCTGACATTTGAAAAGTCAAATTTTTGACTCTTTGGTATTTTCGCAATTCAATATTCTGCCCTCATAATCTTGTCCATCTTGTCATCTTTTCGTATTTATAGTCTTTCTCCGTTTGTAACTTCTGTAGTTTGACTTTCGGGATATCGTCCCTTCAACTTTTTGGTCTTTCGCCTTTTTATACCTCAGTCCGTGGCGTCACTCAAGACGGGGTCAGGTGTCCTTTTCCCCACCTTCGCACCTCCCGTCAGAGAAATTAACGCGGATTGCGTGAATATTTATCGCCAATGCAAATCCTGTCCTAATCTTTTGGATATTGTTTACAAGTTATGAGGATAACGTGTATAAGCCAGTGAAAGTCAAGAAACAATAACGAATCGTATGGCGCGATGTCGCATTGAAAACTGAACGTCAACGAATTTGTCCGCTCAACCAGCCAACTTGTTTCGCCCACTGGATTTTCGCGTTGAATTGAAGTCATTCAGAGCTATTATGCGATTGTCGCACAGGACTTGCCTCATCCTCGTACAATCGCTCGCTCCGTGTGCGGGCGTATAAATGGAATTTGCAGAACGCGGACGAGCCGTTGTGAAGGATAGGTAACCGTTCGCGTTTACTCCACCTAATCTACGATCTACGGAAAGATTTTGATCCGTTGGCCAGTACCGTTGATGCACATACTAAAACAAGATGACCCTTGCGAATCGGTCCCGACACGGACAAGTGGAGAAGGAGGAAAGATTGCGCCCGAGCATTGAGGCCTCGGATTTATCAAAGCGATAAATTATCGGTGAACGCTGCCGGCCGTCTCTGTATATTCGCGCCAAGGTCCCATGAGACAAGAACCCTTGGTATGTAATTGCTCGGATTACAATGGCCTTTAAGCCTTTAAGCCTTTACGGGAACGTTTGTCGTGGAGGGAAACAAGTCACGGGCATGGCAGGGGAGAAAACAGGGGAAGGGCTAGGGGTGGGGACCGGGACGATTCGGAGGTTAAGGTAAAGCGAAGGCGGCGGCGGTATAGTATGGCTAAGTGTGTGGTTGGATCCGAGCCACCGGGACGGGCGGTCCTGCGTCAATAAGTCCTGCATGTAATGAGGCGGGTCCGCTGTTCGCAGGCGGACAATAATGTCCATAACTCACTGTCCACGTCCGGAATCATACCCCCCACCCCTGGCTTCCCTCCCCCGCGTACTTTTGGGCCCACGTCTTCGGGCCCTTTTCCGCGAACCCCGACAACTTCGTACAAAACTCGCCGAATTATCCACCGCACACTTTGATTTATTACGGGAGTCATCGCGAACGCGTGGAACTTTTGGGCCGATAATTCGCCTTCGGGGGGGATTGTGTGAATTATACGTTAATTGATTATGGGAATTGCCATTAAATTTCTTTTCTCTTCTTTTATTTTCTTCGCGAGAAACACGTGACGCGGGCGAAGTAACGGTGCATGCGAACGGTTAGATACAGATCGGTTTCAATGAATACGAAGAACGGAAGAAATTGATTTCTTCGACATAAAAGCGTATATACAACTGGGTTCAATTCGGGAGGAAATTTGACCGTTGTCAATCTAAAGAGGAAAAAAGTTCTGAGGAGTGGTTGGAGATTGAGTATAGAAACAAAAAATGTCATCCCGTTTCTTTGTCACGGTGGTTGCCTTCGGTTTAATTGAATCGATGAAGTCGCCAAAAAACCCCAGAGGGGTTAGATACATGCCCGTCACCGTCGCATTCAGACGCCCAGCTTCTTGCCCCTAGCCAATTTTCTCCTCGCCGTTCTTCTTTTCCATGTATTTTTTTTTTTCACTCTGTTCATTCCATTTTTCCCTCCTCGTTCATTCTCTTTTTCTTTATCTACCCTCGACCGTCACCCTCGCAACGAGGTTATTTGTATCTCATATTTAGGAGCTTGGGACCTCGTTTCGCGGTTTGTTGCACACGAGTCAACTCTTATACGAGGCGAAAATCGAAATCAGCCTGCCCCTCAGACCGTAATAATACTGGACACACTTTTTCCAAATCCACGTATGCATACAGGTGTATTAGATCAGTGAGGTCTCCAACAGGACCACACCCTGTATCAGACTCAAGAGGTTGAAAAGATTCACGATTGTTTCAGCGTTAACATTATTTTCACAAACTTGCGCACAGAAATTATTGGATACGTGATACCATCTTATAATTATTTACGCACGTTGAAGTGGTCTCCTGATTTGCTTGAATTGAACATCAATATAGGAGTATTTTTAAAAATAAAATGCAACAGATAAAAAATATTGACTCGGATCGTTAACGAAACGATGGCAGAATCGAGTGACCAAAGTCAGCTTATTCGAATATGAGTGAGACCGCGGGCGCGTAAAAAGTTTAATGGTGTATCGGGTTAACCGATCAAGATATAGACCTTTGCTCAGCACAGAGGATCGAATATGGCGACCGGCAGAATTAATTTGCGGAACCATCTTTTTGGATTTGGCATGTCTTTGGTTATCCGTCAAGTGGCGATATGATCAGCAGTCCGAAGGAGACCGTCGTAAGACAAGTAGGCAGCAAAAGGCAGACCGCGGTGAGACGGAGACGGAGGAACAAACAGGCTTCAAGGCGAGGGACCCAGTTTTTTGGATTCCGGTTATGAAGGAGCTTCGCCCGAAGTCATCGTGAATCGCGGCAGTCTGACGTACATGATGGCAATTTTTATCACAAATCATAAAGACCATGCAGAATGATAATCTCTGTCCGTACGAATTGAATCAGCGACAAAAGTTCTGGCAAACCCGTGTGATTATTTTCTAGGAAAATTTCAAGTTTTGATCCATCGAATTATTTGACACTGCATTCGGCCAAGTAAATGTTCCGTTGAAATCAATCACAGCAGATTTTAAAAAAGAAGTTCGGTACTACATGTCGATAATATCTTAGTTATATCTAGTTCTATAAACAAGGAATTCGGGGGTTGCTTGGTTGTTGAATATTCACGATCATATCACGCAAGTACATGAACGAATTGTTTTCATTCCGTGGAAAAAGATCGGAATGTATTATACGTTTGCAAAATTTATCAACGGTCGATACGTAGTTTCACGAGTGGCAGTACATGCTTCGTTAATCATTTTATTAATCAACGCGTCGCTGCCAACGAGACGAGACTGTTAATTGAAACGGATCGGTGCAGAGGAACTGATGTTCTATAGCCGAAATTCTGCTAATAAAGCCACCTTTGGTGCGCTGCGAAGACGGCGCGTTTACTTACACAGGACACAGCAAGCCAGTTCAGAGGAGCGCAGATAACTTTGCTGCGCAGGAATGTTCCGTTTTTGCCAACATTCTCCAGCCCCAGACAATCAGCAGCCTACGATTTCATTTACGATCCCCATGGCGTTTCTCGTTCGTCGTTCTTCGTTTCCCGAACCCCATTCCTCTCACAAGCCAAACCATTTTGCTATAACTGCATTTAGTGCTGAGAGTAAGAAACACCAGAATTAAATACATACCCAGAATTCAGTTGAGCTTCGTCCAGATTACCAGCATTGAGTACCTCATTTCCCTGCAAAGCTCTCGTTAAACAAACGTTTCTCCTCTTCTTCGTTGTAGCTTTTCCTACTCAAATTTAAATCCTAGGAGGATAATCGTCGGGAAGACGAATTGTAACGAAGATGACGTAGAGCCAGACAGGTGGAGATGCCAAAGAAATGATTGCCGAGATGAGCTTTAAAGTGATGCAAGTCTCCTGCTTTCTCGGGGTGGAAGCGAAAAGTTTTAAATTCCGTAGCTTGCGAATTTCCCTACGGAAGAGCAAGTATTTCGTTTTAATAGCGCTTGCCTTCTGAATATCCGATTTGCTACGGATCGGTAAATTAAAATTTCGGGTATCGTGTGGTCCCTTTATAATTATTCAAATCGTTAATAAAATAAATCATAAGTGCGAGAACAGTATTGACGTTTTCGAATATTTCTACGAATAAACGCTTCTCCCGAATTTGTGAGTTACAAAAACTAGTAGCGATATGATAAACTTCAGTGTTCGGATTACAGCCGAGGTATTTTGGCGCCATGGTACGATTGGCGAGCGAGAATAATTTCTTGTTCTAGCTGAAGTTGAAATCGGAATAAGCACTGACACTAAACGGCAAGGAGTATCCTAGGTATGCGTGTTTTTCCTCTTAGACCGTCAGCGTTCAGGTTCATGGATGTGACAGATTGCTCGGATCCCTGCAGACTCTGAGGCGGCGTAGATTCATTACTACGTAGTGGACGAAGTTATGCAGAAACGGAATAATCCGAGAGCAAGAAAGACGCCCGTTCGTCGGTTCACAGACGAGCGAATCTCGTCGAGTTTTGAGGAAATTAAGCCGATCAACGGCTGCGGGCTAAAAGAAATCCGTGGGTCCATCGAGCGGCGAATAACAGCTCAATCCAACGGAGCGATCAAAATTGAATATCCTACCCCCGGTGTCACCCATCTCAATATCAATGCACCGCGTAGCTCGGCGCATTCCGGCCGGCATAGTGACTACAAATGAAGATGAACACGTATCGAAGCTACGCAGAATCCCGTCCTCGTGCAGTATGTCGGCTGCGTCCGTTGCAGGCAGACTTGTGCGGTACACACACATCGCTTACGGGATGCATCGAAATTGGTTCAAGTATGCGTAACGGCGCTCGGGTGAATTCGAGGACAGTCTCGTGACCGAGGACACACGAACGCCAGTTGCATCCGCTGAGCTGATAATGAAGCACATTCATCTTGCAGCCGGACATATTGGCACACTGCAGTAGGTGTGACGTTAATGTCCAGGCGAGCCTGTTTCATGGAATAATATATGTGTGCATAGGGGGGTTGCACGGAGCGTAAATATCGGAACTGTTCTTCCTCCCGTGGATTGGAATTCGTTATTTTGAATGTTTCGCAAAACACATCCTTCGGGTAGTTAATTTTTTTTTTTTTTTTTCTTTACAATCGTTTCAACCTAACAGCAGTCGCTTAATGAATTATAACGCACCAGTTGTGACGATATATCGTTAACGACGGTGTCGGGGAAGTGGGCGAGGGGAGGCGGAGAGAATCGCACGTTGTCACGTAGTTAGCACGTGTTAACGTTGAAGTTGAAATAATTCCAGTGCTTATTGCATTAGCGAAGCGGCAAGCCGTGTGTAGTCGAGACGCCATTAACTGCTGGCCTGTTAACAGAAGCTTATAGGTATAACATTTATGCACTACCATGACACCGCGTGCTTGCGATCCCTTTTGTCTCAGTTTATGCTTTATAAAATTTAATAATGACATTTCGTGGCTCGGAAAGAGGCTAACTGTTATACCCACTACGATTGTAAAGCGTTCAGACAGCTGTAAAAATGAAAATTCAATTTCGTTGGTGCATTTGTACAAAGTAGGTACTATATAGTAACGAAGGTAACTTTTTGCTCTGTATATTTAAATGAGGGAATCTTAGCCCTTCAAGATGAAAGCATCTTACTAATAGATGAATTTCTTGGTTGCTGAGTCAGCGACTATTATTGCAAAAATAGTCTCTCTCTAGACGATTACTCGAGAAGATCTATTTTCTTAAAAATTCATATCGATCCTGTATATTCTGTGTTTCGCTGAATTTGCTTTATTATCGGATAATCCCTTTTCTTTCTTGTAACTTAAAATAACAATATGTATAACTTCTGATTTTAGTCCGATCCTACGACAGCAGTTTTAGACCAGCATTTCAGTACAAAGCCACTTTCCTTTAGTCAGAATCAACACTCACGGCGTGCTATCTGAACTAATCAATGAAATTATTTGCAATGGGATTCGGAGCGAAACATTCTCGGTAACTGGAGAAATTTCGGAAATTCTCAAGGACCGTACCGGAGGATCTGCCGCGGATTGGTGCGTGTGTATGTGTGTGCGCAGGGTGCTTCTCAGCATATGTGTAATTGCACGGTTGGTGGAAAACAAAGGACGCGACGAGTCAGTTGGCGCGTTACGGAACGTCGAAATCGCGGTTGAAGGTAAGAGAGCGCGTTATAATTACGAGCGTAGAGATGTGAGCAAATAGGAGTAAGTACGACTCGGCACAAGTAAATACACCCAGCGCCATGGAGCGCCATAAAACAGGTAGAGTGTCGCGAAGCAATAAGAGGGAGAGGGATGGAGAGCGGGTGCGAATTACGATCGTCCGGCAGTACAAATAGTCGGGTGCTGTTGCTGCAGGACAACCGACCTCGTACGCAATTCGCGAGCTGGCAAACGAAGGAATAAAACCGGCAGGAGAGTGTCGGAACATCGACATAGGTAAAACTCTAGGTACGAGCTTCGCGACGCGACGAGTTTCACCTTCGCGGATATCAGAGTTATCTACTGTAGTCGTATACTAATCGGTAGTTGGAGGAGTGGTGGCTGTTCAAACGTACGAAGAAAATCCTTAAACTCGTTTGATGACTGGCGCGACGAAGTTACACGCTGTAAAATCGATGGAAAAATGGCGAATAGCATCGCTTGCGAGTGAAATATTCATCTGATATTTTTTGAAAAGTAGATCAAAATTCACTAGCAGAGTTACTGCATTAGAATGAAAACTGCAATTAGAAGATCGTCATGTTTGTGGGACAGAATGAATTAGATAACGATGCTGTAATTGAATTGCGTCGGATGAATATTTCATCTCGACGTATGAAATGCCTTTAATGTCGATTATTATACTATCTATTTATACCGGCGTAAACCTACAGGTGCAGAAGTTTATAGCCAGCCATAGCAGAGGATGACAACGCGTCGAATTATACAGCTAAGTCGTCCTTGCAACGGCTATTAACTGAGTTAATTAAACGAACGACGTATTGCTATATTCACTATCATATAAATTTATTGGCGAATTAATACAGATGCATAAGATGAACGCAAACAGGTTGTCGCTGTAAAGTGGTGGAAGCACCATGGAACTTGTTACCGGATCTGCGTGGACGGCACCTGCGTTAATTCGGCCTGCTATCTCCTACGTATATTTCAAGTGCTGTATACCGTCAAAAATGGTAGTGTCAAAACCGGCAAGAAATTGGCCGTTTGCGACAAGTAGAGAACGATGTAATCCATTGCAAAAAAACGATATCATATAGCGTTAGATTGACACCAAACTATAGTCTACAAAAGTCCACACCAAATTTCCCTCCGAGTGTAACGCGTAAAAAGATATTCAACGCATTCGATCGCATGCTGTCAAATTTGATGGCGTATAGATTGTACGGCACAATAAATCAATCAAACAAACTTTAGACGAATGTTAAATAAAGTCACTCGCTCCCACCTTTCAACGTAGTTGGCCTACTTGCTATACAATTTCGATAATTGAACTCTCCTTTCTCAACCACGACGATCGGTCGGTGCACAGAAATGGCTGCTACCGAAGACATGCTTCATCGCAAGCCCAAGTCGATTTAGCATTTTGGGAAGGCGAGCAGGGGCGTTTGTATCGAAGGCGGCAGTTAAACGCCAATAAATCTCTTTCTTAAACGAAGCGCAATAAAACCTGGTGGAAATGCCCAGTAGCAAAGACAAATGATATCTAATAGGAGGGAAAGATGTGTGGGGAATTGGTGTGTCGGGTGATGCCTATCACTCAGGCGTTTAATTAATAACAACACCAGCTCGGCTGACATCTGCTGGCGATGTGAGTAATGACCCACGCCCATCTGATCCCGGGATATTGCTACGAGCACGGTGCGACCTGGTACGTTCGGTGTACGACGGCTCACGCTGATTCACTTCGTACTATCGGAAGTCTTTTAACGTAAGACGGAAAAGTCTGTCTCTCTCTTTCTCTCTTTCAACGCTTCTCTCTTTCGAGGTGTTCGTTCTCCATGTTTGCAGTTACGTGATTAATGCCATGCGTTAATTATACGGACCGTTAAGCGGACATCGTTGTTTATGTAGAAATTGGATAAATATTTCTGCTTGTATATTATTGTGATATTATGCATACAATGGCTATTCGGTATTGTTTGTTAAACAAGCTTCCTGCTGCTGCCGCTTCGGTACGTACGGATTTGGTACTTTGACTCACAGTAGTTCCTGATTCATCTGCCGCAAGCAATTCGTAAATAACCGTTTATTAATTATATCGAACCAGTGCAACGATGTTTGAAGGATCATTCTATACATACCTACACGCAAATATCGAAAGTAAATATGGACCTGACCTATTGTAGGTAGGTGGTCAACTTTGAGCTTTGATTATCGACCAAATATATGTACAGCACACACTCGTAAAGATGAGACCGAAAGAGTTGCCTCCCGAATATTTTACTATAATCTATCCTCCACAGACGAATCCTCGATAAAAATTTTCAAATTAGCAACTTACACGACGCACGTGTCCAAAAATCGGTAATTGAACTATTTCATCGATTCTCGGGGTTCGACCGTATCTCGACACTTTCGATTCCGTTCGAAAACCGAGTAGCTCAATTCAGCGTCAATGGCATGAGGGCATATTTTGATATTTACCGTATCAATCGTATGGATTTTTGACAACCGATTCAGTGTCGATAATTAATCAATAGTTTGATAACCTTGCACTGAATTTATTTTCGTTGTGATGACACGGTGTGTGTTCACCGCGTCTTAAGATAATTCTCTCCGAAACTGTCCGGGGCCTCTGACTCTGATCGGCGAAAACAAAAATAGCAAAAATGAAAGTACGTGCCGACAAGTAAAACCTTTGCGGGCGGTATTCTCAGAGGCGATGGTGCGGAGTATGATGCACGCATGCGGTAGATGGGGTATATAATAAAATGGCGAGATATGGCCTGGGTATATGGGTACGGGCGCTGTATAAATGTGTACATCGAAGCTGCCCGCTAGTCGCGTATACCAAGATGCACCCGTCCTGAAAAGAAACGTTTAATTAAATCTTCGTGGTTAGAGTATCGGGTTATGATAGAAACAAAACCCCAAAAGGCTATAATAATCGTAATTCTCTCCCGTACACCGAGCCTGCTTTCGTTTTCTTATTTTCTCCCCCTTTGTAACAACAAAATGAAAATATTAATCAGAAATGAAAAATGGTTACTCCCACCGTCGAAATACCGGTTTTAAAACTACGCTGTTGATTTAATTTGTGTAAAATTGATGTGAACTTGGTACTTTCGTACTCTCGACAATGTATACGCGTGTAGAATTATACATATCTGAAACTCGTAACATCGTTCAAGCAATACGGGAACATCCGAATGAAAGCTTCCGTCTAATTCGAAATTTCAACGAACACTCACCGATAAGAGGGAAAACGGACTGCAGTTAACGTATACTTTTTTTATCGAGGAGTGACTCGAGACGTCTCGATGGAGTCATTTGGAGACTAAAAAGAGCTGCGCAGAAACGAGAAACATTATCCGCAAAGCACCCTGAACCCCTCGCGAAGATACCGACACCGAATGCCGGAGGAAGAAGGGGTTGGGGGTCCCCTGGGATCATTGGCACCGGCGGCGCGCGGCGTCGGCTTATAAGAAGGCAGAGCACGTAGCGCCGTAACCTAGGCCTTGCAGCTCTTGTCGGTCGTGATTAATCACTGGAGAGGATTACGCAATAAACGGTCGAACGGGCCGCGCGTCCACGCTCGCAAATAAACGAGACCGAAGTCGGACTCTGCAGCCGTAGCAAAGCGGTGAAGGTCCTGCACGAAGGGGACTCCCACCGCCGCGCTGTTGCACCGGCCCTTTTTCTCTCCGCCGCACTGCCACCTCGCGCCATTCCTTATCCGTGGCGTTTGGATTATGGTTGCAGCTGGTATTAATAACGAAGAATGCTCGAGCTGTTCTGGTAAAGTGGAAAATGAAACGGCGAGGAGAAATTGAACGTCCCCGCCTCTTGGATTATGCCAGAAGCCCTTTCCAGTGTTGAAACCTTGGTCCTTGGCTCAGTTTGGCGGCCGACTTAAGTGACCGTCCAAGTTTGGCAATTTCGTGATTCAATTTGGAGGTACGTACAACAGACAGTCGTAACCATTCATATCAATTGCTAACCAATTGCCCCGACAATCGCGACGCGTGGGACCGGCACGAATAAAATATGTATACGCGCTACGTTTCGAACAAACCGGAGGCAAGCTTACTCAATTGTCAAAGATTCGAAGATGCGGACAACCGCGCGGCCGTTTCGTGCCTAGGATAGGAAGACGTTGACGAGCCTTGATCGATCGGGTCGATTAACACGCTTGGAATATTCTTACTCCGGGATTCCATGCGCTCTTCGGTGCTGAGTCCGCTAATGATTAAATGCTTGATTGATTTCAGATTACCGATATGAAATCGTATAACGCACGAATAAACGTAATAGACTGTCCGCGAGCATTAAGCTCTGCTCTATTAAACTTGATTAATCGGATACAACTAATATACATATGTATGACATCCTATCCAACTCATCACCGCAAGAACGACTATACGCGCTCAATGTTTAATTGGTGAGTTATAAATCAAGTCGCGCATTACATGCGCGGCACGTTTTCGTCGGTAATAAATATCAACCATTGCACAAAAGTTGTGAAAAAAATTTATAATTTTTCATGCCACGTTAATTTGCTTACCAATTGACATACACGTTTTCGACGTAATTTATTCGTTTATCGTACAAACAATAAGACGACACGGCATTTAGCGTCATTCCTCGAAATGATTTTTACATCGAGAAAGAAACGGTCTTCCGGTCGAATGCTGACGATCTCCGATACATTCGCGACCGGAAATTGCTGTGCAATTATCGCGGACGGAAGCAGAAGCCAGACTGGTCCTGGCTCTGTTTTCGTTTCCGCGATTGGCAAGACCGTTGTCGATACGGTTTCCGGAAAACATTCATAAAAGCACGAACTCACGGTTTCGCATCGATACGCAGTATTAACGAAATTGACCGGATTTGCGGGGCACAAGCATACTTGTAATTTTCTAGTAGTTCATAGGCAATATTCAGAGACTTACTAGAATTGAGATATTGGATCGTGAGGTAACGCATAGGATATAGACGGAGAAGGCAGTCAGAATTGTAAATGGGAAAGTAGAAGCAAAGGTATCGTCCTTGCACAGAGGCATAGAATCGGCCAGCAAACGAACGACTGACCTGTCCATGGTGGAGCTCGGCATAACATCACGTGCATAATCAATGTAGGAATACCTTGAATACGCCAAGCTGAGCATCAGTCTCACGATCAATCCTGATGCCTTCTTAGAGGCAAGTGAATACTACACCGGAGTAGGTATACTAAAAATGCGTTGGCTGCACTTTCGTCGGCGCGTGCGAAATGGAATTATTATTACAAATCAAAGTATCTGTGATGCGTTCCAATCGCGGAAGAAAAAGAATCCGAGTGCCGTTAGACGCCTATCACGTCGTGCAGGTATTGATTTCGAAAGAGAATACTACATGTCCTACTACGTTGGCACGTTGCGTTGGGCCGCGTCGTACCGTCAAAGAGCAGCAAGCTGAGTTGAATGTCGACCGGGCGTTGGGTGTAGTAATGAAATTCTTTCAAGCCGCCAAGTCTTATCGAAAAAAGATGGAAGATACGAATCAAGCTTTCATTCCTGATGGCGTTGCTGCTCCATCAGTGAAAAAAGAAAGTTACACTATAGGAAGCAGCAACACCCATTCGATCGTGCGCCCCGCATAAAGCGTTATCTTCATACGAATGGAATACTTGATTCGAAACCGGAAATACTGAGACGAAACTGGAGAACAGTTTGACGAGATGTTAGATCGGCGTAAACTAACCACAATTTTCACCTCTGCAAACGAAATGATCGTCCATCGCAAAAGATTGACCAACCGGGGTTGCCTTTCCGTTCACCAATACGGATCTTATTACACATTCTCCTTTGTTGAGATACACGGGGAACCCAGAGCTACCCGAAGAGGGACGATGGCATTGCGTATCGACGGTAGTTTTCGATGAAGTGCGGTACAATAACCGCAACCGTAGCGTCCGGGCGACGGAAGCTACGCTCTGCATCGAGAGAAGAGTGGAGAGCTGCCTTAGTTGTTGGGCGGCAATGGTATCCACGAAGAGATCAAGCAATGTGGACTCTGTCCATATTAGGGATTCGAAGACTCGTCGTTTCCTGTTGCATCCGAGGACGCGCAGTGCCGCGGCACCGTGCGTGGATCGTCGTTCGACCGGGCCTCGCCAAGTCCCGGTGAAGCGGAGTCCTGGTCCTGCAGCCGAGCCCTGGTGATTCAATACGGCGAATGTAAGATAGCGGTCCACTCTCGGCGGGGCTGCAGCTCCTCTTCGGCGACGATAGTCTTCGCCCGGTGCTCCGGAACGCTAACGACGAATACTACTCCTGCGCTTATCGCCTCCGCTTTGGTTCTACGGGGTGTGTTCAAAGCCACCATCCGTGTGGTGGATAGCGATTCTTCGAGGGTTGATCGGTTTTCGAGAGAGTCGGTAAACTAGCGACTTTCAGACGGGGAACGTCGGTCGGATCAGAAAGCAATTCGAACCGTCGCTTTGCGATAAGGTGAAAAGTTTCTCCTTGAGCTGCAGAAGTTACACCGGAACTTTAAGCACCGAGTATGCTGCTTACGCGGTCACCTTAACATTCTTACGTAAGAATGTATAATCGATTATTCTTTCGAATATCACTGCGAGTCCCTCCGCGGCCTGTGCAGCAGCTTACAGAATACCGAGAACAGAAGGAAGTTGGAGCAGCTAAACCGCATCGCGCCCACTTGGTCTCTCGTTTCAGACATTTAATTTTTTGTATATTTTTTTTCCATCGCCTCGTGTACTCCAGCCCGTTTGTATAATAGAGCGCCTTCCGGCAAACGAATGGACATGTACCTTGGAAAAAATGAATTGCGATTAGCCTGCCGAAACAGTTCCGTCGCCAGTAAAACGTATCGATCCTTCACAAGCGCGACGGATTGATGCATCCTCTTCGGGGCAGAGGGCCTGTCAAAGACCAGCTCGGGTCGGTCCTTCGGGAATCGAGTCGACGCGACTGTTGAGTGAATACAAGGTCTAAACGCTAAATAGCTGATGAATGTAGAAGCCCGGTGAGTAGACTTCGTGATAGTCGACCGACCGACCGAAAGCTAGTTGGATACGTAAGTGTTCGTCCGACCGGCACCGCATGAAGGCAATCGAAAGTTGAACGGAATTAATTATAATACACACGTAGTGCTCGTTCGTCAGCGCAAGTCGATACTATCGAATTTTCTATTAACATTAACGTTAAGGTTTATTGTGAACATGATTTCTTCGTTCTATAATATAAACGCGGTGAGAGGAAGTCCGCGCAAATTAGCAAATCAAGTTTTAGCGGTGTGGTATGAATACGTACAAGCAAAAACCTGCAGAAATTACTTCTCGGCCATACAGGACCATTATTTCAACGGATCACTAAATTATTTCAGTATGTCGTTCCATAAAAAAAATTCCAAAAACTTATGCTTATTCAAATAGAGTCTGCCACCAGCACGTCTGCGTTTGTGGAGTTACGAATGAAAAGGAAACACTCTATATTACACAAGTCACGGTTAACTCTGAAGCACTTTCTAGCTCCAGCTAAACCAGCTCCACCGGACCAGCAAAGGTCAGGTAAATACAGACGAAACAGCGTCACATCATCCGAAAACTGGCACTTAAATGAAGACCAAAGTGTGAGGGTACCTTGGAAATGGTACGGATTATGAATCGACGGTTATTACAACTGTTTCATTAAACGACTGCGGGAAAAATCTTTTATTGCGCAGGCCACCTTTTTGCCACGAGTGGTGTCAGTGGCTCGGTATTTACCTTCACTGGAGGGGATAGTAGAACTTTCATGTTGCATGCTCGAGTGTTACAATCTGCAGAAATAAACTGCCAGAGCACTCAGCACATAAACAGTGGTAAGCACAGCAGTGTGCCAACAGGTTGTTTGGAGCATGGTAACTCACGCATGCAGCCTCGGTTTGGTTCGCTTAAGGTATATTCGCATCTAATCTGAAGAAGATAAAGCGAAGAAAACACTGCGACATGCATGGAATAGTATAGCATAATGACGCACTTTTCTGACTTCTTTATTCCGGTAGCGATGTATCGCTGATCATTGAATAAGAGCTGTTAGAAGCAACGACGAGCATTTGACGATTCAATTTTTACCATCAGTGGTAGTTGAACGCAAGGTTTTCCACGGACAGAGCTTTATCCGAGCTGGCGCAGTTCTAATACTGGGTCGTTCGCGTAGCGCAGCACATAGCCCAGGAGTGCAGTTATCACGGTTGGCATTAGCATGCAAGCCTTGGTAACGGGACCGCCGGGAAGGGGGGCTTCCGCCTCTAAACTTGCTATAACGTGGTCGTTGCAATCCATAACGCTCACCGGTTTACCAATTAGAATTTTTCACCGGAGAGCAAACTGTTGTGTATACACAGGCCAGAAACTAACCGATAAATGCTTAAGTTTGGACCATTAATCGTTAGCTCATTTAACAAGCGATGGCTGGCTTGAAATCCGGAGAATTCCAAAGTTTCGGTGCAACGTACGTTGTGTCCAAAAAAGTTCAGGAATGTCACGTGAAACATTTGATAAACGCTACACTAGCCAAGATACCGGATCGAGAGATAATGTGTTACGACTTGAGTTCGATTACGCTTCGAGCGTATCCATGCATACGAATTTCGACCGTAAATGAGTTTTGAGGTAGGAAATTGTTGGGCAACACAAATATCCGCTATGACACCGATTCGTATTCCTAAATTGCTAAAATATTCAATACTGATCGAGAGTTGAGATTCTAAAACTATTCGAGCTCCGCATGGATACTTTAGAAACGATCTTGACTAGAAGACCAAGAATTAGGATTCAGCTGCGTAAAAGCCAAAAGTTTGGGATTTTCGTCATCACGACTGCAATTCATGCATGAGTCCATGCTTTCACATTTGTGAAGTGCAACATGATTTTTTAAGAAGTTGTGTATTTCCTAGCACTGTGCATTTGAAATTTTAGTACCTGGTTTGTGGAAAGAAGAGGCGTACATATTGATCGAATATTAAAATAATTTCGAAACGTGCACCACTTAATAATAACGCGGGTTGTTATTGATGTTAGGAACGTTACATCTTATAACGGTCATTTTAAGTACAGAGCAAGTTTTATTTAGATTGTTACACAATGGATCTATGGTTTTTTGAACCTGTGGAGATGGACTTAGAACCAGAGCAGTAAGCATCGTTACAAAGCCTTTCAGTTCCAAGACGTAGGTGGCAAAGTTCCTCGATTAGGTTTACGTATGCGTAGTATACATACCACGTGACTCCTGATTTCCGTATTGTAGTTTAAAAAAACTACAATGCGTTTATGTCGAATGTGCAACATTTCATTTCGTTATGTCTAAAGCACTATACTAATTTTTCTTTATCCGAGTTCATTAGAGAATTTAATGTGACGATTTGCAAATACTGAGATTCCTTTAATTTAAGAGTCCGATGTTTTCCGGAGTCATTCCAAAAAAGATATTGACTTTGTATTTTCACACCCACTATGCGACTTCTTGTAACTCTACCTCGATTATCGCTCAATCCGTACATTCTATTGTAATTATGAATAAGCAACAAAGCAAACATTGATATCAAAAGTTTCCCCGTGCACGGTAACTTCTGGGCGTTGGCAATGCTTGTTCGTCGGTCGCTAGTCAATACGAAATCCTGTATGCGAATGGCTCGGCATCTTTTCTCATTTAAAGTTCTATCCCTGACGACTTCATCCTTCTTACTTAATCTGACTCCCTTCCTCAAACAGTACCTATTGAACGACGACTCGTCTTAGAGAAGATTTCTTAGAACCCACTGAAAGCAAGACACGCAAACTACTTTCTGGTGTATTCTGAGCAAATCCGAGTTACTATGGTGTCTGAAATTGCGTTTCTCTGAATCGCATCTCGTTGACGTGATGTCGAAAGTTGGAGAGTCTTCGGAGTAATGAGATAGCGATTGCGTTTCAACTCGCATAAACCGATCCTTCAATCATGATATTCGTATAATTTATATACTAATAAGTAACACGTGGATACTGTGAACATTGAAATATTTGTGAACAACAAATTGAAGTGCGTCCTGTACGTTTGTAACCTGCGGAACTAACCTTTGAAAGCGTTACGTAATAATAATTTCGGGCGTGAGGCGCTGCTGCTCATTAACTGTAAGTGGTACATTGTGTCATAAAAGGTTGATAATATTGGTATAAAACGTTACACATATGTCTAGTACATTAACTCTATCAGACGTTATTGGTTCGGGTTATATCGAGGCAAGAAACTCGATTTGTTCATAAATGAGAAATTCTCCAAGTAAGAACGGAGGAAGAAAAAAACGGAAAAAAAGGGAAAAGGAATAAAAAATTATCATAGAAATAGGATTTCTTCGATACCTACTATACTTTTTAGTTCAAGTTCTGAGATATCGCGTGGCTGGGCGTTCGAGGGTAAACGATGTTTCGGAGTGGAAATTCAGCGGCGGAAAACCATCAGTCGATAACAACAGCGAGCGTAGATCCTTCGATACGAGACCCTCGAAACCTCCTACATATGAAGCTTATCGGACAGATTTTCGAGATATTCATCGGCCTTTATCGCTTTCTCGAAAACATAGGCTACCTGAAAATTCAACGGCAGAAGTTGCTTGGGCCATGGTTCGATATATTTTTTCAATTTGATTAAAATCGGAGGACCACACAACAATGGAAAATTTTTATTCAGTCTTTTTTTTCCATGGCTTTTTCGCCACGCTACCGCACTGTAGTTCTCGCACACCACCAAGGCCCGATAATGAAATCGTCTTTTACGACGCCTCGTTACCAGAGCCAAGAGTTACGGGCCTGATCTTGGGCCTGGTCAGGGCCCTTTCCTTCTAGTCGTGCATCTAGTGGCGCTTACTGGGAAGGAGTAAAGAGCAGTGGGAAATGAATGGCGAGGTAAGGGTTTCAGACTGAGCCCGACTCAACGATATCATCATCTGGGCACAATGGAGAATCCCTTTGCTGTATCAGACGAAAAAATTACGGAACTCGTGAACAAATTAAATATATTCAAATTGATTAGGGGAAGACACGATAAAAAGGTACAGCTGAGGTGTCGTAATGATATTTATCTAGCGGGAAATCAAAAACGAAGTATTGTGTCGCTTTTATGATGCGTTATGATCAAGAAGAAAGACGTGGAGACTTTTATAAACTAATAGAAACTTCATTATTGATGCTAATGTCATATTGTGTACTTTGTTCATTTTGCCCCACCCATGGGGCAAAAGGGAATACCTCATACACGTATAACAAGTGTTTCTTAGGGTACACCATATGAAACTTGTGGAACTTGACGGGTGAGCTGTTCCAGTTTGAAGATTTGTCAGAGACTCTACGGATTTGTCTCTCTACAACTTTATTTGTTAAATCATCGGCGACTCTTTCGATACTCACTGCGTATCGAAGTTTTACCAGCATCTCAGGATAGCAAGCGATTACAAGATGGTTTTTTATGCCCCACTGTATCCTATTACCCCACCTATCCTTACTAAAAATCAAACGTGAGTGAATAGATTAAAAAATTTTCAACCCTGAAACGAGAATTTTCGTTACCTGAGGGGGGATGATGCTTCTACAGATTAATCGTAGAAAAAGAGAACTGTTGCCATAACTATAGTTGAAGCAAATCTTATGTGGAAAATGTATAGGAGCATTACAACATCTCTCTCTCTCTCTCTCTCTCTCAGTACCAGGGGGATGTGAGTAGTTTGTTGTTGAAATTACTACAATTGCGGTCAGATCATCTTGCTACATTGCGCTATCAACTTTCCTGTAGAGTAGTTTCAACTGCGTGTCAAGTTTTCTCTACCATAATTATAGTACGAGCGAAGGAGCTAAGCTTGTACTCTAACCGCGCAAGTAGACAGTGACGTAGATATAAAGGTTTCCGTGACAGGTCCCAATGTATTTGCTGATGGAAAAATAAGCGTCACTTTCCAATAACGTCAGTTAATACCGCAAGATTGTGGTTCTCTAATCCACTCGAGGTATGAGGTGCTGAGATGGATGAGTCTTTATATTCTATGGCCCACGTTATAGTCTATGGTCAACAGTCAAAGTTGCTATATTACAGCAACTGTCGGGAATGATTCTGACAGAATTAAAAAAATAATTAGTTTCTCTATCGAATGAAGTATACTAACGAATGGTGAGCTTGGCCAATTCTCTGGTAAATATGCAGTTGTAAATTACGAAGAAGAAGGTACCGCACGAGACCGATAGCTGCGAATAACGAGTACTTGGAACTGGCCGTGCCGTAATTCGTGGTATCCGAAAATCGACCTGTCCGCGGAATGTTGGACTTGATGAAACGTATACCTCACGATTGTTAGTGATACCAAAGCTGACCTGCTGTTATTTTTAAATTCATCGAATGGCACTGGGTGTAAATTTGTTGGAAATCATTTGAGGAAGAAGGAAAGGGAGAGGATTAAAAAAACAAAGAACGAAGAGAAAACGAAATGTAGAGCGAGATCAAGCGGCGGCGCCTCGGGTTTGCCCACTTCTGAAGCCAGCCCTGGTTGCAGCCACCGCCGGGCTTTGTTCGGCCAACAATGCACACGGCTGCGCCCACGTTGGCTTGTATGAAACCATATACATACATTATCCACCTCCGATATAGCCGTATTATTTTGTTCGAACCATTTTTCACTCTCGATAGATTCAGCGAGTTTGCAGCTCCGGCGTCGCCGATACGAGTGCACCGTGCCCCGTCTGTTATTAAGGTGCAATTGAACTCGTATGTCAGAGCGAGTGTTTCGTTTAAAAATGAAGCGGAATCGGCTCCCTCGAGGTGTCGCAAGACACTCGCTAACTGCATTCCGCCTTGCGTTGTGCGAGCGCGATAAAATAGAAACAAAGCATCGCGACTAGAAAGCAGGGGATTTTTACGTGCAAGATCAGGGTACCGTGTCACACCGACCGTTCTCCGGTCGGAGACACATTAATTGAATCGCGGAGAATGGAAACTGTTGGAGGAGGCGTAGGTAGCAGTTGCGGCCACAGGAAATAGATACCGGGCGCAGAGTCGTGCGTTCCAGTGTGCCGCGGTAAGAGAGAGAATAGGCAGGTAGGTGAGTGAGGGAAAAAAGTCGAGACAAAGAACCCGTTAATCAAAGAATTTGCCAACAGCGTAAGCCCCTCGACAATTCTGCAGTGTCAACACATTAGACGCGATAGACACTCCTCGCGGCAGCTTGAAAGATTGATGGGCGACATCAGAGTTAATTACGATAACAACGGCCCCCCCCCCCCCCCTTTGGCAGAAAGGGAAAATAAGAATAAGGAAAAAAGTGCAGCCCCCTTGGCTCGAGACGTATCATGACTGCGGGGAATAAAGCTGAGACTTGTGCGAGATTGCGGTCCCACCCACGCGAGCCAAACTGCTTCGGCAACGGGACGAGGTCTGATAAATTGACATTCGGCACGTAAACTTGTGGCTCACCGTACGCCGTAGCTCGCGACGAGCGTGTTGCCCGTAGTTTCGTAGTCGTGTGCGACGGTGCGCGCGTATAGCTGCTTAGTTTCGTAGTAGAGTTCGGGAAGGCCCGCTTCGAAAGTCTGTAAGCCACGAAGAACGGAGGGAGAAATTGGAATGGGGGAAGTCAAGTCGGTGTGGTTTGGCTTTCGGATCGTATAAAACCTTATATTTATGGACTGCCAAATTACAAGTTGAGGTTCGCAGCCAATAAAATTCTCCGCAGTGGGGAGGGACCGGCCAATTGACGAGTTTTTGAGGCATTTGCAATGGTAAACATTGGAACATCGGGCCCTGGCACCAAGAGCTATAAGTGCCCGCCGTAGTTCCCAATTAGTAAGCGATTCCTGCCTCGATATACCACTTATTAAAATAATTGTTTGGTTAATTGGTCATAAATTCGTCGAGGGGCTGGACCTAGCGGCGTCATATTTTCTCAGGAGGAATTGAGCGAGGGCATTGTGCCTTGTTTGCTTCTACCTGGCTTAGCTGTCGACTTATCTAAATTACCCTCTCCCGAATTACGATATGGCGAATGCACCCGCGAAGGGGTGGAACGGATTTTTATCCAACGGTCACCCGAAAAACCCACGGCGCTTGATACGACCATGTGTTAGACGGGTTTACTTGTTTCGTGGTTTTGGATTTCCCAGTTGGAGCGTCCATAGGATTCGAAGACGTGGTCCAACGCGTGCCGAAAGTAACAGCTCGCGTTATAATGTAAAACAAATACTTCGAGTCACCTACCTGTATACGTTCCTTGATCTCAAATTCCTTGATTCAGGTATTCCACCATACGGATAAAATACGATACAAGAAGTTTGTTTATGCATATTTGCTGATCAAACAAAATTTCGCCAAGCTAGGTAATTCTGGATTTCGAGAGACAAATCGTTAATAAGTTGTCGATATCTGCCTTCTGCGGCTGGCGAGTGTCGACCTAGCCAAGGTGCCTCGTCTTTCTGTTCCTTGGCCGGTGATTATTTCGATCTTTTATTTTTTGTAAATGACGAGGAAAGACTGCGCGACCGGTTTTATATCAACCGTTTAACTCCGTGGAGATTAATTAATTGCGCTGGTGGAGAAAAAAGAGGAGAACTAAAAAGAGAAGGTTCGAGAGTAGCCACGCGCGTGAATGATAAGACAACGTCATCGGTACGTTAGGAACCTTTTCACGTTCTCACTTTATACTCACGTATACCACGCGCTGCGGCGATACCACCGATATTGTTAAGCAGTTACGTCGCGTCGTGCCGGCATGTACTCGCATTAGCACTTTGAATATTTGCAAAAGCCGTGTGTCGAGCAAAGAGAAAAATAAATAAATCGGTGACAGAGTGCGCCAGGACCGCGGCACGAATTTCATATTGCCGCTATTAATACGCGACTACAAAGTACTCTGCGCGTATCGAAGTGATGAATGGATCGTTGCGATTATCATTATTTGTGGAAGTTAGTTAGGGCTGATTATTTTAATACGGCTGTTTCGACCCACGGGACGAGAATGAGACAACGCAGCAAGAGGAATATGGATTCGAATTTTTTTTCATAGTTAAATGGCCTATAAATATGATTGTTTGGAAATTGGTGTTCGCTAATCACATGATTTTAAATGTAATTGATAATATTTATTAATTTTAATTTGATTTTTCGGGTATGAAACAGAGAAAGTCAGGCTGTATGTATTTCTGTAGGATGAAGGAAAGCCAATTACGCCGCGGGTTCCTCCGCGTAAGAGAAGGTCGATAAATAATTCTCACTTGGATATAAGTAACGAACGATACTTTTACACGAAAGGGCTTTTCTTCCATGAGTATAAAGTTTCAACCAAGCACTAAAGATTTATGTGTTTTTATTAGCTTACCGTAACTTATTTTAACGCGCATCTGACGTATCTTGAATTCCATAGGCGCATAGTTATTATACCGGTGTATGCATGCTGAAGCCAAATGGAAACTGCGGATCGTTAGGATAACGATGCGTCGGATGCGTCGGAACTATCATTTTATAGACTTCGATCGTATACCGTTCATCGTCACATTGATAATTCCTGCACGCCTGAGACGGGGTTCAACTTTGTAGTCTTTAGAGTGAGCGGACCGTGAAAATCATCTGTCTTCTGGTTCGTCGATAAAAATGGTGCCCCAGAGCAACGTTAACGACTTTGTTTTATCACGATACTAATTTGAATCATGCCCACTTACGTATGCATCTAGTCTAGTGCCGCACCCATATCATTTCCTGGTTCTTCACATTTCCGAAGATTATGATTGATGGCTGACGTACCCATGATTTGAAATTTTTCTGCTAATTAAATTCACCGTCTGCGTTGTGCCACATAAAAAATATTTCTTCAACATCGTAACTCAAGCGTTGCCTTTATGTATTATAATATTTTGAATATAAATTTTAGTGGTATCATTTTGAGCAATATAATTGCCATACCTCGAAACACATTTTTCAACACCGAAAAAACTAAAGATAAATTAGCATAATCGTTTTTTGTTCGTAAATGAAGAGTTATCGGTATATTTCCGTCCGTTGTCAACGAGACACCTGGGAATTAATAACAACTCAAAAGAATCAATTAATTTAGCCACGCATTTAAGATATAATAATTCATTCAGACATGTTATAATCGAGCGTGAAGTTATTTCTAATTACAAACGGTAGGTAGATAAAACAGATTGCAGTTACGTCACATACTAACTGAAAGTTGAAGAACCGGCAAACAAGATGAGAGAGACGAACGGAGAAGAGACTGTGGGAGTCAACCTTCAATCACACCGGTAATTTGTCAGTCGGTCTCCCGGCGATGGCCAGGGCGATGAAGGTGGCTCACAAAAAAGATCCGGTAAAACAGGCCGCGCATTGTCCGTATTCAAATATCGTACATACGTACATATATACATATATACATATATATATATTCACGCATCGGTACGCACAAGGAAACGATAGATACAAATGAGCATGCAGCTTTTCAGCTGCGTATCGAGCTAACGAAAGGAAAGAGAGGCACAGATGCATATTCACACGCTAGACAGGTGTTCGAATCTGATTGGCAACATATTCTCGCCTGATTGTTTCCTCGTATTTCACAACAAAACGACGGCCGAATATCCTCGGAGAAAACAGTTTGATCATATTTTCGAATAAAGCTAGATAAAATTTGGAATATCAGTTATACAGTGTATAATATATATGTATATTAGGGTGGTCCTTGAAAAGATCATTTTTGAATTTCAACGGGTGCCCTCCCCCCTCGAAATCGGCACCAAATAATTTAAAAACGACTCCCCAATATTTTTCAGATTTTTATCCCAACTCTAACCCATGCCCTAAAGAGGGTGGATTTTCACATGAAATCGAACGAAGAGTTTTAGATGAAATTTAGTACGAGAGGGTTTTTCGGGTCGCTTATGAATCTGACCTCAAAATTTTTAAATTCAAAGTGGCAAATCCAATATGGTGGACCAAAACCCCAAAAGTCACTTGATATTGCCATAATGGATCTACCATTTTGAATTTTCAAATTTTGAGTTCAGATTCGTAATGATCGATCCAAAAAACCCTCGTATACGAAATTTCATCTAAATCAGTTAGATTTGATGTGCCCGTGAAAGGGTTCAATGGAATCCATCCTCTACGGGGCACGGGTTAGAGTTGAGATAAGAACCTGCAAGAATTAGGGAATTATTTTTGAATTATCCCGAGCCGATATGGGAGGCGTGCCGGTCGAAATTCAAAATTGATCTTTTTAAGGACCACTCTAATATATTATATATGTATATATGTATATTATATATTGTATATTATATATTATACATATATCTATATTATATTCCAGTATCGAGAAAGTGCTTGTTGGATTTATTCCCACGATATTCGGTAATCCGAAAGCCATCAGTCAAGGGATGAGATAACAGGCAATAATCCGAGAAACGTTTTTTGGGAATGAACCTATTAATGCGTCGCATGAGGCGAGTCGGGGGACCGACGGATTAACTCCGGGACCTCCGGGTCGGCTTCGCCGTGTTCTGTAAGGCTCAACAGAAAGCAGGCTTGTGCTATTGCTACTGAAAATCATTATTCCTCTCCGCGTCTCTCGGATCCTCCATTCTCTTGCCCCGGACTGGTTAGACTGGCTGGGGCGAATCGGTGGACAGGTAGAACCCGGTGGATCGCCTGATCGGTGGACCGGCGAACGGACATGCAGGTACTCACGTCCCGGACTCTAATTACTAATTAACGACAAATGTGTCCATGGATTCTGTCGCAACGGTGCAAAGACCGGGTGTAGAGGTGTGCACTCCTGTATCTTTCAACGCAAATGGTCTCGAGCCCTGCACACTAACAAGCTCGCTATCTAGCTAATTAGATACAAATGAATCGATTCATCTTAGATCTGTCCTTCGCACAAATCTCCCCCTCTCCCTCGCCCCTCGTTGCCCCTTAAATCTCGTCCTTTCACGCAGTTAGTTTTAATTATTTCTAATTGATATTAATCACCGTTGACCAACGCACAGAAAGTAGAACCTCGTTCGCGTACGCGTTATCAAGTCATCGCCCCGCGTTACCGGGATAATGCAGACTATAATACCATTGCTCTACCGGCTATCGGTCAACTTTTTGGTCAACTTCATTCAGCTTGTAATATTCTCCTAGGATTGAAAGGTGACAAAAATTTGACTCGCACAACCCACGCGGTTGTATTTTGTTGGAGAAAAAATAAAAAATAAAAAAATATAGGAATGCGTGAGTAAAGAAAGCAAAGTTCTGTAATACTAATACAACGTCGGAAAAGATAGATCTGAGATAATGTACCAAACATTTCCAACGGAATCAATAGGAATTTCTAAAAAAAAATTTAAGAAAATAAAAGAAACGAAACGAAACGAAACGATCACAGTGGAACGCCACTGCCATGTGGCGTAGGCGTCCAGAACTCCATGCGATGGTTTCAACCGTGCTTTGAGCTTGAGATAACATCTTCCCAAACGTATATACATCCACATACACCCCCCCATTATAACTCTACCGGCACGTATACAACGAGTATAATAATGTACGTATCACGCGTAAATGTGTGCGACCCTGTGTAACATTGCATGAATTAATTGAACCACCGTTTGATAGTTGAGAGAAAATAGTGACACTGACCAAGCCGATATAATACACTCGAGCCGCAAGTGTGGAAGAATAATTAAATAAATTACATGGTTCAAGCGAGGGTAGACAGAATGCTGCATATTGTTCTTAGGATGAGGCCGGTATGCGGCACGAGTGTTTCCTGCACAGAGCGGCATGAAAGCACGTGTTGGAGGAGAGATAGTTCCGTGCATCGGGCGTGTACGATAGTCGCATGTGTGTGTGTGTGTGCGTAGACTGCACACTGTCATCAGCTTGGTTTTTTGTGTCAGCCGGTTATTAGATTATGATTAAATGATCGAAGAAGTTGGGCGGGATAAGTAGGGGCGTGTAAGAGGAGGTCAGTGGCCAGAAGCATTGAGTATCGAAAAGGGGGAGCTAATTAAAATGTAAATAGCTTAACTGCAGGCATTTGAGGATCTTAGCTAGAGCGGTCTTGCGGCACGAGGTTAATGCTTTCTTTCGGATGATTACCAAATAGCAAGAGAGGAGCGCTCGTTGATTGACAACAACACGTACGCGACGTGATACTCGTTACGCGGTAATGTGCACCTCTTACGAGATGGAGCCTAGCGGCACGACGCAAAAACAATATGCTTTATTCACACCGCATCGATAAGCCGATTGATTTGCAACCAGACGGAAGAACACTTCCGACAAGTTTTCCACGCTGGTGATATTATGCAAAGGAACAACTAGCCAACGAACTCGAATAAGTCAATCGTAGGCAACATACGCGCGGCATATATTTAATAAACTCTTCGTGTCATTGACCAAGTGACTGGCGATGCCAGAGATCCTATCGATTCTACGGCATTAAATCGGATTGCGCAACTCAACGTACCCTTGGACTTTCTAAGCCTAGATAGATCAACGCCTCGGCTCGAGACGCCAGCTAGCTGGATTAGGATTTACACGTGAAGTATCAAGGTCGGTTCAATTAACGTTTCAATCCGTTGGAGAAGAAGAAGCGCACGTTGCCGGTAAATCCCTGGTGTAGGAATTACTGTCGTGAAATAATCTCGAAAGCGGATTCCGTTTTTTATCCTGCTTCAAGTAGATCCATGGTGGTACGAAAAAAGTTAGATCAAAATGCACCGGTGTGAAGTGAGTCACTGCATATAGCGACGTTCAAGATTCCAATCGATCTTCAACGTCATCCTCCTCCTCCTCCCGCGCTTTCCTCGGTACTGCAGCCTCGAATATGATAATTTGGCGTTTTGTTTATTAACGGTGGGCCGCTGCCCGAGTGCCCGTCAATCACGGCCCAACTCACTCCCCCTCTATGCCCTCCCCTTCAAGGCACATTTACGCCTGTAGCCACAGCTCACGATGAGCCTTCCAAAGAGAAAACGTCCGGTGCCGGTGCCCAATCACTGTAGAATTACGAACTTTAGAGGATTCCAATCATTACCTCCTACCATTTTAGGAGAGAAAAGATCTATGCTCGGAACTCTCTCCGGGCAAAAGCCCTATTTATTATTGCGCCAGCAAAGTTGACTTTCCAGCTCCGAAAATTCTTCGATCCCGACGATCCATTCTTCGACAGTTAGCCGCATTCCGAGTTCGACGATGAAAGTTGAAAATAGCGAACATCGATCCTCCAACGGAGGTTCTGAAGTACGATGAATAAGTTTTCGGAAATTTATCAGGAGTCATCAGCGTAAAAAAGTACTTCGAATTCTTTGGCATGTGGTCAGTGGATGGATACGTTGTTGACAGAACATCTGGATGAAAAGTAGAAATACTAGAATGCTGCATGTAGGACGTGGGACGGATTTGGACAAGACTTCGATTAATCAATCCGAAGTAGCGTGAACGACAACGGCTTGACAGATTCTGGGCATCGGTAGCATATTCGTAAGCCACGGTGAAGTCCATTGTAGTGGCCGAGCGTATGTCCCGTGAGTGTCGATCCTTTGCTTAGACCATTGTTAGAGATCGCGTACGTTTTTCTCTGCTCGTGAAGACCATTCGTCACGGAGCGGCGGCGAGCCGTGATGTGTGGCCGGCTTTGAGCCTCCGTTTATCCATACCTTGCTCTTCCACCTCGGCACGCGGTCTGTGGCTTTCTTCCTGCACCCTATTATAGTAAAAGCCCGTACACCCGCGTACTGATCTTTAAAACTCTTTCAAATCACCGCCGCGTGTTCCTTTTCATCTAGCCTGATGCTCGGATGCGGTAAGATTCGAAACTGGTTGGACGGTGAGACGCCTGCCGATAGAACAAAAGTCGATTGCTAATTCGGCTGCATCGAATCACCGAGCATCGACTTGAGATTGTTTTTCTCCGAACTATCAAAGCTACAACCGGATATGACACGGTCTTATTTAAATGTGTTCATAATTTGTTTCAGTCGTTTTTTTTTTGTTCCTTACAATCGTGTCACTCTAGATTCTAGAATTCGTTTTTTTTTTTTTAAATTTATTTAATAAAATTTGCTGTTGACTTGTGATACAGTACCCAGAGACCAGGAGACTTGGAAATAACGGCAATTCTCTTGAGAAATATTGTAAATTATGCATTATACATAACGGTGCACGATGTCTTGTAACGATTTATCGAGAATCGAATTCATATACAAATAACTTCCTGATTTTCAATCGTAGCCACGTATCGTACTATCTCAAGTACGCACTATCGAGATACGAATATTTCAGGATTAAACTACTAGCGGTACGATTTCCTGGGTCACATCTGTCCACATAGACCGAATACACTTCAACGAAATCATACTCGCGACTTCAGGTAAAAGCATGATTTACTCGATTTAGTGATCGAAGCGGAATTAGAATCGCATACAGTTACCATTTATTCACGTTGTTCAATTCTGTAACATTACAGGCAACATCACTATCGTAGATTCGATCGTCAGGCAAGAGAAGGATATAAAACTGGCAGAATCTGATAATTGACGGGTTATCGTTATCTCATCTAAGGAAATAGGTAGATCTGAGTAGAGTCTGAAGTAGTATGGGTTCAAAATTGCCCAACACGTTGAATAAACAGGCATGAAGAATAGTTATTGACAAATCATGTATCGGTACCCTAGCGGTTCTCTACTCGAGAATACAATGGTCAGCTAAGAGGTAACCGCGGCACGGAAGAAGTCAGCGTAACATTTGGTAGAACACAGAGAAGCACTCGATATTCAAAGTGCTGTGAACGGCACTTCCAGCCACGGCCTCTGCAGAGTTGTTTCTTATATAAGAAGCAAATATGGCAATGCAGGAAATAACGAATGGGCATGATATTCTCTTGCTTCTCCCGATTCTCTCGCGCTTTATACGAATCCCATAACCGTCTAGCCTTTCTGCACTTGGACCGCGATTCAGCCGATGACACGTGGATAGGATCCTTGATTGTCAGAGATACAGGTACGACGGTGGTTAATTGCAACCAAATGAGAAGAAGTATTACATACGTTCCACGGTAATTCCTGCGATCGGAAGGAAATAATTAAAACGAGAATTCCTGGTTGACCTAGGAACTATTTTGTTTATTTGCGGCGATACCAAGGTTTATTATTTCGTTAAAGTTAATGGCCTTTAATTAGTATGTATCGGGAAAAATAAAACCACGCTCGAACATTGATCTTGCATTCCTTTACAGCCACTGCTGTAGCTTCGGCGTAAGAGAGTAAAAAATATCACGGGATCCGAGTAAGTAACCATCCACGTAACTACGTAGCTCTCTGTGCAGCGCCTTCACACTAGGTATTCCCACACCGACGACCGCTGCGCTTGCCTTCGTAATCAGAAGTCGGGAATCTCCGGTGGGTTAACCACACTGAAAACAGCTGCTCTACTTTTCATCCCACCACAAGTCGGCAATTATCAGGCCAGATGCACGTAATCGATGGTTTTTACCGAGCAGTTAAGGATAACCGACCCACATTACGCCACTAAGGAAAATTCTATTATCCTCGCTGGTCGAATGCTCGCGTCCGTTTCAATGACTGTTGTGTGATATCCGTTGAAATTTGCATGATCGAGCAAAGTTGAACAATTGCAGAACGATGAAAATCGAGAGCTTGAAAGACGCCGGATGTCCTCAAAGAGTATTCAAATGCCGGACCGGACTTTGATTTTTATCGTATGAAAGCGTCAAAGAAATCAATACATTTACTGGAAGAAACGAGTGGCGATAAGGGGTCGACTCAATCGAATGAAATTTGAAACTTTACCTACTCGTCCGCGCGTTTTTTTTATCGTGAGAATCTCGGCAAACGTGTCTAGCTGGTACGCCGATGAGAACCGTGCTCCATCGAGTTGCAGGAGGATGTGAAGGAGATGGAAGAGCTCAAGCTGGCAAAACCGGGTAGCCTTTTCACCAAATGTCCAGTATCAGGTGTCAGCGAGCTTGACTCGCTGAGTCAGGCAAACGAACCCCTTCCGATTAACGTGTCACACCCATTCCTCGTGCCAGCCATCGGAAGTAATCCGGCGCGACGTTTTTATATTTCATCCCGTGTTATCCAAAGTTGGTCAAAGGAATTCCTTCCGTCGCTCACGGAGGAATTGCCGCAGGCTATAATAGTTTTGCGTACATCGAAGGAACGATGGGGAGAAAAAAAAAGGTACAGACTGGAAAAGAAAAGAAAAACAGAAAAAAGAACTCCGGCAAAGCTGGTAAGCAGGCTTCTAATTAGTCGATGATATTTACAGTCGAGCAATAAATTAGCTCATAATCAGAGACGATTTGAACCGCCAATTCGGTAACGGGGTTATTTTCATGTGATGAAGCATGAAGAGAGCGTACGGAATATGTTATATACTCTTGAGAGTAAATCGTTAAATTGTATATTTCGCTCGTGATAGTAAAAAGAATAATAATAACTGGTTATGTACGTGGGGAGCGTGTACATGCATATAGATGCGATCGTCGAAACGCATATATTCCAATCAGCCGATAATGAATTGAAATGGGTGCCCAATATATATTACGGCTGCGGACCGACTCCCGGTAGCCTACGGAGAGGCGTCGTACCTTTATCGTATTTTCAGCCCCGGTGGGTTTAAGTTTCTAATAAAGTACAATTGACGCACGGGCGATGGGCGACCGGTTGGATTTCGTTTCAACCCGGAGCGTTCTTGTACATAACTAGAGTCGAATTAAGTGCTGGACAAATGGTCGCGAACAGACAAACCTCATTATCATAAGGCTACATCAGGTCGGGATGTATCCGAGTCAAACGGAAACGCTGTGAAATACAAGTAAAACAATTCGATTACGGATTCGATGGTGATGGTGGCTGGATCCTAGCCAGAATTGCCGATTGTTCAAAGTTTGAAGGTAGATTTGTTGATTGAAAGCGAAAGATCCTGCAACTTTTACCGCAAGTACCCAACTTGGCTGCAATTCCGTAGGATTCATTTGTACCTCGTCCCAGAAATTTGACCGGTGTCAAAGATCTCTGAACGGTTTAATCTCGGTGGATGGTACTTAGTAAGAAATGACCGCTCCTTCGTCAGGAATAAGAGCTGAAGCTCGTTTTGTTCCAAGAGTCGTTGTGTTCGGGTTACATTCTCGTCAAATTGAAAATCCTGGATTCAGCTTCTTAGCTACGTTAATTACCGCGAGCTCGATTGCTACATGTATTCTCGATATATAGTTCCGATGCAAAATGGGCGACAGCAACGGTTAGCGCTCACATTGTACAAGTTGACCGTATGCATGCGTGCGTCCGAACTGCGTCAAGCTCGTCCTGCAGGCGTCGACAAGTCTCGTTCGCGCTATTAGCTTTATTGATGGGTGGTAGCCAATATATTTGCACGCCGTGTAACCGCCAGTCTAGATTGCGTGTTAATGGTTATCTAGCTACTAATTGTTCAACTCCGGCTATAGCTGTGTTATCGATAAATCGCAATCAAGCCAATGGGCATTCTCTGCTCGCTGATCACTTGACACGGTTCAGATATAACCGCAAGCTGTAATCAAATGGAAGACTTCACCAATTCATTCGGACAAGATTGTGTTACTTCCAAACGGCTATTGGTACAAGTATTGACTTGAAATATCTGGTGCACTTTTTCAAATTCACATTGCTCTCCGACTATGATATCTTTCATATATTGATTTCAAAAAAAATTTTTTTTTTTTATTCGTGTACACACCATTGAAGAGTACGCACCGAAATTACTGTACTAATAGGCCTTTTCATCTAAAAATTGTTTTGTGCGCATGCGTTAGCATCAGCCATCTTTTTCGTACTGCTTTTTGTAAACAATCATGTTAAAGTGCCCGCATATGACAATTAAAAATAAAACATTATTAATTTAAGCATACTCTGTACGAACAGTACGAATCTTTTGAATTACCGCTATTTCAACATGGCGGCTACGCTTGCGCTCGTCTTATGATGAAAAGGCCTATTCGAATTTTTATTGTATTAACAACAACGTGTAGTCCGCCAGAGTGGGAGCAGTTTGGACGGTAACCGATACGCGGATACGCACGCGACGCCGTTCAAGAAGCCCGGAAGCATCATCTTCCATAATAAAAGCAAATTATTGTTAGCCAGCGAGCTGATCATTCGGGGATCACTATAAATCGGTCGTTTAACAAGTGGTGTTATTACAGGCTCGTTACTAAGACCTGCGTCTCCGTTTGGGGAGCTAAGAATATCTCTCGATTTATGTACATATTAAATTGGTTAATTCCATAAAACCGGGGTATCAAAATATCCTCGAGCTTGTGCGCTAATAAGAAAACAAATTTTCTATGCTTGTGCCAACAAAGTGTTTTCCTTGGCGAACGAAAGATGTCAAGAACGTCTTGGAGATGGAGACAGAAGCTGTTCAGGGTTTCCCATGGTTGTCCTGGAGCGGCGACAGCCCAGTGACATATCCTAGTGAATAGTTAACGGCTATAAAAGCGTCTGCGCGTCGCTCCCGACAACAGCCGGCATTCGAATGCCTTGAATGCTACCTTGTTAACGAGCAATTATTTAATTTAGAGTTATGTATCGAGAATCCGAGGTAGGCATTTCGGGTCTGTAGACTCGGCTATCCTAAGTAACCCCGGCGTTCCGTTTGCCCCACCGTCGATCCCGACCTTTTTTCCATCCTCAGGTTCAGACGTTCGGATAAACGGATTGAATAGAAGCGACAAAATATTCACACTCTTGAACGGCCAGTGTTAAGTAAACGAAGACATTGAAAACGGGATAAAGAAAATGGAATTTATTTAAATGGAGAAAAATTCCGTAAGACGGGGTTGGGAACGCCGAAACCTACGCAAGTGTGACTTCGTGTTCCGAGTGTATACGTGATAGCCGAGAAGCTGATCAGAATCGAAAACTCGAATACCAATTAGCTCTTCCGTAAAATATTAATTACCGAAGGGTGTATGCGATTCTTTTGTACACACTCCGTGAGTATTCAGGTTTTATACGTGGTAAAGAAATTCCGAGATGGACTCGGAAGTGAGTTCATTTTGCCGTTTTCGGTATGCTTTCACCGGCATTGAAGAAAACAAGAAGATGATTATTGCTTCTGTTCGGCCCACGTAGCTCAAACAAGTTAAGGTCTCAACCCGAGTGACCATTGCGGGCATTGGCCGTCGCGGGGAGGGGAAAGAGGCGACTTAACAGAAAAGGCAAATATAAGTAGAGATATAAGTGGTCAAATATTTGGGGAGCCATTCGGAGGCTACCGTCCAGGTTCAACCTCCAGGAGTCGGTCGATTCGAGGCACAGAATCCAGGAGTTCACAATTTCCGTTTTTTTCGAAACCGGCATCGCGTGTTCGCGGTGTTTCTTTCATGTCGACGATATTCCTTGCGTCTAGGTACCCGTAAATATACCGTGGATATAATGTATACATGCATGTGTACAACGCTCTTCAAGTACTACTACCCACCAATAACATACAACCACGTATAAGTTCGACTCCGTTCTTTTTGTAGCTCCACCCGATACTGTTCAAGTATCATGCGTATACGTATAGGTTAGAAAACCGGGACACTAGCCTCGCACCGACGCGACGCGACGTTGTAGAGGATCTCGAATCAGAACCTCACGACCAAAGGTGAAACGGGGATGGCGCGAATGAGCGTCAGAGTAAACTCATCCGTGCGCGAAGAAACATCGAGATTTTTTGAACTCGCTCGTCTCAAGTTCGTTGGTTTTTGTTATACACGAGGCTGTTCAGATACAGATTTGCCGATAGTTGATAAGCTGGCTTAATGATATTTAAGGCACTCAAGCTGCAGTAAAGCCCTCTGCATTCCCTTCGAACGGTCCGGTGAAGCGAGATACCATCAGGTTCCTCCCCAAGGACCCTTTTACCCTGCCGCCCATCCTTCTCCTCAGGTTTGGGCCTGATTCGGTGTTGAGCCGAAGCCAGATATGGCCCAGCATCTCCGATCGAGGATCTCTCTTAACCCTCATCGTACTGTCGTAATACTAACGATTTCAGGAAACTCGAACTCTGCCGTCATTATATTCTCGATTTCACGATGTTTTCAACATATATCGCAGTTACTTCTCGAACCGCCTCTTTGTTATCTTCGTTTCCACGGCAAGGCAAGATCGCTCATGGTGCGCCAGATGCGTAACGTGAGACTATCAGCTCTCGAAAGTTATCCTAGCCTGTAGAATCCGATTCAATAGCTTTCGGATAATGCTTTTAGCGAGCTGAAAGTTTCAACTGCTTTCTCTCTTTGTCAACCCTTTGTGAGGTTGAATTTTCTAGCGCAGTATTCAATTTATACGTCGTACCAAAGCACGGTGCCTCTACCCAGCTTTGCTGTTTCATCTATTTTTGTGGAGAATTTTCAGAGGAATTTCGATTGAAAATTAGAGCTCGTGTTTCAAATGCGCACCTATATAAATTTTAAACCAGCGAGAAAATGTGTAATGAATAATAACGACGCTGCGCTACTATGAACCTATACCTATACTCCTTTCTATATTCCACCTTATCACGCCATGGGTCACGCAAGTTCGTTAAGGACGGCTGTACAGCCTCCGTGAAGCTGCTGGTCCACGCCTCTGACAGGCCTGTCTTTAGCGTAAAATATGCAAAACTATTAAAGGATTAACGGTAGCGTAATAATACAATGTGTGTTAGTTCCTCCCTCCGCAGGCAACTAATCACAACGCAGAACTGAAGAGTATATACATCAGTGAGTATCAAAAATACTCACTCAACGCTTATCGATGTATTGAAATCGTGACTCACCTGGAACAGAAGAAAGTAACATCCAATTAGAAAATCAATTTCCTTTTCAAGTTGACAGTGACAAGCAGAATGAAAAAAATGAAGGATCGATCGGTATTCGAAGAAACGTATGAGAAATAACTGTCAGCGAATCTTGTGGAAAACAACGATATGCATGATTTCAAAGTGGGATCTGTATCCGAGCTGTTCCTTGTGAATTGACAGGCTGACAGCTGACAGGCTATGAACTTTTCTGTTCCTCTGAAGTTTATACTTATGAATATTTTCCCTCAAAAGATTTGACCCCTCTTGACCCGGGCCCAAGGATCAATTTTGACGATTGATTATCCGTCACGTTTGCATAGCTGGACGTTTACTCTGCCAAAACTGTTACAAAACGTGTCTATCACGTTGCTGAAGATGTGAATAAACAAAAGAGCGTAGTAATTGTATATTACGTATTTGAATCACCAACGCGAGTTGTGCGTATCTCAATTACATTGGAATTACTCGTAGTTGTTAGTTTTTCTTTCCGCAATCGCTTTGATATTTCCAAACGCTCGAATCCAACTACGTTGTTTCTCGCTCGACAATACCATTTACCAATATAATCAGAACTAATTTGAAAAGATTCCCTCAATTTGTAAAATAGCTTTCATTAACGGTCATTTGTTCTGGTTCAGTTCGCATAGACTTTGCGGTAAATGAGCGACCTAAGTGGCAATCCATTGTTTCAACACCGCCCGCAATGATACAAGAAAAAAACTTTACGACCCAGAAGGGTTGAGAATAGCAGACGTACTTTACCGCCCCATAGCATATTATCGTTTGGATTTTTCGCTGTAATACATAACAATCTGGGATTTCATATATAATGCTTCGAACTGGTGTTAGCCAGTCAACTTCTCAGACAAAAATAAGTTCTGTACATTTTTGGGGTCACGATGATAAGCAGCGGAGGCGTAAGCCGTGTGTATACGACAAGTACCTAACCAGCGCGATGGATAAAGCCGGAAAACGATCGATGCCAGATGAGAAAGTCAGCATGACACGGCCGATAGATCCTCCCGTGGGAGGCAATGTATGCATTCGAGCGCCAACAATTCGGCCCGCCTTTGATCCGCCGTAAATTGAATAATTTGTCCGGGAGGATTTTCAAGATACTCCGAAGCCCGCGCGGCAGGGTGAAGAGAGACGAAGAGGAAGGTACATCCTTGAGGGAAAGGGACAGCGTCAAAATGATGTAAAAAAGGAACAAAGAATTCGGGGATGGGGAATGGCGGAAGAGGTCGGCGACAGAAAGAAATTCACCTCGTTTACGTCATTAGCATAACATGGCGCGGCGTGACGTCATAATCGGCGAACAATGGGACATGCGTCACGCGATTGCCCGGCGTTATCCAGCGGAAAGAGGAACGGCGGATCGGAGAAGCCGAGTTGCCGGGGGTGAGAACGGCTATCTTCTCCAGCCGCGCTCTCCTAGAAGTTCGCCTATATCATAGAGAGGACGGAAGCGACGGATAGCCAAGTGCGGTGGGTTTCGCACGAGGGTGTTGGCCGTGTTACACGTGGCGCGACATGCGACACCGCTATCAGGACCCGCAGGGTGTTCGTGCGTTGAGGCGTAAGGACTTATGAAAGTGTGTGATCTCGATTTGGCATGCAGAAAAGGATCCTTGGATCCTTGCGTGGGGGTTATACGTGCGCGTATACCGCTAGCCAAAGTGGAGGATTCGTAGAGAAGAGCGCGTGCGTCGCCGGTCGATAACTTTCGATTCACCGAAAGCTACGTATGAGCTAACGAAACGTTCAGATTCGTTTACGAAAGTTGAATTTATTTCCACCCATCCGACGACCCTCGGGAGAATAATTTGCGGATAACCAGCATGGAGACATTCAATTGGATTAGGGCATTCACGCTCGGACAAAATTTTTTACTTCTACTCACAATTAATGTTTGTTAGTTAATTGTCATATATTAGATCAGGCAAACCCTAGTAAAGCACGTCTTACCATTTATGTACTACAATTTACATTGAAATGAAAATTTCTTTATTTTCAATGTTTGGAAATTTTTGTACAATGATTTCACCGTTTGAATCCCGTTTTCAATAGTAACAAAATCTTTCGGATTGTGGAACTTTTCCATAGAAAGGACCAGAACATTTTTGTCTCGCGTGCCAAATTATTCGAGGAGCTTTTTGCTTGCGTTGATACAACGTTCGGTGGATTATACATTAATCTTAAAATTTGACTACCGCATCGTTACATAATTTACCTTTCGATCACGGCTTCCGTAAATATGTCAATTTTTCTACAACGTTTTTTTTTTTTCCTTATTATCTGAATTGCGAATTATATACTCGGCGTCATAACAGCCTCGCAATATTTAAGGGAGTAGGCACCGATATATTACGATATGTAAATATATATAACGAGGAACGGTTTCCTGGAAACGAATAAAGTACGCAAATCACGTCCCCATCCCATCTTTCTTATAACAGCTTTTCGTGTGTGCCGACTGGTGCGAAGTATACATATACGCATATACATCAATGTATGTGTTACAATAAAACGTCTCGCGGCGCTACAGCCCGCGGTGTAAGTTCCTGCAGGGTGCGTTTACTGTTTGCACAGCCTTCCCGTCGCGCCGCTCTTCAGAAGGATAATTCACACAACCAGCGTGCTTTAAGCACTCGTAAAACTCTGCCGAGTTGATAATGTCGACAAGTTATCGGACGGGATGGAACCCCAGCCAGAAGTCACGTGGAAGCGTGGCGTTAACTTATTGAATAACCTAAGTTGGACCTTGACAGTATAAACTCGATGAGAGAGAAAGTAGTCGGTATCCGCATACCCGAGGACACAGAGATATATCGTCGATGCGACACTGAAACTTAAGCTCCATCGCCTCGACAAGGTGTCATCGCGAAGCCAGGTGGATCGCGTGCAATATTACCGTAGATCATTTTTCAGCTCCGTGAGAATATATCAACCTCCAGGAATCGAGTACCAAATAACAAGTGGTTCGGGCATCGAGTAAGTCGGCGGAACAAGAAAATATGAGAAATAGTTAAAAGAAAAAACTTCGTCTACTCGGGAAATGCTGCGATGGCATGTTTTCGATTTCAGGGTCAAGGTGACGCGGTCGTGAAGCGGGCATGCTTTTTCCTTCGTTTTAGTCCGGAATGAACCTAGAAAAACTAGTGGAATAAAAATGATGAGAGCACGATACCAGAAAGAGATCGCTGTGAAATTGTTGGGAATATGGTTCGGCGACGGAGACGGCGCTTTGACAATTGATACACCGCCCTAGAAGCGTGACTATTACGTTCCAGTGGCGACAGGCGCGTTCCGTAAATTAATACGTCACTAAGGCCAAGCCGGTCCAGCCGGATGTCGGGCGTATACGCTCTTTTCGATACGCCAGCGAGTCACTCGCAGCGCACGATCATAACGCCTGCCCGATCCGATATTCGTGTTCCAGCTTCGTAATTCTACCCGACGGTAATAGCTCGAAATATTCGTTACTTTGCCTCTCTACGCGAGCAAGCTTATCCACGCTATCGTGAAATTTGTAGTCGTATTCGTGCAAATTTTATCGTTCAATTTTTATCAGAGAAACGGAATTCGCACGAACGTATAATGAGACATCAGATGTACCTGGAATCACATGTCCAAACTTTTACTCAACGATAAATTACCGCGTAACGAGATTCAAGTGTTCAGACAATTTTCCATTCCCCAGGTAAACGGTAGTTGTGTAATGGTATGACTTTGATTGAATCGGGAATGACTAAAGATCACTGAAAATAGCGATAATAGGATCTTTGTATGTAACAGAATAGATGAAAGACTGAATCTTCATCCTTGAATGACAAGTTGATTGAAGTACCTGAATCTGAGAATATATCTTGAACGTCGTTGCACTGGATTGAGTTCCGTTGAACCGTTTCTTAAATTTTATGAAATTCTTGAATTTATAGAAAAATCCTGTACCTTCCTATAGATTGTTATCAAGGTGCGTAATAATGCTGATGTAATGACTGGACGCCGCGTGAGATTTCTGTAATGCAAAGTTTCGCCTTAGTTAGACTGTACGCAGTTGATTAACGGTACTTCGCGATTCCGCAGATTTATTGATCCCCGGTAATAGGTGAAGCGAGGAAAGATGCGGAGCAATTTTAAGGGATGCAAACTACGCCGAGAACTACTGGGAGATTCATCGCAGAGAAGATACAGGCTGGCTGTCGTTTGCTGAGGAATAGATGCAGGCGAGTCTTGCGACTATGAGGTTCGTTCCTCACCTTCCTCTTCTTGCCGCCGCGTGTCGGTTGGGGCCAAGGAGGTGGGACGAGGAAGGAGCGAGTGTCTGAAAGCTCGGCAAGACCGAGATGGAAGAAGCTCGCGTCGGTGTGCTCGCGTGTTGAGCGAGGGCCACGGACCACGGAGTCAGCTCGACCGACCAACGCGACCAACCGGTCGAACAACTTTTTAACGAGCCATACGCCGAGACCCTGAGTCGACTCGACCATCTTCGCTTCGAAATGAACTCGCGGTGAACGATACCGGCGATTCGGCCGCTATTTGTTCGCCATTTTCCACCTCGTTTTCAGACTTTCTTACCATGAGCTGCTTCTTCGTTAGCGTACAAAAATTCAAGGTCAAAAGGAGAGGGCACTTCGCAGAGGAAAAAATTTGTATTTTCGGGCCGATGGAGGAGAAATTTTGTGAAACACCGTGCGTTAAACCTACCCCAGAATGTTCAAAGACACGAGTTTCTGAATAGATCCAAGCTTCTTCATTGGTCCATCTTCGTGACGCATCTGGCGCTGGAAGCACTTTGAAAACTTTGGCTCGATGTTTAGGAAAGTTTTTGCACCTCCGGGTCGTTAACGCTTCGCCGGGAAAATCGTTGATTCGTGGTCAGACAAAAGCGGGACATCCAGGTGGAAGAAAAGGCCTCCGGCTTTTCGAACTTGGTTTCCTCTGTGATTCTGCGCCTCCGACCGATGCTTGAAAATCAAAGTACAAAAGAACCTACCATCCATTTCACGCAATCTTTTACTCAAAACTTTCTTCCTCGAAACGAGGTACTGCTGATTTTATTCCTCGTTTTAGAAAGTCGCTCTTCTGACCTTCTCCTGTTTTTTTGAAGAATTCGTAGGTATATCAATAGTTTCCAGCACACAAATTTTCAACGACGAAAGCCCCACAGCGACTGGCATTAATCACGTTTTGAAATGGTTAACGCGGCTGATCCGGAGAGTCAAGAATCTACGTGAAACTGAATCAATTCGCAGTTCGAAGCCACTGATTCGGCAACAAACAAGCACCAATATTGACAGGGATGCTGCTGCAATTTCCGATGCTCGATCAAACCACTGCGAGATGAACGTTTTGGCCACTGTGCACTGCGCACGTGAAGACATACGGGAAGAGGAATGATATATTTATAAGAAATAAATTAGTGGTAACAATTGCGAGCCGGTTAGCTTCGATTTCGACAGCCGGGCGTTACAGTCACCCCGCACTCGACAGTTACACACGTTGTGCACGTATACGCGGGTCTTCGTTTATAGCCCACTACGGCGGTCCTTCCGTCTGTCTGTCAACTGGTCCCAGTATCGGTAACTGTGAACCACTTTTTACACTATCCGGTGCATGTTGATGCAGCTGGAAAAGCAAAAAAGGGCTCGAAGCGAACGCATTCCGTTAACCACTGCATGAGCAGCTTCCGAAGAGAGGCTCGAAGAAAAATGTCCCAGAGGCTACTGGTTCCCGGATTCGATCGATTGATTCCCGCGGTGGCAATTAATTTAATAAAACTCGAAACGACATCGGACCAGAGGCTCGTTGGTCCAACTTCTCGTATTCAACCGTGAAAAATTCCACCCTCGATTTCCTGATCGTAAGCGCGGGACTTCAGGCATTCCGACTCGGGTGCCACAGGTTGAAACTATTCAAACTCACGCGGTCTGATTAATCTACGATCGATAAATCACGCATTTGGTCATCCGGTCGCTATTTAATTTCAAGGTGAAAGTCTTGCGCGGGATACACGGAGCCGCGCTGCAGAGATCGACAGAAACGTGCGTCGAAGCCAAACGTCTGTCTGGTGAAGATTCATTAAACGTATGCGGGCCAATGTAGCTTATTATCATAACTATCTCTAAGCTCGCCGCACACTACTTCCCATCACACGAATACATGTCGCGTCCGAGTGTCTTGGAAAAATATATTTCTCCGAGACGGGTTTAAACTATGCTTCACGCGCGTGGATGTACTCGCTAGCATTTTACCGACGCGACGTGTAGCACTCTCTGCAGGGTGAATCATCGGGCGGCGGATTGAGCCAGGTTTGGGATCGGCATGCAGGGGTGTCAGGGTGGCCAAGGTGGGGCGCGTTGCACCGGAGGGAGAAATGACCTTTCTGCTTTCATCGATACCGAACCTCGGAAGGTCTTTGCGCTGTGCGCTCATGCCGGCAACGGTGCCCTAGTGTTTATTCGACAATAGATCGACAGCACCTATTTGCCGGCATATCGGTGCAGCCAACAAATGTCCCTAGATCCTAAGATACCTCGAACCTACTTCGCATTTCACTACGGAGCATCGCTACGCCTGCATCTCGGTTTTCCATTGTCTCTTACTATCTTCGGTCTCGACAGGATTATGTTTATTCACCTGTCACCGTAGCGGGAACTACCATAGTTGTCCGGGAAGGCCATTTGTCAGGACGCATTCGCGTCGCTTCGACGACAGGCGACAGGAGATGGGAGACCCGAGACGGTTGATGGGTCGGAGAGTGTCTCTCGGCATGAGGGACGTTATACGCCCCACGTTCTCCTTCTCCAAGTGCAGAGCCTAGGCGCAGAGGGTACGGAGAGGCATTGCAGCTGGAGCCCGAGGGCGTGGGCTCGGTGCAGCAGGCGAAGCACACTGGATAAGTGTTAATTGGACTTTGTTGTGACCGCTGGCATTGTTCACCAAGTAATTTGCACGTGGGCCGCCGTTTGGCGGTCGCCGGTAATCACGGCCCCCGAAGCCGTCCGGGAGTTTGCACACACAACGGATAGTTGAGCAAAGATCGGTTCGCACGTTTCTTCGCCAGGGCCAAGCTCGCCGCGCGACCTGCGGTCGCCACGTTCCCTCCTCCCGCCGCCCTTGCCACCCCCTCGTTCCCTTGGTGCCGAAACGTGAGCTGACTATACTTAATTCGACGAGCAAGTTACTGCGCGAGTTCCCTCGTCTTTGCTGTCCGCGCCATCTACAGGTTTCGCCAGCATGCTATGAGCCCCGCACCTTGACAAGTACTGTAATGGGGTTGTTTGATTTGGCCGCAGAGAAAAACAACTTTTTTGCACTCTCAGAGTAACCAGCCTTTTCGATTAGAGGACAAGATCTCTTACTCTGAGGGATTTCATTGGAATATTCTCGGTATAACAGTTGAAGGCCTTATTTTTTTTTTTTCTTAAAATGCGATAGAAGCAGTGACTAATGGGTTATGGGTAAAAAGTCGATGGTCTACGAACAAAATGATCACGTTGGATTAGACAATTTTTTTTTACGACCATATCGTTCGATACAATGCTACATAGGTAACAGTTGATAGTGGATTGTAGCAGTAAATGCGTTGGATTAAATTTTCATCCAATTTATGCCTCTGGATAAGCACGAAGGTGAAACTTATTTTTCCGCAGAGTGAAGCAGACTCGTTTTCCGGAGCTAACTATGATCCTCGTTATTTCGCAATTATGATTATCGAATCACGGCGAGGTGGTCAGCTGATAATAATTGCCATGGGCGATTGAACAGTAAATGGCGGCATGTGTAGGTACCGAGGGGAGAGAGGTGTATAAAATCTTGTACAGGGGCCCGCTCAACGGATCGGGGGTAGTAATGAGAGGGTAGACGATCCCCGATAAATCCAGCGAAACCCAGGATTTGTAAATTACACCCTGTCAATACTTCAAGCGCGGGTAAATAAATGAGCAGCGCCTCTACGCATGGCCCGGGCCCAAGTAAGGCTCAACCGTGAACGAGGCCCCGGACCGGCAACGGGCGATATAATAGACCGAGTCCAAGTCACCGGATTCGTTGCCGTATCTATGTTATACACACAGACGAGTCCGTAGGTCGGTACCAACATTTTGTTTCCTGTAGGGGAACAAAGCGTGTTCCTCGGTCCCAAAATTTTACCCGCATAAAGCAGAGCTTCTTCCACGTTTCTCCAGGTTACCGAGATAGAATCTAGCATTCTCAGCTCCTATTATACGGCACGTTGTACATTTACGAGCTAAAACGCCTATCGTTGTTATGCAAACCACTACAACCGATTTTCTTTACCTACTCTTAACCAGGTTTTTGCGGCACCGCGGGCTGTTTGAACCTACTTATCTGACACTGGATGACAATTAACCCCTTGCGGCACCAACGCGGCCTTGCTCTCGTTCCCTACCAAACCTGAGCGAATTGTGAGCGACATATCGCAAAAATTGTAAAACGGGTCATGTCGTTTGCACGCCGAACCGGCAAACTAAGGTTTGAACCCAGCTACACCCGATGGGCATGTTTTTCTGCATTTTTCCTTGTCCCTTGTGCAAATGCACATTATTACTATTGTTATTCTTATCATTATGATTGTTAACGTTGTTGTCATTGTTGCTGTCGTTGTCGTTGGTGTTATTGTTGTTGTTCTTATTACGAAAGAATTTAAGAGAGTCTGTGCGGTGAAATAATGGAAAATCTATACGTAAAGCGATATTGCATCGTGGAATAAAAACGCGCGAGCAACATTCAATCGTGACTTGCACTAAAAATTCGCTGATTTTGAAGTCGAAGGATTCTGATTATACACTTTTACGTCACTGCTCGTCCTCCAATTCCCATCCCCACCCGGAAACATGTACCTTATACTGCCTGAAATTGATCTCTGCCCTAACAATGCCCTAAACGCGATCACTGAATAGTCGGCGGATGATAATTGATGCTTTATTATATGTTTCAAACCAGCAGCTCCATTAACATCCCATTGCCGAATTCTTGGTAAGTCATCAAACATGGCGATCACGACTGAGGTAGCTGGGGCGACTTGATTGTCTGTCCGTCTGTTTGTCTATCCGTCTATCCGAGCACCGTCGCTAATCCTAGTTTTCGTTGGAAATTATTACTGACGACACGAGGGGAAAGATCGAAGCCACGAATTAGTCAAACCGGTTCAACCTAAATTTCCAGTTCGGAGATTTCGGCTCAATTTGATACCACGTGAAAATAACATTATCGCTCAGCTATGTATTGGTGTGTTCATGCAATAAATGTCAAGAGGAACATTTTTTTCATGTCAGAGAATTTATGTATATATATATATGGGGCATTCCATGTCAAATTTACCCCTTTTTTCCTTCACCATTTTTGATTCGTTCCGCGATTTTTTATACGATTCCAACATCCAAAAAAGGCACTCCTGGATTTTTTCAAATTTTTTTCGCTAACCTTTTTTTTTAAATATTATTCAAACCCATTTGGAAAACGGTCGTTTTTAAAAATCTGAAAAAATTCTGAAAAATCTAGCTTCTCATTCCGATCATACCGACACCTGGCCGATGATGGGCTGATTTTTTCTTCTATTTGTTTAGCACTTTAAACATTCTCAACAAATGAAACGCCATCTTGAAACGTTATGAAAAATCTTCAAAAAGTCTCAAAAATCGAGTCTTTCATTTCGATCATTTTGACACCTGGACCATGATGGTCCGATTTTTTTCGATTTTATTTAGCACTTTTAATATTTTCAACAAACGAAACTCTATCTTGCAATGTTATGCATTGAAAATGTTGTGAAAATAGATTATTCAGAATTTTTTCAGATTTTTAAAAACGACTGTTTTCGAAATGGGTTTGAATAATATTTAAAAAAAAAGGTTGGCGAAAAAAATTTGAAAAAATTCAGGAATGCCTTTTTTGGGTGGTAGAATCGTATAAAAAATCGCGGAACGAATCAAAAATGGTGAGAGAAAAAAGGGGTAAATTTGACATGGAATGCCCCATATATCTTTAAGATTATTTCGCTACTTACCGGCAAACACTTACTTATTCGCGAATGTCATATGATTAAGCAAATTAATAGTTTGCGTGTATTCAATCGAAATGATTTATCGTTCAACTGATGGATTCAACACTGTTAACATTATTACAGACTAGCTGTTGCCCACGATTTTGTTCCCGGCATGCGGTGCAATGCCACTCACAGAAAGAAAGTGTTTTGAAAGCACACGAATTGCCGATAAACTACATGAAATACACTAATTTGTTAAAACGACTTTTTTGTTGAAATTTCGAAAACCTTGTATGCGATATCTTTGAAACGGTTGGATTGACGGAAAAAATTTACTTATCACATAATCAAGCGAATAAAAAGTGTGTGTGATCGTGCTATAAATTACAGATAAGATTTCTAGAATTTCAAACTGACACAGGATAGCTTGAAATTCATATCATACGCATATGAATGATTACAAAAGTTACGTAGATGGCAAAAACTTTAAATTCGCATAATTATCACATCATAGAAATTATAATTGGCAAAAATGTTGTTCGCAGAGTGAACGAGGAAAAAAGAAAACATTCGTAAACTCCTCCATGAATGCCAATTATAAATATATTTCACGGTGACAGACGGTGGGCGGCTGGGTATCGTCTTGTTGTTTTATTTCAGTTTATCAGATTTCTTGCGGCATTCAGGTTCGCCTTGAGAACATTAAGCAAAGTGCTGCCATTGATTTTGTCGACCGTGCCACCAGGCTGTCGCGTGTAATCGAGTTTTAATTTGATACAGTTTATTCTGTAGATGCTAAATGAATTAATAAATATTATACGGTTGAACAGCTGAACGAATCTGACCACAATGTAGTTACACCAAGGTGGGATAAAGTTACGTCATATTTGCGCGACGAGTAGAGTTCAGGAAGCCGCTTTAACTGATAAGGAAAGTTACGAGCTTTGCATGACGCAGTCAGCATTAAACGCTGTAGCGAAATACATCGCGTTTGTTATTCGCAGTAATAATTTTGAATGCAGAAAGTTTTAGCAAGAATGAAAAATTCGTACAAGTGATTCCAACGTGTCCATCCTGTTTTGAGGGTTGATCGAAGTGTTAGAATTTCATCAGTATTCGGTAGCTATTCGTAGAGAGTCTTTAAATCCGTCGTGTGAAAAAAAAAGATAAAAGACTGGGTTTTCGGATTAAAGTTTGTGAATTAGCGGTATAGGATCCTGTACCACAGTAAATATGGATTATTTGGCTGGCTGACCACTGGGAGTGATTATCAATCAGAGACGTCAATTTCGATTTGTATTAACAAATTCATCGAGAAAATAATAATCCCCCGAAGAAGGTACACTTTCGGGATACTGTAATAATAACACTAAATTAGCGTTAGCTGTACTTAAAAACTATAGGAATAAATAAACTCGAATATAATTGTCCCTCGTCTCTGCCGATACGATATTATTTTTTTAAAACAGCGTAGTCTCAACGCAGACCGAGTGTAACGGCTGCGTCAAGTGAGTCAGTTTTTAGTCGGGCGTAATGGCGCATAAACTATAATTAAATGTTATGCGCGAGCACGAACGATTCGGTTCAGCTGAGCGTCAATGTCACTCGTGTTTGGTTGATTTCGTGACTTTGCTTGCCTAATGGTCGGTCCCAATCAGGCTTGAGTAAGAGGTCGATGGCCCGCACTGCAGCCGAACGAGTGTAGCGGCAATAGCAGATGCAGCAAGTAGCATAAGTGAAACTTTCCTACGCCTATTTTATTCTCCTATTTCCTGTTACAGCGCGACATCCTGCCGAAGTGATTCACGCGCAATCATCTGGATCTCGCGTATAACTTCCGATCAACCGCGTGTATGAAAAATGCGCGAGCAACCGCAGGTCGAAGACACCACGCGGTTTCGTAGTGATGCAAAAATCGGTTGGTTTTAGTTTACCGAGTTTACGGCAGGTTTGCAAGCTCGTTAATTTTCGGACGGGCTGCTCCAGCGGCTACACACACACTGCAATGCGGTCCGCTCGCTCTTGTCTCGGTGGTGGTGCTATCGTAATCGTTAACGAGGGACCCTGTCAGCGCCAAGAGATACCTGGGGGTCTCTCGCCATTAACCTTCCGCTAACAAAGGCATTGCCACCTCCTTGGGCGCTGCTCGCTGCCATCTTTCTCCAATCTCAGCTTCTTCTTATCTCGCCCCTCTCCGCCACCTCCTTTCCTTGGCTTTCCTTTCCTTTCCTCGTCTTCCTTTCTCCACGCCATCCAGGCTTTACCCTCTCGAGTCCCCCTCCCCCTACTCCTGTCTTCGCCTCGTTCCGTATTCCTTTCTTCCTTATTTATATGCATAACTCAAAAGAGGTGTAATAAAAATTTCACGGTCAATTTGATTACGGAGAACAGTCCGGAGTTTATAATATACCGCACGGCTACGACCAGGCTCGATCTCCGTCCATTACCCTCGAGCTTACAACTCTTTGATAGTCACGACTGTATTTATAAATTACCAGCAATTCGCCGTACAAATACCAAGAGACACGATCGTGACGATGTACCATACACCATTTTCAGTTAGGTGTAGTACGGTATTGAGTATCTTTTCAATAAACTCGTGACCAATCTTACCGATCAGTTAGGAAAATAGTGTTCGCCTGGCAAAACATGGACAAGAGGCGTCGAAAGTGTACGCGGTTAAAAAATTTATAGAAAACAATGTGCGAGAATGGCTTAGTCGAAAGAAATTTATTAAAGCGGAGGTTATAGATGTAGCTTAGTTAGACATACCTAGTGGATCGCGCTAAGCCAATTTACTAGCCTAAGATGCGGGAGATTCCAGGAAGAACATGCGAATAAATCTAAACTTTACCTTTGCGCGCGAGTTAATACCTTAACAGAAAGTCGCGAGGACATAGAGACGGCGCGCAGAGAATACTTCACAAGGTATACAGGAGAATTTTCCACAACGCCCTAGGTGTTATTCAACCGGGACCGGCGGAGGCTCGGTCAGTGGGGAGCGTCTCCGAGGTGAGGGTGCCACCACGGGACCACCGGATTCCCGTGGTGAGCAATTAACTCTTCGACGGTGAACGAACCTCGTCAGCGGAGAGCGTTACTACATCTCGCCCAAACGCCCTACGCCCTACGGGAACGAATGCCAAGGCGGCCGAAAGTCTCCCTCAGCACCATTTCGCGTTATACCCACGCTTTTGATTCCAAGTCTGAAAATGCTAAATCACGCGAATCATTATACGTATTGGACTCTGTTTCCGTCATTTTTACAAATTAGATCGCTTTTTTATGTTTCGGACGTTTCGAAGCTTTCGAAAACTTCATACTGTACCGATTTAAAATTATTTCAAAACAGTCGGTTGTACTTCCTCATAACAGGCGGTGGACTCTTAAGCGGTTTGATGATGCGGTAACCGCAGATACGTAATTTGAATTGATCATCGAATGGACGTCTAGAAAAAAACGAATGACCAGCAGAATCCGGTAGCAAAAAATGTTGTCAATTTTTACAAACGATTCTGAGTTAAAAATATTGTTGAAAATGCAACTAGCGAGAGTAGAGTCTAGAAAATCTACATTGGCGGGTGAAGCCGGGTTCTAGACTGCGGCTGATAATAGCTGGTTCAGCAACAGGTGAGCACGGAGCGAGAGCGAGTGGGAGCAAAGCGGACGTTTAACGAGGGCGAGCGAACGAGAGAAGAACGGGGAGAAAAAGCGAGAGCGCGGGAGAGAGAGGACGAGGGAGAGGAGAACTTCGTGACCGCTACGATTCGTGATTCTCTAAAACAATAACCAACACAGACTCGGCTGAAGGAAAGCTGGTGCACACTGCACGGCATGCAGACAGTCAGGCGAGCGAGCAGCCAGGCTGGCAGGCATGCAGGCGGATTCTACACTTTGGTTGAGCATGCTATAACCGAACCGCCGGGAGACTAGCTGCATTATGCCTCCCTTCGTCGCCTACTCTCCTCCCGCGCGTGCTCTTACTTCACTCCAGATTCTTAGGTATTTGCATTTATATTCCACCGCAACACTTCAGCGTCTTAAGAACGTTAACTCAGCCACCTAGCATACTGTCTTGAGTAACTGTCCGTTATTTTTCATTTGGTTCCTTTTTTTTTTTCTTTCTTTTTATAGTTTCCGTTTCTCTTATTTCCTTTGTTGGCTCTGATAGATTGGTACGATCCAACGGTCGGTGGATACCTGACATCATTTCGATGGCATCGTTTCAATCAAATATCGTCCGTTTTTGCATTGTTTGATCGAGATTCGACTACGCTCCGACTGGCTTGTATATATAGTTTCGTTCGGTATCGTAGGTTGGCAGTTGACCTTCATAGTCTGGTGGATCCAAATTTCTGATCATCGGCACGCAGGCCAGTTACTCTCAGTCAGCCATGACCACATTATATACACAGGCATGTAGGTTGCAGAAGTAAGACGCAAGTTCAGTACCATCAAATTAACTCGTAGCGTTGAGAATTCAAACAAAGGATACCGGTGTTTCAGAATTAGGAAGAGACCGGACTGGGGTAGAGTTGAAGTTAGAGGGGGAAAAGGGTGCAAAAAGAAAGGAACCAGCCGGAGATCGTATGTATAAAGAAGTGGAGAAGCAGGACAATTTGGAGTAAATTTATGGGAGTCGCTTCAGTTTAGGTGCGTAAAGATCGCCGATCAATCCTGCGGTGAACCGAGAAAATAGATCAGACCGCCACCCTGACTGATCATAGCTCGCCTTGAAAATGCCATTCTTACGGGGAAGGGACAAGCCGACAAACTGCAGGGACGGCCGCGTCGCGGCGCGTGCCTGTCCCGATCATTATTTCGCTTCGAAGCGGTTGTCCCGGCATAGTTACTCAACACTTGTAATTCATAAGTTTGCCACCAAGGAGACAGAGCTGATCGCATAACGAACGCCCACTAATGAATCAACATGCCCGGGTAGGCACGGCCTGCAGCTATCGCTCCCGCATCTCAAGCGAAAGCGGGAAATGCTGCAGCTGCACGGTATCTCGGGACTCGATGCCCCACGAGGTGGACATCGACGTAAGATATCAGAAAATAAGGTAAATAGAAATAGTTGCAAACAGAGAAACTCGTGTTTAACATTCTAAACAATTGATCGGTAGAAGATAGGATGTAAAGTCAGCGTATCAGTAGACACATCTTGTTGCTGGATGATTGTTTCGCAAAGAATACTAAGTCGGTATAACAAGTGATACATTTGTATGGACGCAGTTTAACCATCCGAGTGGTTCGTGTGTTTGACGAATTGGCTTCAATTTCACTCCACGTAATTATCATTTTTGCACTTATCTCGGTACGCAAACAAGCGCAGAAATAAATCATTGTAATTCCAGTAGTAAAAGTCCAGTTCAAATTCGGCTTCGGTCGGTCTCAGAGAAAATTAATACACCGCATATACATGTATATATATATATATATATATTATATACATAATATACTTGAAAAATATACATATACGAGTATATGTATGTATGTGGTATGCATAAGCGTCGTAGGAAATTTTTGACTTCGTTTTTACCTTCTCCGAATGCATTCCCTGAATGATGGGGGTCTTGACAAAAAACCTGACCGCCTTGTACCTTGCAAGGCATTCCCCGAGAAATTTATTCTCTGTTGTTAGTTGCGTGGGTATATGCGTAATTACGAAGCATTATCGTATCTTTGGTTTTGTGAAGAAGTTAACAATCACCAGCAGCATGCGCTTTGCTGAGTAAAGTCACTTTGTTGCCGAACCAATTTAGTCAATTTAATTTATGACTTGGGTATGGCAGAGGTAAGCTTCAACGCATGTATAATGACGAAGCAGACTAAGAAAACTAATTGATGGAAAACGTATTTAACAGAAAAATAAATTTCACTTTTTTTTGTATAACTCACAGTCGATGTACTTATAAATTAATTTTCTTCGTATAATCTGTCTGATATTTTTATCACCTCACAAATCAAAATAGAATATAGCCTCATATCTCTGCGCAGTGGATTATTTTTGTGGTCTCGAGTGGTTAAAGAATCTCATAGGACCATACCCCATAGAGTCTAGAACCAAGCGATTTGCATGATCAAATCTTGGTAGGATCTAAATCCTCTTTGTATGTGGTGTTAGATACCAAATATAATACCTATAAAGTATATCGTAGCGTTGATTTGAAAAATCGAAATTTGATCATTAGCGGTTCCCCGTTATGATATTCGAATGAAACGCAGAAAGCATCTGAACACGTGACCAACGCCCTTTGCTCAGTTTGCAATTTGTGATAAGCTATACAACGAATCTACTTTTATATTCGGTGCATAATACATTAAAATTTTTTTGAACACGATATAAATCTCCGCGTTAATATACTAAATCGTTTCCTAAAAAGGATAAGTAGTTATTTCTGTGCACAATAATCGATGGCCGCAGTCTTGTTAGGTTCACGTTAAAAGTATATACCTTGAAATGACCGACGAGGTGTTTCGAAGGTGTGAATTATTAGGAGGGCATCCCAGAGGAGGTCCAGCCGACCTACCTGCGTTATTACAATAACAATCAATACTGGTGGGTCAAAACACGTTAAGCCTCCTGATTAGACGGGTGGTTAGAAAAGAGGCCTAGAGGGTCGGTCGAGACCAGTAAGTCAACTTGGTGCCGGAGTCACGCGTCAGTCCCTTTCACCAGGGGGTAGGCCACCCTCCAGGGAACCACTTAGTTGACCCTTGCTTCACACTGCTTTATGTCAACGCGTTAATGGGGTATGGTAGATTGTTCCACACCGCATACAAGCTAACATTCTTTTTAACGTTGAAAATAAGGAACAGGAATAAAATTTTCTTCTCCCGACTACTCGAGATCGTGACAAGTAGTTGTAGCTCGTTTTATTTTGTACGCCTTTCCCTATTGTCTGGTTGAAAGGACGGTGTTCAACGGTAACAAGTGAGTGGTAGTAGCACTGCGGTAGTTTCCAAGCATCGTGCCTCGTTACATTAGACATACAGGAGCCCAATTAATTGTCTTTGGAAAGTAAGAGTTCGCGATCCTTGGTTCTTTTTTCAAATTCCATCCAACTGTTTAAATTTCTCCAACGAAAGTCCCACGTTCCTCAGCGTTCCCATGATCCACGAACACTGAATAAGAACTCAACGATTATACGGAACAGAATTCTGCATTCTACATGCAGAAGGCCGTGAACGGAGTATACGTCGATAGATATAGGTACGAGTGACGCGATAAGTAATTAGGTGAAGCTGGTGTTAATTACGTGGACGATCCACCCTGGGCAAGCAGAGACTGTAGATATATCGAAGCCCGCGGTTTCAGAACGTGAAATAGAGTTTGTTCGAGTATAGAGAACTTCGTAGGTGAAAAGTAAGAGTGAGAGTATAAGGCAGCATCGACGAGACGAGAAGACAAGGAGGTGAACGCCGGAGGACGCGTACGAACGGTCCACCAAGTTTCCCTGGTAGGCAGGCACGGAAGGCAGGGAAGGCAGGCTGGCAGGCAGGCAAGCAGAGGAGCCATTGTAAAGGCCCAGAGTGTACCTGTCTTGTTTTTGTAGGCTTGGCAGAACGGCGGACACTAGGCAGGTAGCGGCGAGAGCAGAGTCGAAGGAGAGAGGTGGGCCGGTTCAGACACAGGGAAGCCGGAGGTAGGGGAAGGGGTCTAGTTGCGGTCCCAGTACTCGGGCCTAACAACCTACCAACCAGTCCTCGGAGAAACGCGGCCGATGCCAGAGCGGCCGTTTACCCTTTCGATCCAGCAGCCACTAACGCGTTGATACTGTGCCGTTCCGTTTTCGTTCGAACATTGAATTGCTAACGATTCAATTAAAATTGACAGGATAATAGCCACCACTTGTTACAGCGCGAGTGCCGACTGGTTGATACGGTAGGAACCGTCGAAAGATCGTCTCGCCTCCAATGAATGGATTACCAGTTGGATTATTTTAGCCCGGGCGCTTTGGATGTACAGTGTCTTTTATTCTCAAGTGAAAACTAGATAGTGATGAGTGATGTGAGATAGTTATTAGCAAGAGGGCCCGGAGCCGTTACAAGATAGGGTTAAATTGAATTTGAAGTGCGCGAGTAACATCAACAAAGTGTATGCAAAGATAAGAGTGCAAAGATGCAGGGTAGTCCTGCCTTCTTCGCGATACTACTGGGCACGATATTTGGAGTTCTCGGAGCCTCCCTTAGCAAAGCTCTCAGATACAAAGCACCCGATGAATGCAAGTGGGTCGCGACCGGGGAAACGGAAGACGACGTCTCTCTCGTTTGCCGTCTGAGAACCATCAATAGCGAGCTGGAGAACACAAATTTCAGCGTGATCCAGCCGCAGCATACGGTGCGTCTGCGGCTGGAGTGTAGCGATGCGTTATTTTTTCAGAGTTCGCTTAGCGCCGGTAGTTTCAGACCGTTGGTGGAACTGCGAGAGCTTGCCATAGAGTATTGTAAGATCGGGAATCTTTCCGATGACGCCTTCCGGGGTCTCAAGGAACTGAGAAACCTGACGGTGCGCACCCACAACACGGACTGGTCTGCGATGGCTCTAGACGTATCCGCTGGCGCCTTTAGCGTAGAACTTGCTCAACTTGAAAGACTTGACCTCGGAGAAAACAACATGTGGAGTATACCGGAGGGCACCTTATGCCCCCTGTTGAATCTCGAGGTTCTCAATCTAACGCGTAACCGGTTACGAGAGGTGACCAGCTTCCATTTTGGAACCGGCGCTAGGTGCGCCCCGGGATTGCGCGAGCTGGACCTGAGCAACAACAGCATCGAGTCGCTGCCCGCCGCTGCCTTCTCCGGTTTGTCACGGTTACATAGCCTCGATTTACGCAGCAATACGATCACCTTTCTCGCCGATCGAGCCCTCGAGGGTCTCTCCTCGCTCGAGGTACTAAAGCTGTCCGACAATCGACTAGCGAGCTTGCCACCCGAACTCTTTACCGACACGAGAAACATCCACGAAATTCATTTGCGCAATAACACTTTGAGCGTCCTTCCGCCCGGGCTATTTGGCGAGTTAACGCAGCTTCAAGTGCTTGATTTGTCGCGGAATGAGCTCAGTTCCGAATGGATTAACGCAGTGACGTTCGACGGGCTGGTTCGTCTCGTCGTCATGGATCTGTCCCACAACAGAATTGCCAGGCTGGAACCGGCTGTGTTCCGCGACCTGTACAGCCTGCAGATATTACGGCTGCAGGGTAATTTATTGGACAACCTATCGGAGAATACGTTTTCTGCACTCAATAATCTGCATATCCTCGTACTCAGCGATAATCACCTAACCGCGATTGACGCTGGTACATTGAGCGGCCTCCACGTCCTCAGTCTTCTCTCTCTGGACAACAATCGACTGAATAGTCTTCATCCGAACTCGCTGAAGAACGTCTCATCCTTGCAAGACTTCCATCTTAACGGTAATAGACTGTCGACAATCCCGGAGGCTTTGAAGGCGACCCCATCATTGCGTACCTTGGATCTCGGTGAAAATCTCATATCTGAGATTCCAAACGGCACCTTCGATGATATGCAACAACTCTACGGACTTCGATTAACCGAAAACCATATCGGAAATTTGACAAAGGGCACTTTCGAGAGGATCACAGCTCTCAAAATATTAAATCTGTCGAGAAATCGAGTCCAGTATATCGAGGTTGGGACCTTCGACGCCAACACGAATCTCCAAGCTATAAGATTGGATGGGAATCAGTTGACGGACATAGTCGGACTGTTTACGGGACTTCCGAATCTAGTGTGGTTGAATGTGAGTGACAATCGTTTAAAGGTGTTTGATTACGCGATGATACCGACGGGACTGCAGTGGTTGGATATTCATTCCAACGAAATCAACGAGTTGGGTAATTACTTTGAAATCGAGTCTCAGCTTCAGTTGAGCACTTTCGACGCGAGTTACAATAAGTTGACCGAGATAACCGGGAGTGCTATCCCGACAAGTGTGGAACAGCTTTTCCTGAATAACAATTTAATATCAAAAGTGCAGAGTTATGCGTTTTTCAAAAAGCCAAATTTAACGCGAGTGGACTTGAAAGCTAACCAAATACGCAACTTGGAACCTTATTCGTTGAGGATTAGTGTAGTGCCGCATACCAAATCTCTACCGGAGTTCTACATAGGTGGAAATCTGTACTTATGCGACTGCACGATGGAATGGCTACAGAGAGTGAACCGACAAACTCTAACTAGGACTCAACCCCGAGTGATGGACCTGGACAGTATAGATTGCAAACTTCTATACGATAGAAAGCGCGTCTTTGTACCCCTAATGGAAGCTACGCATTCACAGTTCCTCTGCAAGTACGAGACTCACTGCTTCGCGCTTTGTCAGTGCTGCGACTTTGACGCGTGCGATTGCGAGATGACATGTCCGACAAATTGTACTTGCTACCATGATCAATCGTGGTCAACGAACGTGGTCGACTGCTCGTCCGGAGGTCACGTCGGAAAGCTACCGGAGCAAATACCGATGGACGCGACTCAGCTTTACCTGGACGGTAACGACTTGAGGATAGTGTCTAGTCACGCTTTCATCGGACGGAAGAAACTGAAAGTGTTGTTCCTGAACGCTTCGAACATCGAGATGGTCCAGAACAGGTCGTTCAACGGGCTGCGTGAGCTGGAGGATCTTCACCTACAAGATAACCGGATCCGTGAGCTCAGAGGCCACGAGTTCGAGGGATTGGATGAATTGAAAACGTTGCTACTTCAGCAGAACAAGATCGCATCGATCGCCAACAATACCTTCGCGCCCCTGCGTTCTCTGTACACTCTCAGACTGGAAGGAAATCATCTGACCAATCTGGCTCTCTCGTCGCTACCAAAGCCCATTAACCTCACTATATCCCGTAATCCCTGGTCCTGCGACTGCGAATATCTGCAAATGTTTCAAAATTGGCTTCGTAGCACGGTAAGCCGGGTTACCGACGCTTCGGATCTACGATGCGTCTACAATACGACCGAATTCGAAGCCTACGGCGAGGAGACGTTCAACGATGACGAGTTTGGATTCTCGTTGTCCAACAACAACAGTTCTACGTGCACGGGCCTTGCCGCCATCGAAAACAGCATACGTGGTAATCGGACCAAAATCGAACCTCAGGCTCTTCACGATTATCTTCCACTACTGGTGGCAACCCTATCCGCATTTTTCATCACAATGCTGCTCTGCATGCTGGCATTCATATTTCGTCAGGAGCTTCGCGTCTGGTTTCACTCGCGTTTTGGAGTGAGAATATTCTACAGAGAATCCGAGGTCGACCGAGAGGACAGAGACAAGCTGTTCGACGCCTTCGTTAGTTATAGCTCAAAGGATGAGGATTTCGTTGCCCACGAGCTAGCCCCCGTCTTAGAAAGGGGAAACCCTGCGTACAAACTGTGTCTACACTATCGGGACTTCCCCGTGGGAAATTTCATAGCCGACACCATAGTACAAGCGGTGGAATCCTCGCGGAGGACAATCATGGTACTCTCAGAGAACTTCATCAAATCGGAGTGGTGTAGATTCGAATTTAAGTCGGCTCACCATCAGGTCTTGAGGGATCGCCGACGCCGACTTATCCTTGTGCTAGTCGGCGACGTCCCGCAACGGGATCTGGATCCTGATATCCGACTGTATCTCAAAACAAACACGTACCTGCAGTGGGGGGACAAATTATTTTGGGAAAAACTGAGATTTGCCTTACCCGACGTCCCCAATAATCAGCGGAGTCCACAGCAGAGAAGACAACCGCCGCCGGTCCGACGGCAACACAACAACCGGACAGCAAACGTTCAACGTACAGTTGCTGTGCACATATGAGTGAAAACTAATTAACCAAACTTTTAAACGAAATATTTTATATTTTCATATGAATGTAAAACAGTGATATGAATTTGTTCCCACACAGGGCCCGAAGGACACGCGATCCATTCGTCGGAAGTGTTTGGTGCAATAATTTCTGGATGGGTGTACATAGTGCAAGAATGAATGGATGATACCCTTAAAACTTTAAATAAAATGTGCGTGGCACGCTAAAGTCTGTAAATAAATTTTTAACGATTAAGATGCGATTGAGGAGAATGGAATTGTTGATATTTTAAAATTATATTATAGCTGTGTATATTCGAGTGAGCATATTATACATACATATATATGTATGTATATGTATAATTGATATGCTAAATATTGTAAATAATTTTGTATACTATGTTTATTTTCTGTTTTTTTTTTTCTCTTAACGATGTATCATATATGTTATACAAGTATCTGCAGCACGCTTCGACAAACTACTATTAATTTCATACATTGAAAACATAACTGCGGTATAAAAGAATTGAAATGTTATACTCAAACGTGTTGTCACTATGTGAACAGATGCGATAAATTGTAGGTAGTTTAAATTAACTATCACGAAGCGACTTCATGCTGTTGTAACAAATCAAACGCTAGCTAATTCACGTATATGACGAGTTGAGCGAACAGTGAATGGGCAAAATACGCTGGGCACAGTCCATTATACAAATAGATATGTCGTTACGTCATTGTCATACAATAGTGCGGAGATATACATATTGCATATTGCAATAGCGTCAGACGTGTGTCTGGACCGCAAAGATCAACAGGGACGACGACGACGAATTTGTCTGTACGCAGCTTTGAGTGAAGCCTTCCGGCTCACAGTGATATCAATTCCTAATATTTCCTCCATGTATGTAATCATACTCGATTCATTTAGAATGCAACGATTCGTCCGATTCGTAATCCGGTGAGATTTTCACGCCGTACATTAATCGTAATAATGAAAATTATACTTTCGTAACATATTGCACGGAATGGCGAATGAGTCGTACGAAGTTGAGGTAAAAAGAAAAGTTTTATTGTAAATTTTTATTTCTTATTTATTATCATTCTGAATAATTGAAGTCGATTATTGTTACATATTTTACACTACTAGTTTTGTAAAGTAATGTTATTATTATTATTATTATTATTTTTATTTTTACCGCAGTAAGAATACCTATAAATATACGACTCTTTCACGAGCCTGAGAATCGCAGGTCCAGGTGTATAGTAACACGTGCATTACCGAAAATCCGTAGTTAATATGCGAATGACTGATTGTGAAAAATTTTAAATTATTTCCATTACTGTTCACGTTGTGCTATTTTCGAGATTCTTTGTTCGCTCGGGAAAGATTGTCTTGATTTGAAGAATGAGGGAAAAAATACGACTGATGAATAAAATTCTTTGTTTCTATGCTCTTGAACATGTGCTGTTGATTTTTTCGATCCAATAACCTGATAACTTTGTAATTACGTTTAATCAAATTTCTAATTGTAGAATAGCCTAGGAAATCATCCCTTCTTCAAAGTATACGTTCATAATCAAATACTCTAGTGTCCGAAATAGTATTACTAACGGAAAGGACTAAAATCGGCAGGCGTATATGTAAAATATAGTTACAGCTGGCTTCGTTCACAGTTAAATATACAAATGTATGTGTATATTCTGTGGGAAATAATTTTTTTTCGATTAGGCTCGAACTTTTTATTTTTTTGTGTCCAACTTCCGCCCACAAAGTGATTTCGTAACGACGCAGAGGTAATGAGATCTCGTCGTGACTGCTTCCGAGACAGCGTGCACAGTTTCAAATCTGTTTATACCATAACTCTAGGCTCAACTTCTATTTTATGAGTTGGGCCAGCGTTAGAGGACGAGTAATCCACTTGCAAATGTCATTTCCACAAACTATTATGGGGTAAATACTTGTCAACCGCTAACAAGTTCAACCGTGGACCGCAACGATATTGCTGTTACTATGCCTACCTACTATATACGAATAATTGTTATTTATTTATTTGCTTTTTGTTTGGCAACGTCATTTCGCGAACCATCGAAACATGCACCGCGGCATAAAAGCTACGAGCAATTAATTACATAGTATGAAACGCATGAAAGTTCCGAGGTACGTTGTAACCTATCATTTTTTCCTACGTGGGAAAGTAACGAGTATAACAAAGATAGGTATAATTAGGTACCCTTTCGAACTATTGCAAACCCAGCCGATACTCGGCATCAGTCGCTAATTTCAACATTCTCAGTGCATACCATGTACCACTTAAAGCATCTCGTCGAGTAAAAACTTTACTCCCAGTTAGGTACGAAGGAAGCATACTATACTTATAATCAATCCGTTTGCTCCATGGCCGCGAGTATCTCGAGCCCAAGTCGTAAGGCGAAAGTCAAAAGTATAGCGAGCCCCCTCATCATCCACTCAGGACCCCCTGGGCGCGATAGTCGTTGCGCCTTACCACTGTTGGCCGCACTTAACGTTGACTTCTTTGTAAAAAAGTCCATAGAAAAAGCAACGAATAAGTGGCATGTCGCCGATGCCCGCAGCGTTTCTCTGTGTACATACAGCTGCTGTTCCCTGTAGCTTTCGTGTGTATAAAGTAAGATCTATAGGCGCAAGGTCCGACGGGTACATCCATCTATGCACAAGTACATCCGTACGTGTGTTCGATGTGCAGCGAGGCATCACGACGCGATTTCATTTCTTTTCCAGTTAATTCGGGTACCTTCGGAACCGGCCACTCAAACTGATCTTGATTCGGTTGGTAGAGATGCTACGGCGGCGAATCGGTTCCAATTGAATTAACACAATATCAACGGAACTTTACACGATTCACGTCTAGAGTACTTCAATTTCATTCAAGCGTGAGCGTCGTCATTTCATTTTTGAAATTGTTGAAAATTAGTTTTTCGGTACAGGCGAAAGAAGAAATTTAGTAGTGTGATCAATTGCAAGTTGGTGTTTTGTGGTTTAGAAAAATACCGCTACCGTTTAAGGTTTATAGAGTGAAAGTTCCTATCAGCCAACGTTACTTCTGTGATTGTGATTTATTATCTCATTGTCAGTCACTTCGTTTATTAGAGCGTAAACCGGAGTTCAACAGCTTTTACCCGGTTGTTATTCATATGATCTAACTGTACGGTAGATAGCAGCGTCGATACACCCACTCCGGAATTTGTTAGACTCAGAAACCTGTATATAGATGACTATTTTCTATAAGCAGTACCGTCATTTGTCCCTGAATAATGCCTAACTGATTTTAAAAAAATAGATCACTGCAATTGCGTAGAATATTATGATCATAGTTACGCAATTAATTCGAAGACTTGTCGCTAACTTCGCATATCTCTAAATGATAGGTCAGAACCAAAGATATTTAATGGTGATATAAATGGTTGAAGTAACTTTGAAAGGTAAACGTGAAATTTCCGATGAATATCATCATAATAATACCGCGGGTGTAACAATATTGGCAAAGGATGGTTGTTCGTTACGTAAGAGAAAATACCAGCGTAGATTTGCACAGTTCATTAGCGAGGAAAATTGGAAAGAATTGCATGATGAATTCTACTTATGTCAATTGCCTCTTCTCGTTACCCCACCTCGAGACCGTAACCTTCGCAGCATGGCAGTTACCGGTTGCAAGTTCGCGTACCTGCCTGCATAATGCGACAATTTCCTCGCGTTCGCGTTCTACTGGTGAAAATGAAAATTAGACTAGCTTCAATCGCTGTTCGAGAATCGGAGTGGGTACGTGTGAAGATCACGAAATATTAAGTCAGAATTTGTCAGAAGCAAATAATGGCGAGAGGAATACTCAGAGTCAAACTTTTAGTCAGAAACGCTAATTAACAATCCACTCGCCTGTTCCTTCTTTTAGTTTACACAGGTGATGTGTACTGTGAAGACCGGAACACTTGTCAATTAGCATCACTTGTAACTCAACAACACACGGTTCATTACAAGAGTAATCCATGAATAATCGATGAAAATATTTCACCTCGACGGCGATTTTTCTTTACAATCGACATTTGGTCGAGTCATGCGGAAGAAACATAAGTTTAAACATTATTATTTGCAATTTCTCCAAATTAAGGCAAGTGTAACAGTTATTGACCCTCTTCCAATTATTGAACTTTTTACATTGTATTTGTTTAGTGTTTACTTCTCAAATTACCAAAATATAAATTTCTAATGTTTAACTTTCTACGAATTGGTTTTAGTAATTGAGAAATTCACAATTTGTGCCGTCAATTTACAATTTTGGAAAATAAGAGTCGATAACTGGTACACTTACTTACCTTATACTGATCCACCGGTGGATCTTACACTGATCCGAAAATATAAACATGTGAAATTAATGAAAGAAGAACGTCGATGAATTATTCTTAGACAGTAAAACTGGTGAAACGAATCCCACGAAATGTTTGGTTTCTGACACTTCCGCTACAATAGTATAATATTACGAAATTTCAATCTAGTACGTGAACCACAGTGTATATCTGTTACGTTATACTTAAGGTCGTGAAACTTCGATTGCAAAACTATCTCTTAGGAATGTAGAAAAGTCGTTCGATACTCGCGTATACAGCATTTGCATGGGACCAAGAGTACAATGCAACAGGTTCTGCATTTTTTGCGTGATTATTTTTTCTTGCATTCACACCTACCCGCGAAGACTGGACGCTGGCTACAGACAACATGGGTCGTTTGCGTCCCAAGAGCCGGCAGAGCGGTGCAGAATGCGCCATCTTCAAGACATTTACGGGCGGGGTGATTTATGTAAGCGGAAAGTGTGCGTTCGTTAATGACCTAATAGTTAGCATTTGAACGTGTAGAGAGCTTCGAGAAGAAGTTTATATCGGACAGGGAAGACTTTATCCAAGATGGACAATTTTAAATCAATTCTACCACATCATTTCGGTGTAAGCCTAATTTGATGTAATTTGTATTCAGATTTCTCACTCGTCTAGAAATAACAACAGCAAAACTATCAAACGTATGTGGAGGTATAACAGTGATAACTTGAATAATAACTGAAACCTGTCCGGGATCCACGCATGTCGAATAGCCACAGAACACGATCTCATTAAAAGCTCATTACGTGACCGCTGTGTGTTGAGGCACGCCTGGTTGAATCAAGATTTATGAAAATTGACAGGAAATCAAGAAGGTTTCACCGATAAATAATAGAGCTGCGTCTAGAGCCAAAATACGAAATGCGAATGTTGCATAAAATAAAAATATTAAGAAACATAAAAGGTTCCATCTAATTTGAAAAATACGAGTTCATTGACCAATTGCAAGCTTATTTTTATAAGTAGAAAACAAGTCAGAATACGTGGATTAATGTCGTAGATAATGTCTAGGAGCCATATTATTGTTTGCAGCGTGTGAATTACATGACATTGTGTTGAATATTATTATACAATTACTCACTGGACATTTAATTTAAACGTTGACGTATACAATTTGGTCGTGTACAACAACGGTAGATTTCAGAAAAAAAAAAATGCAACAATAGAAGAGAGTTCAGCAAGTTTCACGATAAAATCACGGAGTTTCCTTTTCACACCCGCTTACCGTTCACATCGTGTCAAGCGAGCGTCTTGACCTCCCTGTTTGTCCGTCATAGCATACATGCCGAAGGTACATATTAAAAGTCGTTCACGCCCTATTGAAGCATTGGCAAATTAATCGAAATCAATTCTTCGCTGCTACTCTTGTGCTATTGTTCCATATAGGTAACACTAAAGATGTATCGCTGATGAGAGAAGCTGGAAAGTTTGTGATTCGTACTGAAGCGATGGAAATGTTTTGGCAATGTAGCAAGTGGCGCACGACAATTTCGTGCTATTTGTGTCATTTGCTTCACAGGTGGGTGGAAGATAGGCGAAGAAGAGCCGGAGGGAAGAGAGCGAGAACGGAGCGGAGCACAGCGCGAACTAATTACTACCTCGGCGGGCGGCACTCGAGGCGCGGTATCGGTGGCCTGCATCAGTCGATACTGCCTCATAAGTGCAGCATGCTAATTAATTTGACTAGCGAGTTAACACTAGGTGTCTCATTGCAAATGGCTCGCTCTTACGACCTGCAACATGTGCGAAGGAAGCAAATTTACCATTCCATATTCGATAACGGCCATTCGGAAGAGGTGTCAGCGAATTCCAGCCAGTCGGCCACTCTTCTTCTTCTTCTTCGTCATAACTTGGAGTAACGGTTTCATGTTCGTAACCGCAAAATCGTTAAGGTAGAATGAGAGAATATCACAAATTTTTTCAAGTAAATCAGCAGTGGTTTGCTATTATAGTTTTCGGACAGTTGTTAAGTCATTGAAATTAAAGAAAAAAACATCATTGACTGCTGTGTAAGATTTTAGTGAGTCGAAATTTTGCGAGTTATTGTATCACTGTGAATGATGACCAAAAGAGTAGTCTTCATTCACCGGAAATAGAAATTTCTGAAAAGGTGGAAAACAGCCCTCTTACGCGTGGATCAGTTTGTGCAGCGGTGCTTATTAATTTATTTACACTGTAAACCATCCTCAGATCGTATGAACCACTTGGCTGCACGCGAGCCTACGTTTGAAAAATCTTCAATTACGATTAATTAACTTCGCTTAGCCCGTTGAGTCGTAATTAAGAGTATTTAGACGCGAGTAGATTTGAAACAACGGTCACGCGAGCTAGTCAGCCCTTTTCTTCTCGCCCAACTGGTTGGAATTTTTACGGCGTTTATTAAATTAAGCCGTGTTTTACGCCTAGAGTTAAGGTAAGTGCAGGCGTGAGCATGGCTACGACGAGGTCCCTCGAATGTTTCCCATGCGGCGGCACGTTGTTCCGAGGGAAAAGCGTTTCACGTTGTTAACACCGCGAGCACTTGAACTGCGTCGATCTTCTTCAAAGCTCATAGTGTCGGGTATATTCTTTTATCGCCCCATTAATATCGTTGAATCGTAAAAGCTTATTGTTTCTTAGCGTGGGTAGGCGATGGCCAGCGACTTGATGTTGTTTTTATATTTTTTCTATTTTCCGTTTTTATTTCAACCGTCGTTGGAATACGTGCGGCAAGGACTTACGCTGTCGGAAAACTTATGCGGTAACCGAAGACGAATCTACGAGCCGAGTTTACGCCCCGAGAATCCAACGCTGATTTATTACCGTGAAGTGAGTAGGCATATAAGAAGAGAGGCTCGGTCATGGAGCAGCGTGTCGCCGCAGAATCATACCGCCAGTTGATTAAAACCTATTTACCCGTCGTTTGATCGAAGTATCTCGACTAAACCAGGGGAAAATAAGAGGAATGCATAGTGCGGTAGTGTAACCACCCCACCAAGCTTTTGAGCGAGGAACATTTAATACTCCACCTTCAATACTTTTCTTCAATATTTATCGACGACCTACGACTTTTTACAACTGAACAAGAGTGAATGAAAAAAAAAAAATCATCCCCGGAAATGTAACCACCCCATCAAGATTCTTGCCTTTTGTAAAAAGTGGTGGGTAGTCGATAAATATTTAAGAAAAGTATCAAAAGTGGAGTATCAAAAGTTCCCCTTTCCCCCTCGGAAAATGAAAAAGTTACGAACAGTGATCGATCAGTACCATAGCATGGAAAGTGATTCGTACGGTAGAATTTCGGCGTGATGGTTGGGAGGATTCGTTCCTCCGTTTGAATAGCGTTACTCAAACAATTTAACATTTGGTCCAAGCTGACCGATGGGAGTAATCATTTCCTCTCAATCTTCCTAGCAGCTTCCATACATCACTCGACGGACTATGAACGATTGCCACGTTTACCGGTAAGATGAATTAACGACAAATGGTTGAAATTAAATTATGCGTGACGATCCTGAGATGAAATTAATGCTGATGAAAAGGGGAGCCTGGACATTACCGCCCGAAGGAATGCAATGCTATTGGTTTTTTACTGTTAAGGTGAACGTTGAGGTCACCTTAACGCTTTGTTTCGACCATTCTACCGACCCTCGGAACGGGCCTCGGCCACCGTCGGCACAACCGATCCAAACACCGAGAGGCCTCCGTCTCGCAACCGCGTTCTGCTCGTTCTTTCGCTAGCACGCGGTTATACAGCGGCTTGCCCGTTCGCGCAGTGGTTGAGCAACTTCGGAGAATGCTGCCTGCATGCCGCGATGTTGCTGCAGCTACCTTCTCCCTGGTCTTCGCTTCCGAAGCTCCTGCTCGCGTTGCTGGCGTTGCCGTTGCCGCTGCTGCGACGAAGCACTTCGCTTCACGGCGATGCGGCCGATTTCTATTTGCCCTATTTATAGCGACACTTATGGGTATAATGGTATTATTAAACCGGTACGTTGATCAATGCACGACTACGGGGGCAAAGGTGTACAAATAATAACGCATTAGGTGTTTATTTCGACCTACTACCTTCGTGTGATCGATGAGATTCTCTCCAAGAATACCTCAAAGAGGATCAATTATTTTTCGAAAGTCGCGATTCGCTACTGCATGACTTCCTTTTCGTATTGCATGGAGGTATCGAAAGGTTAGGGAGATTCATTGTTCACCGACTACCGTAAGCCGTGCAAAGTTCATCGTGACTTGATTTACTCACAGAATGGATATGAGTGAGTTAGTAAGTAAGTAGCCGTTAAGATCACCGTCGATTCAAGCCGTTGCCTAATCATTTTCATCTAGTGTATAAGTAACAGGAACAAGCCGGGTCTATTACATAATGAAATACTAATTTACACGGCGTTAAGCTTGTTAACGATACTTCCTTGTCAGTGGGTAAATATTTCTTGGATTTAGTCGACTAGTATAAGTCTTCGAGTCTATACACGTGGCGCAACTTAATAAACATCCACCGATGGATAAATAGCATGTATTATTGATAGATACAACGTAACGATTAAAGGTTTATTTGCTTGTGAAACGTCAATCGGGACTTTACTAGTTGATGGCTGCAAATGTTTAACTTGTCAAAGTTTCCGAGTGATTTCTCGGTACGAGTATAGCAACTGTTCCAAAGGTACGTCCAAGTTTTGGTAATGGCTCAGACAAAACTACCGTTCACAGAACGGGCTGAGTAGCTTCGAAAACTCCTCATAGGAGTATTTATAAAAACCTAGCCTAGTGACGATGTTTCACTCGCGCTATTTTAAACATCTAGAAAAGTCACTAATACAATGTTACGAGGACTTAGGCGGCAAGAATCTTACCGAGACGTGGAGATGCGCACCTGGAATCCTGTATTTGACCGCGAACCCCTCCGCCAGGAATTCGCGCGTTATACGCTGTTTTTAAGCCTGTGCGTTTTGCGTGAGCCTAACCCACGCTAAGTTAGCCTAACGCGACTTTCGTATACTCTCCTGTGCGCGAGAATTATTACCTACCTTGGCTGTTTCGCAGTTTCGCGGCCAATTGGCCAATTGACCTTTAGGTCGTTACTGCGACCGAGTATATATATTCAAACGATCCTGCGTGCGGCATGTATGCGTTCTTTGGATAGGAGAATAAAATACATAAGAGGTGATTAAAAACCGAATACGGATCATATATCATGAGGTACATACAAGTCAGTAACGCAATTATCAGATTCAAATTTTCATCACTCATCGAACTATGCACGGGAGAAACTACGTGATAAAGTATACACGACAATATGCAAATCTCATCTGAGATCATCAGGATGTCCCAACACGTTGAATTTAATCAATTTATTCAAAATAAACATTCGATCCAAAGCTATCGATACATTTGTTATTCGATGGGGTATCGATGTGTCAGCTGTTCCATTTGAAAAGCACCAGTCAGATACAAAATTCATTTTCAATTTTGAGTGTAAGCATAAGATTTCAGGACATTAAATTTGTTCAGGAAAAGAGTTTTGCGAATAGTATGGAATTCGTCGATTCATTTACAACGCAAATCGGGCAGGATAATTTTTCTTTACGAAGATTAACTTTTCTTGTAATTCACTGTACGTATTACGTACTATAGGTACGCTATCAATTTTGTAAAAGATTTAGATATTAAAACAACCATCCTGACAGCATCGATATTTAGTACAGAAATGATTCAGTTTAAAGAGTCAACACTCAAATATTTGTAATGCGAATAAGTTAATGTAATCCCAACGATTTGAGAGGCTAATTATGAAACGATCTGCCTGTCTCAGCTTCAAGATGCAAAATACAAAATTATCTTAATATCACAGTTCTGAATGATGTTTTTCAATTGCAATAGATGATATAAGTGTATATAACTGCAGGTGACGGAAATTAAATTAATTTCTATAAGTAAAAGTATTAACTTACATGAACTATATAACCAGTTGCGTTATTGAGGTCGTAAGAGTTTCATTTTCGAAGTCAGCTGCAAAGCATCCGCGGGAATAATCATTTGACCCTAATAGAGAGATTCACAGAGAATTATTTTACAGACTGTGTTTTTCAATCGTTGGGTGTCTAAAAAATGTGATAATTGTTTCTGAGAATACTAACCGGCGATGTTATGAAATTTACGCATCGATACATTTGGTACAAGTAATGGTTGATTTATTACACACGATTATTAACAAAAAAAAAAAAAAGTTTGATAGAAGGATCAGCATTCAGACACACGAGGCGATTAAATCAATCATCAGAAATGGCTGCGATCGTAAAATTCGAGACCAGAATTTACATTCACTCTTCTCGGAACGAGCTTTACGCGTCACATTATGCTAAATAGACACATGTCTGTTTTCTCGTGCTGCAGTGTGGTCTAGGAAGAGAAAAAAGACTCGAACGAATAAAGTCATTCGTAGTTCTGATATAGAGACCCTTCTTAAGTATCACCGCCATGACGATTTCAGGGCTTCCCACAATGGTACATGGGTATAATTTGAAAGATGACACTTCGTAGGTCACAGTAAAAATTCTTGTAGCTATACCTAAGCTTCAATATCACCATGCTTGCGACGTCTCAATTTCGATGAAGATGCTAGAAGAGGGTTGCCACGGTAGGGATAAGGGACTTACTAACAAAATCTACTACCGTACGGATGCCCGGGGAAAAACATGTCATTAGCCCAGTACGGGGTACGACCTTTCTACCGCACGTTGTTACACGTGAATCTAAAAGTGTAAATACGTATGTATTACATTTACGATGGTCGAGTGAAAAGCGATCCCAAGAACGTGTCCGACTACCTTGACTAACTCGACATTTCCATAATTCGAAACTCACGAGAAACCCCAATTTATTTGAATAGCTACCGATGTTTGAAGAACAGCTGACCTGTATATGACCTCATACTTGCTGACAAACGGTTAGTCAATTAATTCAGTTTGTCAAAGGAGAGCCTCGTTCAATTTAGCAGTACGTAAATATTCATTTGGCTTGTAAAGGTTTCGATCTGAACCTGCGATACACCATTTTCATAAATTATCAATAATAGGAACGTATGCACCTTTCGCCAAATTTGAAGCCTAGACGTTTTAAAGAAGGAAACATGCAATTTTATCGAAGATAACTCTAAGGACTAGCCAAAACAAAACATATGCGTGGCTTTGATTTTCCTCTCAACAACTTTTCTTTTCATTTGAACTACTTCCTGAGACAGATTACTACGTCTGCACATCACGAGTGTCGATCTGAAGGCGTGCGAGTTTGCTGTTCAACTTCGTGATACCTAGCAAAGCTCCGCCTTCGGTATCCTTAGGGCAAAAAATTATACAGAGTCTACTGTGGAACGTGGATGCTAAAGATTTCACTGAGATGATAAGTTCATGTCAAGAACTGACGAATGTATCATAATCCTGGATATATTTGAGGAACTTTTTCGTATTCTGCTTTATTCAATTACTTGAATATTAATTAACTCTTGAATGATTATAACAACGCATTTATGGATGTCGAACGTGAATAATTATTACTGTAACTATTATTATGATTATAACTGTTTTTGTAAGGTTCGAATGACTCGTTTTTTAAACCGTGATGCACGGACTGGTGTGCTTGCTCAATTTCTCGCCGGGCTCACCAAGTTTCAAGCTCACCATTTCGATGATGACAAGAGATAGGAATGATTGATCGTCGCACGACGAGTACTTTATACTGGCAATCAGTGAACGTCCGATACAGTTACTGATTAATTCTTCACGATATCCATTTACGTTGACGCGTATTTATACGTTGAGTAATAAAAACTCAGTGATTATGAGGATCACTTGAAGGAAGGGGAACGTAGGTCTTGAATCGGCTAGTAATTACAATGTTTCTGAATTCTCCTGAATGGGCTATATTTTTGAATATCCGAGCCGATCTCGCCTCGGGACGCGCGATCAAAAATTTTACCAAGCCTCAGGGGCTGGTGCGGAACACAACGTGGCTTCTACAATCACATTCATCTTTGACGCGTGTGCGAGGAAAAAATATTTCACAACGGCGCAGAGTTTACGAGACTGGATGGCATGTTTACCGCATAATTGGGCTGGACATTGTGCTCAATCTCGTTAAATCATAACAAAGGTATATTATTACGGATTTCAGCCGCGTACGAACTAACTTGAAGAGATGCCCCCACGGTGGTATTGAGATGTTCGCCTGATACGCTGCGCTCTATACGATTTACGATATCACGACTTGAAAATGCTATCCGGTAATTTGTGATAATAGCCCGTTTGCCGAACAGCATCGCATGGTCCGAACCGGCCATCCGCAGGTTGGCAGACTCTTCGCGTCCAGAAATCAGTGGCCAAGTAAAGTAAACACAGCCTGTGCCGTCTCTGCCTGGCCGCAATTTCATAGGCGGCGCTAGTCGTACGTTACAGCTTGGAATGAGCGTTTGGTTGGACAATTAAATTTCTGACTTGGTTATCCTGATCCGGTACAGAGTGAGTCGACTTGATCAAGTTGCTCCCGTTTTTTGTTCGTCGAACAGTGGACGTGCTTGAACCAACGAGAGAGCGTGCGTGCGTGCGTGCGCGCACCCGTGAAACCTGTCATGATTGCCAGCTATGCGGAGCAGCGTTAACTGCCCAAAGCGTATCACCTTTGGGTCCGACCACCTCTCCCGTGTGTGCCTATGATACTTCGAAAATCAAACCAAAATTGAGCCAACGTCGAACCATGGTCAATGCGTCAGCAACCGAGAAGATTCATCTCCATGGAGCAGGAATTATATCCCGATCAATGAAGTTGTAAAGTTGCGAGTCAGTAGCAGCTACTCGCACGCTTGTCAAAGCTTACTACTTAAGAAATGGAACGTGGCTGATAGCTACGTCGATTATAGACACTCGAAAGGCTCCATTGTGTTTTAAGTACCGTGAGACAAGCTTCGAGTACTCTGACTGCAGTATAGGAAAATTATTCGAATTATATACCGGCTCGGTTTTCAATATTAGGATTTCTATTACCTCATTTTTTTCAACTATATGAATTCACGAGAATGTCGAACTTTTATGGAGGTATAAAATATCGAGGAAAAATAATTTCAAGTCTGAGAGAAAGCGCCCGAGGCCCGCCTATGGAACGAGCAATCGAGAGACGAGGAAGAACCGGCCTAACCTCACCTAACCTAACCTAACGTCAGTTAAGCTAACCTACTAACTCCTCTGGTTTCTTCGGTCTCCGCTTCACTCTTCACCACTCCCTCTTGTTCTGTCCATACTATATAATCAGCTCAGACGAGGAAAAACAAGACTGCTCACCCGACAGTGTATCATGCCATCACCGACAAATTCGCAGCGGCAGATTGATTTAGCTATTGACCAGCCAAGATTAATCCAATCGGACACCGCAATTAAGCGATTCGAATACTTTGTTGCTTCGTGGTTATCTTTTGATTCAGTAAATCGAACAATTTAAATATGCAGCACTGTTTTTACAACAAAGATACATATTCACTAGTCGAATTGAAAAAAGGGACGATTGCATTTCGTATTCTATTTACAGTGCATGCAGTATACAGTACATTTTCAGTTCATTGTTCACATTTAGCCGCTTGCAAGTGGTGAATTGGAATCCTACAAGTTCATTCCTGCACTAAGAGTCTGTTCAAGAGTCATGATGAAAATGTATTAACACTAGATTGGGTAAACAGTATGGAGGCAGGGAAATCTCGCAGTCGTATTTTTCCGCGAATAGCTTGTTCATTGGCCAGCTATTAGTTAAGCTTTATAGGTTTGCTTCCAAGAAGTCCTTGGTAAGTCAGTTGGTTTTGAGTACAGTAAAACGCTCAAGTCTGCTCACGTTACGGTAGTGCGCGCCAACTACTGACGGTAACTGTTGCCTACTCTTGTCTAGCACGAGTGACGGACTGTTACACGTCGCAACAAGGATCTCATGGTTGTAACTAAAAGCAATCGAGTAAGAATGATTCTCAGTACTCATGTCGCTAAACAATATTTATCCAATCCATCGCAAGATAAACATTCATGAACGCACTTGCTAGGATTAACAAACATCATCAAAAACTAGTGAAGAAGACCAGAAAAGTAAGGCGTGCAGGTTTGGTAACTCAGACGCGAAGCTTCACCGCTGTCAGCACCGACAGGGCTACTCCGTTATTACCATAAATATCCAAAGTTCCTCGGCAGTAGTTAGACGATCCTCGGTGAGAAAGATCCTGCAGATCGTTCCCGGCTTATTCAATTTAAACACCGCATGCAATCAAGTGTGGAGTCGGTGTAACATTTTCTCATATTCAGAACGTTTCATACAGCTTTCCGTCTAACTAAATTACGTTGAAAACACTGTTCACCTTTGCAAAAGTTAGAAATCGTATCGATCAAAACAACTACTGTCAGTAAAGTATATCAACCTGTGAAAACTTTGTTAAATCGTCCTGGTAATTGGGCATACCGAACTGATTAGAATCGGACAAACTGTCCTTTAGCACATGTAACATTAGTGTGGTAGTCATCGTACTAGCCGTTGTAACAATCGCGAACCAAATGAGCAGCAAACGAATTATACCATCAACGTGTAATTGATGGTGAGGTGTAAATTTTAGATGAAAGCGTAGGATGCACAGCTTGTACTTCGTGTAGCACAAACTTGATAACTTGGAAATCTTACACGATGCACTTGAGCCCGCATATTCGAAGTCAAAATACAGAGCACGAAGAATCAGAGAGTTAAATGCACCGACCGCAAGAACCACCAGAATCGTCGACCGTACATCTGCTGACGTTAGAAACACGTGTCTGCGGGTAAGCTGGTCGCTGGTTGGTAGGAATGGAATCAGAATTCCAAGAAGGCTAATCAGATCCAGGGTATACCGGACGGTTGCATTGTCCCGCAAAACAAATACATATTTTATACATGCTATTCTTACGCTACCAGTACGATAGTCGTCTTTGCGGAGCAAGCGAGGCCTGGTACAGATTCAAACTTTTATATTTAAGCGAGTCTCTGAAACCCAGCGATTAAGTTGAAGCCACACCGAAGCTGAATACGACAGAGGAGTGTGGAACGAGTGACCTCGGAATAACAAGTTCGCAGTTGGTTTCGCGATAAAGGACATACCGAAAATCTAGTGTCTGAAATTCATAAAAAAAAAACAGAATTCTAGGCTTCGTGATACGAGTTCTTTGAGTATATGGTCCAAGTTAGGAATCCATGGCGTATGTATATTAGGGTGATTCAGAAAAAAAAAAATTTTTTTTTTTTTTTTCCAAACAGGTTCAAAAGTTTCATTTAGGTATACAAAGACACCAGTTAAAATTTTAGATTTTAATAATAATATTTAGGGGTGGCTCATCGCACTTTTCGATTTTCCATAAGAATAACATAGGAAAAATGTTGTTTGCTTCTTATAGTTTTTATAACTAGCTAAAGAAGCGTTGTAAAAAAAATCTAAAGACATATGTTTGTAGGAAATTGAATGCTCTACAAAAAAGGTCTCTTGTCAAAATTTCGTAAAACAAACTGTGTCAAAGTTACAGCCTGTCAAAAGTTGAGTTACTTATAATTTGACCTTTTTTGAATGTTATAGCGTAACTACCGGTCTTATAAAAAATTGTACATGAGTTTTTTTTGTGAAGCATACACTCGACTTTAAATAGATGATAAATGATAATTCATTTTTGCAACAATGAAAAAAAAACTATCTATAATGTATATATGTATATATATCAGGGTGATTCAGAAAAAAAAAATTTTAAATAACTGATAATTAATTTTTGCAACAACGAAAAAAACCGTACACTTTAAAAAAATTTTTAGCAGAAATCTGCTCTAAAATTGTTTTTCTCGTTATATTATTTTTTTTTTTTTTATTAATGGTAAAAGATAGTTTTTTTTTCATTGTTGCAAAAATGAATTATCATTTATCATCTATTTAAAGTCGAGTGTATGCTTCACAAAAAAAACTCATGTACAATTTTTTATAAGACCGGTAGTTACGCTATAACATTCAAAAAAGGTCAAATTATAAGTAACTCAACTTTTGACAGGCTGTAACTTTGACACAGTTTGTTTTACGAAATTTTGACAAGAGACCTTTTTTGTAGAGCATTCAATTTCCTACAAACATATGTCTTTAGATTTTTTTTACAACGCTTCTTTAGCTAGTTATAAAAACTATAAGAAGCAAACAACATTTTTCCTATGTTATTCTTATGGAAAATCGAAAAGTGCGATGAGCCACCCCTAAATATTATTATTAAAATCTAAAATTTTAACTGGTGTCTTTGTATACCTAAATGAAACTTTTGAACCTGTTTGGAAAAAAAAAAAAAAAAATTTTTTTTTTCTGAATCACCCTAATGTATATACCATTCGTGAGCCACGATGAACTCACGTGATCTTACTCACTTCGAGTCAAAGTCGATTTTTCACACAAAAGGTTAGGAGAAAAATTGAAGATACTACGCAAACTCTAGAGAGGAGCAGTAAGTAATTCAAATACGAAAAGGTTATAGATGAGTACTGGGTGAAGTAAGTTACGGGAAAGTCAACATCGATGAACAGTCTACCAAGGAGTAATGATTTGTGCACAGGACTCAGGCGGCAGCTGTACCAGGAGCTGCGGAGTAGTAGCAACAATGAGCCTCATGAACTCGTAGAATTATTCAACGAGGTTATTGAAATGTCGTATTGTTTCGGAGAGATCCAAGCGAATGGTTGCCTTTCTTGTAGTACCCTGTTCGCGAATCGACATCCGTCCTGCGACATCCCCTGCAAATCCGTTTCAACCCTGCCCTGTTTCGGGTCATCTATATTTCATGGAGGTCATGAACTTTCCTGCACCATTCCATCCAGCACCGAGGATCTCTTTGTGGCGTGTTTCCTTTGAAATACACCCAAACTCCGAGGGATAATTACATCGAACCAGCGAAATCGGCAGATGCCGATCTCTGACAGTGAAGAGGTCGCTCCCACGGCGCACCTCGCGAAACGCAATCAACTTGGATTGATCTTCATCGTCGCAGGTTCGTTACTCGCCGACGATGCTCTTTGCCAGGCGAGGAGTTTTAAGATATCCACCGCAAGTTCAGTACCCCGCGCTGGAAGATCTGACGTACGAGTTTTACACGAAGTAAGAGAAACGTAAGGCACGTGTGTACCTGGAACAGTGGCATTGTTTCAAAATAAACTGCTCGAGGTAGGTGGCGATATTTCACAAGTGCTACCCGACGAAGGGGCGTACGAGCCTTTCTGCACGAACCCTCCCGCGCTCCAAGCACGACCTCTATGAATTCATCAATATATCAACCATATCTGCTCCAGCTACGAGAGGCCGGTATCGATGTATGCTACAGCCGAAGTGCATGCTCGCGGAACTATTTAATTCAGCCGCTCCTGTTCCCGAATGTGTTTAAAGGGTTATGATCTCGGGAGCCGTGAGATACGATCAAACTCTCCGTTGACTCAATAATCGTAAAAGTCCACCACGATTCGGTGTTGCCAACACTGGCACAGTCGTGGATGATGACATTAGCAAAGCATGGATATACGAGAGATGCTGAACTTTTGTAAAGAAAGTTGTATACAGCGAAAGAATATGTTACGAAGATTCCTCCGTATTTTGTAGCTCCAGATTAAAAAAAGTGAATAAAAAAATGTGTTAAGACGAACGTCGTCACACGAATAAGTGTTCTCGTTTCTTCGATACCATTTCCAAACACTTCTGCGCGAAATAATTTATCGAAAACCTAATGAAAATAAATACTAGAAATTCCAACAAAATGTTAATATATAATAAAAGAGCAGCCTTCTCATCGCGAGAGTCGTTTAAACTCGCTTAAGATAGAAAACAACTTTCTTCGAGATGCCCTCGGCCGACCTTTCGCTCTGCTACGAGACTGTCGCCACAGTGCAGTGGTAGGTATTACAGATATGTACTTCATCGCTTAAATGTCACCTCTCAGAGTTGACCACGATATCTCACAGGACGCGAGTCTCGTACACAGGAAGGCTTTGTCGTCCAAGGAACGTTACCTAATCTTCAAAGCGTGTATAATTGACGCTGCAAATCTCTTAAACGTGCGGCTGCACGATTCATTCGAACAATAAAAGTTGTCGGCTCGATGACAGCGAACGGCTTCCGAGCAGTAGATACCCAGAAGGTAGACGGCCCTTCTCTACGGGACCGTGATAAAATTAATTTTGCGGTCCACAGCTGGGTCACGAAGTCGGGTAACGAACCCGAGTTGCTTCTCTCGCTTCCAGTTATGATGCCTCCTCTCCTCCGACTAAACAATTTTGTATAAATTCTCTACATGACATCATAGTTTTCGCATACGAGCCATGTAACAGAGAATTCAAACACCGCGTTTTTTACTTGAATAATGGTGTAAGTGTTTAGTGGGTTGACGAGAAAATTGAAATGAAACTGATACAATGTTCGTGGTTCTTGGCTAATTAAACATATTCTTGGTTAAGTGAGCACCACAACTCTAAGGTTTTTACAAATATAATGCGTTTGCTCAACGAGGCGTATAAAGACGGAAGCGAGATAGTTGGTTTTCAAAAGCGGCAAACCTCCGCAGCGACAGTTGGTTAAGTGATCGGAGTTCTGTTCTGACAAGTAGCAATAAGGAACGCGGCGATGATCACATGCCTTATGCCCTGCCTTACGGATTACAGAGTTGAGCCGTTTCTCGTATCCTTCTATCTCGTCGTACGAACGTGAGCGAGGAAAGATGTTGAGAGGTGTTAATTAAAACTGTGGCCTCTCCCGGTTGCTTACCCTTTCTTCGTCGGTTAGTCCCGCCACGCATGTCGGAGAATTCGAAGCCCCGTTGGCAAAACGGATTGTTGGCGGGAGACGGAGAGGCCACGAATTAAGGAGTTAGACTTGCACGGGGGCTCACGTATTCCAACTTTCTGAAGGTATTAACATTTCAAGCCTTTGAGATGCCCGATAGCGACTTAATCGTGCAAGCTAATTGCATTTAAATCATTTTCATCTTCTTATTTTTACGCGCTGTGTAATCACTGATGGATTCCTACCAGAGATGCAATAATCCAGCATCAATGGACATAGTGTTAATATTTTTCTAGTCATTTGCAGATGATTTTCATCCAAAAATCACCACGGTTGTTGCCTTGTGCGTTCAGCAAGAACGGTAAAGACCGAGTTTAAAAATGGCCAGGTGCACCGGATTGCTGGTTATGTTTCTGGCGATCGAAGGGCGGCTAAATCCAATAGGTCCAAAAGAGGCGTGGAACCAGAAGTCCGACCGTTGGCAACGCTGCGGGTTGAACGCTCGGGCGTATACCCATCGACCTGGACCTGATCCCGCAGGACTCTCGCCGCAGCACTCGTTTGACGGAGCTCCTCGTTTTTCAGGTTATTTTTTCGAATCGAGTCCCCGTATCGGGTATCGTTGCCGTTCAATGCTTAACCTAGCGCTTGAAAGGTGACAGACATAACAAACGAGAAGTGTGAACGGCCGCGTATTTCAATACAGACCAAAGCTTTTCTACCGGCATTCAATTTCATCGTTTGAAATACCAATTTCAGAAAATAATTTTTCAGCAGGCGGATCCGTGTATATACGCTAGTTTTTATCAACTGCAATTCTAAAATTAAATTTGTGGTTCGACCTTAACGTCGAAAACGACTTTCCTCTTATTCAGCCGTTTCGCCACAGATAGTTGGCTCCTGAATCTGTTCCAGTCTTGATTTTTCTTTCGTTCTTTTTTTCTTTTTTACTTTTTCAACGACCGCATGAAAAAACGGAGATTCTACGAAGCCGCAAATCGCCGGGCCAGCGATCACGGTGAATACGATGCGCCGAGATCGCGAACGACCAGACATTTCTCTCCTGGCGCGAGTCCGCTCGGCACGCCGCGGTCTCGGGGACAGCAAGCGGGGGAGCCATGCACGACCGCGCACGTTAAATGTGAAATATGGACAGAGGTATATGAAAATCAACCGCATTGTGTGACGTCTTGTTCCCAACGACTAGCTCGCTGCACTTCTGGCTTACGATTTCAAAGATGAATCCACCTCGCAATACCATTTCCATGTATATATTACAGACTACTCTAGTAGGGTTATCGCGTCACTTATTGCAAGATGACTTCTTTTACTTTGCAACGATTCTAAACTGCAATTGCCGCGATTACGCACAACCGTAAGCAGAAACTCACCTGAAATTCCTATTTCTAGATATAACGACACTTTAGATCAACAATGAACTGCGGTAGCAAATTGGCGTCATAGAAATAATGATTCAAAGCAAATCTATCTTTTCCAAATAATTGTTTCCAATTGATCCAAGTTTTACCTCATTTTTCCGACGTCGATATTCAAGTAAAATAGGTACGGCTGTCATTGGTATATACTATGACCAACTGTTTTGATTCCCGAGTCACCGCACAATGATTTATGAAATAACCACAACGCCAACTATTAAACTAATGATAGCCGAGCTATACCAAGATGACAAATTTTCCATCACATTTAAATTGCCCCCTCGACTTCCTATAATGCTCTAACAAGGTTAAGATTCAGCCGTTTTGAACCATATGCCGCCAGTTTTGTGTGCTTCTATCGGTTACAATAGTTGGTTGAGGCTAGGGAACATCATGGTTCCGAGATAGACTCGGTAGAAAAGAGAGGGACGGTAGTATCCGGTACATGGGCTGCGGGCTCGAGGTGTTGCGTGTGAGTTAACAAGCTAACGACGGCGTGCGAGCGCGATTTTCTTTCGTATCAGCCTCAATCTACCCCCACCCCCCTCCTTCCCGCGACCCCACATCTTCCTTCGCCTCTTCTCGATTCCCTCAAACATACGTTCGTGGCCCGCTCGTTTCGGTTCCAGTATGTTCGTTATTTTAGAACCATTCCATCGAGATGGCAAACGCTTACTTTTTATCCTTCGTTCTCGGTTTCCCGCGTTTGCTATATCACGGCGACTTCACTCGGAACTACAAACCAGGTTCACCAAATTCTTTTCGAGTGCTTCAGCATCGAAGTGGCAGAACGCAGATCTATGACTGCAGGAGTCCGACCAACGAAAGAAAACATTGTCATGGGATGAATACTTATCAAAACTGACTTTATTGTTGTTATAGATGTTCCAAGACTGAACAAGCACTTCGCTATTGCGATTAGTTATCACCCGGGGTGGTTGAAGTATACGATACCATGCAGCGGGCAACCATCAAGAATATACACGCCGCGAGCTAATAATCGATTTTATGTGCTCAAATTCCTCTTTCTTCCTTTCCTTTTTCTTCGTCAGCTTTCGCGGTGGTCGTGAAGCTACACGCGCTCATCAGGTATGGTACCGGCGTATCACGCACGCACAAACACACGCAATGAAGGCATGCGTGTGTTTGTATTACCCGTACGTCTCGTTATTACGCAAGCAAGGTTCAGTGTCGTTGTAGTTGTGTGGCTTCTCGCGGCCGGTGAAGCAAGTCTTCTCCTGCAGGGAGAAAAGCAGATCCTACCGCAGCCCAGCTATGGTGGCATTTTGTTGCTCGTCGACTGAATCTCATACGATATGTATCGCTTATGAGTAATTGTCGACTGCCTAGTGTCCGCATTATGAATGGGTTTCCGTTCACTTGCAAATGTAACCATACATCACCGTGTTAATTACACAACTGAAATGTGTATTATACCAATGTCAACAATTCGCGCTCGGCTAACACTCTGCTCCACGTACGAGGACGTGTATCCTTTTATACACGCATGATGCTACCAGTTACACAAATCTACTTTTATCGTACCCCAATCGGCAGGTACTTGTATAATACACGAATAAAACTGGATTTGTCTCATTTTACCAGCAACCGTAGATTGCGAACTAATTCAAGGAACATAAGTCGAACTCTTTTTTCTCCAACTAACAAATAATAACAACCTAGCAAAGGATACAAATAGACTTGACGCGGATTGATAGTATCTGTAAGCTATTTTTGACTCACGGTTTCACTAGAGATGTGGGCGTGCGCTTACAGCTCGTATTGTGTCATTTAAGACTCGGAGAATCGAGCAGACAGAAGCATGGTGCCGTAATTACGAATGGTAATTGTATTTGTTTCTTCGGTAACGAACGCTGAAGCGGGACCAATGATTTTTACGGTAAGTATAATACGTGTGGTATGGAAATTCAATTGGTTATTAACCTCCCGACGTTAACCGGAGTCTAACTGCATAACCGCGACGTCGGAAGCCCGTCGTTAAAAATATCTCATCAAAGATTCACAACTGCCGTATAAGATTAGCTGTAACTTCTTCACATCGATTTCTCCAATACGTACTTCGCAATATTTGGAAAAATAGTGGATGAAATAAAATTAGAATTCCATAGTTGGATTCAAAGCCGTAACTTTTCAGGACAATACCGATTGCGCAGATAATTTCGTGTCCGAATGAAACTGTACAGACTGAGCTCAGCATTCGTCTCGTTCCTGATTCCTCCGCGCTGTAAATGGCGATGACTTGACTGGATGATGCAAATAAGCTTTCATCACGCGGATATCCATGGATGACAAGGCAATGAACAGACGTCAGACAAGGCATATGCCAAGGCAGGTATGTGATATTACGATATACATGGCCGATGATGAAAATTCTGCTTTCGAAGAAACGTATCCGAGGTGTGCGTTTTGGGTATATCCTAATTGTCGTATGTTCAGTTTTAAGATTTGACAGTGGATTTGGAAATTCAGACGCCATGTAAATACAGTAACCACAATTGACGAAATCTATTGATTAGTCAAAGAATGTAAAGGTGTGCGATAGTAGTATACACTTCACTCGTCCAGCACCTTAAACCCGATATGTATGAAGTGAAAAATGAATAATTTCACCTCAGCGTTAACATTAGCATGCTAATCGGCCTGTATAAGCAGTAAACAAAGTATGCGGCGGCGGTTATTAATGCCCCGCGGCGTGACGAACTTGCCTATGTTAATACTTTGACAAGCGATCCTTGTTGCATGCCAAGCTAGGCATCGCCACATTTTTCTATGCGAATCGCTTCCGAAGCAATTAAAACTTGCTACGCCAAGTTGTGGGCTTACAGGCGTTGGACAAACGTCCACGCCCATCGTCACGGGAGAATCATAAATGCGCGTGTATGTATATAAACGTCACGGACATCCTCTTCTGTAATTTTGTCGCATTGGGAGAGAGTGACGTTTCTCACAAATATGTACCAGCCGTAATCTTTTAATTTAATCGTTTTAAAGGAGACAAGAGGCGGAAGGCAGAGTCCCGCCGACCAAACTAACGTGTTCGGGGAAAACAAATTCGGATGCTTTCAACCTTATCACAAATTGAGAACCACGTAACCTTCAAGCATCGTTCTACTATCCTACTAGTGCAACAACTAGTCTACTGCTCTACTCATCTGCTTGGAACAGGAAGACGAGATGGAAAATCGGAAAAGAATGACGGTTACAATGTTGTTACTGGGGAAACATTTTTTTTTTTCTTTTTTATAAATATTAGAAAACTCTGTTCGGAAGAGGTTTCACCCACGGAAGAAAACGACAGTAAAGTATAATTGAAAAGAATGCTGAAGTCTGTAAGGTAATCTAAAAAGTGGATAAATCGTTGTACGATCACTATTGTACTGAAACGAACCTTTCAACAGATTGCTTGAAAACACCCTAAATTTCAGGCTTCGATACATGCAACCAACGTCAGGCACGTAACGAAAGATGAAAAAAAAGAGAAGTTGGATATTATTTGGTAAACTGAAATCCAACGTACGGCGCATAGATCCTCGTCTCGGAGTCGAGAAAACCGAGTTCAAGAGCTATTTGTTACCGCTTGCAGGTGTAATCTTTGTTCTCCGGTTCGTGAGACGGGTTCTCCTTCGTGCCGGTCTACAGTTACGCGTCACGTTCCTATGGTACACGTATATTCGGATCCGCATGTTTACTTATTCACGGAATTTGAGTTGAAAGCTCATATATTTATCGAGCTGCATGAGTTGCGTGAAAATGTGGATGTATAATGTGGTACCTATCTACATTTATACATACAAGTTTCGCGAAAAAAATTATCAAACTATTTTAACAACGTATAGTCAAGATGTATATGCTTCTCAGTAATATTAATACCCCCGCATGAGACGCAGTGGGGAGTTTGAAGCGGGCTTATACCTCAAGCATATTTCACATTCACAACCGCCTAATCACACCTGCACGATCGCTGCATCAGACAATGCCACGATTTATTCGTATATAGACACGTCGACCATCAACATCGATTTATAAGAAGCTGACAATAAAAATACGCACGTTATGAATCAACTACACAGTTCTATTTGCATAAAAATTCATTGAATTTACTCGCCTATAGTAAACAACGTGAGCCGTATAATTTATGAGGAGCTAGAACCCTCGGAACCGTCGGCAATTCGAGCGCGCCCGGGTCGTGAGCTCTACGAACGGTCGAATGAACGGACTCCGCCAGGCGTGCAGCTTCGATATTACCAATAATTGTCGGCTCGAAAGGTTATCTCAAGAAAGCGCGCACAGCGAATTCCCTTCTACCACCCATCACTTACCTTCGAGTCCTGAATGGTTTCAAGGAAATCTCAAGATTTCACCTCGTCAACCCGCATCGTGATATTTTCTCTTACGGTCGATCTGACAAGTCCCAAGTAAAATTTTAGGTGATTCCTTCAATAACCTCTCCAAGAATTTTGTTTTTCCTAAGCAAATAGACTGCAGAAATAATGCAAATAAGATTATCCTATACTACAATTTGTTGATGCAGTCATTTTCGAATGTAAAGTTAAAAGACATGTAGATTGAAGAAGTTCACCCGCAAGTTTGAAGAACTGCCTATTTTTCATTATTTATTGATACATAGCGATATTGTATTAGAGTTAGAAATAAATGATTTTATCGAATACAGTGATTCGAATTCCGGCTTTTATTCAAATCTACCCACTTTGACGGTTAACCCTAAAGGGTAACGATTTCCTCCAATTTTTTTCTCACTCGAATGACCGGAGTGCGGCTGTGAAAGTTCATCTTAAATCACGGGCTCGGTTGACACACCGAGCCGAGAGTTGTTCGGACAAATACGTCTGTGCGGTTACCCGTTGTCCAGGAGGTTGGTACGGTATAGATATCGCGTGTCGATAAGTCGATCGACTTAGAGGAACTTAGTTAATTTAGCCGTCGAATAGTGGTAGGAGGAGGAGAGGAATTGAGGGACGAGTCGGAAAGAGAGGACGTCGAATAGCCTTTCCTTGGCACGCAAGCTGCCGGAGTTACGCGTTGGTTCGGCCGACCCGGGCGGCCCTCGGAACCACCGCCGCACGCATTCAAGTTCAAAGTTACCGCCGACCTACGAGCCGCGATCAAGTCCACAACGATCACCAGCCGGCAGAGTCGCCCGACCGGAAAATTATTATCATAATGACCAATAGATCCGCCCGTCCATCCATCTTCGCCAGCCGCGCTGTGTGCGAGAGCTCCTTTACGGTACCAATAAGGAAACACGCTGTACGGAATGTCCAGATCGACTGGGATCCCCTGCGCGGACCCATTATGTGTATACTTCTACTACCGCATCACAATTCCGCGGAAGAACTTCACCACCGGACGAAGTAGCGCTACAAACTCCACAATGCAGAGTACATCTGCACGGCACGCTGATCCTCTCCACGCTTCGAGGCGATATTGATATCCGTGTAGATCAAATTAAACCGGGACGGCATCGGCATACGGGCATTGCAGTCATGAATCCCCGCACCCCTCAACAGGTATTCAACATCCCGGCGAATTGGCTCCGGAATCTGATGAGAGATGAACTCTTAGTCAGCAGCTGAGATGTGCAGCCCACTTGCACTTACGAGCGGACAGAAGTCGATTGAATTTCCAACAAAAAAATTGCTTCATTAGTGATTTGAGAGTTCGAAGTCCGTTCGTGGATAGATTCGTTAATGGATAGCATAAGAATGGGATGATCATACAGCATTTTTCATTATCTGTTTGAAACGATGCACCGTCGGTATTGGTAATTCTCTTGAATGAAACGAGGTCCGACGTGGTGTTTAATACCAGTGTAATATTTGTATTCAGGTCTCATACGGATGAATACCAACTAATATTCGGACGAAAGTATGCGGGGTTCAAGTTTCGTATACCGCAACATATGCGGTGGTTTCAGTCGTTGCCGATTGAGAAGAATTTAGAGATCGTAGGCGTGTCGGTGGCAGAGATAAAAATGCAAAGAATATTCGTAGCGGAGTAAAAAGTCGGACCTTTAAGCAATTAGGAGAATTAGCAGCCGCGTGCTCGGATCCTTAAGGTCAGACGACATCCGATTCGAGAGACGGGAATTAGAAACGATGCGACGGAGCGCGAGGAGGGAAAGAAACTTGGGGCGGAAAGAGAAAGGGGGGGAACGAGGCCCGATGAATGTGGGCCAGTAGCCAACAATCCATCATCGGGACGGTTTATCTTAAGATCGCGACAAAAGACAGTCCGGCATTGCTGCTCCTGGCAGTCGCGAAGGTATGTGCCTGATATTATTACGTTACAGCTGCAGAGCTCCTTCGGTTCCTTCCAGTCTCACCGACAGACCGGCCAACCGACCGACCGGCCGACGGCCGACCAACAGACCGTCCGACCTCGGACCATGATGGCTGCCCGCCATCGCCTTGTTGCCTGCGGCTCTTGTTAGCACGCGATGCCCGAACGATTGCTTCTGGACCCGCCGCCGCGTGGAAAAATTGCACTCGCATAGTGAGAAAGCGGTTGGTTGTAGTTCGGACCGTGATCGACGGGCCGAGGAGACAAGGCGAAAGGGGTAAACCGAATTTGAAAAGTGTTCACGCCTTGCGTCCTTGAGCAAAGGAAGAAAATCCAGCGATGCTGCAAGGTACAATTGCGAATTTCGAAAGGTGCGTTAAGTCATCCCTGGTACAAAAACCGTACGCCATTACCGAGAGACTATTAATAATTAGACACTACATATAGTGCCAAGCATTCTAGAGGAATCAAAGGTGGTAAAGCATTAATCACAACTCAAACCTATTAAGCGGACAAATATAAACGTCGTCATCCGATTGAGGATTATTTATTATTACACATATATCAAGCGAGTGTAAAGTGAACTTGGGGAGTTTTTTCTAATGGAACAAGGACGAAAACGAAATTGATACTGAAAACTAGGATTATCCGGTTATAAGAAAATAAATTTGGAAATTTTTTAAACAATATCAAAATACTGTGTTCTATCTACCTGGGTTTCTGAGAGTTAGATAGACTCACGAACGCTCCTGGCTCTGTATGCTAAAAACAAAGTCCAGCAAAGCAAAGACTGTTATTGTGCAGAATCGGCTGAATAGTAGCTATTGGGCATTCACGTAGTACAAAATAAGGGAAGAATGGATTTTCACAACTGCGTTATATATGATGTAGAAAAAATGATGCACCTGTTAAAACAATATCCGTACCCTCCGGAGAGTGAAACTAATAAGTCTATACTCGCTTCTATTAGTCGAGGGCAACGAGGCAGAGAGAGAGAGAGAGAGAGAGAGTGTGAAAGACAAAGAGTAAAAAAAGAAATAACAGGATCTAGCACATATCGTTGGTGGCGGTAGACCGAGGAGGAGCTGAAGCGAGCCAGAAGGCTTCGGTGTGTGCGGGTACATCGCATACTCTTGTTCCTGCCGACAAGTATGTGTCCGTATAATACCCACCAAACCCTGAACTACACCCCGGACCATCCGAAGGAGCAGTCAGCTACGGGAGTTCTAATTCTGAACAAAAATTATTCAAACCCAGACTGGCGGCTGGCGGCTCATTTGCATGCAGATGGGCCGCTTTGAGGCGTCGACAGGCCGCGGGGGCGACTGCTCGGGTTCGCCCCAGCATCCTCTGGCCCTCCTCTAATTCTCCTGCGATCCTACAACTACCAAGATTCCTCAGCGACGCTTTTTCTTTTCGCATCTCCTCCGCGCAAGAGAAAAAAAAAACTCAAATCAACGAAACTCTGACCACGGTCGGCAAAAAAGTTGAATGAAAATAAACCACCGCCTGGCACCAATCCACATTTTAACTAGGAACGATACAGCAGATGTAGCTAAACCAGTTTTCACGTGTGCATGAGAAATCTTTACGAAAAAAAAAAAAAAATTCCGTTCAGTTCTCTTTTCGTTTGAAACTAGCCTCGGGCTCACAGACCAGGAGACATTTTTGGCAATGGCAGAGTAATGAGCTGCCAAAATCTTCGTTCCGAATTTGCAGTAGCAATTTCGTGGAGAAGATTTATCGCTTTCGTAGAAGATTGCAACAAACAAAATCAAAGTAGTTCACGGAAATGTTTTACAGACATCAATTATCAACATCATATGTATGATTCCAATCTGCAAAATCGTTTTCTGCTTGACTGCACACGACAAGCTTGCAACGCGACACAATATCAGCACTGCACGAGTGATCATTTGGAACAGCACTGTGCAGTTGTTTGCAGTCTTGACCGTACAAGGTTATAGCTTCCATTGGATACTTCGAGTTCTTACCGGCTTGCCAAGTTCATCCAGTGATACTTAAGGGAATAAGAATAAACCGCGGGATCTCACGAATTGTCAGGTTTTTATCTTGCACAATGATTCAACGACAAGTCCATTTTCGTCAAGGAATTGATCGGCATTAGTTAAGGTGGATCTTAAAAGACCTTGGTACGTGTTGCTCTTAATTGTGAGTAAATTATCCCAAGTATGTATCACTGTTCAACAAACGGCAATGCAATGAAATCACCGATGAACTCAAGTGTCTTGGATCGAAAATTCAGCCTCCTTTATCGGGTTAATACGGTAGAAGAGACAAACGAGAATACAAGTATGGAGTTCAGGAGATATATGCTTCAGCCACTGGTACAGTGGTGAAAGCTAAGAGAAGACAAGTAACGTGAGTTTGTCTAAGATCAGAAATAGAGCAAAGGAATAGAGCAAACGAAAAGAAGCAAACACCTCACGAAATGTATCGTGAGAGAATGCCGTGGAATTTAACATGCGAAGAATGGCTCTGCTCACTCTGGACACAAAATGAAGTATCCAGAAGACTGAAATAATCGACTCGAATCGAATCCAATCGAATCACTCGAGAAAAGAGAAACAAAATCGTCCACGTTCCGGACTGTCGACTTTTCAATCACGCTGATGAAATTTCCCTGGTATCTTATTAGAGACATAAGAAGTAAAAATATTAATAACCTCGGAGGTAATTCAATTCGGGAAAAATCGTTATCTACGTTCTTTCTTTTTGTATTCCGTACTCAACCGATTTCGTCCAGATTTAAACCCATGGCGTCTTACCTGCCCTCCGCATTTCAGTTCACTACTGCAGTTCAGTTTAGCTAGCGAAGCGATGACCTGGATACATTAAGCAGACATGTTTCGGCTTACCTGAAACATAACACGATGTACAACGTTAGCACGGGTAACCTATAAGGGACCTGGAAATAATATGCAAAGCTAGCCACCTCTCTCGGGTTGCGTGCAATCCTATCGGAAAGACAATGCAATTTTACGATGTAAGTTAATGGCCGACCGCGCGAACACGTTGCGCGTGATCCGTGGTATTTGGTATAGGGTTCAACCTGCCTACTCAGGGCAGATAATCACCGGTGGTGTTTGCGCTGCAACAACTCGCTTAGCTTTCCCTTTTGAGGCAATCTCGTATCAAACTTCACGGATGTATTCCGGATGTAATGCGAGAATGTCACAGTCAATTCAATTCTGCATGCAATGCCGAACAAAACTATCCAAAAACTTTTTGGTTTCAAGCGAAAATAATACAAAATTTATTCCTGCAATAAGTCTTAATTCGATTATAGAAATACATTTCTTTGTATTACTGTTGCGTGAAACAAAAATTTTTTTTTGATATGTGTATTCGAAACTGCATGAAGAGTTGCACTGATTGCGGTATTGTTATATCAGTGATGCGTGGGCTCTGACAATAGTCAAAATAAGTAACGTTCAACGCGTTGGTACAAAGACTGACCCTAGCTTCTTCTCAAGATATTTTCCATACACCACGCCAGATAGTTTTGAACTCTATTTTCTACTTGCCCCAACCCTCCGCTTCCGTGTAGCTATGAAATTGTTCAATCTTAGCATATACATAAATACATAATTTGACGAGATCTATAATCAACGTCTCGGCTGTTCACGGGTAGAATATAATATAATGAGCAGAAATTAGATAAGACAAGCGAACGGATATCTTTACAAATAACCGACTACCACCCTGTGAAATAGCCTTGTGTGCCGTGAGATTGACGAGTTGTTCGAAACGTCAGGCACGCAAGGTAAAAAGAATTTTTATACCAGATTCACGCATATTGAGTTATGCTGGACTCACGCTAAGCTAGCCTTATGATACAGTCCGGCCCTATCTCTAGTGTAACAAGTTAAAATAATAAAATAAAATTTGAAGAAAAGAAAAAAAAAGGATAGTTGAAAACGACAGATAATCTGTCACGTCACCCGTCGGAACCTTCTCGCATTCAACAGACTTAGAACATAATGAGTGGGCTTATTTCAATCCGAGCTTTTCACAAGCCGTGAACTGTAATACTGATATGCTCTTTCGATCAGAGTAAAATGAATATATATATATATAGCTTTCTGAGTAGGTGCTCGGCAATAATCGTACCGCGGCGGAAGATCAATCGTTAGGTTACTATAAATTAGTTCGCCAACTCCGGTGAGATCAAGGTAGGTATAGTCAAGGTCATTGCCACGTTACAGCTTCCCGACGGTAATCCAACCGCACACAAAACATGATTAGGAAAGAAAGAAAGATAGAGCGAGTTCGCTGGAGTTTCAATTTGTTTCCAAATCCTCGTAAGTTCAATTCCCAATTTCAGTACCTTTCAAGTATAGCTTAGACGTCAAAAGAGCGTATGATATATTGCGTTTCACAATCAGAGCGATCTTCACGCGTGTATCGTCGGTGTCCAACAATTTTAATGTAGAGATTTTTCAAAGCTGATAAATCAATTTTTATCCTTCTACTCAAACGGAGGTGAACTAGACTTACGGGTTTCCAAAAGTGAGCCGCCGATGCAGTCGGTTAACCCTTCGAATTCACGGCGAGTGCGCTGCACTATAGAGCCTCAATGAGGCGTTAATTACGCGCATTTCTTACCATTGCGTCATCGCGCATCAGCTGGGAAGACGATGCTCAACGATCTGGTCAACAATGCGTATCACTCTTGACGAGGCTATGATCACGAATGCTAGTGTGAATGAAGCTTTAATCAGTGCGCCGTTATCGGCAGGGCTCGCCAATTGTCCAATGCGAAGTGCCGCTTATATTATTGGATACTCCGAAAGTCGTGTGCACCAGCGATGAAATGACTTTTATTAGCGGGCACTGAATGATCACTTCGCCCTTGCAGATCACCAGATCACTTTCAATCATTGTAGGTTTATTGTTTTGGAAGGAGGGCCATAGTCGTGTAACATTACTTGGTTAATTGCGATAAGACTTTCTACGATCAATTAATTTTTGTCGAACACATATCGATACATTTATTCGTACACCTGTTCAACCCCATATCGCACAACCTCCATCAATTCCTCGGACTTCTTCGCTGCCGTATTCATAGGTTCATTTTGTTCTTCTCTACGCCATGTTTCCTGATGCATATCGTTCCGACTTTGTCGACGCTGAATACTAGCGTAGCTCGGCTTCCGGCCGTCCGCAGTGGAATACCTACACCTTTTGAGGACAGTTTAACAATGTAACAGCTGTCGGTTTTATCGCATCTCCACGTGGGTAAATCCTCATCCACTCCAGATAGCTGAGATTCCGTTTATCGAAAGCATGAAACTTAGGATGGTGTTCACTCTGCATTTTATAAATCTATTTCCATCCCCCCCCCCTCTCCCCCTTCATTTTCAACAGCTTCAGATAAAAGCGTCCCTCGTTGACGGAATTATCCCTGAGACCATTGTCCGAGTCAGATTTCGTTGACGTTGGGTCGACGGATAGAAGAAAACGGATTTAAACGACACTCACGGGGAATAGATCACTCTTGAGGCGCCGACAGGCCCATTCGATGCAGGCGACTACGATCACATGTGTAAGCTCCCTGCAGCATTGACCGCACATGACGTAGACGTGCACGATCTTGACTCAAATAAAGGTTAACCATACAGCGTCGTTATTTGGCGGTGAGTTTACGCACCGTGATTCTAGGCGCGACGCAAGCAAGCTCTTCGTGCTTACTGTACCGACGCGGGAGTACAGCTTGCGGCCTTATCTAAACATCGACTAAACATCCTTGATTCGAGATAATCCGCGCCGTGTCTAATGTGATCAATCAATCAGGAAATCAATCTGCCTGAAGCTGGCGCGCGTGCGTCACGCACAGGGCCCAAGCGTATCTTCCACCACGGTTAAAACTCCGGTAAGGATCCTGCATGCGCAGGGCTCGTGGGGAAAAACTCGGAGCATGGCGACCATGCCTAGAGTCTGGGTCCCCCCTCCACGCGCTTCTTTTAGACGAGTGGGCCTCGCTATGCCCTATCGGGGATTAGGGGGAGGAGGAGGCCCATAACGGGACTCAAGTAACACCTTTTAAACCTGTTCGTGAGACTGACCGCGTGACGTTCGCTTCGTGTACGGTGTTACGATGATGTATTCGATGCCAATTGAGCGTCCGGTGGAATGCAAAGCCGAGACGACGTCGGTTCCGATCCCGCCGCGGATAAACTCTTATTCTGGTACAATAAAAATACACCACTCTGCGGCTTGCTTCGCATACGGGGAAGGAGCCGACCCTCGACTTCTCTGCAACAACGGGGTCTATGGGATATATATGTGAATTGTAAAAAACAAAGAACAAATAATCCGCGACTATTTACTGACACGGGAAAAAATGGTTTGATATTAGAAATTCGTAAAATAAGCATTTACTTCGAGGCAAACAGAAACCATCGGAATAGTATAGCTCATCGCCTCGTTACAAGACGAAGTTTTCGTACTGAGGTAAGATTGTGTCGCCATGAAATTGACGTGAAAGCGGTCAATACTGATGCAGTTGCTCAATCACGGATGTTGGAAAATGCCAAATGGATTATTCGATTAATATTCTGTGAAGCAGAGAAATAAACAGAATCGATTCGGAAAAAATGTAGTAGGAATTTTCATACCTTCAGAATGAAAGTAGATCACGATCAACAGCTGCAATAGTGTCATTTTTCACTGCAAAGTGAAACATGCTTAGAAACCCTATTCTCCCAGAAATACGATACGAGGTGCAGCCCGCATTGACCGTCAATTCTTATGCATAAAATAGCGATGTTTCTCCATTACATGAAAATCTGTTTATTGTGCTTTACGGCTGCAGTTCCTAGAGTGCGCTTGAATATCCGCAGGCGCAGGTTGTTAGCACAGCATAGCAGAAATGTAGACATGAGTCGTACAAAAAAAAAAAAAAATCGCGAGAACAAGAAGCTTTAAAGGTTGTCGATGATTCCTCACGATTACGGTGCAGAGATTTCAGTCGCAGAAAACATATGCTCTGACGATTGATCAGTCGTAACGAACATTCACGAAACTTTGATATGATTCCGCGTTTAAGAAAATTTCTGCGATGAATTATCCCCCCGCCAAGAGGAACGACACGCCGAGAATCCTTACCGAACACGATTTTAACGCAGCGTCGGCACCGTTCGCGGATGTACATTTGTTATAATAAATTCCGATTTCAGATGGGATCTAATCGTAAGGAATCGCTAGCTGTGGCGGAAGAATCTCGGAGGAAGCTGTGCATCGAAGTTGGCGAGAAAGGGCGATCGAAGTGGAACGGGCGCCGGCCCGGAGGGCTGCCTCCAGGCTCAAGAGCTCCAGGGATCGTCGATGGGCGCGCTGTTTACCGCGGGGCAGGAGCAGAAGTCCTGCGATCCATTACCAGCACGTACGCACGGACGCACGGACGAGATGGTCGGGTTGAATCTCGCGGTCCGCGAGCAGCGGACTCAGCGTCAAGGCTGAGTCCGCAAAGTCCGAGTCGCTGCAAGAGCGAGCAGCGGTCCCTTTGTAGCAATGTCCGCGCTTCTGCATACATTCTCGCCCGATAAATATACCCTTTGGCAGTTTAATCCCGGGCCCCTTGGCTCGCGAGGAGAAGATTCCGCTAGTACCGGTAGCTTCTGAGAAGAACCTGCCCGGCGGAGGTTCGGCCTTTCCTTCCCCTTTCCTCCCCCTTTCCCGCCGTCAACCGCCCGTGCCGGCTGATCGCGACGCGAAGGTGGCTGTGAGAGGACCGAGAGGAGTCCTCTTCCTTTTCTCCCGTTTATCCGTCTTCCCCCGCGGATCGCCTCACTTATCGCGCATCGCACGCTACGCACAATTAATCTGCTCGACGTCAATTCACGTCCGACACGGCAACCGGCCTGACTCCGATTACGGAAAAGCATCGCTCTGTAGCATAGGCACGACTTCGTTCTTCCTACTATGGTACAAAGATCCTACCAACACGAGTGTCGCTCTCCTCCTGGTTATACGAACTTCGCGACTTTCGACGGGTCGACGTTCACTGCGGACGTTCGACGTGCTTCCTGTGGGAATAAAAATCAACCGCTATCCGATTGTTTGTTACCCTTACCGTCGATACCGCCGAGTTACAGACACGTGGCGCGTGCTCCAAAAGGAATGAATCGTTGGAAACTTGCAAAAAACAATTGCGGAACAGGTCAATATTTTTTAGTATTGTGTAATAACGTTTACTTTGGTTCTACCGTGAAGCTCCCAAAAAAGTTCGCTCTTTTAACAGTCAATTCGTACACACATTTTATGGGGTTTTGTTGTTTCTTCTTCTGCCTGCGTCGACACAAAACTCAAGGGGTTGTACGTTAATCTTAAAATTGACTCCCAGCAGTAGAATTTTAGCTGCAGAAACTCAGCAGTTTTTTGATTCAGAAGGAAACAAAAGCGTCAAATAGTTCTTGTATTCTGATACAGACTAATTTTTAACTACATAATTGTTTATTTTGATAATTCCAAAGCTTTCTCTAATATAGAATTCAGGTACAGATGTGTCTATATGTTTCGTCTTGGCGCTCATCTCTGGAATCGAATAGTAACAAGTATGCTGTATCTGCAGGGCTCATTGAAAAATAAGAAGGTACAAAGTATGAAATCGATCACTTACGCAGTCTACGCTGGTTATGATATTTTCTCTCGGGCAAGGAGTAAAACGTATAAGAATATTACATCTAGTAGATTTTCTAATCGAGTAATTATGGTATAGTCTGTGACAAACTTATAAACAATCCGAAATTTGCCGGGTACTCATATAGTTATATTTCCGACACGCGACAATTATAGCAGCGTCTTGTTTCAATATATCAGCACTGTGACTTATTCGAAACAATGGATGATTTCGGTGGGCACTGAAATCCGAGGCGAAGGCTGAAAGGTATCACGGCGGTTACTAAAATCTGTAAAAGAAGGGGGAACGCAATAGCATGAGATCTCGAGATCAGAAAATAAAAATTGAATGTAAAAGAGGATAATACCTAGAAGCGTTCAAATTCGTGGTAACATGGATCAGGGTATTCGTGCAGAATTTCAACGGAGAAAATTACAACTCTCCGCTTGTATACTTTCAGTTTCAGAAATAAAATGTATAAGAAATCAGTCTATACAATGCCTCGGCATTGCGTGTCAATAACAGCATATTAATGGATGTAATAATTTGGTTTTACTCCACAAGAACACGAGAGGATAACCGATACCTGCTCGATTCGTTCCAGCGTTCAAATACTATAAGCCGGTATAAAATATACCTGTCATTCATTTTTATCAGAATCCGACACCTGGGGGCGCCATTATATGTACATCATCCCGGCTTTTTTTGCTAATACTTATTACAGAGACGATCAACCGGCACGTGTGTACGAAAGATACCAATACGCCGTCGCGGTGAACAGGATTAATTGCAAAACGACGAGGCCTAAACTCGAGATTTGTTGCATCGTGTGCTTCGGTCCAATCAATCGATACGCAGTTTACAATTTCACGCAGTTTGAATGTAACGAGGCGCATGAGTATTAAGGCATCATTACATTAAGAGTCGATCAGTCTTACGATGAAGCAGACATATAATTAATAGCAGATGGGAAAAAATAAGAACCATTATCGTACTGCCGGAACGTGTATAGTAGCACTTTAGTGGTCATCGCTCCGAGACTTTGCCATGCACGAAACGGATGCTTACGCCGCATTGTGTTACACGGCAGGAATGTTTCTTGACGGTAAGGATCAGATAATCGGATATAAAAGGATAACCAGTACATACTGCCCATCTTGCGTTCAGAAACATCGCTGAAGAGCGTATCAAAGACTATTCCAGTAGCGTCTTTCTTGCCTACGGCTTGATGTATATGTATAGAAATCATCGAAGCCGTATGAGAATAAAAATTTAATATCACTGGACGCAGATTCGACGACCATGTGCATTTTCAAAGAATTATTTCCACAAGTCTGCTCGACGTATACTTCGCCAATATGCGGTTACTCCGAAACCAGACTGAAACCGCGTTCCGGCACGAACGGGAATTTTAAATGGAAGTCTCGAGCATTTCCGTAGAATTGAATCAGACCCTTGTGAAATTAAGTGCCAATTTCAATATCGGCAAGAGAGAAGTGTTTATAAGTCCAGTTGACCGCCATCGAGACTGCATGTTCAATTCGTGATCATCGTTCTACGTAGCGTCACTTTCTTTCATTTTTTCACCCGGCTCATTTACTGGAACTGTAACTCGGAGCTTAGTTGCTGGTGAAACTATCTGATCTGGAAGTGCTTCGGAATTGAAATTCACTGTCAGAAAATAAGTCTGGAAGCTAGCACACAGGGCTAGATATATCCTACCCCATACAGGGCACAGGAAGAAAGGCATTTAGGTACTAGTGAGACGGTAGCAGCAAAGAAGCAATAGCATCTGGGGTTGACAAATGAAGACTTTTCCGCGACAGTAATAGCGCGAACGTAACACTTCGAGGGCCCAAGAATCCGCAAGGAATGTGTTCATCCCGACCGCTCGACTGCTCGCCGCGTGTCCACCTTGTAGCTCTCCGTGTCTGCCACGTGACCTAAGGTGCTCTTCTGCACTTCGCGCCGTGAAAATTCTCAGTGCTGGGGTATTGAGTCGGTTGTAATTAGCGTGCGCAACCATTGGCACTTTTTTGCGACAAGATTTTTGAACGAAACAGTGCGATGGATTTAGGACACGGATAGTTTGGTCGTCGCGTGGCTGTAGCTACCTGCGCGTGACGCGTTAGAAAGTTCTTGGCTTGGTACAGGGAGAGGAGGAGGTGGTGGAGGTGGAGAAGCTGGGCGTAAATCGTTTTACCTTTACTGCAACGGAACTTTGACTTGAGATACGTTACGGAGCGTCAGTTTAACGGGTAACCGCGACAATTACTACCGCGTAAATGACACTCGCGTCGGACGATTGCGTTCGTTGCGTTACGGTTGACTCAGTACAAAGATATAAACCAAGTCGTTTCGGATGCTGCTACGTGTTGCGTGGTAGTATTGCAGTTGATACATGTGGTACGCGATATCTACGGAGGTCAATTTGCAACGACGACGAAGTTGCGGAATAACTTTGATAAATATAAAATTTACAGTAAATATCAAAGAAAACTGGAACGATATTATCAAAACTGAATGAGCACATCAAGCACGTAAAGATATAGTTCAAGTGGTACGTCTAGATTGCTGTTAAAAAAAAAAAACAAATTATGCTCACTTGTTAACATACAACTTTTATGAGTAAGGTAAAACTTGACGATACATTTGCAATCAGCCCATAACAAAAAATATAATCCAGTTAAATTAAAATAAAGCAATTGTATCTGAGAAAGCAAGCCACAGAACTGACTATCTGTATGGTGAACGTACGGGATTTACACCGGTCCAATATGCTTTGAAGCGAAGGTTCTTTCGTTGAAACACTCACGGAAATAATCGTCAATTTGAGTGTAAATTCGCATCCTCAACGTTTTTCTCGTATGAATTCAGCTTATTTATAAGTTGAGGATGAGAATTCACGCCCAAGTTGGTTTTCTTTTTCGTAAGGGAACGAATTTTTCAAAGTTTTCGTTCAATTGCTCTTGACCTTGTAAGTTAAGTACGGAGCTCACATCGACGTTTGAACATTCCACCGAGGTTAATCACAGGTCTTCGTTAGAAAACGATTAAATAGCGATTACCTACTCGGAATCCTGATGGTTACTGATACTCAGTTTTATAAGACGCGTCCCTCAACGCAAGAGTCAGAAAACCTAGCAGCACAATTTTTACTGCAATCCTACGAGTTTCTGTTCTAACCACGGTTACTCCAGTTAACTGAAACTAAATCACGCGTCGATATTAGGTAAGTTTAGTTCAATAGTGTACAGGCAATGATTTTTACAAAGTTTTAGGTGAACTGACATAGAATAATATTTGGATGTCAATATCGAATATACGCTTTACTCGTGAGTAATGTTTCAGTTCGAATCCAGATTTACTGTAATGGAGACTGAATAAAGCAATGGTCAAGAGCAAACAGTCAAACCAAACGCACGACACAACCTGAAGTCGCATGTGTGTTTGCCAATGATTGGCAAATACTAGAGGAGAGGGAGGGAGGGAGAAAAAAAATAAGGGTTTCAAAAATTGGCCGCGTACCTAGACTAACGACTCAAAACTAACGAGTATGGTATTAAAATAGCGAGATCATTTGCGTCCTAAATTCCACAAAAGGTATAAAAGCATCTCCTAGACAGTGCAGAAATTGAAATAATTCCGCCTCTTGTCAAACTGTATCGCCACTATGTGGCAAAACATAAAAGTTCAAAGCGTGATAGTCACACTTGAACTCGTGTGAAATCACCAATAATGATTATTTCTGCGAAAGTTCGACGATCCCGAAGCTTCGTGGTAGCCAGACACCGGAGCATGCAAGGAGCAGACGCATAGCGTGGCAAACACTTCCTTTGAATGGCGTGGGGTACATATCGGTGGGCGCCCCACCCTCGCCAATAAACTATACTTGGCTATTGTTTTATAAATCGTAAAATTTAATGGCTTCTGACGAAGTGTGCTTGAATGCAATGAAGGTGCCTCAGGGCAGCCGTCGCGAGTTGCTCGTCACCTATTGAGGGTACGGCGGTTATACGATGAACGTTCCCCCACCTTTACCTTGGCGCTAATACTCATACGCCGAGGTCGTAATGAGTGGTGCAGTGAGGTAGGTACGGTGCTAAACTCTAGTAGGTACAACTGGCCGAGACTCTTCTGTCGATCGTCATGGCCGTCACACAGTCCTTAAATATACCTTTATCGACGAGGAGGAATAACTGCGTGAAGCGCAGACTTGAGGCGCGTAATTTTCCAGCATAACAAATCCAACCTTAACGATCTCTCGCGGCTGAAAAGTCATCTCTGTAAACGTACTGAGCGTACCATTTTTTCGGAATTACGGCTACGAACCTATACTACTTGTCAAAAATGCATATACCTGCTACGGTGATTCGTCACTATATTGTGCGTTGTCTTTGCAGCCGACTTTCAGCCGGAGTACATAATTTTTTTACTTTTTACCGTTTTAAGCCAGCAATTTCACTGTGGAAGTAAAAGCTTTCTATGAGATTTCACAAAATTTTAATTGCTGAATTCACTGCTTTCTTTCAACCAACATTATGTAGCACGTTCGGCTGCCAACTTTGTCTGCTAAATACAGTTGCACCTTTATGAAATATCATACACGTGACTTCACGAGCAATGGGAAATAGTATGCATATTACCGTACGTACGGTTCTACGCTGCACGGCGACCAGGCATGGCCAATTTGCTGAAATTATTCATGTGTGGCCTCAATAGATTCCGCAAGATATTACATGTACAGCGATGCGATTATCGTAATGAACTATTTACCTCAAGACCTGAGATGACAGGGATTTCTCAGCTTCCGCCATCAATCGTCTTTGAAATTCAGGTTCCATTCGCTACACTGACACTCATTGTTAGAAAATCGACGTATACGCAACACACCGTGAATCAAGAGAAGGACTACGTGTATCACTGCTGAGCTGGGTATTACGTACGCGGTTATTTGAGTTTGGGGGAATAGACTTGATTGGAATAGATGAAGTTTCTACCACTGCACTTTCAAACACATTCAAAACAACCCGTTGCGTGAAGTGGTTGTCAACTTGATTGAAGATTTCACTCACTTGTGAATATATACGTAGGAAATTTGGTGACGTGCGTTCTTCCCCAGTTTGACTAGAACACTGAGGTTTGCACGGCGAGGTAGAGTATACAATCACTGTTTACGCGCAACTGTGTTTACGTCCGTCTCCTTGACAAATTGATTTGTTATTCAAATTTCGAATCACAAGCGAATGCTGACGGTATCGGCACAGCCACTATAATATATCTACTGCTACATTTTTCACGAATTATCTGCATTTATGCAATTGAATCAAGTATCTCATTACCGTTCGTTTTTTTTTTCTTCGTACCAAAGAGGATCTTTTAACTTTTCATCATCTATGGTTGTAAGCGGAAAGTATTCGTTTTTCAAAAATGGCTTTTTCTAGCTTCAATGAATCTACGTTTTCGGATCTTTGGTATTTGAAAAAATGTCGGTCTATCTGTCGATCTGTCGACCTGTTGGTCGGTCTGTCTATCTGAAACAGTTTAATGAGACCATCTAAAATTAACACGACTATCCATTCAATAGCAATAAAATAATGCTGGAAGAAACAATTTGATAAAAAATAGAGAAACTGTTTTATGAAAAAAACGAGGGATAATCATGAGAAAAAATTTCAATTTTACTTCATTGTACTTCATACTTGAATTTGTTTGTAAGGTATTGAAAATTACGCCAAGACATACTTTTTTCGCGGCTTGTTTCTGTTGAACGTACTTTACATCAAATAAATATGGAAGTTTTTTATTGAAAAACTACTTCTATTTGAGAATCTCATTGTTATAATACGATTATTACTCGCAAGTCAGCGATTGACGAACATTTGATAGCTGCTGAATTAATTGTTGAGAATGCCTCTGCGTTTCGAGGTGAAGGAACATTTTGTTAGTTTGTCTATTATTTACAATAGCCTACCTAATTACAGTTCCAGTTGAAGTCGAATGTTTCGTGTAAAGATGGTGTTCCCAGAATTCTCGTAGTTGTGAGAATTTTCGTTTAAGTACAAAGAACTTTCGAATTCCGAACAGATTTTGCTGGAGCACAGCTATAAAATAATATCATGGCATTGCAATTTTTGTGTAGCGCAAAGTTCCAATGGGCTGTGAGTTAGGTTAGATTCGGTTGGATTATGTTAGGTTAGGTTAGCTTCACGAAGGAATGCGTGCTTGGACAATACTTTTCCGTTTCGTTCTGTATGCAAATGTAAGCCCCGTAGGGGCGAGGCGTCGAGCCATCGAAGCATCAATCAATGGCAGGCGGCAGCTGATTAAAAATTGCGTAACACCATGAATTATTAATGTGACGATAAACGTGTAAATCCGTAGTTTACCCAGATAGTAAACCAGGTGGTTCCAGTTTGCGATATCCGCTCCACCAGCCATCCTGTGAAAATATATTTCCCTCCCTCTTCGTATCACAATGATATTTCACCATCTGGTTTACACAGCTTCTCACACAGATTACCGAGAATATTTCAATTACGGTATAGATTATAGAAGTAGGTGAAAAAAAAATCACAGATAAGTTAATGAAGAGGCGCCGAGGAGCGACGCGGGTGAACGAAGGAATAAAAAATTCCACTTCAACCAGCCGCGGTTCAAGCACATATGCTAATTGCGGTAAAACCATTTCAAGTGTTTTATATACCTTCCTGCGTGTACAGAGAGAGGCGAGATTTTCTAAAGCAAGTGATATTTATTTGACCGAACCAAATAAGGCGATCATATATGGCGGAACGAGGTGTTTTATTCAAAGAGAATATCACTTGGTTGAATGAAGAACAGTGTTATCAACAACAATGCATATTTTTGGGTCAATGACACAGAATGTGTTTAAAAGGGCCAACAAATATTCGGAGCGTATTTTTATTACATTATTTATTAGCATTTTATATATATTTAAATAATACGCTATTATCTATAAGAAAAGTACGAGGAGCAGAATAAGAAAATAAGAACCACCAGTGCAGTTGGTACCACAGTTGGACAACGGGGTAAACTAGCTGGTGAGGAATGCTAACAGTCAGGCGCATAAACAACCAATGTAATTCACATACTTCATTCATTCGAGCACGTTTCACGATAATAAGAGTGAACCGGCAGTAGGAAAAGGCATCAGAATTTAGGACTCGAAGGACCGTCGGATGGGCAGTTGACTGTTTGCCACCACGGAGAGATTCCTGCTTCACGGACTCGGATCTCTGGTGTGCGGTTGCAACGGCGCTGTGTGATTAGGACAGGAGACATCTCTATTAGAAAGTAACTGTACCTCGGTCCTCGGCCAACGCCCTAATCGTGGAACATCTCGAATTTATTTGTCAGGAATAACCATAATTATTATTTATCCGCCTTGAACTGAGGCTTGACCAATCAAACGCACATATATCACTACCGACACGGCTATTATCGGTATAATTGTGATCTAAGCTGCCGTTTCCCAAGACCTAGAGTTCCTAGAGTTCCTTCCGTGTTCTTAGGTGTGGATAGCGATGGAGAATTCTTCCAAAAGATTCATGGCCTACGGACCCTGGTAAGTTTCTATTTGATATCCTTTTCTGTGGAGCAGCATACCTACATTGCCTTGCGGCTGGCGTGACGCGTTATTCACCTCATTCGACGTGTAACCTGAATATTAGAAACGCCACCGGTTCACCGCGAGAATAATTAAAGTAGATTATTGCTCCAGGAAGTTCATTTGCGTCAACGCGTATCGCATCTCAAATGTCATCGAAGCAGTGAACCCGCAGCGACAGCTCACGCGCAGCTATTCTGCCGTATCTCGGATTTACTATACAACACGATATCCATCGGTACCGAGGCTCGGACGAAGAGGAGGGCGACCGGCAGGTACCACGCTGTCAAACGGGCAGCCAATGCCTCAAATTTCAAAGGTCGATGATGCAACTCAAGTGGCACAGGTGAACCGGTCGACATCTCGCGCCTTCAACCAGCGAGATTTCTCCCGGAGATTAGACAACCGTGGCGTTGGTGCTAGCGCGGTGTGACTCCGAGAAGATAAGAACCAATGATGGCCGTGGGCGGTCTCGAGGATGGGAAAGGTACAGAAGTCCCTTCGTCGAGCAGCGGGAACGTAGGACAGTATTGTGCACGAGTCTGGAAAGTGCTATCGTCGCAGGGAAGGGGGGACAAAGGGAAGGAGAAATTGGCGGGATGGGGAGTTCAAGACCTGTAATTAGCCTCGATCGAGCATGCAAATTAACTCGCGACTTTATTCCATTCCATTCGGACCGCAGCAGGCCTGTTGTAGCGAGCGAAGCGTAAAGGGTTGGAATGGAATGAGATGAGCACGAAAAGTTCACCCACCACCTCCCAACGAAACGATCAAGCTGAGTCTTATTCTGCGGCTTCGATCGTCGGTCTTTGCAGTTCAATGGTCATATTTAATTTCATTGTTATGACGCCACACCGCGTTTAACTCCGTCCCGCGTACACGCGGTTTTTGTACAACGAACGGAGTCTCGGAATGCGCTTAATGCGTTCAACGTGTTTAATACAACGCGAGACTTTCAACATAAATCACCGAACAAGCTTGGGCAGAGGTAAAACCAGAGAGCTCAATATACAACCTCGTGTATAGTTGGTCGACGATGTGTATTAATAGTATAGGGCCACGTCAACCCCCCTCCACCAAAAGAATACAAAACTAAACATTGTTCCAACCGGGTCTGTTGGAAGTTTTTTCGAAAACTACAAACCGATCGGTAAACTCTGGAGAAATTTTTGAAGGATGTCCGTAGAATAGAGTTCTCGTTGTCCTTGTACGCGGTACACGCCAGGTGGATGACGGGTCCTCGTGAGATCAAAGAGATTCACTCTCTCCGCACCCTGGTATATAAGCTCTGGCTCGCTGCTAGGTGTGTATTTGTGACACGCCGCTACGAACATCAAAGGCCAACCAGAGTCGTAAAAATAAATCTAATTAATTAAACTGAAAACAGAAAACACCGACGTGAGCCAAGATAAGACGCGCGCAGGGTCCACGCTCCGTCTTTGCCGTGTATAGAAGATTTTACCTCGGAACCGGGGCCTTGTGCGCTTGTGCCTTCCTTGCGCCTTCAAACACACCACTAATCGGGAGAACGAGAGGAAACGAATCAAAACGAATCGGGACGTCGAGAGTTAAGGGGGGAAGAAGGAGGAGGGTAGAAAAAAGGAGAAATACGAGCCGAGAGATCTCTCCGTGGAATCTCATGAACGAACACACGGAATCGCTAATATCTACTATTTCGCCTTGGCAGCCAGTGAATGAAATGAAGAACAAAATGGAGCGGGTCAAAAAAAAAAAAAACAACAGAAAAACTAAAGAGAAATAAAAGAAAATAAAGTCAAACGGAACAGTGATTACGAAGAAACCCTGGAAACAGTTTCAGCTTCGCTGACATAAATATTGTAAGTACTTCTAGTGACGATATCTTGCTTTGTGCTTCAAAAGGAGGTGTTAATCCAGATACCCGGCGATTTTCTTTTTCTTTCCAAGAAAGAATTCGAAAGCCTTCAGGAGCTCCAGGTACTAACAAGGAACCGACACTATTTCTCGAGATGTTGTGATCCGATTTCGACCATTTTACGATTCGAGATTCGACATGACGCGTTCTTACCATCCCAGCAGCGCTGTAGCGGCTAAACTGCAAAACCGCTTCCAAAGTCGCGACCGGCAGAAAGTAATGTTCCTTTGTTCTGTGAAAGCGAATCCCAATTGACAAAATAAAGGATGATGCACCGTGCGTGTGTCGAGATCCTCGCCTCGCCTCCCACGCAGCTGGTTATCTCCGTGACTTAATGCCGGGTAATGTGCTCTCGCGTTACATCTCTAGCGGTACGGTGCGGCGATCCTTAAGGACTCGCAACAACTGAAAAAGCCCGGGCCCTGATTAGTGGGTTGGTCAAGTGTTGAAGACCGTTCCTCTCCCGCTATTCATTCAGCGGAGCGTATACACATATAAGCATCGGATGCGAAACTACGTAATCGGACGTCTTACAACAGTATAATTAATTTTCTCCGTACAGATTCGTTCTGTAATTTTGTAATTAATTCGTTCAAAATTATTCACTTGGAAAAGTAATCCACCACTGAACCATGGGTCGCGGTAGGCGTTGACTATCCGTTAATCCGGTTATCTCGACTACACTTTCTCGTTTCATTAGTAGTCGTTTGCTGAAAAAAAAAGCTGTAATCGCTCGTCTCTTCTCACCCGTATCGAAAGTAGTGAGAAATTTAATTTCATGGTATCCTCTGCCTATACGAAGCCATAAAGTAAATTCCGTAATGCGGTCTCCAAAGATTCTTCGTATGCAACGACTATAGGTTGACTGAGAGTGAGAGTGAGGCTGGCAAATCCCATACGTCAAGAGTCCCATCCCTAATAATTGATATCGGAACATAATGATTATGTAAGTTGATCGAACGATTCACCCCATGTCCTGATTAGTTGATATAATTGTTGGACATGATCAGAAAACATCCAAAGTAGTTTAGTCAGGCGTAATAACAAATTGCTAACGGATGATACCAGATACTTACGGGCCGCTTTCCGTATCAAGCAGCATACGATATTCCAAGCATTGAAATGGAGCGTGTATACATGCGTCTCGCCGTACGCAGATGGTCACTTTTTTGAAGAAAAACTTCTTCGGGCACGCTTAGCGGATCCTTACAAGGACACTTCTTACATGCATAATCGCCGTCTAGCGTGTGCCTCGACATTAATACATCGCAGCCAGTGGCGTCTTGGAGTTCATCCTCTCTTGGACTAGGCATGCACCTTCTCTCCCCCCCCCCTCACCCTCGCCTAACTCTACTACCTTCTTTGTCTCATACACGTGAATATACGCCCCCTCACTGCCTCCCTGGGATGAGAGTCACGCCGTCGCCGCGTCGAGTTGAAAAATGTATCGTCAAGAGAGCGTGTATGCTCATTAGCCGATTACAGGTACCTTCCATCGATGTTCCATGCTCCCTTTCGGTAACCATCGTACTCGACGTTCGGAGATCTGTCGCGATGCCCTTTTATTCTATTTCGAACGGAATCAGAAAAAAATGCGAGACAAATAGACGCGATAATTGATAGCTCGTTGTTGCATCTTTTGAAGTACACTGTGCGCAGCTGTTGTTTTTAGGTAACGTGGCTGAAATTTTAAACAATTACGTGTAGCAACTGTTTGATTCCCAGCACCTGTATAAACGTTGAAAAGAACGACGCGCGTCGCATGCAACGACAGGAACAAGGCTAGTGATTGTACACCTCGCAAAGACTTGCTCTTCCTATTCACGATGTAATAATAAATTTACTTTAACGATCTGTTGGTAGAGGCAATCGGACGGCACAAACGTCAAGTTCGTACACAAAGATTCACCGAGACGCTGGCGATGAAACTAGCTGAAATAAAGGCGAGCAGAGTGTACCATGGGCAAATAGTAGTCTCCTCATAGCTACCGATGTGGGACTTTGAGAGGTCTACACATAAATGTGCGCGTTGTTTACTCCCTGACGTGTGCGCCCACATGCGTGGTGAATTGCGATCGATACGCACTACTAGAGGATGAATAACGATAATTTTATACGCGTTAATTTGAGCCCGGTGGCCGTGGCGACCTGCAGCTAGGAAAGAGCGATGAGATAATCCGAGAAGCGAGCGGCGAGGAAGCGAGGAGGCATGTTCCCGTAAAATGTGGAGATACTCTTGACGGGTAATCGGTTCGCGTGTGTGTGCAACGAGACGGCGGATTTGTTGTCCGTTCCGAGTCACCGTTTTGCCCGTCTTGCCCGTCTTGTCCGAGCTCACAGAGCTGCAGAGGTGCGCTTACCACGTCAGTCGTGGCCCTTATGGTTCCTCCGTAATACGTCTAAGGGAAAGTTTATCGTTATCGCAGGGCGGTGATCGGCAAAGTTCAGAAGAACCCGTTGGCCATCGCGGCGATGGGCACGCCACCTCGATAACAGCGTCGAAAAGTTAAGCCGATCTCCCCGAGCCAATAACTTTCCACGTCACGACCATTCGCGTCTTCTCATATGCTTAGATCGATATATAGATATATGTACACACAGGCGAGATGGGATTCTGCTCAGAGCGCCGACGGAGCCGACCACTTGCCGCATCACCACCTACTGGGTGTTCCTATCCGGTCATCCCGCGGTGCTCTCAGACGAACTGCGTTTCAAGTTTCTATCCAAGATAATACATATGTATAATATTCATTACAAAAACAAAAAAAAAAGAGAGAGAGAGACCCACCGTGCACCACACGAAGCCTCGACGACAGCTCGTGACCAAATACCTGGGGGTAACGGAATTACGAGAATATTTAATCGGCAATAATTGTGTATCCGATTGACGGGCGAACGTCAGATTGCAGATTCAAAGCTCGAGAGGCTTGGGATGTCTTGGGAGGAAAGGGGCATAGCTGGTACCGGTTTGATGAGTTGGTTGGTCGGTTGGTGTGTCGGTGAGCGCGCGTGCATGCCTTGGAAGCTGGCTACACAACGAACGCGTTATAATCGGAGCAAACATGCAGGTATCATACGTAGATGTAAAAGTATACCTGCACGCTCGTTGAGCTCAATCCAACCTCCGTGTGGTAGTGGGGAACCAACGCGTGTGTTTTATTACACGGTGAATCAATATCATCTACTTAGCGCTGCATTTTGCATATTTAATCAGTGCTAACGAGGAAACCCTACGGTGCGCTTCAAATTTGCCAGTCATCGAAATACCCGCAGCCGTAACCGCCGATATCCCGACATCAAAGTACGTATTCGCCGGTCGAGAATTTTCTCAATTTTTCATTTCGACAACGTAATTTGAACACTGGTATACAACACTATACAATGCAAATAACGGACCTACAGAAGCGGTGAAGTGAAAATAGTGCTGAGAATATACAAACACCATACCCTGCTCATGGAAGAAAGAGGAAAGCGAAAAATAAAGGAAAAGTAACGTAGAAGTGAAAAAATATGACGATGAATATCACAAACGGAGTGAGGTAAAGGAAGAGAATCAAAGAACAAGATTCGGAAGAACGCGGGAGGCGAGCTGGCGAAGTGGTGAACGCACCGGGGAACATATTGCTGAGTTAGGACCAAGACTGGATTCCGCAGGAGGAGAGGAGGCTGTTTCGTTCGCGGGTGGGAGTGTACAAGGTCTTCAGTACCTCGTAAATTACCACCGTGGCCCTCGCGATCTGGCCCCTCCTGGATCCCTACAGATTCCACTCGGCTGCGGTTTAACTCGGGCCCAGCGTACAGTTCACGAGAAGTGAAGTACGCGCCTGGCCGAGCATGAATCTTCGTTCGATTCTAGTCAATCAGGATTACAAGCCCTAACGCCATGGTTCGGAGGTGGTGGCCCCCGTCGGTCTCGCCGGAGGAGGTCGGAGAAATACCCTAACTCTTGTAACATGTTCGTTAAATGAGCACACGAGGTTACGCAAGTGTTTGCACGATGCGTCGTCTCAATTTGCTTCGTCGTCAGTTTTACTCTCCGAGTGGTGATGGACGAGTACTCAAAATAGGTCTTTAACCGGCTCGGGGATCAGCCAGGGATCAATCCCGACCGCTCGTTACCAACGAGACGGATCCGAGTTCGTCGAGCGATCGAAAAACGTCAAATCATTTATCTATCGCGCGATTCGCGATTAATTGTCCCGGATACCTCAGGGATGTTTGGTACAGCCATGCACACCGAGGAACGTTTAAGACTGGTATAAATCGTGACTTGCATGATTCGGTGCTACTTCATTGAACGTATGTGAATAGAACGAAGCTGTGAAACGAGTTGAGAAAACTATCTTCTCGTCAATTTTGCGGTATTGTATTCTCATTCCGGTTCTGATCTTTTGTCCTTCGAGCAACATGGCCAGGCTTTTTCTTGCCAACGACAAAGAAGGCTATCCTATATAAGCTACAAGTACGATGCTGCACGAGGCTCTATAAGGCTCATTGAATATTCAATGAATCGATTCAAAATTTGTACTGTATTCGATGAAATTTCAAGTGACATTCACGACGTCTCGTAAGGAATCGTAGAGCCCGTAATTGATGCCGACAGTGATGCTGCGATGGAGTAATCTCTGATTATTTATGAAATCACTTTTACTCGGACGTTGAATGACTGTAAGTACGGTCAATATAGTATCTTCAAAGCCAATTACCACTCCACTATGGAATTACATGCATGCCTATGATCAAGAAATTGAATGCTCACAATCCAGTATTCAACCTCTAATTACCATTCAAACCTAAACAGTCCTAATTTATTGCCAAAGAAAGTTGTATTCTATTGCGATAGAAATACAATTCAAACTAACTATACCTGCCAATTGTAATAGAAATAAGAACTCGTTACATGAAATTATGGTGAAAATCGTTCAATCGAATAAGGAAGCCACGTGATATTCCATCTTGTGAGGTCTATCTTGAATTACAGTAGTCAAGTAAGAAGCTTTACAGCACCTGAGCCGTGTTTCTACGGTATATTTGCGCTGTATTGACGTCGAGTTGGTAATTCCGCCATGGGTTAATTTATACGTCATCAAAAGTTGAGCTAATAGCTCGAAACGCGTCATTAGTCAAGGCGTTGCTCAGTCACTTTGTCACTTTGTCCCTTTGTCAGTTTAGAGTCTAGGAGAGCGGAGAATCGTAGCGCTAATGGCGGTTCCGTTTAACACCACGGAAGCGGTCATCAATGTGTTTAATTCAGCATCAAATTGTTTACATCTCATTAATCGCTAAACCGAAGTAAACCGCGTTGGCCACTCGAGCGAGAAAACCATTTATTTCGGTGATCGTCTTTGCTCGGTATGTAAACTTTTCGAGAACCTTTAAGCTAAGCGGGAAATTCCTCTTGACTGGATAATTAGCCGTTACAGGTCGTCAAATCGCAATCCAAGGATCACCTTCGTTATACGTACGTCTACACCTATACTTTTTACGTCCTTAATTCCAAGCTTAAGACTTATGCGAACACCGTGATTTTGTGGTGCTCTGAAATTAGTTTGCGTTCAGAAGGCGATAACGATCCATTACGCATCGAGCGTAATAAAATTGACGTAATTGCCGCGAGAATTGTGTGTGTTAACGCATAGCAGGTATTATATCAGGCTATATCTCACATGCACAATGCCCTTTTTCCACGAGAAGAACAACAACAAGAAACACCAGCGCATCGAGGCGATGTATCGTGGAATAGGATGTGTAATACCTCGACCAAACCGAGTGATGGATTAACTAGTTTTTTGATGGGAAGACTAGGCCGTCGATGGCTCTAACGCTAACCCGTGTTTACCTGGCATCGGAGGTTAAAGGTCTTTCGTGAATGAGACTGTACAAACGTGGGATTATGATAATGCGTACAAATTAATAGGTTGGTTGGCAGTTGGTACCCTCCCGCCCAACGAGCCGGCACTGGGCACCGAGCAACGGACAAGCGCCATATTTTCACATCTTTATTAGTAATACAAAACATAATATGAAATACTAGGTCGATTTCAATGATACCTATTATATGCATTTAGAGGTTATATAACTATTTCCGGAATAACCTCCCAGCTCCGCTAGAGTTTCCCTCGACTAACAGGAAGTCACTTTTAACGTTCCGCTCTAAACCGTGAACGAGGTATGGAACTAGAAATTGCCCGTGTAAAAACGGCACAAGGATTACTCGGTACTTGTCGTCGCAGGTGGTGAATATTAACGCTTTAAACCGGTTTCTATTTCAACGGTTATGTCTAAAAGCTGTGAGATAAGCACAAAGCACCTACAGTTGCAAGGACGAATGCAAAACAGGAGGAATAAGGATGATAATTGCGGCGTTCACACTAATCCAAGATGAATCTGTCCCGAGAAATAAATCTCGAATGGATCGATCCGCCGTATTTCCTTTAATCGAGGAGGCATCATCCCTATCGAATTAGATACCTCCCTATCCCAATAACAGGAAAGTCAACGGGTAGTTAATACGGTAAGCAGGGACAGCTGCCTATCGGGCGAAGAGGAACACCGCGCTATCGTTATGGCTACGGCTGTGGCTACCGTTTATGGATGGGATCGTCTGGCAATAGAGCGGACAATACGATGCTATTTAGATAATGAACCAATTAAGGATATGTCCTGGGGTAGCCAGGATACGGAGCCGGGGACTGGTATGCATAAGCAGGAGTGCGAAGACGATGGTCCGGCAACTGATCTCGGTCACCCCGCCTCTTCTTCGTGGCTAGCGTGTGCGGCAGGTTCGCCTTCGCCTGCTACTACTTATAATTCCATTTGAATTCTTGGGTTCAAAGCCGTTTCGTTGTCTCGCTGAGTCGCAGTGCGGCGCGTCGCGGTACGGCACGTAGCATCGCACATTTGTATAAATTATGTAAGCACAAGGGTTGGCCATTTACCTAGCTAAGTACCTCGGCCCTGATAAAAGTTGTTATAAATGACGCTCGGCGAAGGTAGTCAAGATATCTACCTTGCAGCTCGCAGTGATATAAAAGCAGTAGGCGATGTAATCGGCCAAGGGCAGCTATCGGTATCGCTTTATCCTGGTCACTGGCACGCGGTTTCAGAAGCTGCGCTCAGAATACCTACGAGTATAATTTTTCGGTAAGTAGGTATGCGTGTAACGTACCGAGTGGGTGATAATGTGGTGCGGTATGAATGGAGAAGGAAGGGGAGGCATTACCGCGTGTATTTTGACGAGACGAACTTAGGGTTAATGCAACGTGATCGTAAAAAATTGTTGGGAGCTAGTCCGAGCGAGTTGGCTTCACAGGTTTTTGGGGTTCCATGTGCGTAATTGAGCCTCGTTAAGCAACAAACGATGATCTGTAACGCAGATACGTTTACTTTACGCGACGCCTTCTGATTCGACACGCCACTAAAACACCCTTATGTCTTTCGCCGCCTTAATCACCCGAGAATTCACGGGCTCGCTCTTCTTCTAATTAGCATACATTAGGCGCAAATGCATTCGTAACAATACGCTAAATTGTCAACAGCGACAGTTTGGATTTAACGCTCGTTCACGAACAATAGTTTCCTTTGACATCGTTTCTCCTGCATCTAATTGTTTCAACGACAGCTGGTTGCTACGTGTCTGCAGCTCCTGATTTAGAAGAACCGGAGCTGTTTGTATAATGTTTAGTGTATTGAATTACGTTGAATGAATGTCCTGACAAATTAACTCAAACACAAAGCATTGATTATCGATGTCTATTTTAATTGTAGCAAAATAGTTGACTCAGATACAACTAAGTTAGCATAAATATTCTGAAGCTGAAGCCTGTAATTTACACACGTAATAATGATCATCAACTGATAACGAATCGTATAAGACATCATATTAAATATCATAATCCGTCCAGATATGAAAATCAATTTCACTTTCTTCGTGCAAAAATTAAATAATTTCATCATACAGCCTACGACATTGGGCAAAGTAATTTTATTTCCGATTATTTTCCACCTCCAATTTATCTACACTAATACCGTAATCATCAAGGCGATCACCAATAATGAACCTGGAGTATGATATATTGAGAACGATTAAAAACACGACGAGGTGAACAACGCGGGTAAATATTTCTCTTATCAGAGTGAAAGATCAACTTGTACAATTGAGTCGAGCTTACAAGTTGCTAAGTACACTTGAAACATCCGTAAGCTACTGTAAGCGGAGAGCTGTGTGCCTTACAAGTAGAATCGAAGGTAGATTCTACGACGATGCCTCGGTACCGCCTCAACATCCCCATTTCCAAAGTCGAGGCGTGAGCCAAAGGTTATGAATATTTAACGGGGCAGCCAAAGCAAGCAGCCCAACTGTGACGACGAAAGCCAGTGGCGAAGCCATTGTATTGGGATCTGCTTCGATATTCACAAAGGGAATTTATCTAGCCGACAGTAACGCGACGAGAAAATTTTGTTACCTAGATAATAAGGGCGGAGACGGAGGCAGCGCTGCTCGCATCGCCGCTTCCGTCAGCCGTAAATTTTTGTAACCGTTTAGTCGTAGGACGATGACTCTTTTATGCGAAGTTATGCGAAATTTCATCGTGATGACCATAACCGACCTGTTGAACTCCCGACATTTTATTATGCGAACAATTAAACCTCTGCAGAAGCGAGCCTTATAGAACGCGAGCACAAATTGTCAGCAATTTTAACGAAGCTGTACGTCGTACCGACCAAGGCCAGTCCGGGGATTGCTGAACTTTTCGGTGTGAATCCCGAGAGCTCTGCAACGACATTTGCGCGTCGATAATTTTAACAACGCTTTCTGAAACTGGGCAGAGTCAGACAGGGGCAGGTTCGCGTTCCCAAGTATAGCTTGCAGCTTAGCGTTGCTAATGCAATTACAAAGTTTAAAATTAAATTTTCTGCGCCAGCTCGAGCAGCGCCACCACCCTGACACCGTGGTTCCAGATCGTCGCGGTCAGCGCCATTTTCCCTGTGACAAGACCGTTTACTGTACAGTGCACATCGTGTTTCGTCATTCTGTAAGCTGATTCCTCAAGTTATACGTGAAATAGATCAATGCAATACCATCGATCTAGTTGATATTTTTCAATTCTCTAATTTTGTACCATTGTTTCTTTTTTTTTTTTTTTTTGATACGACGTGAAGTGGGCGAAGGCACGAGCAACCAAAGGGACACTCTCAATTTTCAGACATCTTACATCATCTACTCCAAATGCAGTATACAGTCGTTTCGGATCATCCGGTACGAAGTGACGGACGTTTCACGGAGCTGCGTCGTCTAGTTACGATTATTTTTTACGAATTGTTATAGACGCAGGAAGTTCAGAGGCGAAAGAAAAAGGCTCGTGTTTGCTGTCTTTGCATTCTACGTTCCCACGGCATTCCTACAACCGCGGCCAACAACTCCCGCCGGTTCGTCATAAAGACTATTCAGCTCGCAGCAGTGTGACAATAATGATTTGCTCGAATCAGCAAGCGTCAGAAAATGAATAGATTGGAGAAAAGCGGGTGCAGGTTGGACGGAACGGTGGTAATGGCACTTGAGGATAGATCGCATGTGCCTAATCGAGTTATTTTCATTTCTGTTGTGCACGAGATATCTTTAACTCCAAATACACAGATTACTTAATACTGGATCCAAGATCTAGCAGCTTTCCTGGTACCTAACTACCGAGTTCAGTAACATCACTATCCCAAAACAAAATAGAATTACGAAGGAGTGAGTTGCGAGAAACTTTTTCTTCGTTTCCGTAACAGCGCGCAGCAACTGGGTACTTATTACGAAAGACGGAACTAATAAGCTATTACCTCTGCTAAAAAAAAAACGAGAAAAAAGAATAACAAAAACAAACAAAAAGAAGAAAGAACAACGGAGGTGTGGCTGAAGGTCTAACTAATTTACTAGAATTTTTCAACAGACTGCAGTAGCCAAGAAATCCCACAGATATTCGTATCGCATAAAAGCTTAGAAGTTGAAACCTATACGAATACGATTAAATTCATACAACTCACAATTCACGAAACTTCGTGTGAAGTTTGAGAGCTTATTAAATGTAAGGGTGGCCTTAACTGACGGATTCGCGGAGCCGACTGAGTTATGACGCGATCGAGTAGCCCATGCCCGTCCTATAGGTCGCGTGGGACGCACGTTTGCCTCGTAGTCCTAACTTTAATTCGTGCTGAGGTTGCGCCGTTGGAAACTTGGAAACGTAGACCCGGCAGTTATAAATCAGTTACCAAGGAGCTTAAAGTCGCCGGGAAAAGGAAAGTAATTTGATTGAAGTTAGCTCAGAGTTTACAGACAGGGGTGAGGCGGCGGACCGAGTGGGAGTGCGGGGTGGAGAGCACAGTGGGGCTGGATATAGCCGCGAAACAGAGTGAAACAGGGAGGAATTGAACATGAAAAGAAAAAAGGCGAAAGAAAAGAAGAAGGAAAGAAAGGATAAAAAAAAAAACACCAAGGGGCGGCAAGAGCTGGGTAATATTTCCTCAAACCCATCGGTCGACGGCACTAAACTTCTACAGTTTCAAGAAAACTGCCTGTATCAAAGTTGAAATGCTGTTACGTGCGTAGATTTTGGATCACGTGAATATGGACAGACACGTGCTGCATTTAATCGGTAGGTATTGGAAAAGCAAAGATAAAGGAGGAGGGTAAAAAAACATAAGCTGCCTCGCGAAAAGACAAAAGCAAGTGGCGTATGCTTTCTTTTTAGGACAGTCAACGATAAACGCCTAGCTAGGAAATACAGGCTGTATGCCTATATTTTGCGCCATGTTTTTAACGCGCGGCAAGAATAGAGAAGGTGTTTTATGCGATGAAATAAAATACGGCAGAAGCAACGAGGCAATATCACTGTCACGGGTCGGAAAACGTCCGCGGAACGCGTAATCGAGGAACCTGCCGCTTGAGCGAGACAACGCGCGCGAATACCGAGCAAGAGGCCGAGTTGCCATTCGTCATCGCCTCTACCATGCTGCAAGGAACATTACTCAAGCGTTTGCAGCGGCGGCGGCTGCTGCTGCACTCTACCTGCAATTTCATATCTCGTAGGACGAGCGCGAGTGGCGGTAATTCATGCCACTAAAATCAGACGTTTCTAAAAAATTTCCCGTTTTACGATACGGCCTACGAATATCGCGGAGAGTATTTCAAACGAGCTAGCAGCAGCCTCTGTCTGACCGATATTCAACCCTCTCACGGAATTTAACAACGCCCGCAATACGCCTGAATAGTGTTGCATCATTTTACGTTAGTTCTCATTTGACTCTTGCGCAACCGCAAAGAATGGGCCGGAATTATCAAATCGTGATAACGTAGTAGCAGCAAAAATTGAAATTTAACCTGCGCAAATTTGAATTTGAAAGCAGTCCTAAAAGCAGATTGAGTTCGAGCTGCGAATAACTTTGTAAAGTTAGAATAGAATTCCTAATATTTGTTCTCAAAAACTCCTTAGTAACGTAACAGGTTTGTAAGAATTTTTGATATGGTAATTCCGGCGTATCAAGCGCATAACTGGAATATTGTACCATTCGGGTAGACGACTGCTGCGTCTTGAGTGCTAGTCACAAATTCGCATCCATGAGTTGCAAATTTCTTTAGTACGAACAGAAGTCGTCATTTCGACTGTGTCACGGCTCGAGAACTGTACGAGGCGTATATTTAAGGAGGTGAGAGGACCGTATGTATGGTGTGTTATGAAAAGGCTGAGATGCGCCATGCAAGTTTACACACACCGCGGGATAACTACGGCAATTTAATTAACCGCGAGATGAGAGTGGATTTTCATGGAGGTGAATAAGGGCAATCATTGTACGGGTTAGCCAGCAGCAGGCTGGTTGAATCGTTGGTAGAGTAAAAAAGGCTCGACGTTTGCAAAATAAAAAAGGAATAAAAATCAAGTGAAGTAGAGCGTGAAACCATTACAGCGCCTCGTAATGGGTGGCATAGCATTCGCGACTCATGAATAACATGGTGTCAGAAAGGCTGCTGGACTGCAATTCATGCTGCAAATATGTCAGTTCTATCTATAATAGAATGCATTGTGTTATTGGAGAACACAAAAGCTGGTATTGGCTTATGGCAAAAGGAACTAATGAAAATCAATGAAAATCTCTGAAGTTAGGAAAGATCCTGATTTGGACACGTTATATCGCCACGCATACGGAAACCGGAAAAAGCACCGCTTCCCGGTCAATCTTTACTGTAGTATTTGTGGACGGAAAGAAACGTTCAATGTGCTTACTATAAACGTTCGCATCGTAGGAATTGAAATATACATCTACGGGTTACACAAATAAAAGTAAGTTATTACGAGTACCGTGTTGATATATTTGATGAGGTAGCTGCCATCGGTTTAATTACCCGGTTAATAACGAGTGGAACTGGTGTTGCCGGAGCTCGAGCATGTTAACGAGGAGTCGATTCATTTGGAATGGTACCAAACGCGATTCAGGTTTGTGTTTAGAACGCTTAGTGATCGTTGACCCCATGAGGAGCCACTGCACTGCATAAAAACGACATTCATCTTTCACCCAACACGTGATGCTTCGCGCTGCGAGGTAGCAATAAGACTCGCCTGCACAAGTAATGAATCCTGTTCACGGAATAGTAAGTGCACGATTAGGTAGGACCGACGACATTTTCTGGCTTCCCAGAAATTACGTAATAGATCGCCTTAGTTGCTACTAGAATTCGTAGGCAAGTAAGGCATGAGAATCTAAATATGCACACAAACGTGTACAGAGTAGGTAATTTTCAAGATAAAACAGTCAGGTGATATTGAACCTTCGATATTTGACCGTATTCCAACTTCATATGTGCACATGGGACCGTGGTACAAGAATACAAACAAGATCGCAGAAACAAAGAGATTCTGAAACGCAGTGAATAATTTCCTCTAGGTTTTATTTCTCATTTTTATACTCTCATCTTCGCTACTTCTGACCCACGTTATCGAAATATTTCTACCTCTGGTCTGATTTAAAGACTAAGATAATATTCCGAAACGAAGAATCGAGGACCAGAGACATTCTACAGCACCATAGGAACGCGATGACAATCATGAAACTCTCAAATACCAGATTTGAAATGGGAAAAAAGATGAAGTAGTACAGTCAATAAAAGGTAGCGTTGCACTCCTACACTCGACGGCAAAATCCTGAAACTTTGCAAGCCGACGATTGAAGCGAAGAAGAAAAACTCCACACGATGCAAGAATTTAAATTTTATGTAGTACAAGGGATAATTTCAGAGTCGAAAATATCATAAAAGAGGTCTGGAAGACGGGCCGAGCACAAAGCAGTGCTCGTTGGGGCGAACGAACGGGTGGGTCTTTCTTGTCTCGGACTGGTGAGGCCGTCAACAACGTTTGGTACATTTGTTTAACTAATTTGAAGGCGGAGGATTCGGCGTGCGTGGACGCGGAGGCGCGGCTGAAGGGTAGAGGCGAACGGAGGAGAGAGGAAGAGGGGGTGAGGGAGGGGGGGAGAGTGGAGAGGAGGGAAAGGCAAGCGCCGGCTGGACCACGATTAGCATTCTCTCATGAAGGAATGTGCCGACCATGTCACGTCAGCCAGTGATCGGTGTGAAACCGCCTCGCTGCCCTCGGAAGGCCTTCAGTCGGCCCTCAGTCGGGCATCCAGGTACCTCTTTTGCCTTGAGCCTCGCATCTCTTCCCCTGCGCGCCGTTCCGAGAGTCTGGTTTGGATACCAGGGCCGTCCGACAGCCGATTACTGCCGAAGGGTTCTATCCCGGGCGGCTCCTGCGTGTCCTCAATAAAACGCTGTACGTAAAATTGCCCCTAACAAAGTCCTGTGAGGTCTGTAAGGATAATTATTACCACTGTTGAGTGATACTCGGCACTCACCGGGTAACATCCTGCCGTCCTCTTTCAACTCTACACTACAATTCATGAATACCAGAATATACTTACAGAGTGAGGAAAGATGGTGCGGCGTTAACACGAGAGGATCCCAAATTCTTCGGAAGTTGATACCCCTTTTTCTTCGCGGCGGTATAATTCATTGTCAGGCCGTCGGTGGAAGGTGGACGTTCACCGTGGTAACGAATACCAATAACTTTCGGTCGGCATAACAAATGTAAATATCTAGTGTCATCGTAGATTCCATGAAGATCAAGGTCTACTGCAGGTGCGTGCACTGCGGTGTCGACGATGTAAGAGACCCGAGGCGGTATGGCTGGAGATTCAGAGGTTGTTCAATTGCTATCCGTCAAGCGTGCGTGACTCCATCGAAAATACGTCTACTGAACACCAGGCCATTTCACATTATACAACGGAGCCCATCTGCTTCGTTGCTATTCAGGTACCACGCCTCGCGCACGGCTTTGGATAAGCTCAACGATTAATATTCCAACTCCTAGAAAAAGTGGAATACAGGGTATCACCTTCCTCATCCATAAACCTACGTGCGCGAGCTCCCTGAATTGAATATCCAACAATCACGGGCAAGGATAGAACGGCATGATGAAATGAGCGCGAGGACTCGTATAATTATCATTATCTACCGCATGAAAGTATAAGAAACCGTTTAATATATTGTGCAAAAAACTAGTCCTCATTGATTGTCCCACAGGAAGCTTCGGCGAGGATGCGACGCGTATTTGCGCAACTGACCGACGCCGGTTTTAGTCAGCAAAATAACGCGCAATCTTCTCTCCGATTACATCGTACGTCGGCATGAGATGAAGATATTTTTTTCGTTCGCGAGAACCGCGCTGACCGTACAAAGAGACAGTTACACGTGTGCTTGCGGGAGGCGGAGCTCGAGGAGGGAAGGGTTTGCAACGGGGGTCTTGGTCTGAATTGAAAATCACTCACCGCCAAGCTAATGGATGCAACCGGCCCGAGAATACCAACCTCTTCGTCGTAGGTCGTCGCATGTGTGCATCCGTTTACACAGGCTTACCCACGTTGTTTACGCAAACACGAAACTCGCCGGGTCATTCGAATTTGATAGAGTTGGAAACCCGTGTCGTATTATTTTCTGCAGTGACTGACCACGTTTATAACGTCATTCCAACCAATTCTTCCCCAAGTTTAAACGAATATCATTTCGGGTTCCGTGTTCTACGATTAAAGGTAAAAACTCTGAGGGCAGCCTGAGCATAGCGAGGGCCATATTCTAACGTTCGAAGTACTCGGTGGATACTCAAGATAGCAAGGCGTGGAGAAAGTCAGGATGCAGTCTTAGGTATGTAGGAATAGGCATATAATACACCTTGACAAAGATAACCAAGTAACAAAGTAGCGGTATCGAACGGTGACAGATCGTACGTCGCGGTCTTCGCCTACCGGTGAAAAAGTATTTCATTTTATATTGCCCGCGTCGCAGCAGGACACAGCGATACAGGAAGCAAACAAAGATTCAGATAATATCCATATCGGCTTGGGCCCAATAGGGACAAGAAATATATGCATATATACAGAAAAATCAATACGAGAATAAAGGTTGAACAGTGGGAACGATCAGTGAAAGCATAAAAGTGTTTCAAACTTATCACATCATGGCAAACTGTATTTTAGTCTCATATCACGTTCGAAGGATCGCAATCGCGTTGCTTATATGGTCTTTCCTTCTTTCAAGAACGGCACAAATTGTGTGAACGCAACTTTATGTGAGACTGAAGAGTTCTACTTTCAAGAAACTATTTTTTTTTTTTTTTTCAACCTTTTTTATTATTTGTAACTACAAGCCTGAGCGGCGGCAAGGATATCTCAAAAATTTTGCGTCCGTCGACTCGACTTGACTCGCTGATACAGTACTATAGGTTGGCGCACCGCGAAACGCGCTCGGGGCTTCGATCTGAATTTAGATTAATCTTAAACTGGAAGGTAAGCGCGCGTTTATAATTCTAGTCTTCGGTATCCCTTCTGCCATAACTCTAGCAGATCGTCGATGCGGTCCACAGCGTTTAACCTAGCGCTGCCGATATTTGCACATTCTACCAGATTCTGAGATGTTTAGCAGAATTGCTCGGTTCCACTCGGATTTTCTGACCGAATCAATGTATTTGAGACCGGTCTAAAATAGCACATGGCACCGTGTCACGATCACATTCTATGCCCACTGCAGGCAGGTACCTGGCGCAGGATAAGCCAAGCAAGGATCCAGGTCGCCAGACCTGTTTCATTGTATTACTCGTTTTAACGGGGCTATTTAAATAATGTCTTTTAGTTTGACAGACAACAAGGCTTGTTAAAAAGCCAACACGCTCGCAGCAGCAGGACGAGCAGCTAATCAACCGGGTGGAGATCGCATTGCGATAACTCCCACCCAACCTCCGCCTCCGTCGGCCACAGAAGGACTCCGAAGCATCGGACCCATAATATACTTCATGAAGGTTTTACCACCTACAACATTCGCATGTCCAGCGAAATGAAAAAAACGACAAACACGGGCTAGATTGCACCAGTTTGATCCGACTACCCTCCGTATATTTTTCACCTCCGGCAACTTTTGTCCAAGTTTACTCGAGATGCTCATCTTATTCCACGTTTCCAGTGTACGTGTGTCGTCGGGAACTCTCCGGGTGACTACAGACTTGCGCGAGTTAACTCGCGTAATTAGAACCACACGTGTAATCATCGGCGAGTGAACGATGTGAAAATTATATCGGTAGAGGAAGAAACACGATGGCGATACGTGTACGTCAAGTCGAAAGGGTTGACTGCAGATGCGATATGCAAATCGCGGGCTAACGCACTGATGGTTTGAAATGATTTGTCGCGTCGTGAACAGAGTTGGATGGGAAGAGAAATTTCATCGGACGACCATACGAGTCGGGTTTTTTGTTTTCGTGAAAAATGAGCCGAAAGGTAGATTTCGAACCACGGATATATAATGGCTTCGAGTTCGTTACAATTCGGATATCTTTTGATCTTCGTTTCGTCGTACAAAGGAATAAAATAAAAGATGAAAAAACAGTAATTACTGGGCAGCTATTGCGTGTTTTTTCTACCAACTTTGTCAATTGCAAGCGTAACGCTGACTCCAATTCCATAATTGACACAATTTCATCGTACAAAGGAATAAAATAGAAGATGAAAAAGCAGGAATTACTCGGCAGCTATTGCTTTTTTTTTCTTCTTTATTTTTACCAACTTCGTGAAATGCATGCGTAACGCTAAAATGATACTAACTTTTACGGAATGAGTTGATCTGATTCAAATCTACAAAAAAGACTGTAACGAGCAGTATCATTAGAAAAATAGGTACGATTGTCTCCATGAATAATCAAGGACTAGTATCACAGCAGGAAACCGGAAAAGCTCAAAACTGTTTCGAAGTTACAGATGAAATAAAATTAAACATTTGAGGATATCGAAGCTTTAAACTGTTTGCTTAAATAATCCCTTTCGTGAAGGGGTTGCTTTGACAAGAAGCCAATTACCCCTTGATCATTAATGTTTCGTAGCGTTGACTCCAGAACCGCAATCGCAACTGCGAGTCGGTCGCCTTTATTTCCATTTAATTAATATTTACTTTTGCAAGGGGCGACTGAATTGATTCTATGTTTGATACGAGAACAGGTATTTGAGTTTAAGGAAGAGGTTTATTAAGGTCGAGATTTAATATGAAAAATTAAGATGAAAAGTCTGGAATGAGAACAAAGAATCCAGTTTTAAAAGAATTTCAGGTGTTTCGTACAGAAGCTCAAACCACATACCTTGAACCAATTCCAAACAAGCACTGTTCGGGTAAAGTTTAGCCAATAAACCTTTTTCCCTCAATCTTTATTGTCCACATTCGCAAAACTTTGTTGAACGGATTTGAATAAAATGATATTGCAACGTTTTTCGGCTAAGTGAAAAGAAATTCGGATAGTGAAACTTATCTTTTTTCCGGCTGTCAATTCTCCTCTGGTGGAAGGTTTCGGTCCGGGAAGGGACGCTGTTAATTCCGAATGCAGAACGCGTGCAGGCGTTGGTACACATCTTCTTCATTACGTGACGCAAAAGGATGAGTTCCAGCGTGCGGATCTGTACTTGTTCCCCGCCCGTAAATACGCGACTGAATCCCATCGAAATCCCAGGTGGGGAACCCGGGCAGTATTCCGATTGATTTAAATTTATTTCGTCTCCTGGCGGGCGACGACACGTTACGACCAACGGGCGCAACAAATTACGCCTGACTTAATTGCCGCGAGATGCAAAACGGACATATGAACCCTCCCCGGCCCTCTTTTGGCTCTTTCTTGATCCCTTCCTCGCTCCCTTGCCTTCCGGAGAAGAAGGGAGGACGAGTTCCTCGACTAATGCATGCTGATTGCCCGGATAATTAAAACGGATGCCATGGGTCCGATCCGAAGATCCAATCCACCGCAATTCACTCTCCATTCTCCAATCCATTTCGAAGCAATTCGATCGAATCTCGTACCGCGTCCTCCTCTCCCGTAGATTAGTGGCTCAATCTCCGAGGAGTTCCCGCAATTTTTAATCGAATTCTACGAAACCACTCTGAACAGTAGCCAAGGAATCAAGTTTCAAAGCTTGTCTCTTTTTCGACTCGCATTGCGATTTTACGATGCCGGGTTAAGTATACGATCGTCGACTATTCCGATAGTAGATTTCCAACTGCGAATAAATTCACGAATTTTACTCAAGGCGGGCGAAACTCGACGAGGAGTTGACAAAATGGCCAACATTTTTTTCGAGTCAGAGCGGGGTAGGTGACCGAGATGAGAAAGTCGTAGGGTCGCGTAGGAATTTGTGTGCCTTAGCGAAATTATATATATATATACATATATAAGTATATCTTTTCAACAGATCATTAAACGTTATCTCATATCTCCCAACACGTCTTTCCCCGCATGATTATTCATTTTCTCAGCAATAATTCTTACGCGATCTGTCTCGTAACTCTTAATTCTGTACCTCGGCAAGCGCTGAGAATAAAATGAATCTTTCGCTTTCAACGGCTGCGACGTGGTGCGGTGCGCGTTCCTCCGGTGGCGCCCAAGAATGTCGCAGAGTTAGTGTGGCAGTAGCTCGAGCAAATCGTGGATCATTTTTTATTTTTTTCCCCCCATCGCCTTGTCACTTCTTGTTTTTTTTTTCTTGTCCTTATATCAAGACTCCTTGCAACTTTTCGAAGTTAGCACCACCGAAACGGCCGTTCATTCCAGCGTTGGACAACGCATGGATATATTGTGGAAGGACACGCAGACTCGACCCCTTGTATGCAAAGGTTCCAAGCACATGTGCATATCTTATTTTTTACTCATTTTCACTTTATTCACAACTTAAAGACGTTGCATAGCTTATACGAGATTGTTCGGTCCTGATCGTATTTCCTTCGTACCACTGTGACGAATTTTTATGTGCTGTAAGAGAGAAAATATTCCTTTGGTACTGTGCCAAGTATCAAACTGCGATTCTTTCGTCATTACTACAATTCTTATCGCAATTATTATTAATCGTTTGAGAGAATTATTTACATGTCCAAAAGTTTGGCAAAACCAAAGCAAAATTCAAATGACAAACCTCAGGTGGTAAAGTGAAATTTCATTTAGAGCCAACCAACAGAATTTTGAGTTGAAAAGAACTTGTTAAATTTGGAAAATGATGTTGTTCAGTTTGTTGATAAAAAATTCTCTTCGCTTGGCATTCGCGTTTTTAAGAAGCAAAGAGCGAAGAAGGGAGAGGGAAAAAACGGGCGGGGAGAAGGAAGAGGGCGAAAAAGGCGTGGGGGTGCACGGGTCTTGAGGAGTCGAGAGTATACCGCGATGCGTGGTGGATAAGGATACCGACTGTCTAATTAAACGCGCAAACAAATGCCCCTTTCGTCTCTCGATCCGCGAGTCTTTCCTCCTCCTCCCGACCCCGCCTCGACACTCTTCTCACCTCTCCACCGCAGGACCATTACCAAGCGAAGGCTCGATTTTATTGGGCGATAAAGGCGCCCCTGAAATATTTCAGCAAAATAAATGCACGGAACGAGTTTGCTAACACGTTCGCAATAATGACGAAATTCTTGATCGTGCAGCGTTGGTTAGGATATCTGATAAAACTCTTCTCGGAATCGTTCGGGTTGCGTCTATAACCTGCGAGTTCGTCGATCCGCTGAAAATTGACCAAAAAGATCTGCTTCTTCTTTTCATGTACGTAAAATACGTCATTCTGAAACAAGAAATTCCAACTTTCTCTACGGATTGGAGAACATACCCTACATGCATTTCATGGCCAAGCTCAATCGTTGTACTGAAATAACGACGAAGGTGAAGAGGATCCGTTTACATGACAGGTTTGCGAACCCTCGCTGCCTTCATTAAGTCGTATTCAACCACCACGTCTGTCATTGTAAAGTCGGGGGAAAAAATCTACAAGAAACATCGAAGCGGCTTGTAGACCTCTTTGCAACCCGTGCTGCGTTATTTCACATGTCGATTAAATGGCTGTCCAATATTTTAGCGTAAGGCGCAAAGAGCGAGGATCGCTAAGCTATGTGCAGTGAACGGTGCAGAAATAGAATTGTACATTTCAAGAATTGATAACTAGTTCCAGTCTTAATTACGACTGAGAGGCAAGAGATCGCGGTGTACGGCTTTGATGGTGTACCCGCTGAAGGGTTTTTCCTTATACATCGGTACGTAGGTATAAGACGTGAAGATTATCATATAATAAGTCAAGAATGTAACGCATACACGACGCTGGATGTACGTACAGACAAACCAAGGGATCAGAAAGCCGAGCGAACATTTCTCCGCGAGATGCAAACACGACGGCGGGATAAAAAAAATCCGGGCAATATTTATGAGAATCTTGGGTCGACCCGATTTGACTCGATCGAAGGTCCAAGGTCGACGGTTGAAGACGAGGGTACGGTTCAATTTCGAACCCAGTGCGGATATCTTGCGCGCATATTTTTTGAACGATCGAAAAGAGAGAAGAAGATGAGACTAACGGAAAAAAAACTGTTGCCTCAGAAAGCAGACCCCTCTCGTTCGCGTTGCGATTTGTTACATCGAGAGTGGAAATTGCTTTTCCAGTTCATGCCCGTCCGTTTACAGGTACATCCAGAGGGAAAGAATCGCATATTCGCGAACAAGGCGATAAGGATTCGCCGGGTGAGTTGTCCGTACGAATATTATAGCAGCTTGCTGAGGGTATAATACTGCAGCGATGCCGCCGTAATGTAGTTGTAGCTTCAGCCCCGGCATACATAACTATAAGTAACGCATCTTTCGTCGTGTTTCAGTGCAGCTAGTGGCGAACAGGGTACAACAACTGGCCCCGGTGCAGAGTAAGGCCCCGTCGCCCGGAGTTTGTCGGCTCTTCCATGCATATATACAGCACCCTGCAGCGTCCAACATCCGCAGCATGTAGATGCGGTAACAAGGCTATAATCTATGGAGGCAATTGCCGGGATGGCGTATCAGCCGGAAGATAAGTCATCGTGGGTGATGGCAAGTTGTTTCGCATCGAAAACTTTTCCCGATCGTCTCGCACTTCGCCACGTGATACTCGGGTTGTATGTGTGGAATGGAACGAAGGTACGGACGACCGACGCACGATAGATAGGCAAAGTGGCTCCGTGTCTATGTGGACGAAGTCCTTGGCCGGGACCAATCGGGCTGGACCGATTAACTGCCGTGCGCAATTACAAACTTCCTCCGCTTCCAGTTTATTAACCATTGAAGGATCATAACCGGGCGGAGGTTGAAGAGTTTAATTAAAAAGATTCGCTAAATTGACAATTCGATTTTACGTCGCAGCGAAGAGAACAAGGATAAAACCATATTAATCCGATACATAATTACGTACAAATTTCAATGAAACACCCTACGTAATGCTTTCAAAAAAACTATACATGGAGCGACGCTCACAGACACATATCTACGTGTTTGAGATAACTTCGATAAAAGGTTGCGCGAAAAATATTCATTTTCTATTCCGGTTCTTTTATTTCGATTTAAACCATTCGAGAGTTGTAGTGCAACGGGAGAAAAAAATTTGCAGGACTGAGGATTGCGTCGTGATTCCGATCTATTAAAAAACTTTATCCCATGAATGTACGTAGGAAGGGCAAGCCAGTTACGTGAAATACGATATCGAAAGAAATGAATAGAAACATGCAATACGGACCAGTAATATTTCCAGCACCTGCGGCTGCGCGGAGCAGGTAATCATTGTCCAAATGAACACCAGGAACGGGTTGAAATACCGTGGGTGTGACTCTGATTGTGAGCCGAGTCATGTACGCGTTCAGGCCCGAGCGTATAGTGGGCGAAGAAGTCACCTAACTGTTATCTCGAGCGCAAATTCTACACACTCGAGCAATGAGATAATTCAGCACGTGTCGTTGTACTCGGCAAACACAAATGGCGATTCTCGCAATTCGATAAACTCAATATCAAATGCGAATCAGGATTCGCACGGTGGTCGTTGAGAGGTTTACCTGGACTAGTACGTAAATACGGGGGATCCATTGTTTACACTTAAGCGAGTTTACGACGGAATTGCAGAAAGCATGACGTCTCGCCATTAAGAACTCGGCAACGACGCCCGCGTTATCAGTTCGAGTCTCGGAGGTGTTAACGGGATAAAATGCGGCGAACATGAATGAATGTGGCTTGCACGTTTGAGTGCGGTGCTTGTGTAGCATTAACGGAGTCAGACCTGCCGGTGTAACGAGGATGAAATATTATTATTGGACCGTTGCGAGAGACGGGTATGTACGTGCCCGAGGGGCAGATGGGGGGTCGGTTGATAATCTAAGGCCAAGAAATTGGAAGCGCATGAATTTAAACTTATATGCAGAAATATGAGACGACAAAGAAACGACAAATCATCGAGTCAGCCGAACCAATATCCGCGCGTGATTCGAGAACCTTCCTCCGCGAAGAAATCTCCTCGTTAAACTGCACCGAGGAGAATTTTATCGCCTGCACACACGTTACTCATGCACAGAGACTTTTCGGATTCATACGGTTATTTCCAATACGTGTTTGATAGTTGTAACGCCTGTGAAGGTTAATAATTACGATAAATCCGTTGCAATTAACCGTGATTGATTGGAAGAATGAGAATTGAATCGGAGAAAGAAAAAAAAATTTAAGGTTACAAGTTATTGGATCCTGAGTTATGAGTTATTTTAAGGATACTGGAACATCATACCGGGATTAGTCACTCTCAGGACTAAAGTCATAATAAACGATCAAGCTTTTATCTCCACAATCTTCGATCAAGCCGGTGAAAAGTATACGCATTTCACGCTACTGCAAATTCGCTCTTCCGCACTTATTGATTCGCCACATTAATTTTTATTACTATCAGTCGAGGCAAACAGACTTCGTGGAGGGCAAGGAAGGGATTACAGGTATCAGGATTTAATAGATAGCCGATTTCAGATGGCGGATGGCGGACAGCAGATAGGATAAGACGCGAGATGGGATAGCGGACGCAGTTTCCAAGAGTTTATAGGCCCGGTTAACGCGACTCTAAAAATGTTTGGAGTCGCATCCAGCTGGTTGGGTCGGTCGTCATTCGACCCACGAAGAGCGCGCAACGCCCCGTGTCAGTCGCGTCAATTTTATCATCTCCTTTCAACTCTTCGCAGTGAACGACTCTTCGCGACTTTTAACTCGACCCTGGACGTTAGCTAAGCACGCGGGTCGAACCTCGACAGGAATGTAAATTCAACGAGTCATCAACCACGGTGTCACTTGACACTGAAAAAGTCAGCGACGCGACGCGCTCAAGTTCGCGTATGATCTTCCTCGCAGAGTGCGTGCAGCCCTATGACCCCCAATAATTGTCGGTGCCGAACGTGCAGCCCAGCCTAGAAATACAGAGACAAAACAAAACAGCATTTTTATCAATACTTTCCGGCGCACCGTGGCGGGCAGACTTGGGAACACTCGTACGCAGACGACGAAGGGGAGAGAGAGGATGTTTAAAGTGGGAAGAAGAGCGGGGATGAGAGGACGGGATCACGTAATGAAGAAACCTATATAGAACGAGAGAACAGTGAGAGCTCGGCAAATACCAATATAGACGTCCGATATGAGTTTTGTAACGGAACAATCCGCGTCAGACTTCCGAAACTCCCGTTCTTTCCGGCTACAAAACTTTTTCCACATTTTCTATCGTTTTTCAGTTAACAGTCATCGGCCAGCTTTATTAAAACGAAACGCTTTTCTGCTTCATACAAAAAACTTTCATTTTCCCTCAACTCAAGTGAAAGAGTATAGGAAACTTTATCCTAGTTCCACGAATTCAGATGTTTCTTACTCGACTTCTTTCACAATTTAATTCTACAGTTCTTTACCAGCCATTGTTTCCTTCAGTTTATAAATTGAAATAGTTATAATTTTAAAGAAGGTTCAATGAGTCGTAACTTTTTGCAATCGCATAAATAAAACAATGGTAGAATGTACGTGACCTGCTTTTTATGATAAATAATGTTACTTTGCATCTGCCATACTAGGCTTGGCTCCGTGGGGCATGAGAATGAGTCTGCAGATATCGACAAGTCACGTTAGTTAACGGAATAACTTAATTAGAAGGGTGTTGCGATGTACACAACAGACATATCGGAGCTTTCTATTGTGATGGATCTCTGTAGGTTTCATTATCCGGTTAACGGTAATTGTTTGATTGTAAATGCATCAAATTGATAGCAGCTGTAACTCGTTTGAATCTCAATTTATTTGCAGATACTAGAGAAATGAGATTGAAATTGAGTCGGGTGATTGAGGCACTTCGGGTAATGGAGAAAAAAACCTCAATCTCATTGTCAGCCGAGTGCACGCTAGCAGGTTTTACATACCCGATACGGTCTTAATTTTCTTTGCGTTTGGAAATGTCACCAAATCCATTAATTCACGATCAAGGCCCAAAAAAATTTCCGTACAGAACACTCGCAAGGATTGGTCAAATATTTCGTTACCCTCATAGAGATGTATCGGAAGCTGTGATTTTATTACGCCTCGCCTCGTAGCCGAACGTTATTCGAGGGGGCGTGCATCCCCGGGTATATCAATAACTGTCACGTGAATGTCTCGCTTCAATTGCTCAGCCTCGAGCATGACATTGGATAAAAAAGAGAGAAAACGAAAAAACCCCAAGAATGATCCAGCGCGAAGGCAAGTGTCCCGGTGTGTAAAAAGCACCGGTAACTAATTCCACCACGTAACTAAGCGTGAGCAATAAAATCAGTTACCGCAAGACAGGCAAGGTAGGAAGGTATAAGATGGGTGTAGGTACTTACTTTTTCGCGACTTGCTAATTTTATACCCATTGAATATTGGAATCGTGACTCACCTGAAACATAGTAAAAATACATCTACCTTTAATCAAGTTTTTCACCAGTCGGAGATTTTCTAAACATCCGCTCACGTGCAAGACGCCCGCGTGCGGCTCATCGACTAAAAACATTGTCTTACGCTGTGACGGGCTTCGTAAAATCCCCCCCGGCGTATCTTTTTACGCCCACGAACGACGCCGGGTCAAGTGACCTCGGGCTCACGTTCGATCATTGACGTCGATTCCGCGTTTAAAAACACAACAAGACAGTAAAAATCGGCTAAACTTACCTAAGAACGACCCTTTGACGGATATATTCAGCGAAAGATAGGATGCGGCGATAACCGATGGTAAGTGAATACGCAACCGATACTCGAGCCTCCCTGAGGTAAAAAGTCTAATTCGTTTTTCAAGATAAAAAGTCTTCCTGGGATTTACGTTCGGCGATGCTTCGTTGGATGTGATTCGGTAATACAAGTTAAACGAATAAAGCAAAAATCGCCCCGAATCCGGGCAATCAGTTTCGTTATTGTGTCCGCATGGAGTTGGTAACTGGAAAAATGGACAACGGAAGAAGAAACAATGATCGAAGAAAAAAGGAGAGAGCCGAAAAAGCGAAAGGAGAACTTTATCTCTTGATGAACTTTTCCAACGAAGCGAAACGACGAAATAGTTGGAGTTAGTTTGTGGACGAACGCGTGGCGCTCTAATTTGAGGTAAACAGGGATATACTCACGATGCTGCAAACAAACCAACTGCTGATTTCCTCAAGGAAAACTAAAAATTGAGCCGCCAACAAATGCAATTGCAACGTTTAGCCTGGCGCTTAGATCTAGTTTGCGGACTCTTAATAAATTTCATTCCGTGGACTCGTATTATCGAACACTTCGCCAACACATCAACATTCGACGTAAAACTGCACACTCGGATGCACACGTATGTTATGTTATGCAATATTCGTATCCGACAGAAGTTTTGCGTCGAACAATAAATCGTTGATCCTTCGATTGAACGCACAGCACGATTAAAAAAAAAAAAATCTGTAACATGCTATAAGAGCGAGAAAAAGAAGAGGAAGAAATAGTACATCGTGATACCTTAATGCGCTATTGTGTGTAATGGCGGGGCACATAATAGAAAACGTACGGTACGGTTCTTCGAACAGGAAGCATAACCTTTTCGCGTGAACAATTCGAAAGGTTACGCGTAGAGCTATCGATCAGAAATTACGCCATTTATTGGTACAAAGTATACCCACCAACGTGAGTACCGTATAGAAGTCTAGCCATAAACAGTACCGACTCTTCCATCACCTGCACCCCATTCCCCCGAACTGCGTGTTCAAATTCAGCGAATAGATCTTGAAAGTGGTTTTATCACCTATCGACACGTTCACGAGGCATCTCCCGACTACTGACATCAGAAATAAGGTCTCCCAGAGTGGATGAAGAATTCGACACATCGCAGATGAGTAGATGGCGGAAAATCTGTCGAAGATTTCATACTGCTGGTCGTAGCCTCCAGTCCGAGATAAGTCGCTTGATTCCAATAAGTCTTAATGAACTCACGATCGACGGATCAAAATTAAATGCTGCCCAATTCTCGAAGGCACGGATCAATACTATTATTTCAGTTCGCAATTATTATTGGTGCGTAAAAACGTTTCGATCCAGACACGGTAGACGCGGCCCTGAGGCTGAGTAGTTGAAAAGTATCCAACAGTCGAGCAACAGCAACAGCAGCGGCACAGCATCGTCGATGACACGGCGCATTCAACCTGTCGAAGGCGGGGCTGGGCGATTTGAGATATGTTTGGTTTGACGTACGTTTGCATCGGGGTCTAAAATCACGACCAGCCACCTCATCTACCCTACATCCCTAGATGTATACGGCAGCATCGAAACGTTGAATCTGGCCCAGAAATTCGAAGGGTTAAATTCTCATCGATTCCCAGGTGATGCGATAAACACGACAAAAATGTTTTTAAAAAAATCGGTGTGTCCAATCCGGCGAGCGCGAAGTTAATTGGCAGCAGTGTCAATATAATCTGGTTGATCACTGTATAGGTTCGAAATACGCGGAACGTAATCAACAGTTTGTTTTAAAATGTACATATTTGATATCGCAGTTGCAGTACTATTAGGGAATCAATGCGTAGCTGTTGATATCGATTAAATTACCACCGTAACAACTATGAATGTTGTTTCATCTTTGGTTCCATTTGTGCGCAGTTCGATGAACTGCGCACAGCTCACTGACCACAGTCAGCGTCATCAGAGTTTGCATATCTAGCGAAGTTCAACGAAAATTCATTAGCGTATTTACTCGTTTCAACTATCGATGAGATATTTTGTTTTTCTTTTTTTTTTGGAACGAATCGAGTAAATGCGTCAAATTGAGACAAATTAGAAGAAGTTGTAAGGCGACCCCGCTGTTCGAGGATTGGTGTTCGGTTTCGTATGAAACGCGGCATGAAATTATCCGGCGTTGCACAAAGGACTCTAATTAGCCGCGTGGTTCGGGTGACCGTTGGAAGGGCCCGGCAACGTACGGCCAAGAGCCCCCGGAAAGCCATCGTCGTCTAAGCCACACGGTAGCGAAGGCTGTGATACCTTCGTTAATCGTTTGGAATTTCAGGCCTGATTTATGAACGACGTTTCGTAAAAGAAGACCGTTTATAATGTCCAGCCAACTCTCAGCTGGATGTTTTCTCAACTTTTTCAACGTGATACGAATTATACGAGAAACGAGAAAAACTTTCATTATAATTTCAACGAACTCGGAACGTTTCAAAGATGCGACGACTTCACTGGGGCATAAAAAATCATGAGTCGCAAAGGTAGAGGAAAAAGAGAACCTCCGTTGAACGAGACAATTTTCGAGATATTCCTATGCAGGCATTTGAGATCATTCGTGCAAGCCTCTGCACCACGCTCTCTGGAACCGAGTGAACGCGTCAAAGTTTCAAAGTTACGTTACAAAACTTCTCACATAATCAGGTTGACACATAGATAACGCAAATGCGGAGCATCATTGCAGTAGGCGGCAAACTAGGAGACCCTCGTATTCACACGGAGCGCAATGCGTTACAATACCCGCTCACAGAGGTTACTGCATGGAACTGGTATACTATCGCGGTAGTGCCGCTATGGAGTAGGGAGAGAAATACTTTACTGCTCTAACGTGACAAAAGGAGGATGCGCCAGCGTGTTACAGGGGAATGGAAACCGCGCAGTGCATCGGTGGAATTGTTGCGGTTTGGTTGATGGTTACAAGCCATAAGCCATCAGTGATCAAGAACTGGGACCCAAAACTGGAACGGAGGCCGCAACTGCGGTCGGGATGCAGCGAAATGCAGAGAGGTAGCTGACCACGAAGCTCAACGAGATGACAAATAAATGACGAACGATCATGAGAGAAACGAGAGATTGGCTGTAGACACGCCCCGAGCATAACAGTTTCCTGTCCCTTGTGTCCTGATCATCTCAAGAGAACTCGTAAAGTCGCACGAGGCGCAGAAATAACGATACGTAATTGTGCAATTTCATTAAACTAAATCATATGTTTTGCTTTTGCGAGAGTCAGTGAGTGTGCTGCAGCATTAAGAGAATTCCGGCATTGAAACGGGAATTCACTGTACAGTTGTCGTCCATTTTATTACGCGACGAAGGTATTGAAGTGAAAAATTTCACTATTTCACCAATTTGAATGGACAGGCATGACTACCAATTGAAGTTCACAAAATAAGCAAGTCAATTTCATCAGAGATAGTGTCTCACTTCGTTTTCTAACGTACGTGACCTCATAGGTCGATTCGACGTACATATTCGCCAGAGACGGAGATGATCTAGATTAATTATACTTTAGTCGAATAAATTATACGAGTAAATTCTGAGCTCACCGTATCAGGAGAAATCTAGAAGACTTTATGAATGAAAAAATTAAACAGACACAGGTGACGTAAAGTAATAAAAATAATAAAAGCACGCACGCTCGATCCTTTTCTCAGCTTTAACTTACCTATCCGGAGTTTAAAATAAACTAAAACAAAATGAAACTACAACAGTTTATAACCAGGTTAAGTTCGACGCGGTGTACGTTGCAGCAAACCAGTTAAATAATTATCGCAATTAAATGAATTAGCACATTAGCATAAATTAATTGCGTAATTAATGGGTAGTTCCTGCTGAACGAGTAGCGACTGCATGATAAACGGGAGCACGCGAGGCACTCGGTTCACATTTCTGTGAGAGAAGAACCCGGAGATCAAGAGAGAAGAGGAGTTCGTACGAGAAAGATGGGGGGGGGGGTTAAGGAGTAAGAGAATGAGACACAAACTTGACTGTGCCGCACGTATCCGCGCATAATCAATTAATCCTTATTCGCCCTCGTGCCCGGAGTTTCTCGCACTCTGATTACAACGAATTAACGCGGTAAGCGTATCTTTAAGCCCCACGGTTGTAGTGGCGATATTTACAACACAGCAAATATTACGGTACTCGAGAAGACCAAAGAAAAAGTCAACCGAATTGTCAGTTGTTATAATATAACGCGTCGCGTCTAGAAGGGACTTTTACATGCCTCTACTTTAAATGTTCATAAATTTAAAAAACATCAGGCGACTATAATGTTGTCAAAAAATGTTGGGTTAATAGTTCATGGATTTAAAACTATGCAATAAATTCAAACGGAAAGATCTGGTGGAAAATGATATTTGCTAAACAATTTCCTGACTTGTCAAGATGGATATGTGCTTTTTACTGTACGTTTTTGAGCCTTCGGTATGCTGAAATTCCGGGCCTTCGTGGTCCCCGAGTCGAGCGGGAAAGTACAGTGAGACGCAACGTGGCAAATCTAAAGTGTTTTGGACAGAGGCTCTTAAGTTAATCAAACGAGCCTGAATTAGTATAATTTGTTGCAGCGATAGCGCACTATCACCGGCGTGTCGGAGTCTCTGCTCTCGTGAGCTCGGCGCAAGCCTGACGCCAGACAAAACGGCGTGCGTCTGTTCCTCGCAGTGCATCCCGGGTCCTTCGGATCGGACGGATTATACGACCATTCAAGAATACCACACAAATGTATTGACGGTGATTCATTGGACCACTCTGTGCACCGTAGTTTTTCCGGCACTTTGGACGTCGCTTTCCTCCCTTTTATATAGTGACAGAAAAAAATCCAAAAAATCGGCAATTAGTTATCCATGACAGCGGATTTTCCAAAATCTTTCAAACCGATATCAGTGAACAGGAAAACGTGACCACACGTGAGACGAATATTTTATGAAAACTGAGATGATGGAAATGCCGAAAATAACGACGCTCGTGAGCAGCCAAGTCGTTACCAGATTTACCAGCATTACGATGCACTCCTACTCTTGCACTGAAGGACCTTCGAGTTTTCGTTCCCATCATGTGACTAACTCTTGGACGCGTCAACACTTACAAAGTAGAAATTCTGGCAAAGCGGTGTGCCATCGACCACTCCGGATAACTCGTTTAATTAAATTAGATATTGGGACACTTGCGGATACGTGAGTAAACAGGATCTTGACAATGTTTGGTGAGCGAATTATCTCCGGCACACAAAAACCTATCAATTACTCACCTCCGGAGAATACGGAAGGATTTTCTCATTAAACTACGATCAATCACGTCGGCGAAGGACGAAGTCAACTTGAGAGGAGGATAAGTGCCGATGTAAATTTATTCCTGCCTGAATATATACAATAATTGGCGTCTTGAGCAGCTTAGGTTCATCAGCGGGTTACGTTGCCGCAAGACGATGAGAAACGGCAATTGTTCGTCTCGCCGTATGCTTATTCTTACCAATCGAGCAGCCAAGCTATTGTTCGACAGCCGATAACCTTCGAACCGAAAATCGTAAATCCATACATTCCACACGGCGAAGGATACTGGGACAATGCAATCTATACATTACCACAATTTAATCCCGCAGGGCTCGTTACTCTCGATGTGCAATTATTATGCCACTAACCAACGTGAATCTACCTGTGTATCTTAAAATGTTCCATAATAAAGCCCTGTATAAAACCAGATTTTCGAATGTAAATTGGAAAGTGAGCTTTCTCTTACCCATTGTTCAACCGATTCCCATAGACAAAAAGTAACTATGCTCGTAATCGAACTTTCGTTTCAGGTTTTCTGTACATAAATACATCAGAGGCTACGGCTTCTGTGTACTGAACGAACTAACTATCTGAAACATTCCGCTCGCATTATCGCTCAGTATAAGAAATTCGTTGACTGCAAAGTACCAATCGACATTTAAAGTATGGCAAATGCACAGCTCCTGCCAATACACACCTACACACGTTTCTTTCCAGGTGATCATTCTTAAATGACAGCAGACCTTACTGGTGTGAATATGATTCCGCAGCTGATCGAAGGTTGCCAAAAGCGGTTCGACCATAAAATAGGTGGAGGCGCGATAGAACGCGATGTCACATCCTAACCGAGATCCAGGGCTCGACAGTGGGAAGCACGTTCACACGACGCTCGTTACCTTGATAGTATAAATCGACCTGGCATGGCTCGTTCGAGTGATCCCACAGAAGTCTCGCCCGGTTATACCATCGAACAACTATTAAATCGAGGTTTGGCGCAAATGCAATTGAAATACCGCGTCGCCGGTGTGTCAGCGAGCTGACATTCTGCACGTACGTGTTTTATTGCCACCGCAGTGATTCTCTTTTCTCCGGTCCACTCTCCACACCTATCAACTCCTTTGTACCATCCTGCGGCACCCTGACGTTTCCAAAGGAAACCTTTGCCCCGCATCCGTTGAAACTAATCGAAAAAGAATTGAAGAAGAATGAATTGATTAAGTCAAAGATTGTAGGGGATAAGGCACCGGATACACCGTTATCACGAGAAAGTTTAACCGCAACACACGTGATTAATTATTCGCTAACTTATTTAATCAACTGACAATCGTTAATTTCGTACGTTTTCTTCTTTACGGTCAATTAGTATCCTTACCTTTTTTCTTATGGGAATTTAGGATTATCCACGAGCTGGGGGTACAAGTTCACCCCGAAATTGAGGTTTTTTTCCGTAAGGGTGCAGATACAGCAGTTATCACGATTCTGGCCTCTATTATACAATACCTAATTTTATAAAGTATTACAAAGAGTTCCAAGTTCATTACGTGACGGAGAATCCTGGATATTATTCTTGTGGAAGTTAAAGCGTAACCAAGTGGTTTATGTAACCGTCGAGGAATAAAAGTAATAAGAACTTGGTTGCATCTACGGAAGAGTGTTGCGTTACGACCCCGAAGGAGCGTTTATGAAGAAGTTGAAGGACAAATATGTCTCCGCGAGCTCGTTTTCCGTTTAAGGTTACCGGCAATTGCCGTGGCGGAGCTTGGAAGAGAGCAACTACGGCAGAGTCGCGGTTCGGTCCAGGATTGAATCGAATTGGATTAGCCGCGTAATACTGCCGCGGGACAAACTGTGCTTTATGAGAATCTTGATACTCTCGCGGTACGAACAAGGCTTACAAACAACATCTAGGCATACGACGCGTACCCAGCAAGCGCAAGGCCTGTTCGCACACCGCTGGTTCCGGATGGCTCGGTGGATAGATATAGTAGCAGTTTCGAACAATAAAGCTGACCGATGTGAAGTATCGCGCACCTTCGGTTACGGTACACCTCCGATGTGCTTGCTCAGCCTCTGCTCAAGCTCCGTTTCTTCTTCTTCTGGTTCTGCTCCGACGTCGTCTTTATCTTCTTCTATTTCGATTCCTCCTCATCCTGCTATACTCCGTCTCTCAGTTGGTACTGTTCGACGCATTCGATGAGGAAAGGGAAGATATAGGCGAAGACTAAGTTTGAAATTAAGTCGACGCACTGGCACGACTTTCGAACCGGATCAACGGAAGGCATTTATCGTTCAAGAAGCTTAATTTCTTCCACTCCCTCCTTCTCTCTTTCATTCTCTCGAGCTTCTATAACGGCGTGATGCCCGCGTATAAGATGGCAACTAACGCGCATGCAAGTGTGAGAGAGATGGAAATGCGGGACCGTTCCTCCCTGGATGGATTCTTTATACCTTGGAAGAGACTGCCGTGACATATGGAGCCTTTATCGTCGCTTGCAGGAGTCGGATCTGGCCACCCTTGCGCCTCTCTGTCTCTCTCTCTCTCTCTGCCGATGCTCGAGCTGCCGAAGATACAATTCCCTCACGCACTCACGCACTCTGAGGCATTCACGAACACGTTAACACGCGCGGTAGACGGGCGCCGAGCCAAGACGAAGACAGCGAGTAACTCTACCCTGCTTTATGCGCCCATGTTACCTCGAGATACCAGCCTACAGATAACAGTATTGGGACTCCACGTTATCCGAGCATTTTACGAACGACCCTCACCCTTACTCCCGGGTGACCGTAGCTCACTTTTTGCGCGATTTGTTATCAACAAACGCCGACGTTTTCGCGCAATATAAAAGTGCTCACTGCCGTCTCCGCACATGCATCACCGAGTCGAGAGGTAACCGAGCTTTTGAACACCGGTCAAACGACAGTCTTTAATTACCGGCTGAATTGCCTGATGTATCCTTTTTTTCGAATTTATTTTTTAAAGTATGACTATCTTCACAGGTTGAAAGATTCATTTTCAATTTTTTTACATTTTTTTTTTTTTTTTTTTATTCGAAACACGTCAGTTATTCCTGGGTGCGATATCTTGAGTTGATGTCTGCCGTGCCTGCAGGATTACGGTTACAATTGAAATTGATGTTGTCTAGTCAGTCGCTCCATCAATCAATCACTCCCCCCGAGCAGCTGCAAACTAATGATTCAGCCCGTCAGGGCGATAATAAGCTGATAAAATCTTCGCAACTATCCACAATGAGAAGCTTATTTGACAATGTTTGTTGATAGATGAACCGACCCCAACGCTCCGTGTATTGCAAGCACGATTAAATACTAATGAATCCATTTTACGACGGGAATACTTAATTTGATCTTCGCCATTCAGGTTCAATTCCTGTTTTCGCATCGGTAACCAAATATCGCCGATATCAATAGAGAGCTTTTTTTCAGAACAAAAAGGAAGGTTGCAGAGACCAATGCAGCGCGTACAACGAATGAAGATGAAGTAGTTTTATGAAACCTCTAACCGACAACCACATAATATGGACTTCGAAAGTTGTTACACGTACGCTTTCCGGTCACGGTACCTACCTAGCAGATCATTCGATGAGATAAAACGTAGAACAGAAGTTTTACGGTTTTTTAAATATGTGCGTAAGCTACAACCGTCATTATAATTTTACTACCGTTTTTACGGAATTTTTATTGCTTGAAAGACTTGCTGCACGTCCGTATTTGAAAATGTAGTTGTATTCCGATACGTTATCGCGGATTAAAAGTTTATTCGATATTGAAATGAAAACAGTAGCCATCAATATTATTTCTCTTATATAATCCTCCGATTAAACAAGAGATAACTCAGAATAAATCGATTGAGGGCCCAAATTTGATGCAGAGAATAAATAAAAAGAGTGGCGGTAGTTGACTGGAAATTTGAAATTGTAACAACTATTCCGAACTCTCTCATGATCGAGCAATAAGGAACCTGCACGCATCTGAAATCTCTATATTCCTCTATTGGACTCGAAAGCAGGATGAAAAATAATGAATTTCCCA